>NW_020837950.1:3260152-3929479 GCF_003676395.1 Aethalodelphis obliquidens | reverse complement strand
CCGTTGCGGAGCACAGGCTCCGGAACGGGAGAGGCCACAACAGTGAGAGGCCCACGTACTGCAAAAAAAAAAAAAAAAAAAAAAACAAAAAAAAACAAGGGAGAGGAGGGCATCTGTGACTTGGGACCCATGTATGGCTTTTAGCAGAGGAAGCTTTTGGATGCATTTCTTTCCTTTCTTTAGCCTAATTGTTCTCTGTATTTCCATATTTCAATGACATTCATTTACTCATTCAACAATTTAAAGGGTACCCATAATACACTAGACACTAGAGATACAGCAATAAACAAGACGGACAAAATCTAACTTGTGGGAGCTTCTATCCCAATGGAAATGGTTTGCATTAAACAGTCGTGATGTGTGTTTCCAGTATCATTTGAGAATATTCGATTCTACTATAGGAGATGTGACACGCATGAGATAACACAAGTATAGATAATGAGTAAGCAAGCGCCTTGTGAGATGTAGTCAGAGTTTTATAAGATAAGTTAAATATTAAGTTAATAAGCAAAACAAGCACATCAGCGTTGAACATAGAAAGGGACGGAAGGACCAAGAGAAACCTAATATTCATGAGACGCCAAATATTCATGAAACACTAAATAGACACCAGCCATACAAGGCCTTTAATATTCATGGTTTTAATGTGGCCACCCACTGGTGAGACCCACTCTGTTTCCATGTGTCCTCTGCCACAAAACACGAGTACACTCCAAAGGCACTCATCAGGGTGATTGGCAGGCTACCACTGTGGCCAAGGGGACTTGTTCCTCCATCTGTCCCATAAAGCAAGTGTGTATCTTGGCCCCAAGTACAGGCAGACCTCCAAGATATTGCAGATTCAGTTCCAGACAACTGCAATAAAGCGAATATCAGAATAAAGTGAGTCACATGAATTTTTTGGTGTCCCAGTGCACATAAGCTATGTTTTCACTATACTGTAGTCTATGAAGTGTACAAGAGCATTATGTCTAAAAAAAGCAATGTGCCTACCTTAATTTTAAAATACTTGTTTGCTAAAAAATGTTGACCATCAGCGGAGACTTCAGTGAGTCATATTTTTTTTTGCTGGTGGAGGGTCTTGTCTCGGTGTTGACAGCCACTGACTGATCAGGGTGGTGGTCGCTGATGGCCGTTTCTTAAAATAAGACGACAATGGATTTTGCCATTGATTGACTCTTTCACAAACGATTTCTCTGTGACATGTGATGCTCTTTGATAGCATGTTACCCACAGTAGAACTTCTTTCAAAATTGGAGTCAATCCTCCCAAACCCTGCCACTGCTTTATCAACCAAGCTTATGTCTAAATCCCTTGTCATTTCAACAATCTTCACAACATCTTCACCAGGAGTAGATTCCATCTCAAGAAGCCACTTTCTTTGCTCAGCCGTAAGAAGCAACTCCTTATCCATTAAAGTTTTATCATGAGATTTGTAGCAGTTCAGTCACATCTTCAAGGCTCCGCTTCAAATTCTAGTTCTCTTGCTATTTCCACCACATCTGCAGTTAGTTTCCCCACTGAAGTCTTGAACCCCTCAAAGTTATAAGGGTTGGAATCAACTTTATCCAAATTCTTATTAGTGTTCATATTTTGACCTCTTCTCATGAATCACAAATGTCCTTAATGGCATATAGAATGGTGAATCCTTTCCAGAAGGTTTTTTTTTTTTTAATACGGCAGGTTCTTATTAGTTATTTATTTTATACATATTAGTGTATATATGTCAATCCCAATCTCCCAATTCATCCCACCACCACCACCCCCATGCCGCTTTCCCCCCTTGGTGTCCATATGTTTGTTCTCTACATCTGTGTCTCTATTTCTGCCCTGCAAACTGGTTCATCTCTGCCATTTTTCTAGATTCCACATATATGCGTTAATATACAATATTTGTTTTTCTCTTTCTGACTTACTTCACTCTGTATGACAGTCTTCAGGTCCATCCACGATGTCTCTACAAATGACCCAATTTTGTTCCTTTTTATGGCTGAGTAAAATTCTATTGTGTATATGTACCACATCTTTTTTTTTTTTTTTTTTTTTTTTTTGCGGTACACGGGCTTCTCACTGTTGTGGCCTCTCCCGTTGCGGAGCACAGACTCCGGACGCGCAGGCTCAGCGGCCACGGCTCACGGGCCCAGCCGCTCCGCGGCACGTGGGATCTTCCCGGACCGGGGCACGAACCCGTGTCCCCTGCATTGGCAGGCGGACTCTCAACCACTGCGCCACCAGGGAAGCCCATAATCAATGTTTTTAAATTCACTACCACCCCCCTCCCCCACCAAAAGATGAGCCCCCCTTCTAATTCACCAGGAAATCATAAGAATTCCCTTCCTATTTGAAATGTTCTATAGCACTGACATCCATGAGCTCCACTAAGCAGCTCTCTGGGTTGGGACAGGAAAAGCTGGAACACATTTAGCAAGGTTTTGTTTTGTTTTTTAAAATGCAATCTTCAGGGATCTCCCCACTTCTTGAGCTGAGGAACTAAGCCGTTGAACTCAGCTGAAAGCAGCAGCTCGTAGGAGCAGCTGAAGGTTATTTCACAGTGAAGCCAACCTTGGCAGGCCTGGAAAACTCCATATGGGCTGCAGCTCTTGTCTCCAGGAAGCACCTAGCTCATCGTCCCCACTTGGTTTTCCTGGCATATAATCCCAGAATGTGTGCTTGAAAGGCAACTGTATAGAAAAAATGACTTGCTCTGCATTTTTTTTCTTTTTCTGTTAACCTTTATGTGAATCATTCACAGAGATGCAATTTAATATTTATTCCATCTATGTATTCTCTATCCATTTAGGTTGTAAGGTAGCTAAGCATGTCCCAAGTCAAGAAGGACTCAAGGAGGAAAACATCACTGTTACCCTCAAGTGGCCAGCGCATGGGAAATGCGTCTACCTGTACTGTGGAGGCCTCCACAACACTGAGTCCTCCTTCATTCCCCAGCTCTCCCACCTTGCTTCCCAGAAAATGACTCTCTCCTAGCCCCAAATCCAAAGCCCTTATGCACATAGAGACCAGCTCTGCCACTTTGTCAAACCCACAGAGACAGACGTGGACTCTATACTGCCTCAGCCCATGTGGAAAGCACCCTGCTCAGACTCCAACCTGATCTCAACGGAAATGTAGATCCTGTGAATTACCTTAGAGTGAGAATCTGCTCTCCCCTTTCATCACTTGATAGAAAAGCAGAGAAATTTCAGTCCTTCTTTACTACCGAAACTCAAGTGTTAGGTCCATGCTGTGCAACAGAAATAGAATACAAGCCCCAAATGCTTGCTGTCCTTGGACAAATGTGGTTTACAATGCTCTAGAAGACACATTAAAAAAATTAAAAGGAAATAGGTAAAATTAACGGTAATAATACATTTAATCTAACCCAATATATCCCAAATATTACCAATGCACCCTGCAATCAATACAAACAATTATTGATGAAAAAGTATTCTGTTATACTAAGCCGTCAAAATCTGATGTGCCTTTTACACTTAGAGCACATCTCAATTTGGACTAGCCACATGCCAAATTGCCACATGTGACCAGTTGCTACCATGTTGGACAACACATGGGTGTAGAAGTTCAAAACAAAATGGGTGGGGGAAGCAGAACCTCTGAGTGAGAAATTTCAGTGGAAATAGCATCCTCTTTTATATCTTTGGGAATTCCCTCCTCTGGAGAAGAATGTTTTCATCAAATCCTAACGCCCTTGGGATAAAGCTGGCCTGTATCTGTAGGAAAGAAGCTGGCTTCTTCATCGGCCCCCTCTTTTCCAGAACAGTGTTCCTCTCACTCTCCTGGGCACACAAATGCCCCAGGACCTTCTTAAAATGCAGATTCTGATTCAATAGATTTAGAGTTTTGCATTTCTAACAAGCTCACTGATGACCCCATTGCTGGTCCTTGGATCCCACTTTGAATAGCGAGGTTCTATAGGCTGATGCCCTCCAGAGTCCTGTGTGTGATTAAATGGAGGTGGTATGTATTGAGGTTGGAGGAACGTGAACTTGGAGTCAGACCGCCAGGGCCTGGGGCTTTGGTTCACCACTTAGCTGTCTGGGTTGGGCAGGCTGCTTACCCCCTATAATCCTCAGTCTTCTCATCTATATAAACACAGGCAGTGACAGGGCTGCCATGTTGGATGGTGCTGGTACACTAGGAAACAACCAAGGTCAAACATTTTAGCTTTTGGATGTGAAAGTACAAGCTTACCTTGAGAAAAGCAGGGACTTAACTTTCCTTGATTTAACCTGAAATGGGTCCAATGTAAGCATCACCTCCTCAAAGAAACCTTCACTAACCTTCTAGTCTGATGAGGATGTACATGAATTCCCTGTTTCTTAAATGCTTATATCTCTCTCATAGCCTTTATCACAGAATACTGTAATTATGAACTTAGTTCTCAGTCTCTCCCACTGGCATTGAAGTAATTTGTAGGCAGCAAGAACAGCCTACAGTGTCCTTCCAGTGCCTTCTAATTGCTGGAGGACCAATTCTGGTTTAGCTGCATAAAATCCCTTGAGGAATTTGTTAAATATATAGGCTCACAGGCTCCATCTTGATAGTTGGGTTCAGTGGGTCTCATTTGGATCCAGACTCATCAGAGTTCTGCTGCCCAACCAGGTTTGGGAACCACTGCCTTCTTCTACTTTGTATCCTCAGTACCTACCCAATGCCTGGCATAAAGGCAGCTCCCAATAAAATGTTTGCTGGATGAATCAGTCATCCTTTACATCGACATATGAGTCACAGCTTCCAAAGGGCCATCCCATATATTTTATATATAATCTTATCTTCAGGGGTAGATCATGTTTTGTAGACCTGATCCTTATTCAATTTGGAAGGCCTTCTTTAAATAAAGAATACAAAATTAGATGTAAACATGAATATTTACTTAGAATGAGAAAAATCACAACAAATTCAAGTTTTGAAAAGCTGACAATACATCACAAAAATCAGTGAATACTTTAATCAATTACCTGATACATCTTTATATTACTTTTTCCCTAACTTTTTTTTGGCTGCATATTCTTTTATCACTTCTTCAAGTCACAAGTTTCATAATATTATAATATAATTTCTCAATAGAGAAATAGCAATATAATTTAGTCATTCCTCTAACATCATTAATCAAAAAATTTTTTTATTATAGGTGACCTAGGATGCCTAAAACCTGTGATTTTCCTAAACTGGAATGACTAGAAATAACTTTATTATATCTGAAAATGACTGAAAATCTAATAAGTATTCCATTAAACCTAAACTAAATGTATTCTTAACTTGGCTTCCCCTGAGCTGAGCTCTCAAAATACCTTTGGCCGCTCCATTTTCACCCAAGACAAGGGAAAACGTGATAAAGGGAAAGCCAGAGTGGAAAGGAGCAGCGGTTGTAACCAATTACTATTAAAATCTTCCTTTTGCAGTGAAAACATACAACCATGTGAACACACTGCTGGGGCTCATATGAGTGCCTTGGAAGGGGTCCTGATGCCCAAGCTCAGAGAGCTTTCCCAGTGAACCTATCTTTGCCCATTTGATACTCACAATCCCTGGTTGTGAGCAACAGAAACAACTCTGGGTCAGGAAGAAGGCATTTATTGGTTGTGATATTGGGCCCTTGCAGAACTGAAGGAAAAAGGTGAACAATAATTTCTCAGAAAGCAGCACTGGTATCCAGGAAATAGAGACAGATAGTCTCTTCATACTTTCCCTGTGAGGATAAATGAGATACGAATGTTTTTCAGCCTTTGCTTCCTTAGCTCAAAAATGTAATTCTAGGGACAAAATGGCTGATTGGACAAGCATGGCTCCCGGGCCTGCCCTCAGCCAGGAGAGAGCTGTACTGCTTGATGGACACTTCCACCAAGACTGGGTCCAACGGGAGAAGCCTAGTTACCCAACGCTGAATTGGGTGCTGCTATCAGAACAAAGGGGACTGGGGTTCAGTGGATGACCTCCACATCTCCTCTTCTGGGCTCCCATCAGGCTTCATGTAGCATTTATCACTTTATGTTATAAACAATTGAGTGTATGTGTGTGTTTCCAGTTGAGTTTGCATCATGCATCTTCCATTCGTATGTATGGAATACGTGTTTATTAAATGAATGAATATTGTGATGAGGTAGTGGAAAGGTATTATTCCTCCAAAGTTACTTATGAAGCAGTGTGATCTAGAGAAGGTTTACTAACTTTCGCAGGGCCACATGATCAGAGAACGTTCTGAGATAGAACCAGATAACTGACCTGGAGACAGAGGGAGTTTGCTGTATTCTCTTCCCATTGGGGTTTGGACCTGGGTCCACTAGTAAATGTCTAGAAGCTGAGGAGACTCTCATGAAGGAAAAGTCACAGGTTTTGGAAACTTCAGTGCCTGTCCACCCCGCCTGCCTCAACCACATCCCTAGAGGACCAGCCAGAGAGAGTACTGCTTCATATCATGCCATACCTTGTGGCAGGGCCATGGACCATGGAGCCAGCCCCTTGCAGGGAAGAGTTAAGCTCACACTCCCCTCTGCTATGAAAAAATTTGTCATTCAAAATGCCTGGGGGTTTCCCTGGTGGCGCAGCGGTTGAGAATCTGCCTGCCAAGCAGGGGACACGGGTTCGAGCCCTGGTCCGGGAAGATCCCACATGCCGCGGAGCAACTGGGCCCGTGAGCCACAACTACTGAGCCTGCGCGTCTGGAGCCTGTGCTCCGCAACAAGAGAGGCCACAACAGTGAGAGGCCCGCGTACCGCGATGAAGGGTGGCCCCCACTTGCCGCAACTAGAGAAAGCCCTCGCACAGAAACGAAGACCCAACACAGCCAAAAATAAATAAATAACTAAATTTAAAGCCTGATCACATCTGAATGTGTGCCATCTGGCGGCATTTCTCCCCCCAGGTGGCTCTCAGCAAGGCGTCTTGTAATAGGAGGTCTAAGTCATAACGACATTTGCTTTCTGCAGCTAGAGGTTGCCTAAGCTCCTTGAAGCATAGAGCTGCTAGCAGGGAGATTCCTGGGCTGAAAAGATTGTCAGGAGTCCCCACAGCTGGGCCCAAGCTAATGCTTTTCCAAGTGCTATGTGGCAAAATCTGAGTTGTGACTATTGTTCAGTCAGCGGTTCTCAAACTACAGCCTGGGTTTGAATCACCAGGAGGGCTTGCTAAAATGCAGACTGTCGGGGCTCACCAACTCTGCATGTCTGGAGTGAGGGCCTAGTTTTTGCATCTCTAACAAGCTCCCCGGGAGGTGCTTATGCTGCTGGTCTGAGGACCACACGTTGACAGGAACTGGTTTAGATACTTCAGGAGCTCCCCCTCTACCCCACCCCCTTTGAAACTGCTGCAAGGGATTTCACACCCTCTACCTGGCTCAGCTCTCCAGGAGAAGATTTCAGGGTGTGTATCAGAGGATTAGCAGCTATCAAGTCACCCAACAACTGCTCTCTGGCTTTAAGGCGCAGGGTGTAAGCATATGTACACATCAGGCGTTCTCCATCTCAGAACTATTGACGTTTTGGATGCGGTAATTTGTGGTGAGGGGCTGTCCTGTGCACTGTTAGATCTGTAGAGGCACCCTGGCTTCTGCCCTCTGGGTACCAGTAGCATCTCTGCTCCCTCTCCCACAACCATGACTGTCAAAACTGTCTCCAGACATTGCCAATGCCACTTGGGTGGCAAAATCGCCTCTAGTTGAGAATCACTAGTATACATAAAATAACATGCTTTGGTGGGGTGGTGAAGGACATTAAAGATTTCTCCGGCTGGGTTCCATACAGCCCCCTGAAATAAACTGTAAACTCTAATAAATAAACTCCATGCAGCCCCCTGACATAAACCACAATGATGCCTTTCCTCTGGAACACACCTTTTAGGGCTGTTACACATATTCAAGTCCTTTGATCCTGACCCGTTTGGAAGAGCAGATATTACCACTGTCTTCGTTTTAAAGATGGGGAGACTTAGTCTCAGAGAGGTTCGGGATTCGCCCAAGTTTACACAGGTAATAACTCTCAGCAGAGGACCAGAACACACATCTTCTAATTCTTAGGTGAGTGATTTGTCCATCCCATGATACAACCTTTGTTCAGTCTACAAACATTCCATAAACAGTACCAGGTAATGGCATTTACATAATTTTTGGTGGTTGAGAGGCAGAAAGTACAGGAGAACATTTGTTTGTACAGACTGTGGGCTTGGGGGCTTCGAAAATCCCAGGTGGGGGCTAATGAAATCTATATATCCTGGGGACAAATTGATAGCTGTGGAGGCTTCTTGGAGTATGGGATCAGGTAAGCCTAAAGTTCCCTAGGAAATATGCCTGACCAGGCTGATGAGGTTCTTCTGATGACTGATCTGGGTCCTGTACCCATAAGCAGAGCAGGGACACCCTGCCTCAGTGTCCCCAAATTACCCCTACCCTTTCCTGTGTGTCAAACCACCTTTTCAATGGATGCCATCATGGCCAAGTAACATCTATGAAACAAATTCTCTCTCTCGCTCTCTCTGCCACGCTCTTAGTTTATTCCGGAGAGGATTTGATGCCAAATCCCCAATTAGAATATTGCTCCAGACAGAGAGCCCAGGAGGTACTAGAAATTGAGGATGCAATGTGTAGACACTACATTGCCACCTCCCACCATAACTACCAATTTGCACTGCATTTTGCTGCTCTGGTTTGCTGGGATGAGCATTTAGGCAAAGACCAAGCCTTGGGAAAGTATTTTCACTATTATTTCAATTTAGCCTTCCTGCCTATCTAACTTCCATGTAACTTGCAAAGAAATTTAAATAAGAACAAATCCAGGAAATCTTAATTAAGATGAGCAAGATACAAGTATGGAAACCTAGCACAGTCTTTGTGTTTTTACGCTAATTTGAAAGTGTCACTGTTAAAGGGATCGTGTGTGTGTTTGTGTGTATCTATGTGTTTATGTATATATGTAATGTATGGTGTATGTGTGTGTATGTGTCAATGTGTGTGGTGAGGTAGTGTGTGTGTGTGTGTTTGTGTGTGTGAGTTTTGAGGGATTATTATGGGGGAGGAGTAAGACTTACCGGTTAGAACACTATAACTGAGACACAATTTGCCCACAGTTTTCAAAGCTGGGTGCTATTTATGTCTCCTGCTTCCTTGGCTCAAGAAAAGCTTTCAATATGAAGCTAAAATGGTTGAGGGTTGCTGAGTGAGCCAATAGGGCCATCCCAGAGAGAGTAATGGACTTCACCCCTAGTGAGATCAAAACAGACCTCTCAGCTGGAAAGGACCCCCATAAGCCCCAGAGGAACCCAATAATGGAAGAGCTTGGATTCCCCCCGACCAAGGTGAGATTGTCTCAATGTACCTGCATGCTATTGGAGGCTCTGGTGATGCCAGGCAGATGGAGTTGCAAAAATAATCACTCAGCCAGAACACTCACTGCCATGTGGCAATGAATTCATGTCATGCCTGCAGTTGCCAGTGATTTACCCTCCAAACAAGATGAAGTGACTCTAATGGCTTCCACTCAGCTCCATATGGCCTCTCAGTATTCATTATTCCCTTCAGTGGGCTTTTCTTTGGTCATATATTTTTTCTGTGAAATCTGGGAAGAGGAATAAAAAGAGAAAGGATGAACTCCTAAATCCTTACTTACCTGAGTGTGGTAGAAAAAAGGAAAAGTCTATGGAAAATATATAGAAAGAAAAGATGAAATGAAATTAATACTTTTTCAGACTTTGAATACATCTTATAATAATAACAAAATAAGAGCCTCGGGCTTCCCGGGTGGCGCAGTGGTTGAGAATCTGCCTGACAATGCAGGGTACGTGGGTTCGAGCCATGGTCTGGGAAGATCCCACATGCCGCGGAGCAACTGGGCCCATGAGCCACAACTACTGAGCCTGCGTATCTGGAGCCTGTGCTCCGCAACAGGAGAGGCCGTGACAGTGAGAGGCCCGCGCACCGCAATGAAGAGTGACCCCTGCTCACCGCAACCAGAGAAAGCCCTCGCACAGAAACAAAGACCCAACGCAGCCAAATAAATAAATAAAACGAATTTATAAAAAAAAAAAAAAAAGATAAGAGCCTCTTGAACTACTATTTTATAATTTTTTTTTGTTCTGGGTAGATTGTGTGTTTCTGTTAATACATGTGAAAAACGTTGTGCCAATATATATCGAGATCTGAAGTCATTAACAACATTAATTTCATTGGAAATGTTCTAATAATTGAGGTGAGAGGTTAAGGGCAAGTATGTTGAGTTACCAGTTTCATCCTTGCTAGCTGTGGCATGTGGCCCTAAACTAGGCATTCATTCATTCACTTATTCATTCATTCAATTGTTTATTCACCACACATTTATCAGGTTCCTACTATGTGCTGGGCACCATTCTGAGTACTGAGGATATAGTGGGAAATAAGAAAGACAAGGTCTCTCATGGAATTGACATTTCTGATGGGGTGTAGAGACAATTAAAATATACACAAATCAATAAATGAAAATACCAGCTATTGAATGATACTTACTAATAACTCTTTCTTGTCATTCAGACCACAGCTGAAATGTTACCTCCTTAGAGAAACTCTGGCTTTTCTTTTAACCCTTCCCTTTGTATTTGATCTAAATTAAAAGGAAGGACTGAAAGACAAGAAAGTGTCATCCATGGACATGTGGGGGAATAGCATTTGAAATCGAGGGAATAGCAGATACAGTCACTTAGATGGAAGAGAGCTTGGAGTGTCAAAGAATGAGAGAGAAATTCAGCCTGGCTGGAGCCCAGTGAGGTGGGAAGAGGGCGCTACAGGAGTTGGTCAGCTGGAGAGATAGATAAAGGGGAGTTTTAAAGGCCTTGGTAAAGGATTAAAGACTTCATTCTGAAAGTGTTGGAAAGTATATACATTATGTACTGCTGTGTAACAAATTATGGATTGCTGCAATAGAATTGATGTTACCTCAAAGCCAATTTAAAATTTTATTCTTTGTCATTAGAAGAAGCTGAGAATTTCCAAACCTGCAAGTCCAGACTCCTTTTGTTTAAAAATCCTTCTTCAATTGTATCTCTTTCCTCTTGCATTTATATATAAGCAGGAAGAAGAAAACAGGAGGCTCCTTCAACACTGCCTGGAAATTTCCTTCCTTAGTTCAGCTAGTTCACATTTTTTTTTCCCACAATCCCACAGTTTAGGGTTGCTAAACTTTCTACCATTGCGTACCTCTTTCCTCCAGTTTCCAAGGCCATTTTCTTCCTTCCCTTTAAATTCTCTCTGGTAGCCTCCTCTAGGACCAGTGGGCTTCTGCTAAACCTTAGTCAAAACTCCTAGGTTTTCACTAGCACAATTTCCTAAAAGTTCTTTCACCCACTTCCTGATTACAAAGTTACTCCTTTTGTCAAACCCAAGTTCGTGTGCCTGACGCACAGTGAAGCCAAACAAACTTTGAAATGTTGTCAGAGTTTGGAGCAGAGAAATGTTCATGCAAGGGCCATATAAGGAGAATGGGTGGCTCGTGCTCAAAAGACCTGAGCTCCCTGATGGGTTGCAGGGAAGAAGTTTTTATAGACAAATTTTGGTGTGTAACACTTCTCTGATTGGTTGACAGTGAAGTAACAGGGTGGTGTTCCAGGAATCTCGATCATCAGTCTTCTGGTTCCAACCAGTCTAGGGTCCACATGCTTGTGCTCAGTCTCAACTTACCATCCTCCACCTGGGTGGGGTCCTTAGTTCCTGTAGAAGAACTCAGAGATTTGTATCAGGTTGTTGTGAACATGCCCAAAGAAGGAACGGGCCCAGGCCCCATCGAGGCACTATTGTTTCTTTCTGCATTCCCTCACTCTCCTACACAGTGATTGTTTATGTGCCTTTTGGAACTCAGGGAAGGTCTAAGAGGCTGAAAGCCTTTTTCCTACAAACTAGAAATTGGGGACACAGCAAGGCCTTTATATTTGGGAGGTCCCCACAGGGTCCTGCTTGGTTTCAATCCCACATTTTGTTTTTGTTATGTTAGCACCTGACTTCCATGTACCAAAATCTATAATGGTTATCAATTACCATGTAACAAATTTTCCCAAAATCTAGTGGTATAAAGCAACAGATATTTTTTATTTCACATAGTTCCTGTGAGTCAGGAACCTAGGAGCAACTTGGTTGGGTGGTTTCACTCACAGTCTCTCATAGGTTATAATCAAGGTGTTGGCAAGGGTTGCAGTCACTGAAGGCTTGATTGGAGTTGGAATATCCACTTCCAAGATGGTGCACTCAAATAACCGGCAAGTTGGTGTTGGTTGTTGACAAGAAGCCTCAGCGCCTTGTCATGTAGTCCTTGCCAGGGGCTGCTTGAATGTCCTCATGACATGGCAGCTGGCTTCCCCCAAAGCAAGTGATATGAGAAAGAGCAAGATGAAAGCTATGGTGTCTTATGTCTTAGCACTGGAATTTTCAAAGCATCAGTTCCACAATATCCTAGTGGTTGCACAGGTCAGCCTTATTCAGTGTGAGAATGGAATCCACAAGGGCATGAATATAAGAAGGCAGATATCATTGAGGCCATCTGAAAGGGTGACTACCAAAAATGCCCTGAGGTTTTTAAGCAAGTGAGTGACATGATCTGATTTATATATTTAAATGTTAGTCTGCTGATGTGAAGAGAATGGATTTTGTAGGGGCAAGAGTAGAAGGCCAGAGATTAGACCAGAGCCCAGCAGAGTAGAGAGATGTTGGTGGCTTGGATTAGGTTGATAGCAGGGAGGGAATTTAAGTAAATGGATTCAGGATAGGTTTTGGAGTTGTATAATCAAGACTAGCTGAGGGATTGAAACCATTCAGGACTCTGCGGGGCCCTCCCCAATACAAAGGCCTTTCTGTGTCCCCCATCTCTTGTTTGTAGGAAAAATCTTTCAGCCTCCTAGACCTTCTCTGAGTTCCAAAGCGCAGATTCAAACAGTAATTAGAGGAGTGAGGGAATGCAGAAAGAAACAACAGTGCAGCATGGGGCCTGGGCCTGGTTCCTTCTCTGGGCCTGATACATATCTCTGAGTTCTTCTACAGGAACTAAGTCCCCCACCCAGGTGGAGGATGGTAACTTCAGGCTGAGTACACTGACGTGGACCCCAGACTGGTTGGAACCAGAAAGCTGAGGGTTGAGATTCCTGGAACACCACCCTGTTAACTTACCACCAACCAATCAGAGGAGGGTCACATACCCTGCATCCCACCCCCAAAATTTTGCCTATAAAATGCTTTGCTCAGAGAGTTCGGGCTTTTTGAGCATTAACTGTCTTGGACTACTTGTATGGTGCCTTACAATAAATGCTGCACTTTCTTTCACCACCACCCGGTACCAGTAGATTGGCTTTACTGGGCATGGGTGAGTGGGCCGAAGTTTGGTTTGGTAACAAGATGTGGGAGGAAAGATTATAACTGAGGATGGCAGCTGAGTTTTTGGCTTGCCCAATTAGGTGAATGGTGATTCCAACTACTGGGATGGAGAAAAGTGGAGAAGAAGCAGGTTTGGAGACAATCAAGGGTTCAATGTGAGATATGTATAGTTTGAGATGTCTACTGCAAATCTAAGGACAAAGCTGCCGACAAAAATCAGTTCAGGGGGCACAAAAAGGTTCAGGGGAGATGTGAAGAACTAAACAATATGGTACCAAGTGGGTATTCAATACGTCCAGAAGATACTGTAGTTAGGAAACTTCCTCACTGATCTTCCTCAAAATACAACTGTGCCTGGGATCTCAGATTCCTTTTTTCTTTTTTTTAAAAACTGCTTACTATTAAGACATAATTTACTTACCATAAAATTCATTCGGGGGTTAAATTCCATTTGGTCATGTTGTATAATCCTTTTTAAAATACATTGCTAGATTCATTTTATTAGTATTTTGTTGAGGATTACTGCATCTATGTTCATAGGGGTGCTGGTCCATAATTTTTTTTTCTGTGATGTCTTTGTCTGGCATTGGTAACAGGATTATCCTGGCCTCATAGAATGAGCTGGGGACTATTTCCTTCTTTTCTATTTTTTTGGAAGAGTTTGTGAAGAACTGGCATTACTTCTTCTTTACATGGTTAGTAGAATTCAGTGGTAAGTCATCTGGGCCTGGGCTTTTCTTTGTGAAAAGTTTTTAAATTACTAGGTCAATCTGTTTACTTGTTCTAAGTCTATTTAAATTTTCTACTTCTTCTTGAGTCAGTTTTGGTATTTTGTGTTTTTTAGGAATTTCTCCATTTCATCCAGATAAACTGATTAATCATAGTATTTCTATATAATCGTTTTTATTTCTGGAAGGTCAATTCTAATATCTTCTCTTTCGTTCCTGATTTTAGTAATTTGAATCTTTACTCTTTGGTTCTTGTTAGTCTAGCTAAAGTTTTGTCAATTTGGGTGATCTTTTAGAGGAACCAATATTTGCTTTTGTTAATTTTTCTCTCTTGTTGTCATATTCTCATTTACAGCGAGAGGCTCAGATTCTCCACATTTGCACTCCAACTATACGACATCACATTGTGTAGAGCACTATAGAGTTAGCAATCAATCTTTTGTGGGATCCTTCTCCCAGCTTGTGTATGAGGTCAAATTCCAAAGAATTTATATAATCTTCTGCAGAGGTCCAAAAAGACCAAGAAAGTCAGTAGGGAGAAATGGATGCCCAGTTCCTATGCTGACGTTATTCCCTGCATCTTGAATGCTCCCAGTTTGTAACAGTGAAACATTTCCACTGGGAAATCCTTGTTAACTTCAAGGCATGTACTCATCATTCCAGATAATAGCTATAAAGTTTCCCCTAGTAAAAAATGAAGTTCCAGCCAACATTTAAGATGAGCTCAACAAGAGACAAGTAAACAAGTAAAAAAAGTTTTACTTGAGATTTGCAGGTGCATATTTTAACAATAGGAGTCAGTACAGAAATCTGTAGTGTTGGAGAATAACTAAAATTGTGATTATCCTTACCAAAACATTAACACAGTCACTGATCTTTGCACACCAGGTGTTTCTAATTACCTCACCCATTTACAGACTCTGTCTCTCCTCATAATTCTCTGTCCTCTTCCCAAGAATGATCTTTATGCCAATATGTTATAACCCTAATGCTTTGGGTTTGCCACTCTCTCCTACTAATCACTGAATTTCTCATCAAAACTCTATTGAAGGAGACTGTAACATTTATTGAGCGTTTACTGTATGCCTGTAGGGCAGTAGGCACAATAAAGGGAAATGTCAAAGAAATCAAACACTTCAACAATAAGTTTAGTATGTGGGGGGGATTATTGTATGCTGGAGGATGAGTTGAACTTGTACCTTTCTCAAAATACAGAAAGAGAAAAAATGTGTAACATTAGAAACATGATAGAACTGTCAAAAATACACTAAATATACTGTGATAAATCAGGACTGGTTTTATTTGTTTCTTCTACAGTGTAAAAGTACAAATTGCTCTTGGAGAGAGAAACAGAAAGCAAGGAAATTTAGTGGCACTTTGCTAGGACAACTGACAATGAGACTTCTATTGAGACCAGTAACTGATATAACATATGCTAGTGGTCCCAGGACCATACTTTGGGTTACTTGGACTCACTGTGGTCCTGCTCTATGCAAGGCATAGTCTCTGTCCTAGAGTAGCTGAAAATCTAATTGGAGAGTAAAAACACAAAACAAAACAAATGATAAAGAAAGAAATAGCAATATTTATTCACTCAACAAAATTTATCAGGTGCCTATGAGCCTGGCAATTTACCAGCAAAATAACGGGGTGTTAAAATTGGATTCTTCCAGGACTTCCCTGGTGACGCAGTGGTTAAGAATCCACCTGCCAATGCAGGGGACACGGGTTCGAGCCCTGGTCCGGGAAGATCCCACATGCCGCGGAGCAACGAAGCCCGTGCACCTCAACTACCGAGCCTGTGCTCTAGACCCCGAGAGCCACAACTACCGAAGCCCGCGTGCCTAGAGCCTGTGCTCCGCAAAAAGCGAAGCCACTGCTATGAGAGAAGCCCGTGCACCGCAATGAGGTTTAGCCCCCGCTCGCCGCAAGTAGAGAAAGCCCGCAAGCAGCAACAAAGACCCAACACAGCCAAAAATAAACAAATTAGTTAATTAATTTTAAAAAAAATTGGATTCTTCTTGTTACAGTTTACCTGAGGTGTCAAGATACAGAAGCCACATTCCCAAGTGAGATGTGAGACCATCAGGCAGGACTTGCAATAGGAAGTTGTGGAAAACTGGGATTTTCCCTTAACTGACCATCAATCTCCAGCTTTTGAAGCTGAGGAAAGAGTTGGAGGCATGAGAAAGCTTGTCGGAGACAGAATTGCTGGTGTGCGGTAAGGCCCACCCTCACTTCCGGGCAAGGGTGCTTCCTCCTAAACAAACGTCAAAAGGCAGGGGCTCTGCGAAAGTTAACATGGGTCCCTGCAGTTGGGGGACAAGCGGATTGTCTTCTAGCTAATACCCGGGGAACCTAAGGGGTGGGAGGGGAAGGGCTTTTTTGCTGGAGGGGTCTTTCTGCCACAGCTCTTCCTTTTTCGCTGAAGGGGATTTCTCTCTCCTGCCCACTTTTGTGGCCCTTTTCAACCAAGGGCTTCAATGTGATTAATTGTTGAACTCTTCGATACCCTGGTGAGAGAGTTGGGTGTCATTATCCCTAATGTCCAGCTGGACAACCAAAGGAGGTTGGCTGTGTTGACCTAGATCACACAGGGGCAGGTTTGGGAAGAGAAATGGGCTGTATCCTCCTGCAGCCAGAGTGGGAGCTTCGGTCAGGCCTCCTACAGAAGATCCCCAGTTCCTAGGCCAGGACTTTGAACGTGCCTCCTTCAAGTGCAATGGTTCCTGGGACATTCTGTAATTGCCGGGGTGTGTGAGCTGAGAGCAGCTGTGTGATGAAATCTGAGGGAGGGACAATTTTTCTAAAATATCCTGTTTCTAATTTGCACCTGGTTGGCAGAGAGGAAGAAAATCTTGCTGCTTTAATTGGCAAGGGAAATGTACACCCAAGAGACTGGTGTTCCCTGGCTTTAAATTTTCAGTTAAAAGATTTATGTAATGTTTGAATGAACACTTACACACCTTAGCTTGCAAGCTTTTGGCAGCAACAAACAGTGTCCCTAGAGCTCTCTAGAAACGCTGTCCTGTGCAATGGGATGCTTAATGACTACAAAACAATTCAATTAAACCAACACTGAGCTAGCATGGGAGTGGAGTGGGGGGGTAGGCGGACACAGAGATAAATGTAATACAGTCCCTTCCTCCAGAAGCTTACAACCTAAATGTGGATAAACATAGTGGAGTTCCACTTTAATTGGGGTTAGCTTCTAAAATGAGTGAGTAAATAGAAAAATCTCACTTAATCATAATTCTTACGTCCTTCAAATTTTAAGAACTGTAGGAGTCGTAATCTGAGGAACAAAAGAAAGATCGTGTCGTTTATCTGAATATTCAAACTTGCCTACCTGTAAGACAGCTAGCCAAGGCCCAGCTGTAAATGGGGCGTGGACTGTAATATCATACTGCGGATTGGCTTAGATTCTCTGCATAACAAAAAACCCCAAGACTCAGTGGGTTACAATAGCAACAACTTATTCTCTTGGGGCTGATGGCCAGTTGAGTGTCAGCTCACTTGCCTGGACTGGGCTGGGACAGTTCAGCTTTGCTGCATAACTTCTTCATCCTTCCCCTGAGACTAGGGAGATAGCCTAGCCATGTTTTTTTCATGGCAGTGGCAGAGGCTCAAAATCACAAGACCAGAGAGTCATGGGCATAGAGAAGATAGTAACAGAAAGAGCCTTTAGTTATAATAAAACTAAGGAAACTTACCTCTGGTGTGCAATTGCCTAAAAGGCAAGGAGCTCATCTCACTCAGCATCAGGTCCCTACCCTTGCCGCACCTTGCTCTTGGTAGGCGCTCAATTAATAGTTGTTGACTGATGAATGTTAATTACACTGGGCCCTCAAGGACCTTCATTCATGCTGGTCCCGAGAGCCAAGTGGAATCACACACTGGTGCCATCTGTCCATGCTGGGATAGGAACACAGGCCTGATTACCAGGAAGCTTAGATCCCAAAGGAACTTGTGACATGTTCTGAGAAATTTGAGCTTGTGAGCTCATCGAGGCCAGGCACGTCTCTTAATTACCATCTTTCCAGAGAGTAGCACAATGTCACAGGGGAGCTAGACCTTTACTTCTATACTTATCCATAACCCTGTGTGATCAGTGACATATTTCCATGAAGAACGGAACCCTCTGGAAGCAAGAGCATTCAGGTTAATCCTACGTGGGAACATGGCTATAAAAGGGAGTTATTCAAGAAGATTTCAGAGAAAAGGTGAAGGCTTCCTAAGGCTTCCTTTTCTTTTCCTGCTGAAAGGCAAGTCCATTGTTTGTTTGTTTACTACAAAACACCTGCACCTTTGATCTCAAATTACATCTATGGATAGAAAATGAGCACTTTGACAATCCTCAACAAGGGAGCAGAGGGCTAGTCTGTGCTGTGTATAAAGTATCACATGTCTCCTGAGCTCTGTTCCTTCAAGCCTTCCTCTCAAAACAGCACAATCCAAACAGACATCAGACAGCATCTAATATCAGGACTGAGTGGAAGTAGAGGCAGTTTCACTGCACTTATTTCAGGCAGCTGGGAAACACAGTCTGGCTTTCAGAGAGCCTCGTTTCCTTGTCTATTAAATGGATTGTAAATAGCCATGTGCTTGACAATGTTGACAAGGCAGGAAGATGGCTTCCCAGGGAGAAACTTGACATTGACCTTCAGATCAGGATGGGACTTAAAGTTTGGGAATCGTTCCCCAAGTCACAATATTTTATAGAGAAACTAAGAGTTGAACAAAACCTTGAAGTCTGTAGAATTTTGATAGAATTTAAACAAGAAGAAAGAGAGGAGAATGCCTCTGGGAGGTGAAATAAAGAGACTCAGATGGATAGATGGTGAAAATGAGTAGGTAAAGAGAGGCAAGAACTTAACAAGTCACTAGTGGGAATTCATTAAAGGTTGTTAAGAAGGGGAAACTATAAGTTCTATGGAGACCCAGACTCTGTCTGTTTTGGTCATCATTTTTTTCCCAATATCTGGCACATTACAATGCATGAATGAAGATAGATAGATAGATAGATAGATAGATAGATGGATAGATAGATGAGATATATATCTATATACATACATACATAGATATACCTATATACACACATATACATATATATATGTATATAAGTATAGTTCAAATTTTTAAATTATCTAAGTAGTACATGAATTGATTTTTATGAAAAAGTCAAACAATAAAGAAGTATATTAAAAAGTGGAAGCTCTTCTTCACTAACCCCCAATTCCACTCTCTCTCCCAGAATTAATTGTGGCTATGAATTTCATATATGACCTTTCAGATAGCTTTCTTTGCAATTATAAAAATATATTTCTTTATAGCAACACGTGTTTTAAAATTTTTTATAATGGGGTTATACTGTAATTATTGTACAGCAATATCCCTTTCTTATGTAATATGTCTTAAATCTTTTGATTGTAACATATATGTAAAGCCATCTGATTCTTTTTAGTTCCTGCATAGTATTCCATTATATGGAAGCACAGTAATTTAGAGTAACTTACTGAATATCTGCTATCGCCACAACATCACCACTAGCTCTTTCTGGAGACTACAGTTCCCAGAATCCTCTTGCCCAATGGTTCTCCTGTTGGGATTTGCTAATAAGAGACGCTCATGTCAGTTTGAAAGCCAACCTAGAAGGAGAGGCCGTTAAGCCTGGAGGCAGCTGCGCCAGAGGAGGAGCTTGTGCACTTCGTAGTGGCTTAAGGGGAATGAGCCTTTGAAAACCAGCCACTTCACTGCTACAGACAAAGGCAGTGGCCAGAACTTCCTGGGGGTTCTTGAGATTTGCAGAGGCTTCCCGGTGAGCTCCTGAGAGCCACCTGCCTCAGGGATGCAGGCTCGGATGATCAGGGCGGCTCCCCCAGCCTTTCCAACAATTCTGGAATCCTCGTATTCCTTGTATTAAAACCTTCTTTACCTGGAAGACAGGAGGTGTTTTTGTTTTCCTGACTGAAGTCTGACTTTAAAATATTACATTTTTTCCCTCTGTGTCTATATTTATTTACTTTTATATTATGGGCCCCATCTCAAGTCGTTAAACATTCCTTGGAAACCTACTGTAAATGAATATATCATAACTCATTATATGCATTAAAATGATTGATTTAAACCATTCCTCTATAGTTGAGCATTTAGGCTGTTTCCACATATAACATATATGTCGTGGTAAACATCTCAATATGTATATCTGACTCTCTATTTTGAGGCTATGGAGACTGGCAGGGTTTTAGTCTGAACACTGAAATAGAAGAGACACTGAACTGTGAAGGGAAAGACAGAAGATGAGCTCACGTTTAGTAATATCGAGTGTAAGCTACTGAAAAAGACATCCAGGGCTTCCCTGATGGGGCAGTGGTTAAGAATCCACCTGCCAATGCAGGGGACACGGGTTCAAGCCCTGGTCCGGGAAGATCCCACATGCTGCGGAGCAACTAAGCCTGGGCACCGCAACTACTGAGCCTGTGCTCCAGAGCCCGCGAGCCACAACTACTGAGCCCGCGTGCCACAACTACTGAAGCCCATGCACCTAGAGCCCATGCTCCTCAACAAGAGAATGCACGGCAAAGAGAAGCCCGCGCACTGCAATGAAGAGTAGCCCCCGCTCGCCTCAACTAGAGAAAGCCCGCGTGCAGCAACAAAGACCCAATGCAGCCAAAATAAATAAATAAATGAATAAAATAAAATACATTCGTGAGAAAAATAATTCTTAAAAAAAAAAAAAAACTCCAGGGACTTCCCTGGTGGTCCAGTGGTTAAGAATCCACCTTCTAATGCAGGGGAAATGGGTTCGATCCCTGGTCAGGGAACTAGGATCCCACATGCCGTGGGGCTGCTGAGCCCACATGCCACAACTAGAGAAGCCCGTGTGCCACAACAAAGATCCCCGTGTGCCACGACTAAGACCCGAAGCAGCCAAGTAAATAAATAAATGAATAAAAAGTTATTTAAAAAAAATCCAGGTGTGCTTACCTAGCTGCTGTTAGATGTAATGGACCAGGTCAGGAGCTAGATTAGGGTTGACAATCAGTGTCTAGAGAGTTGACTCCAGTGTCAATCAATACAATGTCTGCTGTAAAGATTATGGAAAAGTAAAAACAGTAGAATTGATAAGGGACAAGACAGAGGGTGGAGGGTGCAGATCTAGGATAATATCTATTTACCAGCTTAAGTAAAATGTACTTACTTAAGTAACATAGTGCTTTTCAAGTACTACTGTGGTCTCTCATCTACCATTCCAATTCAAAGTGCTTAAATAAACTCCACCCCTTGACAACTGTGTCTCTTTAAATTAGTCAAGGGACTGACTAGATTGCATAGAATGTGAAATGTAACTCACTCTCCACCTGATTGATTCACATTACTGCATAAATCATGTTGAAAGCAGTAAATTTATTTGTAATCTGTATTCATCCTTCATTCATCCATTAAATGACACTTTGCTCTTTTTAAGCAGAGCATACTATGCCAAAGCTTCCAAGGAGGTTGGCCATCCTTAAGATGTTTGAACCTCACTTAAAATATCCTATTAGAGCTATTTAGTCCTTTAGCCAACCATAAACATTGTGTGTGTACTCCAAAATTCCCTTTTTTATATTGAAGTATGGCTGATTTACAATATTATATTATTTTCAACTATACATCGTAGCAATTCAGTATTTTTGTAGATTATGCTCCATAAAAAGTTATTACAAGATAATGGCTATAATTCCCTGTGCTATACAATACATCCTTCTTGCTTATCTATTTTATACACAGTAGTTTGTATCGCTTAATCCCATACCCCTAAGGTCCCCCCTCCCCCTTCCCTTTCCCCACTGGCAACCACTAGTTGGTTTTCTACATCTGTGAGCCTGTTTATGTTTTGCTATATACATTTGTTTGTATTATTTTATAGATTCTACATATAAGTGATGTCATACAGTATTTGTCTTTCTCTGCTTGACTTATTTCATTAAACATAATATTCTCTAGGTCCATCCATGTTGCTGAACATGGCAGGATTTTGTTCTTTTTTATGGCTAATATTCCATTGTATATATATACCACATCTTCTTCATCCATTCTTCTGTTAATGGACACTTGGGTTGCTTCCTTACTTTGACTCTTGTAAATAGTGCTGCTATAAACTTTGGGGTACATGTATCTTTTAGAATTAGAGTTTTTGTTTTTTCTGAATATGTGCCCAGGAGTGGAATTTCTGGATCATATGGTAGCTCTATTTTTAATTTTTTGAGGAACCTCCATACTGTTTTCTATAGTGGAAATTTACATTCTCACCAATGCAATTCTCCACATCCTTGCCAACATTTGTTATTTGTACACTTTTGGATGACCGCCATTCTGACAGGTGTGAGGTGATATCTCATTGTTTTGATTTGCATTTCCTTAATAATTAGCAACGTTGAGCATCTTTTCATGTGCCTGTTAGCCATCTGTACATCTTCTTTGGAAACTGTCTAGTCAGATCTTCTGCCCATTTTTGAATTGGGTTGTTTGTTTTTTTTAATATTGAGTTGTATGAGCTGTTTATATATTTTGGATATTAACCCCTAAACATTCTTAAATTCTCTAAAATTTAGAAAGAAATGCTTTTGAGGTTAATCCTACATTCTTGATGTTTTAGTTTGCTAGGGCTGCCGTGATAAAGTACCGCAACAGAAATTTATTGTCTCACAGTTCTGGAGGCTAGAAGTCCGAGTCTAGAAGTCCTCTAAGAGCTGAGAGAGAAGGATCTTTTCCAGGTTTCTCTCCTTGACTTGTGGATGAATGTCTTCTACTTGTGTCTCTTCACATTGTCTTCCCTCTATGCATGTTTGTCTCAGTGTCCAAATTTCCCCTTTTTATAAGGATACCAGTCATATTGGATTAGGGTTCACCCTAATGACCTCATTTTAATGTGATTACCTCTGTAAAGATGCTATCTTCAAATAAGGCCATATTGTGAAATACTAAGGGTTAGGACTTATTTTTCAGAGGACACACAATTCAATCAATAACTCTGGACGACCTCAGATAATGTGTAAAGCACTGTCTGAGAAATCATTCTTTTAGTTGATTTCAGTTATTTTATTTAGAGGAAGTCAGACCATTAAAGGGCCTGAACTACATTATTTTGGCCACTTGTAGCTTGGCTTTTATAAACATCTCTCACCCATTATCAGGCACTTTGTTTATCAGATTTTTTTTCATAAAAATGCACATCCAGCTTAGCTAATGAAGGAGATAAGATGGGTAGG
The DNA here is from genome assembly GCF_003676395.1 of Aethalodelphis obliquidens. NCBI lineage: Eukaryota > Metazoa > Chordata > Mammalia > Artiodactyla > Delphinidae > Aethalodelphis > Aethalodelphis obliquidens. The sequence continues at coordinate 3,906,164 of NW_020837950.1, read as the reverse complement.
AAGGCCACCCTCTCACCACGCACCCCCCCCAACTTTAATAGATGAATTCTGGCTACACCAGAAATTAACTTCACTACATTGTTTACCTCTATTTCCCCCAAAGCCTCACCCAATTCAAAACAGAGTGGTTTGAACTTTGCTGGTTGTAAACTAGTTTTTTCAGTGAACTGTTAAATCTTACCACTTCCCAGAGAAAGCTGTACTTCAGAGTTGGGCATTTGGTTCAGACGTGTCACTCCAAAGTGATTGGTGGAGATGCCACCTCCTCCACAGACTGACCTTGTGGAACACATCCTTTGGAATATGGAAGCTAGGGGAACTATTGAATTGAAAGGTGGGATTCAACATGAAACTTGTGGAAATGTATTGACATCTGTGACTTCAACTGAGACAGCCGATGTACCCTGCCCAAGTTTACTGATACGTTTATTCAGCGACCACTTTGAAGGAGGTGATTTCTCTATGCCGAATCCAGGAGATGATAATGTTCCTCCATTAATTTATTCTGGTTCCAAATTTTATCTCAATGTCTAATGTCTTTCTTCCAAGAAATTTTCCTTTATTTAAAACTCTTTGCTGGTAAAGTTGCACCAGGAAGGAAGAGACCATGGAAAGTGGGAGTGACCACTCTCGCACATTAGCTACGGGAAGGAGGACCCCCAGTTCAGTACTAGCTCCCCAACTAGTACTCACGAGCTTTTCACAAACTCCTCAGAACCACCAAATGAAAATTAAAGTTTGTTTACACGTATGGCAAACCACTTTAATTCAATCAGTAATTCAGAGACTGTTTTAATGGGTCAGGGAAATGAGGGAGGAAATTTTGGAAGGAAGGAAGGAAGACCTGAGAGGGACAGAGAAGTTTTAGACAGAGAGAGAGAACTCCCCACTGAGGTGTATTAGTTTCCCGAACCTTCCGTAATGAATTACTATAAACATGGTGGATTATAACAACAGAAATTTGTTCTCTCATGACTCTAGAGAGCAGAAGTCTGAAATCAAGGTGTCAGCAGGGTTGGTTCCATCTGGAGGCTCTGAAGAAGAATCCACTCCATGCCTCTCTCCTAGCTTCTGGTGGCTGCTGGAAATCCTTGGTATTTCTTAGCTTAGAGCTGCATCATTTCAATCTCTGCTTCTGTCTTCACATCACTTCCTGCTGTCTTCTTCTCTTCTTATGAGAACACTTATTATTGGATTCAGAGCCTTCCCAGGTAATCCAGGGTGATCTCATCTCAAGGTTCTTAACTTAGTAACATCTTGCAAAGACCCTTTTCCAAAATAAAGTCACATTCACACGTTTTAGGTGGATATATCATTTAAGGGCTCACCGTTGAACCTACCACATAGGGAGATAAGGAAGAAGAGGACAGCTGTGGGAATGGGATTCAGAAAAGAGCATGGGAGTGTGCCAGGGATCAAATTTGCCCTCTATAATTTTGCCTTGAAACTTGAGACAGCTGATGTACCCTTGCAAACTGCTGCCTGAGGTTACTGATACCTTTATTTAGTGACCAGAATTAGTAATGCAGCCTCATCTCAGGGCTGCTGCCTCACCTGGTTTTCTTATCATGAGGCTACATTACCATTACTGGCTCAAAGTGTATAAAATTTTATCAGGGCAAAGTGCAAACTTGTTACACTCTCTGGGTGAATCCAGGCATTGAAGGCAATCATCTATGCCCCATATTACAGAGCAGTGGGGCCCAAATCAACTTTCCCAAGGCTCCCAGGGAGGGGAAGAGGGGAAACCCTGCTATTTTGTAAATGCGCCTAGTGGGACATTTTTTAGCATTTTTATTGGAGTATAATTGCTTTACAATGTTGTGTTAGTTCATGCTGTATAACAAAGTGAATCAGCTATACGTATACATATATCCCCATATCCCCTCCCTCTTGCGTCTCCCTCCCACCATCCCTATCCCATCCTTCTAGGTGGTCACAAAGCACTGAGCTGATCTCAGTGCTGTGCTATGCGGCTGCTTCCCACTAGCAATTTATTTTACATTTGGTAGTGTATATATGTCAATGCCACTCTCATTTTGTCCCAGCTTACCCTTCCCCGTCCCCGTGTCCTTAAGTCCATTCTTTACGTCTGCGTCTTTATTCCTGTCCTGCCCCTAGATTCTTCAGAACTTTTTTTTTTTTTTTACATTCCATATATATGTGCTAGCATATGGTATTTGTTTTTCTCTTTCTGACTTACTTCACTCTGTATGACAGAGTCTAGGTCCATCCACCTCACTACAAATAACTCAATTTCTTTTTTGTTTTATGGCTGAGTAATATTCCATTGTATATATGTGCCACATCTTCCTTATCCATTCATCTGTTGATGGACACTTAGTAGTTTCCATGTCCTGGCTATTGTAAATAGTGCTGCAATGAACATTGTGGTACATGACTCTATTTGAATGATGGCTTTCTCAGGGTACATGCCCAGTAGTGGGATTGCTGGGTCATATGGTAGTTCTATTTTTTAGTTTTTTAAGGAATCTCCATACTGTTCTCCATAGTGGCTGTATCAATTTACATTCCCACCAACAGTGCAAGAGGGTTCCCTTTTCTCCACACCCTCTCCAGCATTTATTATTTGTAGATTTTTTGATGATGGCCATTCTGACTGATGTGAGGTGATACCTCATTGTGGTTTTGATTTGCATTTCTCTCTCTAATGATAAGTGATATTGAGCATTCTTTCATGTGTTTGTTGGCAATCTGTATATCTTCTTTGGAGAAAAATCTCTTTAGTTCTTCTGCACATTTTGAATTAGGTTGTTTGTTTTTTTGTTATTGAGCTGCATGCACTGCTTGTATATTTTGGAGATTAATCCTTTGTCAGTTGCTTTGTTTGCAAATATTTTCTCTAATCCTGAGGGTTGTCTTTTCGTCTTTTTTATGGTTTCCTTTACTGTGTAAAAGCTTTTAAGTTTCATTAGGTCCTATTTGTTTATTTTTATTTCCATTTCTCTAGGAGGTGGGTCAAAAAAGGATCTTGCTGTGATTTATGTCATAGAGTGTTCTGCCTAAGTTTTCCTCTAAGAGTTTTACAGTGTCTGGCCTTACATTAGGTCCTTAATCCATTTTGAGTTTATTTTTGTGTATGGTGTTACGGAGTGTTCTAATTTCATTCTTTTACATGTAGCTGTCCAGTTTTCCCAGAACCACTTATTGAAGAGGCTGTCTTTTCTCCATTGTATATTCTTGCTTCCTTTATGAAAGATATGGTGACCATATGTGTGTGGGTTTATCTCTGGGCTTTCTATCCTGTTCCATTGATCTATATTTCTGTTTTTGTGCCAGTATCATACTATCTTGATTACTGTAGCTTTGTAGTATAATCTGAAGTCAGGGAGCCTGATTCCTCCAGCTCCGTTTTTCTTTCTCAAGATTGCTTTGACTATTCGGGGTCTTTTCTGTTTCCATACAAATTGTGAAAATCTTTGTTCTAGTTCTGTGAAAAATGCCATTGGTAGTTTCATAGGGATTGCATTGAATCTGTAGATTGCTTTGGGTAGTATATTCACTTTCACAATGCTGATTCTTCCAATCCAAGAACATAGTATATCTCTCCATCTGTTGGTATCATCTTTAATTTCTTTCATCAGTGTCTTATACTTTTCTGCATACAGGTCCTTTGTCTCCATATGTAGGTTTACTACTAGGTATTTTATTCTTTTTGTTGCTGTGGTAAATGGGAGTGTTTCCTTAATTTCTCTTTCAGATTTGTCATCATTAGTGTATAGGAATGCAAGAGATTTCTGTGCATTAATTTTGTATCCTGCTACTCTACCAAATTCATTGATTAACTCTAGTAGTTCTCTGGCAGCATCTTTAGGATTTTCTGTGTATAGTATCATGTCATCTTCAAACAGTGACAGTTTTACCTCTTTTCTGATTTGGATTCCTTTTATTTCTTTTTCTTCCCTGATTGCTGTGGCTAAAACTTCCAAAACTATGTTGAATAATAGTGGTGAGAGTGGGCAGCCTTGTCTTGTTCCTGATCTTAGTGTATATGGTTTCAGTTTTTCACTACTGAGAATGATTTTGGTTGTGGGTTTGTCATATATAGCCTTTATTTTGTTCAGGTAAGTTCCCTCTATGCCTACTTTCTGGATAGTTTTTATCATAAATCGGTGTTGAATTTTGTCAATATCTTTTTCTGCATCTATTGAGATGATCATATGGTTTTTATCCTTCAATTTGTTAATATGGTGTATCACATTGATTGATTTGCATATATTGAAGAATCCTTGCATTCCTGAGATAAACCCCACTTGATCATGTTGTATGATCCTTTTAATGTGCTGCTGGATTCTGTTTGCTAGTATTTTGTTGAGGAGTTTAACGTCTATGTTCATCAGTGATATTGGCCTGTAGAGTTCTTCTTTGTGACATCTTTGTCTGGTTTCGGTATCAGGGTGATGGTGGCCTCATAGAATGAGTTTGTGAGTGTTCCTCCCTCTGCTATATTTTGGAAGAGTTTGAGAAGGATAGGTGTTAGCTCTTCTCTAAATGTTTGATAGAATTTGCCTGTGAAGCCATCTGGTCCTGGACTTTTGTTTTTTGGAAGATTTTTAATCACAGTTTCAATTTCAGTGCTTGTGATTGGTCTGTTTATATTTTCTATTTCCTCCTGGTTCAGTCTTGGAAGGTTATGCTTTTCTAAGAATTTGTCCATTCCTTTCAGGTTGTCCATTTAATTGGCATAGAGTTGCTTGTAGCAATCTCTCATGATCCTTTGTATTTCTGCAGTGTCAATTGTTACTTTTCATTTCTAATTCTGTTGATCTGATTCTTCTCCTTTTTTTTCTTGATGAGTCTGGCTAATAGGTTATCAGTTTTGTTTATCTTCTCAAAGAACCAGCTTTTAGTTTTATTAATCTTTGTTATCATTTTCTTCATTTCTTTTTCATTTATTTCTGATTTGATATTTATGATTTCTTTCCTTCTGCTGACTTTGAGGGTTTTTTTGTTCTTCTTTCTCTAATTGTTTTAGGTGTAAGGTTAGATTGTTTATTTTAGTTGTTTCTTGTTTCTTGAGGTAGGACTTATTGCTATATACTTCCCTCTTAGAACTGCTTTTGCTGTATCCCATAGGTTTTGGGTCATCGTGTCTTCATTGTCATTTGTTTCTAGGTAATTTTTGATTTCCTCTTTGATTTCTTCAGTGATCTCTTGGTTATTAAGTAGTGTATTGTTTAGCCTCCATGTGTTTGTATTTTTTACAGATTTTTTCCTGTAATTGATATCTAGTCTCATAGCATTGTGGTCGGAAAAGATACTTGATACAATTTCAATTTTCTCAAATTTACCAAGGCTTGATTTGTGACCCAAGATATGATCTATTCTGGAGAATGTTCCATGAGCACTTGAGAAGAAATTGTATTCTGTTGTTTTTGGATGGAATGGCCTATAAATGTCAATTAAGTCCATCTTGTTTAATGTATCATTTAAAGCTTGTGTTTCCTTAATTATTTTCATTTTGGATGATCTGTCCATTGGTGAAAGTGGGGTGTTAAAGTCCCCTACTATGATTGTGTTATTGTTGATTTCCCCTTGTATGGCTGTTAGCATTTGCCCTATGTATTGAGGTGCTCCTATTTTGGGTGCATAAATATTTACAATTGTTATATCTTCTTCTTGGATTGATCCCTTGATCATTATGTAATGTCCTTATTTGTCTCTGTAATAGTCTTTGTTTTAAAGTCTATTTTGTCTGATATGAGAATTGCTACTCCAGCTTTCTTTTCATTTCCATTTGCATGCAATATCTCTTTCCATCCCCTCACTTTCAGTCTGTATGTGTCCCTAGGTCTGAAGTGGGTCTCTTGTAGACAACATATATATGGGTCTTGTTTTTGTGTCCATTCAGCCAGTCTATGTCTTTTGGTTGGAGGCTTTAATCCATTTGCATTTAAGGTAATTATTGATATGTATGTTCCTATTACCATTTTCTTAATTTTTTTGTGTTTGTTATTGTAGTTCTTTTCCTTCTGTTGTGTTTCCTGCCTAGAGAAGTTCTTTTAGCATTTGTTGTAAAGCTGGTTTGATGGTGCTGAATTCTCTTAGGTTTTGCTTGTCTGTAAAGGTTTTTAATTTCTCCGTCGAATCTGAATGAGATCCTTGCTGTGTAGTGTAATCTTGGCTATAGGTTTTTCCTTTTCATCACTTTAAATATGTCCTGCCACTCCCTTCTGGCTTGCAGACTTTCTGCTGAAAGATCAGCTGTTAACCTTATGGGGATTCCCTTGTATGTTATTTGTGGCTTTTCCCATGCTTCTTTTAATATTTTTTCTTTGTATTTAATTTTTGATTGTTTGATTAGTATGTGTCTTGGCATGTTTCTCCTTGGATTTATCCTGTATGGGACTCTCTGCACTTCCTGGACTTGATTGACTATTTCCTTTTCCATATTAGGGAAGTTTTCAACTATAATCTCTTCAAATATTTTCTCAGTCCCTTTCTTTTTCTCTTCCTCTTCTGGGACCCCTATAATTCGAATGTTGGTGCATTTAATGTTGTCCCAGAAGTCTCTGAGACTGTCCTCAATTCTTTTCATTCTTTTTTCTTTATTGTGCTCTGTGATAGTTATTTCCACTATTTTACCTTCCAGATTACTTCTCCGTTCTTCTGCCTCAGTTACTGTGCTATTGTTTCCTTCCAGAGAATTTTTAATTTCATTTATTGTGTTGTCATCATTGTTTGTTTGCTCTTTAGCTGTTCAGATTCTTGTTAAACGTTTTTTGTATTTTCTCCATTCTATTTCCAAGATTTTCGGTCATCTTTACTATCATTACTCTGAATTCTTTTTCAGGTAGACTGCCTATTTCCTCTTCATTTGTTTGGCCTGGTGGGTTTTTACCTTGCTCCTTCATCTGCTGCACATTTCTCTTTCTTCTCATTTTGCTTAACATACTGTATTTGGGATCTTCTTTTCTCAGGCTGCAGGGTTGTAGTTCCTGTTGTTTTTGATGTCTGCCCCCAGTGGGTAAGGTTAGTTCAGTGGGTTGTGTAGGCTTCCTGGTAGAAGGGACTGGTGCCTGTGTTCTGGTGGATGAGGCTGGATCTTGTCTTTCTGGTAATCAGGACTGCATCCACTGGTGTGTTTGGGGTGTCTGTGAACTTAGTATGATTTTAGGCAGCCTCTCTGCTAATGGATGGGGTTGTGTTTCTGTCTTGCTAGCTGTTTGGCATGGGTGTCCAGCCCTGGAACTTGCTGGTCATTGGGTGGAGCTAGGTCTTATTGTTGAGACAGAGATCTCTGGGAGAGCTCTCGCTGATTGATATTACATGTGGCCAGGAGGTCTCTGGTGGTCCAATGTCCTGAACTCAGCTCTCCCACCTCAGAGGCTCAGGACTGACACCTGGCCAGAGCACCAACACTGTGTCAGCCACATGGCTTCTTGACCCCCAAGAAAGCTGCTCACTGGACACACCATTGCAGTGGGGATATGAGGGGCTGCCTGGGAACAGGAAATGATGCCACTGCTTGGCCTCAGGCACCTGAGGGACGACCTGGATGCTCCAGGGGCACTGTCCAGGGCAGGGTGAGAAGAGCTCCCGTATGCATGCCTTGTGTTTTGTAATTTAAAATAATGAGTAGCTTCTGTCTCCAATGGTTTTAAATATTAGTGAATATAGTGTATGTGTTTGTATCTGCACAGGCTTTATTTTGGTCTGAGGTTTTTCCCAGACTATATTATCGCATGAATCAAGAACATATATGTTTCATCTAGGGAAAATAACTTCTGCACTTCTATGTTGGGTTTTAATCCTGAAATGTCTGTACAAATTTTCCAGGATTACTTATTACATTAATATGGAGAACTAAAGCCAAAGCCTTCAATTTTAAGTAGTCTTTCTTCAATGGTGAATGGATTCTGCCTAAATAGGAAATGTTACACAGGGTTATAGAAAACCAGTAACTTTGAAAGAGAATTTATAATAAAAAAAAAACTATAAAATTTCCAAGCAACTAAAGAAAATAAAAACCAAATAAAAACAATAACCTATTAGAAATTTTTTGAGAGAAAAATAAGTTTTTCTTAGTAAATAGAATAAATATAAAACAAACTTTTTCCTTTTTCACGTTTGGAGAAGATTTCTACTTGTAAAATAACACAGTACCTCTTTAAAAGGCACTAGCACCAAATGGGTTTACAGGTGACAGATAAAATAATGTCCCAAGAATGTATAATTCTCATGTTACAAAAATTGTCCCAGAATATGAAAAAAAAAGAAAACACCTGAACTCAATTTTAATGCCAGCCTAACACTGATTCTAAAACCAGACACAGCTGGTACAAAGAAAGAAAATAGCAGGCTAATTTCACTTCTAAACACTGATGCAAAACCCTAAATAGAAGGTTGGCAAATCAAATCCTGTAGTGGGTTGAAAGAATATCACATCATAACTAAGTAGGATTTAACCTAATAATGCAAAAATACAGTTGAAAATGTTAAAGATCTTATAATGTTACTCATTGTACTAACAGATTAAAGGATAAAACCACATGAGCATCTCAATAGATGTGGAAAAGCATTTGCTAAACTTCAGCAGCCATTTCTCATTAAATAACCACAACACATAAACTAGGAGCATGAGAAACTACCAGAAAGTATCATGCTAAAACATGAAATAAACAAACCAATTATCTTCCTATAGAGCAACAGTAACTGGTTAGAAGGAAAATGATCTCAATCACAGCAGCAATAAAATGTGCAAGAGGTACAAGAAGAAAGCTATGAAACCTTACTGAGAAGATATTAAGGAAACCTTGGAGAAGTGGAGTGGTAGTCCATGTTTCTAGAAGGGAACACACAATATTATAAATATGTCAACTCTTCCCAAGTTAACTTACAAATTTAATGCATTTCAATTGAAAATATTAACAGGATTTTTCATGGAAATTAAAAATTTTTTCTAAATTTCATCTGAAAAACCTTAAGTAATAGACTTTTGGAAAACAGTGATGAGAGAGAACCTAGGCTGCCAGATATCAAAATATATTATAAAGTCATCAAACTCAAGACAAGAATTAAGACACAATACACACATAGATCGCCAGACAGAAAGTATGAAAAACAGATTCACATATATTTGAAAATATAACAAGCAATGAAGGTGACATATCTAATCAATGACCTCAAATTTGGACTCTTTAACAGACGGTGTAACAATTGGCAGTCCACTTAAAAAAAAAAGAAAAAGGAGGTCCTTAATTCACCCCATATATAAAAGTAAATTAATGATAGATTAGACAATCATGGGTTTGAGTGTGGTTACAGGCATCTCAAGAAATTATGGGGGAAGGATATGCCTCTAAGATCACTCGTGGTGGTTGGCAGGATTCAGTTTCTTGTGGGCTGTTGGACTGAGGTCCTCAATTCCTCACTGGGAATCTCACAAAATGGCAGCAGGTTTTCTCAAAGTGGGCAAATGAGAGAGAGCCAGAGAGTGCATCAAGACAGATGTCAGAGGTTTTTGTAACCTAATCTCTGAAGGGACATCCCATCACTTTTCCTGTGTTTTGTTTGTTAGAGGTAAGTCATTAGGTGCAGCCCACACTCAAAAGTGATTACACATGGGTGTGAATTCACACCATTTCCTGGCTGTGAATAGCAAGAGGAAGAATCATGGGGTTCCATCTTACGGTGCACGTGGTCCACAGTAATAAGCAATGGTTACAAATGGGAAATTCACAGAAGAAAATGAAAGCCCAGCACACAGAAAATAAAATGGATATTCTCACACTGACCAGAGCAATTCAAATAGAAACAACAGCATTCCACTTTCCTCCCATTTTCCTGGCAAAACACAATTCTGGGCTCATGTTGGGTGAATTACTATCCCAGCTTCACCACTTAGTAACTGTGTGACTTTGGGCATTCACTTAACTTTTCTTGCATCTATTTCCTCATCTGTAAATAGGGGATAATAACAGTACCTACCACATAGCATTGTTCTGATGAATAATTAAATTGATATACACAGAGCATTTTGTTCCTGAGACATAGTAAATATTCAATACATGTTTTTAAAAAAACGTTGCTTTCAAGGTACAGAAAAATGACATACATCACTGGTAAGAATATGAATTGGTAAAGTATTTTGAGCTCTATATTTGGAAGATTTTTTAATAGTTAATTGTATATCCCGTTCCACCGAGCAATTTTTCTTGTCCCACAGTTACTTGAAAACACATGTTTAAGAATTTTTATTGTAATCTTGTTTATAATAGAGAAAAAACTGTCCATCAAAGTGTTCATTAATAGGGAAAGGGTAAATATACTCTAATATATTCATACTTTGTAATTTTTTGCAGCAGTAAAAAAAAAAAAGATCTTTAAATGTAGCAACTAAACGCCCAAAGTTACAAAATGACAGCAAACACTGAAACCTGTTTGTAATCAAGGTGCTTAAAAAACAAAGCAATAGCTTTGAAATGCTACAAAACCTCTGCTCATATTTCACTGGACAAAGTAAGTCACATTACCAATTCTGATATCAAAGGGGCAGGAAAACTCAATCCTCTCACAGGGAAGGGCAGCAAATAATCAGGAATGATAATGCAATCTATCAAATTATTAATCAAATGTCAAAGCTGTGATGCATAAGGCCACATTTTTTGACATCTGTGATTTTGCTGTCCATGCCTGCAAAAGTGAAAAATGGTGGAGGGGATGTTAAATTCATCCACATCTATGTTCTTGTTTTTTCTTCCCTTGTTTTAAGAGTCTGTGACAGGATTCTATATATTTTCTTTCTCAATCTTTCCTTCTCCTAAGGATCTATGGGATGTGGTTTGATGTTTCTTAGCTTCCAGGAATATAAAAAAAATTTGGCGGGTAGATCATATTATTGCTCTTAGCCCTTCACTCTTCCTTCCTATGGAAGAATTGCACTTCTCGTCTGTTGCCATAGACTTTCCGTGACTCCTCTGAGAAGAGGAAGATACAGTCCCATCCCCTCAACGTAGGGCTTGGCCATGTAACTTGCTTTGGCCAATAGAATGCAAGCGGATATGAGTTATGCCACCATTTAAAGAGAAGTCCTTTGCCATGAGAATTACATGTTGTAAATAAAGGCTCCTCCCTCAGCCTGTAACCCAAATAGAGCAGAGTCCAGCAGGGTCATAGTAGACAGAAGTAAACCTTTGTTTTTGCAAGCCACAGGGAACTGGGGGTCACCTGTTATCACAGCAAAGATGCTCAATGTGCCTTTGGTTTAACCACCTCTGGTATTCACACAGTTACCTCTAGAGCCCGAAGATGGGAGGTAAAAAATCTCTATTTACTGTTCCTCCCTCCAGTGACCAGCAGCAGTATTCTTCACTGGGAAACATTGTTCCATGAAGCGTGGAGTTTAGTTCTTTTTCCAAATGTCCATATTTGCCTCCTGTGAAAAGAGACTCCTAGGAGAGTAACACCAACTGTAGTGTTGCCTTCTTTTTCTCTGTGTCAGAAACTAATACTCATCTATGATATCAGATTTGATTCTCTTTTGATGCTTTGAAATCTTTAAAAAAAAGTTTTCCTGCTTCCTTCTTGGCTGTCTCCTTCCATGCTCTCCAGAAGCACTTAATCTTCTCTGATGAGCTGCAGCCACGGAGGGCAGGTGAACATAGTGAACAGCAGACAAGGCCCTGCCTCCAAGAGCTTACATTCCAGTGGAGAAGACACACAAGAAACAATAAACAAGTAAAAATGTACCATACTGCCAGGAAGAGGTAACTATGTAGAAAAATGAATAAAGGAGAAAGAGAATGGCAGGAAGTTTTACCTTAGATGGGGTGATCTGGAGCGATTGCCGGTATAACGGGCTTTGACACAGGGCCATCTGGGTCCACACGGGTAGACCACACCGCTACACTGCGTGCTGTCACTAGCTAGCGCTCTGCAGGACTGTCCGCTCCTACAGCACATTCCACCCCAGCCCCACCTGAGAATATCCCCCTAGATTCTACTCGCTGCTCTGAAAACCTGAATGGGGCTCCTTTCTTAACCGTGGGCCAAGGTATCCGTGACTGACCTCAGGTTTTGCTTATCATGTTACTTTAAAATATTTCTCTTTGTGCCTCAGATTTAGAATGGAACTCAAGAGGTCACTGGGGAGATGATAAATAAGTGAGAGGAAATATTTTTATGGATTGAAAATACAGCAGCCGAAAGCAGCCTTGACTGTGGTCCTTCAAGACTTTGCTCCTGGGGTTGGGGTTCATTGATAACAAGGAAGCAGCCTGATAAGAAATGAACAACTTTTATCTGTAATATTTTACTTATTTAAAAAAAAAGACTGGAAAGAAATATGACCACAAGAAATGACTAATTTTGCATAGTAGAAAGGTGGGTGTTTGTTATGTTCTCTCTGCATTTTAAAAATTTCTTAAAAGAAGAAAAAGAAAGAAAGGAAGGAAGGAAGGAAGGAAGGAAGGAAGGAAGGAAGGAAGGAAGGAAGGAAGAAAGAAAGAAAGAAAGAAAGAAAGAAAGAAAGAAAGAAAGAAAGAAAGAAAGAAAGAAAGAAAGTCTCTTAAGGAAAAAGAAGAAGATGAGATTTAGCATTCAAAACCTTTGGTCCTGCCATTGCATTACCCTCTGCTGGCTGTGTGTCCTTGAGCAAGTAACTGAAATTCCGTAAGCCTCGTTTTCTGTGCCTGTAAAATGATGATAAGGTGTGCCGTTTAGGACGTGATGGATGTTAAGTGAGAAAATGGATGCAGAGTGTTCAGCATTGATCAGTCCTTAACATGTGGTGGCTGTATGGCTTTGTGATTTCCCAAAGCGTGTCTGTGGGACATTAATACCATAAGAGGTTCCCAAGTAAAGGATTCCAAGGTCAAAAAAGTTTGGGAAACTCTACATATTACATTCCCTTCTTGGGGACTCAGAGTGACATTAGGATATTAAGGCCACTGAGAATATCTGCTGTAAAGACATCTGTTTTGTTTCTTCATTTAAATCAGTGTTTTCCAGATGTTGAACATGAAACGCTGGTGGACGGTATCCTTGCCTGAAAAGAACAAGGGAGATACACGGGGAGTTCCTGAACTTTGTGAGAAAAGACTACGTTTCTGTTCCTTGAAGAGTTTGGTGCATAGGGTAGGGGTGCTAATGGTGAGGATGTTCTCTCCACGGGGATGTGGCAAACTGTAGAGAGGGGTGGTCACTCAGAGCTGAACCTGACGTGGAGGCCACCCAGAAAAGCATCGAACTCTACTGGTGGGTGCCCGTTAGCTGGTTGAAAAGCTAAACCTGGTATCTTTACAGTTGGGAAATGATGGGAATTTTTGAAGATCCCACAAAGCAAACAAAATATACATTTTAATGACTTTGTATTTCCAGCTACTGAAAACTACCCAACAGGCAAGAATCAGCTTCTACCAAAAGCACGTGATTTGTGCCTTGTTTTGCAGGGAAGAAACCGTTAATAACAGCCCTACCGCTAATCCTATTGGCAGATGGTCACTCGGTGTGAAAAGGACAAATATAGATGGGTGTCATGCTTGGAGCTCATTTTTATGATCCGCTGGAGCACTTAAAGAGTTTTATCATGAAAGGGATTCATCCTCCCTGCTCTGGGTTATGCATCTGAGGAGGAAAGATGGGCTGAAAGGAACCTGCATTATTACTGGCAGTGGGTCCTGGGACCGTTGGCTGCGTGTGACCTCAGAGGAGGCAGACGCATCTTCAAAATCGAAGACAGCATGTCTCCAAAGAGGATGAAGAGCCAAGGAGAAAAGCAACACGTTCAGCAGCCTAGGCAGGAGCAGAGGGATGCAGATGATAATGTCTCCTTTCCAGGGAGGAGGTTTCTTTCCCATGCATTCGTCTTTTCTAAACAGGGAAGGGCTGAGTGTTAGGAAGGGGTGGAAGGAAACCCTTACTAGGAGTGGAAACTCGGGTCAGGTAATTATCGTCTCCAAGGCTTGATTTCCTGATCTATAAAACTGAGATACTAGTAATTGTATCTCCCTTGTGTGGTTGTCATGCGGATTCTATGAGATTAAATCTGGAGTCTTAGCATGGTACCTGGCTTCTAGGAGGAGTTCTGTTAACGTTGGATGTAATTTAGATTGTGATAAAAGAGAATTTAACTGGCAGGTCCCATGTCATGTGCTGGCCACATTTACCCTGCTTTTCCCAAGAGGCACCTGTGTCCCAGCAGGCACTTGGCTGAAGCATGCTCCTTGTAATTGAATCTAAGGTCTGGTCATGCTGTGTAAAGATTAATTGATATGCAGAGACTCTGAAACAAGCTTTGGGAATCAAACATCTGGTTTGGAAGGCGGCCTTGTAGGCCAACCCCCTGTAGACCTGGGTAGGAGAGGAAAACAGGAAGTCTTATTCAGCTTAACTTTCTTGGTTTTTCAAGTTATGGTCTCCAGCTGTTTACATCAACTTTGTTTTTCCTAAAGTAAAGAGAGAGAGAGAGAGAGAAAGGGAGAGCCACTATAAAGAACCATAAGTCACAATCTTTCCATGAAGTAGGCCTTTGTGGAAAATCAGAGTTATTCTTTTAACTTGCTAGCTCAACTTTTATTTTTCTCTACTCCTCCCAAAGCAAATATCATTTCCCTGGCTGCTTTTCAGGCCTAAATAAGTTGAGGAGAAGAAGGAGAGAAAGGAAGTCTACGGAGAAGGTAAGGAAGAGGCAGAAAGAAATAGAAAAAAAAAAAAAAAAAGCCTGGAGAAGAGGAAAGAAAGAGAAAGAGTTCATGCCCCTGAAATTAGAGATGGTTTCAGGATTGTAGGTTCCGCCACAGGAATGGATGGATGGATGTGAATGCGGTGGGGCATCACAGATGTGGGTAGTCGGCCTCAGAGCTGAAAAGAACAAGGGCAAAGAAGCCCTCAGAGCATAAGCGAAAGACTGTTGCTGTGTTTCTTGAAAATAAATGATGTTTAAGTTTTTTACCCTGAAGTTAATGAAACACAGGGCAAACATTTAATGTGGTATTTCCTAATGTGCCCTTTGTTTGTGGACCTTCATCTTCTAGAATAGGGGAGAAGCCAATGTTGCCTATTGTCCTAGACTACAGGGGCTCAAACCCCAGCGGGGCTACTTACTTGCAAGCTAGGTGACCTTGAGCAAGCCACTTAACCTTCTGGATCACAGTATCTTCGTCTGTAAAATGGGGATAATGGTGGTGATGATGACGATGAAAGTAAGAGTTTATCTACAGCTTAGGCTGCTGTGGGGATAAAGTGAGTTAATATATGTAAAGCACCTAGCCCCGAGATAAGTGCTCTATGAATGTTAACTATTATTGTCCTATCCCACTCTAATGCAGGTATTTAATCCTATGCCACAGAGTGGCATGCGTTGGCCCTTTATAGCATTTGCAGGCACTGTCCTGAACACTTCACACACCATTTCATCTCACACCAACCCTGGGAGGCAGGTGTACTATCATTATCTCCCAAGTGATAGGTGAGGAAACTGACACACAAAGAGATGGTCACTTGCTTAATTTCATACATATGATAAATGGCTTAGCTGTCCTTAAACCCAAGTAGTTTAGCTTAGAAAGGGGTCTCAGAGAAGGCATGGAAACTCCATGCCCCTTCCCACATCCTCACTCCTTGCATCTCTCCCATTTGGTCGTTCCTGAGTTGTATCCTTTATAATAAACAAGTAACTGTAAGTAAAGCATATTCCTGAGTTCTGTGAGCCATCCTAATAAATTATCAAACCAAAGGAAGGGGTCATGGGACACCCCCTCCTCAATTTATAGCCAGTCAGAACCTGGGACTTGCTCTTGGCATCTGAAATGGGAGGAGCCTTGTGGGACCAGGTTCTTGACCTATAGGTCTCTACTAGTTCCTGGAGGTTACTGCCATTATTGAATGGTAGCATACCCAGCTGGTGTCCAGGGAGTTGGAGAACTGGCTGATGTAAGAAAAACTCACACCTCTAGCATCAGAAGTGTTGAGAGTAGGAGAAACAGGTTTTTCTTTTATGTATATATAACATTATATTATAAACTTTTGGGGTCCATATTAAAATTTGCCTTTTAATGTCTTAAAACATAGTGAGTAACACCAGAGAAACAGATGTGTAACTGATGAAAATATGAAAAAGATTTGTACAGGTTAGGATGGCTCATTTAGTTTGGCCAATTTTCTTCAAGGAGGGCTACTCAGGGATGACACCAGAGTTTGCAACAGCTCATTCTTTTTTTTTTTTTAATTATTTTGAATGTATTTAGAGTTTCTTTATTTTAATTTTTATTGGAGTATAGTTGATTTGCAATGCTGTGTTAGTTTCAGGTGTACAGCAAACTGAATCAGTTATACATATACATGTATCCACTCTTGGAACAGCTCATTCTTGAAAAGGTGGCATCCCAGGGTTTGAAAGAGCAGAGGTTTATTTTCCAGGGAGATGTTTACTTTTACTTTTCCTTCCCCATAAGACCTGACTCATTATTATTCTTTCATCCCTCCCTCCTTGTATATAACCTTTCAGTAAAGGATCAAACTCTGGCCTTGTTCCCCCCTGACACCAAGGAAGAAAAAAACAAGGGAAAAACTTGGACCCGAAGAGGTCCAGGGAGACCTTCTGTAACTAGGAAATGTGCTATTTGCATTTATTTATTTTATATATGGTTTTGAATTCTTCAAGATCCTCAAGGACTTTGGTTTGGCAGACTTTGGGGCACATCAAAAGAAGGTCTATGTGGTTCAGCATTTGGTTGGCTACCTCTCCTGGTCTCTGCTTTGCTATTCTTCCTGAGACCTGCTTTGGGCTGTAGACAAACATGAGTGGACATGTGGGAATTGGGCGTTACAATGGAGTCCAGGAATTAGGTGAAACTTAAAATGGACAAAAGTTTAAAAAGATGAGCTATTCATCTCGATGGCAAGTGTATACCTCATTCAAAAAGAAAGTATTTTACAAGTAAAACTGTCTCATAGAAAGGAATATACAATACCTAAAGATCAAATTAAGTAAAGCACAACTGTGGCTTAAAATGTTTTAAAATAAATGGTCGGGGTGCGGGAGAGAGAGAGAGAAAGGGAAAGATGTTAAGAGTCTGTTGTATAAAAGACATTATGTTATATTTAGCATAAATCATGTAACCGGAGGATTTTTGGTGTCTCTGTAGGTTTTCCCTCCTCCCTAACTATTTTGAACACTGTCATTATATTAATCTTCCCAAAAGATTACTTCCATCTTTAAAGAGCCAGAAAATATTTGCTCCAACCATCTCATTTTGGATTTTAGAAATTGAAACCCAGAAAGGTGATTTGGCCAAGGCACACAACTGCTGCATGAACTGAAGCCCAGATTATCTCATTTCCAAGTGCAACACTATACTTCCTGAAGACAGAGACATTGCAAAGCAGTGCAGGAGACCTGAAGAGATGTGCAGAGGAGCTAGGAGTCAAGAGACCCGAGTTATCACCCAGGCGCTGCCATTCCTTAGCCGCATTTGGAATAAAATCTAAAACCCTTAGCCTGGTGATTGGTTCCCATCAGAAACTGACCTCCACCTCCTTTCCCACCCACCTCCAAATAAATTCTCAATTCAAGCAATACGCATCTAGTTATTCTAGATCATTCCCCTTGTCCTCCTCCATGCTTTTGCTCATTCAGTTCTCCCAACTTTTTCTCTTCTCCATCCTTCAAAGCCCCCCATCCCTTGAGACCCAGTTCAAGGGCTCCATACCTATTATATCCCCACCCCCATGCACCCCTGGCCCACCAAAACACCAAAACCTCTATCTTTCACAGCAAGGGATGACCAGAGACTATTTCCATTTCTTACCTGATCTACATTAGAGTCATGGCCTTCAGAGATGCTCTAGAAAGTTTATTGCTGCTGAATGTTTGTAACTATGTCCATCATTCTCTGTCTACTAGAGGGACAAGAGGATGATCCAGGAAAGGACCACAGGGCTCCTTCTGGGTTGTTTGCCAGTGGCCTCTCCAGGGCAGTGTTGGTTTTTACCCAAGCAGTGCCCAAACTAAACTTTCCATGGGACTGGGAGCTTCCTCTCCCCAGGAGGGGGGCATGCTGTACACACACACCCCATACACCACGGGCCCCCATGGAATCCAAGTACTGAGCATCTTGCATTCCGCAGCTTCTCCTAAACATCCGGCATCCAATTCAGACAGACAATATCCACTCCCACTCAAGCTGAAAAGCCTCCCCCTCAAGTTCAGCTCAAAAAAGGGGGAACCAGAAGAGGGCAGAGCACCTCTCCTGGAGTGTAGCCCTATGTGTTCAGCAAGCTGGCCTGACACTTCTCTGCAGAATGGAGAGAGATCCGGGAACCACGTGTGTCTTATCTTACTAATCCTTGACTTCCAATCTGAGGAACCGTGTCCTGTGACTCCTATGGTACGGCACTGTAAGAAGTCTCTTCTCCCTCCTGGCCACAGCAACTCAATGCAAATGGTCCCCAGCAGACTTTGGAGTCTCCAGAGCTTCTGCTGTGAATGCTCTGAGTTAAGCTTCCAGTGAGTTCTCCAGACACAAATCAAGGTAACGGACATTCTGTTATGCAACTTAGAATGCAACGCTCATAACTTTGGAACTTGTCATATCAATAGTAGCTACTTTGAACTGAACGTGTATTGTGTACCTGCTCCCAAGATTTTTTCACTTAATCCCCATAACAATCCAGTGAGGTTGGTACTATTTTTTTATTGTTATTCAAACAGAAAGTCACAAAAATTATAATCATCCTCATCAGTTCACTCAGTCCCATGTAATTAATTTTTTTTAATCTTGATCTTTTGTTAGCACTTTTATGAATTCATCAGTTTTCCACTAGAGTTCTGAAAATGCTTATTCATTCAGTTCAGCAGTCTAGTCAGTTACCAGAGGTTGGTATTATTATTATCTTCATTGTATATTTGATAAAACTGAGACTTGGTATATTCAAGAAAAATATGTAGGCTCAAGGCCCCTTAGTAAGTGGCAAAGACCAAACCCTGAACCTATTTGACTATATGCATATATATATATATAATATCATTAATATATATATCATATATATATCATCATTATCATGAGTTTGTTGTATATCCTTATAGTTATATTTTGTAGTTTTACATAAATATATGTAGATCCATTAGCAATATAGTTTACCATGTGTATGTTTAAAGGTTACATAAATGTCATCAAAACAGATATATCTTTCCTAAAGCCTGTCATTCTCACTTTCTTCGTCCTCACCAATTGTCTCCTCATGTCTTTTTACAGAGCAGCGTGGTGATGGGGATGAGTGGACAGAGGCTGTTCTTAGATAGCTGTGACCATAAAGCAGAGAAGTCGTGGTTGTACTGCAGGATGCCTTCACTCTGGAACACTCTGCTGTCCGGGTCAGTAGGCCCTTTAACTGTATGTATGTGTGTATTAGTGACTGTGTATTAGTGGTGTTTGTGCCAAGGTGGTTTGAAAAGCTCCAATTCAATAAGATACTACTGGTCGAAGTTGGACAAGCCTTATTGTCTATTCCAGGGTCATCTGGTGCTAAAATCCTGGTAGATTCAAATTTGTTTCCATAGATGATTGTGGGTCCATTTGTAGCCTTTATCCATAAGGTCGGTGCTGTATCTAGTAGCCAGATGCGAGTCTGGGTTCCAGTAAACAAACAAACACAACTTCCAGAACTATAAAATCTACTTTTTATTGATTCATAGGTTTGAGCTGCATTTCTTAGGTTGATTTTTTTTCCTTATTGCCTAGTCATCCTTCAATAATAATAATTTTCCCCGATAAATAACATGCTGCTGAAGTGTGTCCTTTACCTTCCAAAGTCTACAGAAGGCTGTGGGAAGGTTCTGGCTTTCTAGCCCTGGCTAGAGAGTGAGGCATCCCATTTTCCAGGGCGTATGTCAGCTTACTCACAAGCCAGCGTGTGGTTAGCCATGAACTGCCCTTAGATGATTTTGCTCATTTGACTTCAAAGCTCAGTTTTTAAAAATGTAATATCAACTTTTCCCCATCATCCAGGGTTAATAACTTAACATTTAACTAAACACACAACGTGTATCCATTAGCAATATAGAGCTTACCTTGTTTATGGTTTAAAAATGACATAAAATGTTAAAGATTGCATAAAGGATTATATACAGTGTAATCTATACTGGGCCAGGTTTTAAAATCAGCACATAAGGGAAATCACATAGAGACATGTTCTCCCTGGATCCTCCTTAAGTAGCCCATAAAGTACAGCATGGAAATGTGACACTCAAGATTTTTAACAACAGGTTCAGCACAGTCACTGGTCAATAAACACCCTGGTTGTAAATACCTCGGGGGTGCAATCACACCCATACATGCAGGTGCATCTCTGCATGGCACAGGGCACCCCTGCACATCAGTGGTTCTCAGCTGGGAGGGAGCATGCCGCCCCCAGGGGACTTAGGCCATGTCTGGAGACATGTCATGACTGGGGCTGGGGATGCTACTGGCATCTAGTGGTTAGAAGCCATAGATACTGCTAAACATCCTACTATGCACAGGAGACCTCCCCCACTGCCCCCCACCTGCCCCACTCAACAAAGAATTACCAGCTACAAAATGTCAATAGTGCTGTGGTTGAGCCCCACTGGTGTATATGACTTTGTGTGCAGTGCTGTGTTTGCATAAATGTACCATATTGACAGTCATGTATAATTGAAAACGATCACTTTAAGCGCACAGGGAGCGACACAAGCAATAAGTCTAACCTCAGGGTTTCCAGCTCCACTCTCTGAGGCGTTTGCTCATGGAGTGAGTGATTGATGGGTGGAGCTATTTGCTCTCCTAGATTTTTCGGTGTGTGGTCATGCATGTGCTTCCTCTTACAGGTTCTTTCTTCAGCTCTGGAGTGAAAATTTCTTTAATGGTAAGGCCTTAACTATGGACATCTTTAAAGAATCCACAACTGTAAAATGGTTTATACTTGGAATATTTCCCTCAAAATTTTAATGATCAAAATAATATATCATAATTATGGAAAACTTGGATTATGTAGAAAAGTAGAGAAAAGAAAACAAAAAACTGCCCATAATGCCACCCATCACCCAGAGAATTGACAGTGAAAATCTTAATGCTGTTCCCTTTTGTATTCTTTTGGTTTTTTTCCAGCTTTATTGAGATATAACTGACGAATAACATTGTGTAAGCCTAAGTATACAAAGTGATAATTTGATATGACATATGTACTGTGAAACGATTACAACAAAGTTAGTTAACATATCTATGGTGGCACATTGTTACGTTTTTTGTGTGGTGAGAACTTTTAAGATCTACTCTCTTAGCATCTTTCAAGTATAGAATACAGTATTACCAACTAGTCACCATGTCTTGTACATTTTGTATTTAATGCATGTATATCTTCCTCTGCTTGAGATTCGACTATAGTTTTACTCTGTCCCTTAACTTTATGAACAGTTCATGGCTATATAATTAAATCATGTGGGTTGCAACGTATTTTACGTATCAATTTTCTTTTTGTGAAAAATTTAAATTCTTTACACCTTTTTCTGATGTAAGTTGTACTGCAGGGAATACTTTTGTATATGACCCTTTTCCTATATTTTTTGATTTTTCAATAAATTTCCAGAAATTTATTTATTGGAACAAAGATTATGTGCCTATTTAAACCTATCATTGTGAAAGTGCTTTTGTGAAAAGTTGTATCCACTTTATATTCCCAAAAGTAGTGCAAAAGTGCAGTCACCTCCATCTCCTCTCCTGTGTTGAACCATTCATTCATTGTTGTCTCAAAGCTTTGCCATTGGAGAGGTGAAAACTGGTATGTTGTTGTCTTAATCTGCATTTTTCTGATCTCCAGTGAGGTCAACATTTTAAAATTAGTGTGTTAGCCATTTTTTCATGTTCTCTTGATGAGTTCCCCCTGTCTTTTTAGGATTGGGTTCCATAGGCTCTTTATCTGATCTCAGTACTTCATGATTCTGAAAAACTATAAACATTTCTATAAATTTACAAGAAATTGACTCACCAATCCTTTAGAAATAAGCTTACTCACCTTTAAGTTTGACCTTGGGGAAGGAGGGCAGCTTCCTCTTTCTCTGCATGCGGTTTGGGAGTTCTCGAACTTGTCCTTGGAGATGAAACACCTGAAGATCGTGTGATCCTTATGGAACAACCTAAAACATTGACATATTCCTCTTAAAATAACAAAATAACTTTATGCTTAATCAGTTGCCGTCTTTCCTTAGAATCTAGTATTAAGCCTTAAGAAGAAATTTGGGTAAAATCTTTAACATTGAGACAGTGCATCCTATTAACTCACTTTATCCATTAACTGGGGCAAAACCTCTACTGTGCACTTGTTTTTAATGGGAAAACACTGATCTAAAACACAAGCATCCCACAAAAGCGTAATTTCAGATATAATGACCCAGGCATCAAATCCTACACGTTGCACTAGAGTGGAAAGTCCCTGAAGGCAGGGATTTATGTCTGTTTTAATTACTACTGAATTTCAATGCTCAGAATAAGCCAGGTACATAATAGTTGCTCAGTAACTATTTACTGAACTCATAAATTCTGCCTCCGTCAGGAGACAGTGTGGTGTCTTGGAAAGAGCAGCGTCTTTTGGATTACACAGACCTTTATAGAGCTATGTCAGATGCCTACCCGCAGCCTTCACCAACTCATAGTCATCAGAAATAACTGCTAAGTACCTAGGGTACCACACCTGCTTCCCTTCACTCTCTGAGCTAAGAAAGAAAAGGGCTCTCCCAGGGATTTCTGGGAAAATCCTCTGAAGCAGCAGCTGTATCAGGGAAGAAGAAAATGATTGCATATAAAACTTGTGTATATTATTTTCTTCCCAACTTGAGTACAGTCCTTTGTAAATTTTCAGGCTATTTGTAATGGGGCAGATGTTTTGTTTTGCATTTTTATCATCGCAGACCAATACTTTTATAACATACAATACAAATGAATTACTAGCAAAATTAAATTTTAAAAAATCAAAATATATGGCCAGTTTTTAAATTATTAGATTCAACAGACATAAAGTTACAGTTCAATAAACGTAGTCAGAACAAACATAATATAGGGGAAAAGAAAAAATCACCAAAACTGTGAATGCTGTTCATTGAAAGAGTAGGCATAGGTGATTAAAACAGTTGTAATTTACTTGTAAATTTCTATTTTCAGCAAGAATAATAAAGAATTCATGAGTGAAATAACCCATATTAGTTATCTGTATGCACACTTAGAACAAACCCCATGCATATCAATTTTTAAAGTATTAATGTGACCAAATAAGCTTGTTTCTTGCTGGATAATTTATGTCATCTAGGTAGGATTGATGGCAAATGACCCTCACAGAGGATACTATATATCTAAATAGTTTATACATTTTGTTTTAACACTCATAGTAGAGAAACTAATCTCACAGAGGCATGTTGATAGAAATGGAAGAAGAGATATTAAAGCAGTTTCCACAAGCTTAAGATATTTATTTTTAGGGACTTCCCTGGAGGTCCAGTGGTTAAAACTTCGCCTTTCAATGCCGGGGGTACGGGTTCGATCCCTGGTAGGGGAGCTAAGATCCCACATGCCTTGTGGCCAAAAAACCAAAACATAAAACAGAAGCAATACTGTAACAAATTCAATAAAGATTTTACAAATGGTCCACATCAAAAAAATCTTTAAAAAATATTTATTTTAAAATTTTATCCAAAATTAAGCAAGTAGGAGGACTTCCCTGGTGGTCCAGTGGTTAAGAATCCGCCTTCCAATGCAGGGGACGCGGGTTCAAGCCCTGGTGGAAGAACTAAGATCCCACATGCCGCGAGGCAACAAAACCCACGCGCTGCAACTACTGAGCCCATGTGCTTTGGAGCCTGCGCACCACAACTAGAGAAGCCGGTGTGCTGCAACGAAGATACAAAAGAAAAAAAAAAGCAAGTAGGGCTATAATTTCAAAACTTTCATCAGTAACCAGTCCACACACACACACACACACACACACAGACCCCTTGGCTCTGCTTAAGAGCCTCTCCCACCCCTGAATCTGACAGAACAAGAGCTCAGAGCCATAAGTGAATTTGAATTATGGAAAATGTACAAAGTTATATTTCTTTTACACTGAAGTTTGCGAAATGAGATTCACATCCATTAAATATTTCATATATCAAAAAGTGATTCAGGGCTTCCCTGGTGGCGCAGTGGTTGAGGGTCCGCCTGCCGATGCAGATGACACGGGTTCGTGCCCCGGTCCGGGAGGATCCCACGTGCCGCGGAGCAGCTAGGCCCGTGACCCATGGCCGCTGAGCCTGCGCGTCCGGAGCCTGTGCTCAGCAACGGGAGAGGCCACAACAGTGAGAGGCCCGCAAACCGCAAAAAAAAAAAAAAAAAGTGATTCAACGGTATCTTGAGAAACTTAAAAAAAATCTACCAAAGACAATTGTTTTGTTTGATGTAATCAGTGAACAAAAACCTTCTGAAATGTAACCTTTTCGAAGACAATCAGCTTTGGTAAAATGTCTTCTTTAAGTGAAACTCCTTCTTTGTATTTAATGTATGGAAGAAGCATATGTTTTAGAGAAAGGTATATTTTATAAGGCGTTAGGTTGGGCCCCCAGCCACATGGAGCGGGGTGAGATGTAGAAAGTGTAGCAGCCGAAGTGACCCTGACCAGTTACTCTTTTTTTTGTGGTACGCGGGCCTCTCACTGTTGTGGCCTCTCCTGTTGCAGAGCACAGGCTCCGGACGCGCAGGCTCAGCGGCCATGACTCACGGGCCCAGCCGCTCCGCGGCATGTGGGATCTTCCCGGACCGGAGCACGAACCCGTGTCCCCTGCATCGCCAGGCGGACTCGCAACCACTGCGCCACCAGGGAAGCCCGTGACCAGTTACTCTTGAGCACCTTCCTCTAGGTCCATTTAAAGCCCAAATGAAGCCCAAATGAAAAGCGTTGGGAAAAAGCGGGAAAAAACATCCCTTTTTCCATCATCTCATTTGGTTACAACTGAACTCACTTAGCCAACAACAAAAAAGTAGATTGAATGAAGTTGTTCTTTCTAATAGCTGACATTGCTATTTTGATCTTTTCCCATACAACAACAGGGCAATCGTGCAATAATGGTTTTTATCCTGTTCACTGACATTTTCTTGAAGGAGTGCCAAGTTTAATAAAGTGAAGAAACATTTCTACCAATCTCCATAAAGCTTTGTCTGTAAGTAATAAAATATAGGAGAAAACACCTCTATATTTAGTCCAATGTTGCTGCGTTTCCCCAAGGTGGTTGATTAACAAACACATGAAGTCAGCAATAAAATTCAATGATGTGTCCACCAACAAGACAAAAATTATGGCTGAATCTACTGTAAGAAATAATTAATGTAAGGCAAATAATGACACTGTGGGATTAGGAGGAGGGAAGAAAACCCACTTGGTATGGTTTTTAAAATACTCTTGGTGTACTTAAAGGAGTTTGCATGTTTAAGTGAATTACACTAGAGAACATTTACCCTAAGTGTCTGTTTTATTATCCACTAGGAACCTGTGCCGATACCTTGGCTAACCTCTTCCTTGTCTGCCAAGGTAAACATGCCAAAAAATGGACTGGGTTTGGCCAGGAATGAAGCCTGCTCTGCTCCATCAAGCATTTTTTTCTTTGTCATGAGGCAGCACTCAACAGGTATTCCAAAGGCACACGTGCAAAATGGAATTCTCTCTGCCTGGTCGTGGTGCCTCTTCCTGCCTCAGGACACTTTCAGAGGGCTGCATCTTTCCCCAGTGGGACCTGGATGATTTATAACTCTGGAGGGAAGCTTACACTCCATCTAATCGGGTGGCCAACATTTGGACTCAATTTTGAAATTTTTTTTTTTTCTGTTGTCCTTATAAACCAAACAGGATAAAAACAAGTATAGTTAATTTGGATGTGTCTGGGCTGTAATTTTTATCCATTTGTACCTTGCAGCTTAAATTTTGAAACAATTGAACCAGAAGACTTTTGCTGTTGAAAAATTGCTCTCTTAAAGGATGTGTGTGTGCGTGCACGTGTGTGTGTGTGTGTGTGTGTGTGTGTGTGTGATTCCAATAAAGAGACATAAGGAATCATTAAATTGTAAGTTTCTTGAGGGTATGATCTTGTTTTATTAAACTTTGTATATTTTATATCCCTAATTTAGTAACTGGTACAGAGTAGGCACTCATAAAATGTTTAATTCCGTCACTTTAATTCATTCCTTTTAATCAACGAATATTTACTCTTTTCCTAACACTACCAATCAATTGATAAATGAATAAAGAAATAAATGAACAAATGAATGAATAAACCACCAGCTCCATGATATTACCATATCTCTCTAACATCACGTGCTCTTGATTTTCATGTCCTCAGAAAATATAACAATTTTTTAAAGCCTGTTACAGTCCATAGACCTTATACTTGGGAAATAAAAACAGCAGTAAATGTCACTAGTATCAAGGAAAAACATTTTTAATGTATAGTACATGTAGCTTCATGGTAATTAATGATTCAGTTGAGTACCTTCTGGCTTTTCACACACTGTGGGTATTCTAATATCAGTCAACATTAAGCCTTTACTGTGGATGAAGGAATATTCTAAATTTATGTATATTTTCTAATGTAATTCTCATGACAATCCTACAAGGTGGGTACTGTTACCTCCCCTTCAGAGTTGGGGAACTGAGATGCTAGTACGTGAGGGAACCCTGGCAGTCTGACTCTAGCACCTTAATCAGGCCATACTTCCTACCCTCTCTGTAGTGCCATCGACCGGTCCAACCACAGTAAAGAGTCTGGCCTGTTGCAAAGGGCTCTATCTGCTTAGAGCAAACTTTCTTCTTTACCCACAATCATCATAATCATAAACTTCAATAAGGAAACAGAAGGTTTGAGTTGTACTGACCAGCAAGCAAAAAGAGCTCCATGAACCGACATTAGCATAAGGATTTCATTTGTGCAACATGGTGTGTGCCCGTGTGTGTGTGTGTGTGTGTGTGTGTGTGTGTGTGCAAGCTCACTCATGCACATAAAGGGATGCACAGAAAAATAGTTACCAAATATGAACGTTCATTATCTCAAGGTGATGGCATTTCAGGTGAATTGGACCCTTTCTCTTACATTTTCCTGTGTTATTTGAATTTTTACAATGAGTAATATGTCATTTATAAAACCAGAAAAAAACATACTAAATTATTTTTGTTGTGGAATAAAGAGTGGGGCTCTGGAGTCAGCTTGGGTTTGAGTCACTGTGTTTCTGAGCTTGGGCAAATTTCTTATCCTCCCTACCTTGGGCTTCCTTATCTGCAAATAGGGCTAATGAAAAGCACCTGCTGTGGGAGTGGAGGGAAGGATATGACAGAGCAGTGTATAGTGCGGAGTCCTAGTCACTCTCACAGGCCTGAGGAAGAATGTCAAAGGAAGATGCACCCTGCATTCAGGGAAACTCCTGCCGTTGGCTTCTGAAGACACAAATGAAATTTGCATCCCTAAGACCTGCCACTGGGTCTCATTTCCGAGGAAGACCAGGCCACCACCACAGGTCAGGCAGTTAGATTTGTTTCAGCTCCAGTTTGGATTGTCAAAACCCCTTTTCTGTTTTACATCAGGAGTTCAAAACAGCTCCAGGCAGCAGTGGTCCAAATGACTCCACTCTTGGCCATCCTTGCATGGGAATCGTGTGGGAACAACATTCCAGAATGTTTAATCCATTGGTCTCCTTTTGTCTGGCCAAAGAGGAGGCGTGTCACATAAAACAAGTATAGCAGTTCTTGTCTTTAATGCTGACAATGCAAGTTTGCTCTTTGAAAAGAGCAGTGATTGGCAGCAAAATCCATCCTAGGACCTGATGATGGAGACGACTGGCAAGGCTGGTTTCACTGCTGCTCGTGGGTGGAGGATACTCTCGGAGAAGATCGTGGCAGCTGAGAAAAGAAAAATGCAGGAGCCAAGGGCCTGAGCAATAATACCACACTCTGTCACCTTCCCTGTCCGTGGAAGAACTTCGCGATATTTGGAGGAATTCCCGGACGTCTATGGCCAGGTTCAGTGAAAACCTGCAACCCTTGGTTTCCAAAACAGCCAGGGCAGGTCATGTGATAGAGGCTCCTCTAACCAGGCTCACTCGGGTGACACTTCTACTTTGGGAGATCAAGTCTATTGGTAAGGGTGGCACCGGGGGTGTCTGGCTTCCACAGAGGTTTACAATGTCAAGTTCCTGGTGGGGCAGTAGCCCCAGTGGTTTCTCTAGTGTCTGGTGGAGCAGCAGTTGCAGTTTCCTCATCAGGCCATCCTGGGCTTGGTTTTGTCCATGGCTCCTGGAAGCTTTGCCTCAAGTCATCCAGTATCTTTTTACAAACTCCTTCTGCTTAGTTAGCAGCAAGCTTCCTTACATATAACTAAGAAGCCTGAAAGATACAAGTGCCGAACACCAGGGAATTGTCTTCAGCCTTCCAGGAGCCTGAGAAGCGCTGCTGGGCAGAGTTACTGCTAACAAGTCATATGCACTTTGAGACTTTGAGCACAAACGCACTCTTCACCCGCCTGTTTATCACTGTCCAGAGCAACGATCTTCTGAAAGGGATGGTTTACCACTTCACACACTCGGGGATTCTGATGCCCTCATTCTTTTTTTTTTTTAAGCTTACATATATATTTTTTGTAATTTTTATTTTGTATTGGAGTATAGTTGATTTACAGTGTTGTGTGAGTTTCAGGCAGAATGGCCATCATCAAAAAGCCTACAAATGCTGGAAAGGGTGTGGAGAAAAGGGAACCTGATGCCCTCGTTGTTCTTCACATATGAGTTTCTGTTCCCGTATCTGTGGTTCTCAAATTTTGTTACACATTACAATCACCTGGGGAGATTTAAAAAATCTCTTCTGCCCAGGTCAACTTCCATACACATTAAATGAGTCCCTGGGGGGGTGGGGTGCAGGCATCATTAATTTTTATGTAGCCAGGTCTCAGAGCCAGTTATCTAATCTAATCAGTGGTTCCTAAAGTGTCCTCCCCAGACCAGCAGCACCTGAGAGCTTGTTAGAAATTCGGATTCTCAAGCTCCATTCCAGACCTACTGAATCAGAAACTCTAGGGACTGATTGCCACCCCACAGCAGCAATCTGTGTTTTAATAAGCCCTCTTTGTGCCTCTGTTGTACACTCAGGGTGGAGACTAAATCGCTCTCGTCTGTCATGTAGGCATTTTTAGAGCTTACTCTTTCAGGTCACTGCTTAAGAAAACTTTCATTATTTCAATGAATACATCAGGATTCAAATTTCTTCACAGAGAGAATTTTCCATGTCCCAGAGTCAGTACAGATTCCAAACCAAACTCCATCCCTCATAAGTTTTGAATGAATTCATTTTTTAAAAAAGGCTAAAATATCTATTTCATTGTGTCTATTCAATGAGACTTTGTTTACTTAATTTGGAAATGTTGACCTAAAAATAAAATAAGGGGAGCTGCTTAACATAAAGAACACAACCAGAGACTTGAGCTCTAGCAAACACACACACCTGTGCGCCCATGCACACAAATGCACACATGAACAGATTCTCATGTGCACGCACACAGTTCCATGAGGTGAATGTCGCCCGTCCCTAGCGGCCCTCCTGGATCTAAGGGACAGGATGAAGTTGGTAGTTGACCAGGAGAGACCTGTGTGAGACACTGCATTGCCTGGCACAAAATCGTAGAGTCCTAGGTGAGGACTGTGACCTTTTATCCTGTGACCTTTTCTGTAATAGATGATTGGACTTGCTTTCAAAGCCAGCTTCTGTCACTTACCAGCCGTGACATGAGAATACTGATGTTCCTCCTCTAGTAACAAGTACCATCAATCAACGGTTTTATAGCTGTTCATTTTATTATTGCTCTTAGCATCATAACGGCAGTGGGCACCGGGGGTGCTTCCAGATACAATCGCCCACTTGAGACTTGCAAGCACAGAGAAGGATTTCCCCATCAAGCTTATTTTTTGGTTCAATCCTGAAAAAGTAGGCTTCAAGAAAGCCTGAAAGAGAGGAGAGTTTGGATAAATTTTCAGTACAAGCCACCCTTCCCAACCTCTAAAATAAAATAGAGCATGTGGGTTACAGGAAATCATATAAGAAAGTGAGTAATCAGCTTAAGAATGTTCTAAGGTGTCTATTCTCTATGTAATGTGCTCACATTTGCTATTTTGAAAACAGCATAGTGATCAGTAGCCAACACCCTTCCCTGAAGGACCTATTAAGGGACTAGTGGGAAAAGAAGAGATGTTTATATCACATCTTGCACAGTGAAGTCCTTAGAGTAGATTGCAGCAACTTCAAAATGAAGAAAGGGAACGCCAGGGGTCTCAGAAGTGATAGTTGATAATCACAACCAACATTAATTAAACACTTCAATAATGCAAATTAAGCATTAATTGTCAGGTTCTGGGATGAGAGTTCCCACCCATTTTATCCAGGTACCATCATGAGCCCCCATGTTACGGATGGAAACTGAGGCACAGAAAGTTTACCTAAACGCAGTTTCCCGATTGGCGAATGTCTGAATTTGAAACTATTTGCCACACTTGACCAGCCAAAGAGTGAGAGGTGACTTCCATCCCCGCCCCACCCCTTAATTAAAATCTCCAGGGTTCTGTTCATCTCTTCTCTACAGATACCGTCGCTTTTATTGCCTACCAACGATGCAGCAAGTATTGTCTTAGTTCGGAGTGGAAATAATGGTGGGTAAGACAGGCACAGACCATCTTCAGGTGGGCGTACAGGAAATAATGGCAGTCAGATATGATCAGTGTCACCCTGGGGGCTTATTAGTGGGAGTTACAGCTGAGCTGAGAGCTAAAGGCGTTATCACTGGCCGAGGAGGGTGATCCCAGGCAGAGGGAATAGCCCGGATGAAGCCTGGAGGCTGGAAACCACGGCCCTTTAGCAAGACACAAGAGTTCAACATGGCTGGAATGCAGGTCAAAGGCCCTTATTAGTTTTTTTAAGAGCTTTTGGATAGGGAGGGTGGGAGGGAGGGAGACGCAAGAGGGAAGAGATATGGGAACATATGTATATGTATAACTGATTCACTTTGTTGTAAAGCGGAAACTAACACACCATTGTAAAGCAATTATACTCCAATAAAGATGTTAAAAAAAAAAGAGAGAGATTTTGGCTTGAGCCCGACAACTAAGGAGTCATTGAAGGCCCTTAAATAGGGAAGGGTCTTGATCAAATTTGAGTTTTAGAAAAATTGTTCTGACTGCAGCATAGGAAATGTATTGGGTTTGCGTAGTTCCGGACCAGGGGCATGGGGAACATTAACAAGTAACAGTCGAGTGTTTCCTCGCCATGCGCCCATCACCACTCTGGCATTGGGTGCTGTGGTTAACAAGACAGCAAGAGCCGGGCTCTCCTAGGACTCACACGTTAATGGGGGGAGGAAATCAAACAAGTCTCCACATACACAGAGGTGATGGTGAGAGGTGCGGGGTGTTTCCCCCACGCTTCTCAAACTATCTGTACTGAAGATGAGAAGTTTTTTCCAGTTCGGCCTAGACCAATATGTGATTCTAATGGGCACGATGAGTGCACCCTTACACCACATGTGACCCACCACTTGAGCTTGTTCACACCCGAGTGTCCTCTACTCCATTCCAGGAGACCAGTTCATTGATTTTGCATGGCAGTGTTGCAGCGACGTCAAATTGCAACCGAAGTTTTTACACCTTTACTCTCATTTACTCACAACTAGGGAGGGGTATGAGATAGAAGCAGATCTGGAGGAAGGTTCTATGTTGGAGATATTGATTACGGGGTACTTAGTGGAGTACGAGAGATGGCGGGACAAATGAGTAGGTGGGCTTGAACTTGAATCCCCGTACTCAGACGGGAAGAGCAATATGCATTGTCATTTCCATTCATTCCTTCAAGTCAACTTAAATCTGAATCTGATTCACTGTCCCAGAATTTTGGATCAACTAATTTAGATGATAAAGCCAATTTCAACTGACTTCACAGTGAAAAAGAAACACTATTGCTAACCGAACTATGCTCGTGCACCTACTGAGTGAGAACGTAATAGGGAAGAGAAATGAGAGAAACAGACCCAGAGGCAGCAGGATCCCCAGTATACACGCATAGTGAACTGGCCCCTGCTGGTAGGAAACTGCTTTTTCCCAAAAGGCCTTGACTCTCCGGATGAGGTCAGTGGTCCGCATCTTGAGCATAAATCCTTGTTCGTCAGTGTCAGGAAGCAGAGGCAGGCCCTGGCTTTCTCCTTTCAGGTAGCCAGCCCCGCAGGCGCTATCTCCGTGGCCTTCCTTCTGCTCTTGCAGCCAAGTTCTGGGATCAGGGCTTGGCTGCAGGCTCTTGTGATGACCTTCAACCCTGGGCCAGCCCACAGAAGATGTGAACAGAGGCACGTAAGAGGCCTTCCTACCCCCATCTTTTCTAAAAGTGATGACATCCAAGGGAAGAGGGTCCCACAGCTTTTCACTTGGTGGTGGTGTACTAGGAACACTGACCAGGGACTGTGCACCCCCTTCCTCGCCCTTCCTGTGCCTCCTCCACTGCCCCTCACTGGAGGCCCTGTGAGTGCCCAGTCTCCTCAGTGCTATCCCTGGGAGGGAGGGAGGCCACTGACCTCACCTCACTCCGCCAAAAGCCTTGCCATCATCCCAAAGGCGGTGCTAGATGCAATTAAGGACCAAGATGGATTATGAATGAAAGAAAACTACTTTGTCTTCCATCCCTAGACTGAACTGCCAGCAGTGTACTTTCAATCGACACTTTCACAAATCTAATTATTTTGTGGAAGCACCGTTACAGTATTTTGTATTTGTGTGTGTTTAAAATACGAATCAGCTAAATATAAACACGTTTTAAGTATCACAACTTCCATTTCTTCATTGTAAAAGGTAAGTAAACTGAGAATCTCAACTAGTGGAAATTGTCTGACCCTATCTCCCCCTAAGATGCTTGCTTCTCCCTCACCCATCCACCCCCAGGAACCTGCCCTTTTATTTCCTTAGTGAAAGAAAAGAAAGAAAGAAAGAAAGAAAGAGAGAGAGAGAGAGAGAGAGAGAGAGAGAAAGAAAGAAAGAAAGAAAGAAAGAAAGAAGGAAGGAAGGAAGGAAGGAAGGAAGAAAGAAAAGAAAGAAAGAAAAAGAAAAAAATACAAGCAATAGTTTTCCCAGCAGGGGGCAGCAAGAGACAAAAAATATGATGCTCCATTGGGCTTCCCCAGCCCCCAACTTTGTCTGAAATCCTAGATTTAAATTGGGAAGAGGGTGGCGGTGGGGGAACAGGGATGCAATCCAAACCACAGAACCCAAATTCATAAAGTTAAGTGGATGCAGAACTTGCTGGAACAAGATTTACTGAGGACAATAGCAAGATTGCTTTTTTTAAAAAAATTTTTTAAAGCTTTATGGAAGAAGGCGGGCCAGTGGAATTTTTAAAAGAATCTGGTTCTCTGTGGTGACGTCCACAAACTTGGTAATATGATTGTTCTTTAGGAAATATCCCATATAAGAGGAAAACATGTTGTTCTCTTTGAATAAAATCCCCCAACCTACCTTCACACAACTATGAGCTGGAAACATGGGTCTCACAAGCCAGAAGTACCTGGGTAGCTGGGATATACAGCACCCAGCATGGGGCATCTTAAATAGGACTCACCTGATCCGGTGAGAAGTAATATGGGATGCTGGAAAGAGAGTGAGATCAGGTAGGCTTTGTGGTCCAGGACTGAACCTCTCACTGGCCCAAGAATCCTTGTGGTATGTAAAAATGTCAGCCCTGATATAAAAAAGCCTAAACCAGAAGAAGAGTGTAAGGAGAAACAGGAAACGAAATGACTGCAATGGGAGGGTTCTGCTTGGGAAATACTTATCCGGGCTCCCAGGCTGTAAATGTTGTAATTATAAGTCCTGGCAACAACAGCTGGGAGCGCTTGGGCTTGTGTCCCTTTCAGGGAATCTTACTAGTTTCTTAGGGCTGCCATAACAAAGTACCACAAACTGAGTGGCTTATAACAACAGAAATTTATTCTCTCGCAGTTCTGGAGGCCAGAAGTCCTAAATAAAGTGTCGGCAGGGCCACGTACCCTCTGAAGTCTCTAGGGAAGACCTGTTCCTCTCCTCTTCCTAGCCTCTGGTGGCCCCTGGCATTCCCTAGAGACCCTTGGTTTGTGGCTGCAGTCCCTGCCTCCATCCTCACGTGGCCTTCTTTCCTGTGTGTATGTGCCTGTGTGTCTGAATCTCCTTCCTTTTCCTCTTATAAAGACACCAGCCATTGGCTTTAGGGCCCGCTCTAGTTCAGTATGACCTCATTTTAATGTAAATCCTTACATCTGCAAAGACCCTATTTTCCAAATAAGGTCACATTTTGAGGCTCTGGATAAATATAACTTTAGGGAACATTATTCAGCCCAGCACAGACCCCAAATAGCACTTATGTTATGGTGATAAAACTAGACAATGCTGCTCTCAAATCCTGGCTCTGCCTCTTCCTCTCCCTTCATCCCATGAACCTTGGCTTTCTTATCTGTCAGATGGTAGCAGTAATCCCCAATGCGACTGTGGGATGGATCAGAGGTTCCATGCTTGGTACAGGTGATATAAGACAGTAGGGGAGGCTGGTGGAGCTGCGGTAGGGGCTCCTCTCTCCCATTCACAGGAAGCCCCAGGGCACTTGCCCAGGATCGTCCTCAACTGCTTTGCCCCAAACGCTCCTCTTAGGAGCTTCGCTCACCAACTTACCAGCTAGAAATCTGGTACATTGATCTTTGTTGATGAGCTGTTGTTCGTCTCCTACTGGATGAGATACATTTAAAGGGATACTTCCTACTTAGATTCTGCTTTGGCTTCTTGGGTGATGACAGGTGCCTCAGAGACTGTTACAGACCAATGAAGGAAAGGGGGTTGGGGGACATTTGAGCAGGACCATGATTCCTCGGCCTCTGATGGCATCCAGTAGTGACACCTGACCTTGCTGCTGGTGGGGCCGGCCTGGCTATAGCAGGGTTTTGTTTTGGAAATTTGGCACAATCAACAGTCACCAGTCCTGTGGGAAGAAAACAGGCACATCCTGAGAATTGTGCTGCAGGCTTTTATAGGAATATTTCTAGTTTCCAGGGGCTCTTACCTTGGGGCTCGTTCGGGCACCGTGTTTGGTAGGGCCAGGAGCGTGGTTCCTCAACCAGTGTCCACACTGGATGCCCTGAGATGGATAACTGCAAAGGTCCTTTGATATTTGATAGTGTTATTCACTCATTTACTCGTCTGAAGTCCTTCTGGTGTCTCTGTTGGGCCAGTTTATTGATTCCAAAAGGGAATTCTTTTTAATGTGCAAATATGGTCACCTAGGATTTATTTATAATCAGGAAAAATAAGAAATAGCTACATAAGCATTTTGGCCAGGGACGGTTAAAAAAATGTGCAGAACTTTTAATAATCTTTTCTTAAAAGCAACCTGTCAATGTGCATCGAGATATATATATATTTTTAAGTATTTATACTCTTTTTTAAAATTTTTATGAGTATAGTTTATTTACAATGTTGTGTTAGTTTCAGGTGTACAGCAAAATATATCAGTGATACATGTATCCACTCTTTTTTTAGATTCTTTTCCCATATAGGCTATACAGAGTACTGGATACAGTTCCTTGTGCTATACCGCTGGCTCGTATTAGTTATCTATTTTACATATAGTAGCGTGAATATGTCAGTCCCAGTCTTCCAATTTATCCCTTCTCCTTTCCCTCCCCCCACCCCAGTAGTCACAAGTTTGTTTTCTACGTCTGTGACTCCTGTTTTATAGATAAGTTCATTCGTACTCTTTTTTTAGATTCCACATATAAGCGATATCATATGATATTTGTCTTTCTGTGTCTGACTTACTTCACTCAGTATGATAATCTCTAGGTCTATCCACGTCGCTGCAGATGACATTATTTTGTTCTTTTTTTATGGCTGAGTAATATTCCACTGTATGCACATACCACATCTTCTTTATCCATTCGTCTGTGGATGGGCATTTAGGTTGCTTCCATGTCCTGGCTATTGTAAACAGTACTGAAATGAACATTGGGGTGCATGTATCTTTTTGAATTATGGTTTTCTCTGGGTATATGCTGAGGAGTGGGATTGCTGGATCATATTGTAGCTCTATTTTTAATTTTTTAAGGAACCTCCACACTGTTCTCCATAGTGGCTGAACCCATTTACATTCCCACCAACAGTGTAGGAGGGTTCCCAAAAGGGGACTTTTTTCTTGGGCTCATATCAGTCTTTTTTGGTTTATTTAAGGAAAGGGTTTTTTTATATATGTATATGCCCAAGATTTTTATGAGCCTGAACCTTCTTGAGTGAATCAGTGACAGCTGACTGGAAATGTTTACCTTCCACAGCCAGATTGGCAGATTCCAACCAGACACAAATAAACATCTTAAGGAAGTGTCTCCATGTCTCACTAACTCAACAAAGCTGGGGAAACATCTAACTCTCTAACAGAGCCTTCCAAGAATGGACCTTCATTGAAATGTGCTTTGACCCAGAAGTGTTCAATCAGATGGACTGAGTTTGTCAAGGGTGTCATGGAGTCTGTTCTTTTGTAAGGATTGGCATTAGACTATATAACCTCACATATCCATTATCCATTCATTTAACAAATATACAAGCATCAGGCGGTAGACAGCTCCTAAAATGTCTCCCAACCATCTCTGCCTCCTGGTACTATGCATTTATAGATTTCCTTACAGTTGAGTATGGCCTGGGTTTAGGGACTTGCTTCTGACTAAAAGAATGCAGCAAAAGTGATGGAATAGCACCTCAAGAATGGGTTACAGAAGACTGTGACTTTTGTTCTCATTCTCTGTCTGTGTGTCTGTCTCTCTTTCCCTGGCCTCTTCTCTCTTTTTCTGGCCTCTCCTCGCTTGCTTACGTCTGTCTGGTGAAGTAAGTGGCGGTACTGTGAGCCGCCCTGTGGAGAGGCTCACGAGGCAAGAAACTGAATCTCTTGAGCTGCGTGAGTGAGTCCAGAAGCGTGTTCTGCTGCAGTCTAGCCTCCAGTTAACTGCAGCCCAGAATGACATCTTCACTCCAGCTTTGAGACACCTTGATTCAGAGGACCCAGCTAAGCTATGCCCAGATTTCTGACCCACAGAAACTGTGAGACAATAAATATTGATGTTTTAAGCCCCCAAGTTTTGGGGTAAATTGGTACACAGAGACAGGTGACCAATGCACACTTTTCTGGCACTGAATATAAATTGAAAAAATTGTATTGGTCTTTTAAGACATGCAAATAGTTTTCATAGAAAGTGGTAACTGCCCTCACTGCATCTGTGTTCAAAATGCAGTGGTAACATAATAATAATGTGGTCTGGGCTTTTAGCCTAAATATATAAGATTCATGAAACTGACCAAAAAAAGTGATTTGGAAGAACTTTTAATTATGTGAGATATTTCTGACTGCTTGGAAATGGCTCACTAAGAACTTGAAAATATGCATAGATTTCAGAACAAAAGGTGTCTGGAAGTTGGATTAGAAATTATTTCAGATGAGATCAGCCTCTATAAAATTCAAATTTATTAATGGAACCACTGTAAATAAAATTAGAAGAGGAGGTAAGGAGGTCATCCCACCCATTTCTGTTACTTCCTTATTCCATCAGTAGTATGTTTTCTGCTCTAGAGTAATTGCAAAACATACACTATAAATAAAGTACACAAATAATATTTGTGCCAATAAGAATAGAAAGACTTTGAAGGAAACCTCTTGTTAAAATTTGGGGCCAGGATTCTCCGACTCCTATGAAGTCAAGATACTGAACTTTAGGATCTGTTGAAATTTCCTGATTTTCTACTCTGTTTATACCTATGTTCCCAAATTTAATTCCAGAAAATTAGCTTGCTACCCAAATGGACTGGAGAGAGGCAGTTGAATCGAAGCATCTCGGGTTCAGTAGAAGGGTCCAAACTGGATGAAATGGAGTGGTGGAGAGAGAATAAAGAAGAAATCCAAGGACTGTGGGCTGATAAACTCCAATGTTAGGAGGGCTAGAAGCAAAGGAGAAACTCAGAAAGAAAACTGAGAAGGTCCAGCTCGGCCCCATCCAACACAGGATTCACTGGGAGGGAAAAAATGTTCATATTGATTCATGAAGATTGTGTCCTTGGTTCTTTCTACCCTCCATCTATGCTCTCACCCTTAGTTACTTCGTTTATTCCCTTGACTACTATATATTCATTCCCATGAAAATGATTCCAAAATTTATGTCTTTATTTCTACATTCTGGACATCTCTACCTGGATATCTATACTCAAGTGGCATCTCAATGCATGTTCCAAATCAAACTCTCTCTTTTTAAAATTTTTATTGGGGGATAATGTTTTTTAAATTTTTATTGGAGTATAGTTGCTTTACAATATTGTGTTAGTTTCTACTGTACAGCAAAGTGAATCAGCTATACATATACATATATCCCCTCTGTTTTGGATTTCCTTCCCATTTAGGTCACCACAGAGCATGGAGTAGAGTTCCCTGTGCTATACAGTAGGTTCTCATTAGTTATCTATTTTATACATAGTATCAATAGTGTGTATATGTCAATCCCAATCTCCCAATTCATCTCACCACCATCCCCCCGCTTTCCCCCCTTGGTGTCTATACATTTGTTCTCTACACCTGTGTCTCTATTTCTGTCTTGCATACTGGTTCATATGTACCATTTTTCGAGATTCCACATATATGCGTTAATATACGATACTTGTTTTTCTTTTTCTGACTTACCTCACTCTGTATGACAGTCTCTAGGTCCATCCACGTCTCTACAAACCAATTTCGTTCCTTTTTATGGCTGAGTAATATTCCATTGTATATAGGTACCACATCTTCTTTATCCATTCATCTGTCAATGAGCATTTAGGTTGCTTCCATGACATGGCTATTGTAAATACTGCTGCAATGAACAATGGGGTTCATGCGTCTTTTTGAATTATGGTTTTCTCTGGGTATATGCCCAGTAGTGGGAACGCTGAGTCATATGGTAATTCTATTTTTAGTTTTTTAAAGAACCTCCGTACTGTTCTCCACAGTGGCTATATCAATTTACATTCCCACCAACAGTGCAAGAGGGTTCCCTTTTCTCCACACCCTCTCCAGCATTTGTTGTTTGTAGATTTTCTGATGATGGCCATTCTGACCGGTGTGAGGTGATACCTCATTGAAGTTTTGATTTGCATTTCTCTAATAATTAGTGATGTTGAGCAGCTTTTCATTGTCCTCTTGGTCATCTGTGCGTCTTCTTTGGAGAAGTGTCTATTTAGGTCTTCTGCCCATTTTTTGATTGGGTTTCTTTGTTTTTTAAATATTGAGCTACATGAGCTGTTTCTATAATTTGGAGATTAGTCCTTTGCCCATTGATTCATTTGCAAATATTTTCTCCCATTCTGAGGGTTGTCTTTTTGTCTTGTTTATAGTTTCCTTTGCTGTGCAAAAGATTTTAAGTTTCATTAGGTCCTATTTGTTTATTTTTGTTTTTATTCTCATTACTCTATGAGGTGGGGCAAAAAAGACCTTGCTGTGATTTATGTCAAAGTGTTCCTCCTACATTTTCCTCTAAGAGTTTTATAGTGTCTGCTCTTACATTTAGGTCTTTAATCCATTCGGAGTTTATGTTTGTGTATGGTGTTAGGGAGTGTTCTAATTTCATTCTTTTACATGTAGCTGTCCAGTTTTCCCAGCACCACTTATTGAAGAGACTGTCTTTTCTTCATTGTATATCCTTGCCTCCTGTGTCATAGATTAGTTGACCATAGGTGCATGGGTTTATCTCTGGGCCTTCTATCCTGTTCCAT
This sequence comes from Aethalodelphis obliquidens, assembly GCF_003676395.1. Taxonomy (NCBI): domain Eukaryota; kingdom Metazoa; phylum Chordata; class Mammalia; order Artiodactyla; family Delphinidae; genus Aethalodelphis; species Aethalodelphis obliquidens. The sequence goes on along the minus strand of NW_020837950.1, from coordinate 3,866,361 downwards.
TGATCTATATTTCTGTTTTTGTGCCAGTACCATATTGTCTTGATTACTGTAACTTTGTAGTATAATCTGAAATCAGGGAGTCTGATTCCTCCAGCTCCGTTTTTTTTCCCTCAAGACTGCTTTGGCTATTCGGGGTCTTTTGTGTCTCCATACAAATTTTAAGATTTTTTGTTCTAGTTCTGTAAAAAATGCCATTGGTAATTTGATAGGGATTGCATTGAATCTGTAAATTGCTTTGGGTAGTATAGTCATTTTCACAATATTGATTCTTCCAACCCAAGAAGCTGGCATATCTCTCCATCTGTTTGTGTCATCTTTGATTTCTTTCATCAGTGTCTTATAGTTTTCTGAGTAGAGGTCTTTTACCTCCTTAGGTAGGTTTATTCCTAGGTATTTTATTCTTTTTGTTGCAATGGTAAATGGGAGTGTTTCCTTAATTTCTCTTTCTGATCTTTTGTTGTTAGTGTATAGGAATGCCAGAGATTTCTGTGCATTAATTTTTTATCCTACAACTTTACCAAATTCACTGATTAGCTCTAGTAGTTTTCTGGTGACATCTTTAGGATTATCTATGTATAGTATCATGTCATCTGCAAACAGTGACAGTTTTACTTGGGGGATAATTGATTTACAATGCTGTGTTAGTTTTAGGTGTACAGCAAAGTGACTCTGTTATACAAATACATATATCCATTCTTTTTTAGATTCTTTTCCCATATAGGCCATTACAGAATATTGAGTATAGTTCCCTGTGCTATACAGTATGTCCCTGTTAATTATCTATTCTGTATATAGCAGCATGTATGCATCAATCCCAATCTTCCAATTTTTCCTTCCCCCCTTACCCGCCCAGTAACCATAAGTTTATTTTCTACATCTGTAACTCTATTTCAGTTTTGTAGATGTTCATTTGTAGCATTTTTTCTTAGATTCCACATATAAGTGATGTCATATGATTTTTGTCTTTCTCTGTCTGACTTACTTCACTCAGTATGAGACTCTCTAGGTCCATCCATCAAATCAAACTCTTAAATCTCCCCACAGATGCCATCTTCTCCTGAAACACCTTCCAGGATCAACTTACCTAAAAATCCTCCTACCCTTCCCCTCAATCACTATTTCCTTAAATTGTTTTATTTTTAGTAATAGCACTTACCAACATTGAACATTACATTATGAATTTATTTCTTTGTTAATTCTCTCTCTCCCACACTAGACTATAAGCCGTATGAGGGCAGGGACTTAGCCTCTGATTCCCTGATGTATCCTTTGCTCCAAAAGTGGTCCCTGGCCATAGTAACTGCTCAATAAATATCTCCTGATTCAGGTTTTTTGAAACCTCTCATTACTGGATTTTAAAAATTAAATTTATTATTTTTAGATAATTTTAGATTTACGTGCAGTTCTAAGAAACAATACAGTAGGGATCCAATGTAGCTTTTACCCAGTTTCTCTCAGTGATGATGTCTTACAAAACTGTAGTGCAATATCACAACCACAATACTGACATTGATGCAGTCAAGATACAGAACATTTCCATCACCACAGGGATCCCTCACATTGCCCTTTTATAACCACATCCATTTCTTCTTGCCTCCACTCCCTCCTTAACCCCTGACAACCACTAATCTGTTCTCTAATTCTATAATTTTGTCACTTCAAGAATGTCGTATAAATGGAATCATATAACATGTAACCTTTGGAGATTTGATTTTTTTCACTTAGCATAATTCTCTGGAGATTGGTCCAGGTTTTTACATGTATCAACAACTTCTTGTTGCTAAGCAGTGGTCCACAGGATGCATGCATCACAGTTTGTTTAACTATTCAACCATTACAGGACATCTAGGTTGTTTCCAGTTTGGAGCTATTAAAAATGAAGATGCTATAAATATTCATGCACAGGTTTCCATGTAAACAGAAGTCTTCATTTCTCTAGGATAAATGCCCAATTGCTGCGTTCAATGATAGTTGCATTTTAAAGAAACCATCAAACTGTTTTCTAGAGTGGCTGTACCATTCCTACTAGCAATGTATGAATGATCCAGTTTCTCCACATCCTTACCAGCATTTTGTGTTTTCACTATTTTTTAGTTTATTTTTTCTAACATGTGTGTAGTGATATCTCATTGTGGTTTAATTTGCATTTCCCTAAAGGCTAATGATGGTGAGCATCTTTACATGTTATTACTTCCCATTTGTATATCCACTTGGTGAAATGTCTGTTTAGGTCTTTTGTCTATTTTTTAACTGGATTACTTAGTTTTTTTACTGCAGACTTTTCAGACTTCTTAATATATTTGAATACTAGGTTTTTGTTGGGTATGTGCTTTGCAAATATTTTCTCTCAGTCTGTAGCTTGTCTTTTCCTCCTCTTAAGAAGGTCTTTCATAGAGCAAAAGTCTTTAATTTCTATCAAGTCCAGTTTATCAATTTTTGTGCTTTTGGTATTACATCTAAGAACTTCTCTCCTAGCTCTAGATCCTGAAGTTTTTCTTCTTTGCTTATTTTTTCTAAAAGTTTTACAGCTTTACATTTAAGCTCATGACCTATTTTGAGTTAAATTTTGTGTAAGCTGTGAGACATAGGTCAAGGTTCACTTTCTTGCCTATGGATATCAAAATTTGTTGAGAAGGTTATCTTTCCTCCCTTGAATTACTTTCACACCTTTGTGAAAAGTCAGGCGTATTTTGGGAACTCTATTTCCAGGTTCTCTATTCTGTTACATTGGTCTGTGTGTTTATCCCTCCAACACAATCCAATATAACAAAATCCTGATAACTGTAGATATTTAATGTCTTGAAATCAAGTAAACTGATTCCTCTCACTTCATTCTTATTTCTCAAAAATGGTTTCAGCTATTGTAGCTCTTTTGCCTTTCTATATGAATTTTAGAATAATGTTGCTATATCTGCAAAAAATCTAGCTGGCATTTTGATAGGAATTGCATTAAATCTGTATATCAAATTGGGAATAATTGACATTTTGCTATCTTGAAATCCATGAACATGGTACATCTCTCCATTTATTTAGATCTTCTTTGATTTCTTTCATCAGCATTCTGTAGTTTTCAACACACAAGTCCTGTACATGCTTTGTTAGATTTATACCTAAGTTTTTCTGCCCCCCGCTTCTGCAATTGTAAATGGTATTGTATTTTTAATTTCATTGTCCACATGTTCTATGTTTTATGAATTCTTTACTTGCTAATATTTTATTAAGGATTTTCTGTGTCTGTATATTTTTGAAAATATTCGTCTGTAGTTTTCTTTCTATATAATATATTCCCTTGGTTTTGGTATCAGGGTAATGTTAGTCATAAAGTGAATTGTGAAGTATTCATTCCTCTTCTATTTAGTGGAATTGATTGTGAAGAATTGGTGTTAATTTTCCTTTAGACATTTGGTAGAATTCTTCACTGAAACCATGTGTGCATGGAGATTTCTTTGGGGGAATTTTAAAATTACAAATTTAAATTTTTTAATAGTTATGGAACTATTCCAATTATCTCTTTCATATTGAGTGAGCTATGGTAGTTTATGGGTTTTTTTTGAGAAATTGGCCCATTTCATCTATGTTTACCAACTTAATGTCAACATGATGTCAAATTTGTTGTCAACAAATGTCAAATTTATGTGTGTAGAGATATTCAGAGAATTCTCTTTTTATCTTTTTGGTGTCTGCAGGCTCTGTAGTGATATTCTCTATTTCATTCCTGTTGTTGGTGATTTGTGTCTTTCTCTCTCTTTTTCTTTTTGTCAGTCTTGCTAAAGATTTGTCAAGTTCATTAATCTTTTCTAAGACAACTTTTTCTTTCATTGATTTTCTCTGTTTTCTATTTCAATTTCAATAAGTTCAGCTCTTTATTTCTCCCTTTCTTTTACTTGCTTTGGGTTTATTTTGCTCTCTTGAAATGGTAGCTTATATTATTCATTTGAGACTTTTCTTCTTCTCTAGTGTATGCATTTAGTGCTATAAATTTTCCTCTCAGCAGTGCTTAAGTGTCTCCCACAAATCTTTTCCAGATTTATTGAGATATAACTGACAAATAAGAATTTGTACAACTTGATGTTTAGATATATATATGTAATAATCACCACAATCAAACTAATCAACATATCTATCACCTCACATAGTTACCATTTTCTTTTCCTTGTGGTGAGAACACTTAAGATCTACCTTCTTAGCAAATCATGCATACAATACAGTATTATTAACCATAATCATATTGCTGTACATTAGATCTCCAGAACTTAACTTGCATACCTGAAATTCCCATGAATTTTGATATGTTGTATTTTCATTTTTGTTCAATATATTTTTTAAGATCTCCCTTAAGATTTTCTCTTTGATCCCTGGATTATTTAAAAGCGTGTTGCTTCCAAGTTTGGAGATTTCTGTTATCTTTTTAAATTGATTTCTAGTTTGACTCCTTTAATGTCTGAAAACACACTCTGAACACTGTATGATTTCAATTCTTTTCAATTTGTTGAAGTTTACTTTACGGCCCAGGATGTGTTCTGTTTTGTTATATATTCTATGGGTACTTGAAAAGAATGGGTATTCTGCTATTATTGGGTAGAGTGTTTTATAAATGTCCGTTATATCTTGCTGGTTGATGGTGTTGTTGAGTTCTTCTGTATCTTTGCTAATTTTATTCTATTTCTTCTATCAATTGTAAGAGAGGACATTACATTGAAGTCATCAACTATGATTGTGGATTTGTCTGTTCCTCCTTTTAGTTCTATCAGTTTTGCTTCACATCTTTGGTACCTCTGTTGCATAAACATTTAGAATTACTTTTTTTTTTTTTGGTGTATTGGCCCTTTTATCATTATATATGTTCCTCTCTGTCTCTGGTAATTTTCTTTGCTCTGAAGTCTACTTTATCTGGTATTAAAATAACCTCTTCTGCATTCCTTTGATTAATATTTGCATGATGTAACTTTTTCCATTCTTTTGCTTTCAACTGGCTCCTATATCGTTATTGACGCATATAGTTGAGTCCTGTTTTTAAATCCACTCTGCCAATCTCTGTCTTTTAATTGGTGCATTTGGACGATTTCCATTTAACGTAATGATTGATGTCAGTGCATAAATATGCCATTTTAATGTTTGTTTTATTTGTTATCACTGTTTTTCATTTCTCTGTTTTCTTTTTCCTTCCTTTCTGTGGATTACTTGAACAATTTTTAGAATTCCATTTCTGACTTATCTGCAGTATTTTTGAATGTATATTAATATAGATATTTTTAGTAGTTGTAAATATTACTTTATATAACTTAACACAATCTACTGGTGTTGCCATTTTAGCAGTTCAAATCAAGCGTAGAAAACTTACCTTTCTTAATGTCCCTTTACTCTTCCCCATTTATAATGTAATCATTGTAAATATTTTCTCTACATACACTTAGAACCAAAGCAGACAATGTTATCCTTTCTACTTCCACCATCAGATATACTTTAGAAAACTCAAGAGAAATAAATTCTATTGTATTTATCTGTACTTTTGCTGTGTTCTCTCTTCCTTCTTGATGATCCAAGGTTTCTTCCTTTATTGTTTTCTTTCTGCTTAGAGAACTTTAGTTAGCCATTCTTTTAGCGTAGGTATGCTAGTGACATATTCTCTTAGTTTCTTTATCTGAGAATGTTTTGATTCCTCTTTCATTTCTGAAAGATATATTTTCACTGGAAATAGGATTCTGGGTTGATAGTTCTTTTTTTTCAACATTTGGAAAATGTGCCACTGGCCTCCATGGTTTCTGATGAGAAATCCAATGCCATTCCATTTGTTTTCCCCCTTTAGATAAGGTTTTGCTTCCCTCTCATTACTTTCGAGATATTTTTCTGTCTTTATTTTTCAGAAGTTTGATTGTGATGTGTCTTGGTGTTAATTCCTTTCAGCCAATTATGTTTGGGATTCACTCAGCTTCTTGCATCTGTGAACTTATATCATTTGCCAAATTTGGGGACTTTTCAGCCATTATTACTTCAAGTACTTTTTCAGCTTAACCCTCTTTTCCCTCTCTTTTTGAGACTCTGTTAACGTGAATGTTAGATTTTTTTTATAGTCTATCTTGCATATAAGTAACGTCATTCTGATAAATTGCAGGGATAGAGTTTACCATTTTTCTTACAGTCACAGCCAGGCACTGCCTCCAGCAAGTATTAAAAAAAAAAAAATTCCATGCCTATCGTAAATCCATTTCTCTCACAGTGTGTGACCTTCTGTTAGGGCTCCCATATTTCTTTCTTTATTAAAGGCAGATTGGGACTTCACAGCATTTAATAGGCTCTTTATCTCTTAAAGAAAATTTTATGAAGGAGTTATAGAAAAGGCAAAATGAAGCTTGAAATAATGGAAATAATATTTAGAGAAAAAGATCAAAGTAGTAAAAAAGATTAAATATAATGCTTTGTTAAAGGGCTGGCTTTGAACATAATACTTTCTCAGAAAGGGTTTAAGAGAAATAAAATGGTGCTCAAAATTCCTAATGCAGCCTCAGAACAGAATGATTTACCCTTGATTAACAGTTGGAAAGCCCTGTTATGAGCCAGTCTGAGCCTCCCTTATTGAAGACAGGTGCTTGCTGCTAAACAGTTTATCAGTGTTCATAAAAACAATCAAGGTCATCCCTTATGTAAGGTCTGGTCCCCTCGAGTGGGTTCATGCATTTGCTGTCTAGCCGAACTCAATCCTGCTGGATTGACAGGTGTTAAAACATCATCATTTGCTCCTGGAACAAATCTGAGAGTGTCCCCCTACCCCAAAAGTGACTTCAAAGCCCCCAGAACTTCCCCTGTTACCACTTTTCACACTTTACTGATACTCCTTCTTGAATGTCTGTCTCCTCAGATACACTCTGTGCTCTGTGACATCTGACAAAATCCCGTCTTTTTACTCAGCACATGAACCATATACTGGCATATGGGGGCACTGAGTAAATGTTTGTCTAATAAATGTCTAAGTGAACAAGATCTCTCTATAGGTATAGAAAAAGATCTACCCACTCCTAACTCTATACTTCATTCTGTAATTTATTCCAAGAAAGTTTTATGGTTGTCTACTATGTGCCAGGTGAAGTGTTAGACACTGAAAGTACAAGAAAATAAAATGTGATTTATATTCTGACCAGGAGTCCCATGGAAATATCCTGCCTGATAGACACTGAAAGTACAAGAAAATAAAACGTGATTTATATTCTGGCCAGGAGTCCCATGGAAATATCCTGCCTGATCTATGCTCTCACATGTTGGGTTGGGCTCCTACATGTGTCCCTAGATTAGGGTTTGGCAAATTATTGTTGGTGAACCAAATCGGGCCACTACCATTTTTGTAAGTAAAATTTTATTGAAATGTAACCATGGTGATTTATTTGTGTATTGCCTAAAAACGCTTTCACACTAGAATGACCTGTAAAAGCCTAAAATATTTACTGTCTAAACATTGACAGAAAAATGTTGCCAACCTCTGCCTTAAATCATAAATTGGGGAATGTTGGATATGCCCTCCCCTTACCTGGAAATTCCTGCGATGCCAAAAAGCAGGCAAAGACATGGCTCCATCCGTTAGCCAGCACATCCTTTGGTCAAGACTGTTAGGGGAAAATATTTAATTAATAAACAAAATATATACTGTTCCCTAAAAATCTGCAGATCACATATTACTGTTAACAACCTGATTTTACTGGACTGTCTTCTATCTGCATTAAGACTCCCAGGATGGACTCACAGGACTCGCTAGCAAAGGCGGTCTGTAATCAGAGTTCAGGGCAATTGTTTGGTTCCCATTATTTAGAGGTGGGGGACACGTGATATTTAAGCATGCGCAATATGCAGCTAACACCCCATTGGCCTTGAAGTCAGACCGTGCCTGACATGTTTGAGGAACTGCCAGGGGTTCAATGTGGCTGGAGGGAAGTGAGTGAGGGGATACAGTGGGGGATAAGACCAGAGAGCTGGGAGGGGATGAAGAGCTGGCCACTGAAAGGACTTGTACTCTAAGATGGGAGCCATCAGTAGGTTTTGAGCAGAGGAGTGATCTGATCTGATTTGTGTTTTAAGAAGACCACTCTGGTGAACACGTGGAGACTAGACTGGGGTGGGCAGGGGGGCGAGGGTGAAGCAGGGCCATTGGTGAGGAGACTGTTGGAATGATCCAGATGAGACGTGATAGTGGCTGGCTGAGCCCAGGAAGCAGTGGTGGAGGTGTAAGAGGTGGTTGGATTCTGCACTTTGAAGATGGAGCCAATAGGATTTTCTGAGGGATGAAATGTAGGAAGAAGAGTCAAGGAAGAGTCCGAGGTTTTTGAACTGACCAACCGGAAGGATAGATTGCCACTGACTGAGATGGGAAAGACAGGGAGAATTGGGTTTTGGGGGGTGAAATCAAGAGTTCATTTTAAACATGTGTGACACGTCTTATTTTTCCCAAATTTCATCCCCTTCCCTTGAATTATCCTTCTTTTTTTTTTTTTTGCGGTACGTGGGCCTCTCACTGCTGTGGCCTCTCCCGCTGTGGAGCACAGGCTCTGGACGCGCAGGCTCAGTGGCCATGGCTCACAGGCCCAGCCACTCCGTGACATGTGGGATCCTCCCAGACCGGGGCACGAACCCGTGTCTCCTGCATCGGCAGGCGGACTCCCAACCACTGCGCCACCAGGGAAGCCCTGAATTACCCTTCTTTAAAAACCAGGACCTCTACATTCTTTTTTTCAATAGTTGATTTACAATGTTTCAGATGTAGAGCAAAGTGATTCATTTATACATGCATACATACATATGTATTATTTTTCAGATTCTTTTCCATGATGGATTATTACAAGATATTGAATATAGTGCCCTGTGCTTTATAGTAGGTCTTTGTTGTTTATCTATTTTATATATAGTGGTGTGTATCTGTTAATCCCAAATTCCCGATTTATCCCTCCCCCTGCCTTCCCCTTTGGTAACCAAATGTTTGTTTTCTATGTCTGTGAGTCTATTTCTGTTTTGTAAATAAGTTCATTTGCATCATTTTTTTAGATTTCACATGTAAGTGATCTCATATGATATTTGTCTTTCTCCTTCTGACTTGCTTCACTTAGTATGATAATCTCTAGGTCCATCCATGTTGCTGCAAATGGCATTATTTCATTCTTTTTTTATGGTTTAGTTGTATTCCATTGCGTGTGTGTGTGTATGTAGACCTCATCTTCTTTACCCATTCATCTGTTGATGGACATGCAAGCTGCTTCCACAGGCCCTCTACATTCTGTTTTCTAGACCTGTCCCACTCCCTTCCCTTCATTAACACCCCAACCAAGAGATGACAGTGTAGCACAGTGGTTGAGAGTGTGGACTACAGAGACAGAATTCTGCACTCACATCTGGGTCTGCCACTTCCTAGCTGTGTGACCTTGGAAAACTTGCTTAAGTTCTCTGAATTTCAGTTCCCCTATTCGTAAAATAGAAATATATAGTCATTGCTTTGCCCTCGTGGTTGTGAGGATATTGAGGGAGATTATATGAGAAACTGGCAAGTATACTGTCAGTGTTCTCTCCCTGGCTATCTCCCAGTTTCCTGTATCCAAATTCTTTTCCAGTTTCTTGTGCCATATCTCAGGACTGGGGTGTGAGGATGAGGTTCTTAGGAGAGGGAGACAATGTGGGGCAGGTGAGAGGGGAGGAGCCAGCATCTAGTACAAGGATCTTTGTCTACTAGACTGGCCTGGGGCTTGGGTGCAGGTATGATTGGCCAAAGAGAGTTGCCCAGATAGGCGAGTCACATAAGGACTCAGCACCCTGCCATCTCTTGGAAATACACCATAATGCTTCCCAGGAGTAAGAGGGGCAGATGGGGACGCCAGGACCTGACTTGAGGCACAGCTAGGAGGAGAGGGCAGTGGGTGAGTAGCTAAGCAAGTAATGTCTGGTGTCCAAGCACAAGGCAAGAAGTATTAAGATTTTACAATGGCCTGCAAAGGGCTTCCAGGAAGAAATGGTGGGATTCTAACAGCGGCTGGAACACAGTGATGGAGGGTAGGCATCATCTGGAAGGTTTTTCTACGGCTGGGGCTCCCCAGCAGAGCCCAGGCCCTTGTGGTGAGTAGGTGAAAATAACAGTTATTCCTCCAGACCCATGACCCAGGTGTCCCCACCTGAGTGCTGGGCTCTGAATCTCTGTCCCTCCTATGCCCACACACCCTAGTCCCTGGGACTGAACCACTGCCTTTTTTTCAGGAAACTCTTCCCCTACCCAGTTCCGCTATTAGGGAAATAACAGCGTGTTATTCACCTCACCCTTTGATGAGCAGTTGAGTTCTCCAGCTTTGGAGTCAACACTGGTCACTGCCCTGCTATATAACAGAGCACTTCTCTCATGCTCTCAAGCCTCAGTTTCCTGATCTAGAAAATGGGTATACTAGTAACACCTCCGTCTCAGCATTAGTTGTGTGGATTCAATGAAACTTAGCACTGAACCTGTCACACTGCAAGCGTTCCTGGGATGGCAGTTATGATTATGATCATGAAGTTGACTTGCCCGCCCAGCCTACTTTTCACTGCTTGGTCATCAAGCTGGGTGATTACCTCCTGTGGTACAGAAAAAGATGAAAGGAGTCTAAATTCCTTTTGTAGTTTAAAAACTGGATAAGAATGCAATTCTTTAAAAGATTTTCATGTTTTTAGCAATTATATATGATGTTCTTATGGAAAGACCACTGAAAGATGGTCCTTGTTTGCATGTAAGAATTCCAGTGTGTTTATTAAGAACTACTCACTGGTTTTATAGTCACACCTAGATGTATGAGGTGCAAAATTCAGGAGGGGGGAAAAAGAAATCCCTCTATTACCATGATGAGCATTCACATATCTAGAGCAAAATAGTTTTGCTTCAGAAAATTCTAATCAAGGCAGCCTTGGTGTTAATTTTTCCTATTCGGGCAGCCCGTGAGGCTACCTCACAAATGCCATTTAATTCTCTTTAAGGAGACGCTGCACCCACCAATTGTCCAGCCCCTCACCCTAAGGAGAAGTCTGCACAGCGTTTGTAGGAAAACATTTTCCTCTAGCTCCCATCTGGTTCTCTAAATTAGCAGAAGTGCTTCTGCAGAGCAAGATTGTATTATGCAGCAGAAGCTACAAAGATGTCAGAAATTCTATTCCTAAGAATTTATTCTAAGGAAATGTTAATAAGAAGGCAAAAACTATATGCAAGAAGATGCTTCCCGCGAGATTAACTAAAGAGGAGTAAAAATATGAGAAATGAACTAATTGCACAATAATGTGGGAAAGTTTAATAAGTCATGAAATATTGTGAAGCCATTGAAACTTTTAAACATGAAGGCTTTGCAAACATAGAAAATGTTTTTGATGGAATGTTAAATGAAACGGCAGAATACAAAATAGACATTGCTTTGTGGTTGCAAGCGTATAAAATGCTTATATGTGGATGAGCATGGGTAGATAATGGGCAAAAATGAATCATTACTTGAGGGTGCTGGAAATAGAATCTGTCCCTTCAGAATATTTGTCCATGCTGTTGCCATGACAACTTTTCAACAAAAATGTTTAAAATAATTAAGTAAACCAGAGGGACCAAAGATGTGGACTCCCTAAGGCTTTGTGAAATGATGCACTGCTTACGAGAGAAAATGCCTCCTCCGTTGCTTAGGCATACTTACAGATCACCTGCTGACATGCATCTTTTCAGTGAGGCAGGAAGCTACTGTTGCTGGTAAATCTTCAGTATGTGCCTCATAGACATCAAAGGCCCCAAATCTATGTAGCCAGAGCTAGAAACACTTGCTGCCTCCACCAGGAATTTTAGTGATTGATTTCCTGTCCAGAGAAACTGGGTCTGGGTGAAAGAAAAAGTTTGACTTACATCCCTTTACCTATAGGAACGGAAGGGTCCATGCTTTGAATAATTAGTTCTTTAAGCCAGACTAGGCTTGTAAACAAATTCATTTTTCCTGCTCTGTAGTCGTTCACGCATTCATTCATTCACTCACTCACTCACCAAGCCTTTTTGAAACATCTTTCATGTGCCCAGCATTTGCTCTGCATGAAGAATTAAAATGCATAAGAAATAATCTTATCAAGAACTCAAAATCTAATTGGGAAAGACAGACATATCCTCAATTTTACATGATGAGTTAAGGTCTTGCTTTCATCATCTGTGAAGTGGAGAGAGGATTTAGTGAGGTGACATGTGTAAGAAACACCCAGGAAATAGATAATACTTGGGAAATACTGGTTTGTTTCCTATTGACATTGATCATTGGGCTGCTGTGGTCATTCCAACACGGAGGAAAAGCAGAATTCCTAAGATTTTGCTGATGATAGGAAGGGAAGGCTCCTCGGATGCAGGGACGCTTATCCTGGACCCAGGAGGATGGGTGGGATTTCTCCAGCGAGAAGAGAAGGGACAGGACCGTTGCAGACAGAAGGAACTGGGTACGCAGGTACAGAGGGGGTAGAACCATGCTACATGCATGCCCCTCCATGAGTATTGCTCTATCATGTTTGACTAGCTTGGGGTTCAAAATTAGGAGACAATACTTTCAACATTCTCTGGAAATAAACGAAGACCAACCAAATGAGATCAAGCAAAGAATATTTATTCTGAGCTTGCTATAGAAAAGGAGTCAGTCACCATCATTTATGTTTTGGCAGAGACTCAAAGGCAGAGGGGTAGGAAGACTTTATAGTGGGGAAAAGGGAAGGCTTTGGGCGTGCCCTGATCAAAGGCTGTTGGCATGGGGAAGCTGGAAGTGGGCTAACGAAGCAGGCATCCTCTGTGATTTGTTAGGAGTACATATCCGGCTTTCTCTGATGGGTCCTAAGTTGCAAGCAGAGACAAAAATTAGGGAAGCGAGGCCTGGCCGTTTAGGGAAGATTGTTGCAGGAGTTACTGTTTGGCTTCCTGGTTTGTTCCTAGAGATAGCCATCTGACTTCCTACAAGTCTGACTTACAGCAGGCTGGCTTCCTGGGCTGGTAAGTCTCAATAATGGGTTGATTTCCTGAGCAGGTTGCTGCAGATTGTGGGTCAGAGTTCTATTCTTATAAATGATCTGGCCGTTGTCCATTTGTATATTGTCTCTCAATTGAAATTAAATGTCCTGGGTCCCCCATCTCATTTAGAGTGAAAATGTTCTTCTTTCCTCCTAGGGTTCCCCTAAGGGCTCACTTGTGTCCAAAGGACCAATTCTGAAACCATGAAAGATGTCTCCACCCTGACTTCAGCCCCCAAGCATGCCCTGTTATCCCAGAACATGCTTCATTCTTCTGCATGCAGTTGTCACCAACCTCCCAGGAGTCTGAGGAGACATGGATCTTTCTCTCCCGCCAGTCCTCGTCCTGGCCTTGGAACTAGCCCACATTCAGTTCAAAGGCACATTCTAGCTTTTCCTGCCTCACTGCCGGAGCCAGAACTCAGCTCACTCTCAGGAAGCAGACACTGGATTATAATTGGCAGCAACTTTAACTATGATTTTGCAAAAGACAGATTTTTCCCACAGATGGGTATTTTTTATATTTCCCTCTACCAAAAAAAAAGTTAAATCACAACTTTTTCCCCACCAAACGCACTTCTGTGAAAAGCTCAAATAATAGAGCCCAGACCTGCTGTTTTTGAAGAATAGAGCCCAGACCTGTTGTTCTTCTAGTGAGATGACTCTGTACTGGGATAACACTTAGAGAATGAAGAGGAATGGGGAGTTAATATGCTGTTTAGAACATCTGAAAAATCAGATGTCTCCATCACTCTCTTGGCAAATGTTGAATTGCAATCAATTCTTGGATGAATTCTCTGACAGGTGCTCAAAGTGATGACATTCTGCGCTGTTGATTAAAAAGTGAGCCGTATGTTTTAGATGCCAGTTGTGCAGACAGCAAAGTCAATAGTTAGTTGAGAAAATGTAAGAGCCTGGCTGATATTTCCCCCAGATGGATGGCAGGGTTGTCGGCAAGTGAATGAAGTATTATTTTTTTAAGGGTTAGGTCATAAAGAATGAAGCGATCATTCTTGCCAGAAAAGATAGAAAAGGCATTTAAAAATCATTTTTAATCTGCTTGGATCTCCATCAGTTTATTTTCGAAAGGTGAATTACCCTTCCATTTAAGAAAATAAATGTCCACCGAATGCCTGCTAGGCTAGCTTTTGACTTCCTGCAGGAAACAGAGATTTTAAAGGCAACCAGAATACAAAGGAGAGGGTGACTATTACATATTGGTTGTTCCTCATAACATGATTCTGAGCCAGAGCAGGATTGCTGGCTAATAGAATAAGGCACTTCGGTACAAAGAAGAGCTGTCCTCAGATCACACACAGACCTACTATGTGCAAAATACCATACTTAGCTCTACGGTAGATGATAAAAGAAAAGTGACATCTATCTAAAGCAGTGGTCCTCAACCAGACCATTCTGCCTCCCAGGGGACATTTGGCAATTGTCACACTGTGGGCGGTGCTACCTGCGTCTAGTGGGTTGAGGCCAGGGATGTTGCTAAACATCCTACAGTGCACAGGACAGGCCCACAACAAAGAATGATCTGGCCCCAAATGTGGTGGAGATACCCTGGTCTGGAGGAAGCTGTGTGCTCCATTCCCTGAAGAAGATAAAATTGCTGGTAAGGGAGATGGCTCTGTGATATATTGCTTAGAACAGGGAGGCAGCCTGACACTCAAAATCTAGCGGGAGTGGCTTATGGGCTAGTGATGGCTCCCACCCTCCTCCTCTTCCCTGTCACCTCACCTTTCCAGCCTCCCCTTCCTGGGATGCCCCATGGAACAGCTATCACTTTCCCGGCAGCCCATGACTCTTGACCTCTGCCCCCACTCACTCTCCTCCTTGCTCTCTGGCAACTTCTTAACTATCCTTCAAGAACCCATTCAGGGACTTCCCTGGTGGCACAATGGTTAATAATCCACCTGCCAATGCAGGAGACATGGGTTCGAGCCCTGGTCCGGGAAGACCCCACGTGCCGCAACTGAGCCCGTGCGGCACAGCTACTGAACCTGGGCTCTAGAGCCTGCGAGCCACAGCTACTGAGCCCACAAGCCACAACTACTGAGCCCGAGAGCCGCAACTACTGAGCCCATGAGCCACAGCTACTGAAGCCTGCATGCCTAGAGCCCGTGCTCCACAACAAGAGAAGACACCACAATGAGAAGCCCGGGCACCACAACGAAGATTGACCCCCTCTCGCCACAACTAGAGAAAGCCTGCATGCAGCAACGAAGACCCAACACAGCCAAAAATAAATAATATATATAAATAAACTAAATACATTTTTAAAAAGACCCTATTCAGACGCTACACACCTCCTTTGTGACACTTTCTCTTACCCCCACCTCGCAGTCCACTCTGTCCTTCTAGGCAGAGAAAATTCCCTGCCCCCCTCTGTCTCCCACTATAGCATTCATTACATCGTATTGTGATTGTTTTTTGCATTTTAGAGAAAAGTGAGCTCCTGAAACTTAGACATGGAGCCTTTCCCATCTCTGTATTCCTAAGACCAAACATCACGTCTGGCATTAGTAAGTGAGCAATAATTTTATGCCAAATTACTCCTTTAAAAAGGTCCCCAAGTACTATGTCTTTCCCACAGTGATCCCAAATTTCAAAAATAGAGAGAAACAGCTTTTGTTGTGATTCAGGGAGAACCTGTGCTGTCTGGGTTTTATGGAAATCTCCTAGCACAATGCCTGACACAGATTTTATTAAATGAGCATTGTTTTCCTTTCCAAGCAGCCAGGGTGGCTAAATGAATTGCATGGTAGAGATCTAGGGAACACGCCGGTGTGACGGTGTCACATCACACTGCTGTTATAAAGACTGTTGATTGTTGTCGAGAAAAGTGTAATTCTGCCCAGTTCTTACCATTGCCTCTCTCCTCCATCCTGGTCCCTTTCTTCACTGACAAAGAAGACCAGATGTACAACCAGATCCATCCACACAGAGGTGTAGCTGAGAAGGGGCTGCCTAGTTAAGAACTACGTGGTCCATCCTCCTTGATTCTAAGTGGATATAAGACTAGATCTCGCCAATAGAATGCGTGCAGATGCCACATGTGTGCTGCTGGCCCAGTGCTTTTAAGAAGCAGGTATGCCTCTTCCACACTCCTATTCGTCTTCTGCCAGCCAGGTGCAGATACCAGGGCAGCCCCAAGGGGTGGCAAAACCATAGGATAGGTTGAACCTGGGTCCTTGAATCACTGCATTAAGGAGAGCCATTGCCAGAAACCTTGGACTATTATACTAATGTGAAATAAACTTCTATTCTATGGTATATATTTTAGGATCAATTTGGTACAGCAGTTCAGCCTACATTAATCAACACACCATGTTTTTATAATTAAAACAAATATAGCAGTGTCCAAGATGACAGACTGAACATGATGTTTATCCCTTCTCCCTCCCATAATCACACTAAAATGACATGAGGAATGACAGCCAGGACAGGAGGGGCCCATCAGAGTCTGTGAGATCTCAGGACTTTCCGGGATATAGGAAGCAAGTGGAAGAACACTGACTGAGCGGCGTGGACAAGGCAGCCCCAAGTCCAGCAGGGTGCGCAAGAAGGGAGTCTTCCGTGTCTTCGGGATTCTGCCTACTAAAGTCCCGAGGACCCGCCAGCCGTGGAAAGATACAGTGGAGGGCAGGAGTGAGAAGGGAGGTACAAAATAAAAGTATTATTTAAGAATCAGTCTATGGAGCAACATGCCCACCAGTGACCTCCCCTCCCCAGTACTGTGCTCAGAACAAGCAGCAGCCAGGCATCTAGCTCCCCCTCTGCCACAAAGAGAGACTCCTTTTCTAAAGAGACCACATAAGCTGCTTAGGAATCACCAGGGCAGCTAGTGTGAGTGTTGGTGTCCCAGATAAATTCTCTGCATTCCAATGTTTGGAGAGGCCCCGGAATAAGAGACAGCCCCCTTTTCACCCTGAAGTGAAATCTATTAGCCAACAAGCTCTGCTCCCATAGACAGAGCTCCGAGCCCTCCTGTTTGTTGATTGATATCCAAGTATGAATTAGGAACTGAGGATCTCCAGAAATTTGAAAACAAACTGAAATGTCAGAGAAAGACTACGATGAGCAAACTCTTGAGGAAACAGAGTAATTCTGTGAACTCAAGAGATCCTCCTTGCCAAAATCTCCAATGATATTGTCAAAAAATATTAAGACAGTGTAGCATGTGTTTACTAGGGAGAAGAGACAAGCTTCCCATGCAGAGAAATTCCAGATGATTTATGTAAATAATTTCATGTTCTTCTCTCGGGAGAGGAAACATAACTCCCCAGGCCTTAAGTGTGGGCTGCACATAATGACTTCTTCCAAAGAGTAGAATATGGAAAGTGGGAGAGGGAGAGGGTAACTCCACGTGGAGAAATATGGCAAGCACTGCCTCAGGCAGGTGGCCAAGACCAACCTCGACCATCGTACATCATGCTGATAGAATGCACCCTTGATAGGATGTGGTGACAATGGCATTCTACCACTGAGGTCTTCCTCCCAATAATCCCTAACCCCAGTTTTATGATAAGGAAAACATCAAACAAATTTCAATGGTGGGACATCCTGCAAAATATCTGACCAACACTCCTCAACACTGTCAAGGCCATCAAAGACAAGGAAATTCTGAGAAACTGCCACAGCCAGGAGGGACCTAAAAAGACATGATAACAAGTGTAGCATGGGATCCTGGATGGGATCTAGGAAAAGAAAAAGAGCATTAGGTAAAAATCTAAGGAAATCTAAACAGACTGTGAACTTCAGTTAATAATAATGTATCAATATTGGTTCATTAATTGTAAACCATGTATCATACTGGTGTCAGATGCTCATAATAGGGGAAACTGGGGGCAGGGTATATATGAGAACTCTCTGTACTATCTTTCCAATTTTTCTGTAAATCTAAGGCTGTTGTAAGAGATCAGTTCTATTTTTAAAATGTGGTGCCTGAATTCAAAGTGTCAATAGTCAAGTTTAAAGAGAAAACTGAAGAATTTTCTCAAACTGTAAAACAAACAAACAACAAGAAAATGGGACTTTGCAGTAGAAAGGTAAGAGATATAAATGATTAATTTGAGAGATTCAACTTACCACTACTGTGGATTCTAGAAAGAGAAAATGAGGAAAAAGGGAGGAGTGGAAATTATCAAAAGAGTACAAAAACATTTATGAAATAAGACATGTCTTTAAAATAAAAGCATCTACCAAATGTCAACTAGGATAAATGGGAAAAAAAGACTATTAACTGTAATGTTCAGTTGTTGCACTGTTTGAAAATATGCAATTCTGTTACAGAAGAAAACAAATGGGTTGGATAAAACTCATAACATGTCTAAAGCATAGGTAAGTGGTGAGTAGAGAATGTGTGTTTTAGACATAGAAGGGATGGAAGAACTAAAAGATAACTAATATTCATGAGACATTAATATACATAAGGCACCCGGATACTAAATATTCATGATACATTAAATATACAATGGACACTAAGTGCTCATAATTCACTGAGTATACACAACTAGTATTCAGAGGCCTAATTCAACCACCCATTAGTGACGACCATTCTGGCTCCATGTGTCTTCTCCTCAAGAAACAACAATAAAACCCATGGCTACCAAGCTGGCTAATTGGCTAATTATAGCTATAGCCAGGCGTACTTGTCCTGCATTTCTCCAGCAGAACACGTCTCTGCCATTGGCCCAGGGTAGCTTCCATCTTCAGGCACCATTGCATAAACACATCCAACTCTGCTCCTAATAACCAACCATCAATGGGGAAGGCTGATGCAGCAGAGAAAGAGGGAGAGAGATGACACATGCACGTGTGCCCCAGGAAAATCAGGGTCATTCACAGTTACAAGTTCAGCCCGCACATTCTGCAAAACATTTGTTCCCGTGGAAGGAAAATGTTAAAAAAATTAATAAATAAAATAGGAAAAGTTAATCTTGTTCAGTCTGTTCATCACACATCAGAAGTTCTTTCCTCTCCTGAGTGTCCCCCTTTCCTATCTCTACCAGCTCCACTGCCACACACACACACATATTCTCTCTCTCTCTTATATACTCACACACATAATCACATACATACACACACACTCATACATACAAATTCTTACTCAATCTGTTCACCCCTCTGAGACTTTTCACATAGTCTCCCCTCTCCTGAATGGCTTCTTCATCCAACGCCACTATCACACAGACTCATACACACAACTGGTGCACATGTTTTACCCACCTGGCAAACTCCTAGTCATCTTTCAATCATTCTTAGGGTACCTGGTCCATGGTAAGATCTTGGAAAAATATTTATTGAGTGACTGTGTGAGGGTATGAGTTAGGTGTGTCTGTTTCCCCACTATCACTGATCTCCTTGAAGCAGAGACCATGTTTTTTTGCCATGAGTCCACAGCAGAGTGATTTAAGGCCTAATGGCAATAAATGAAAATAGATTTATGAAATTGAAAAGTAGTGAATGTTAGACAATTATGTAACTCAAAGAGTTTTTTAATTCAACAAAAATTCCATAAATGTCAATGTTTTAATCCTCTATTAATTCATACATTTTGGCTAAGTCATTGTGTTTAAGTCAAACTCAATACTTTTGACTCAGAATAGTTTTTTTTCAAAATTACCTTTACCATTTTTACACTTTGAAAGAAATTAATTTTCTCCATAATTTAAGCAGGGTATATTTGTTGGTTTGATGGTACAAGCCCAAGCAAAAAGTAGAGTCTCTGGAAACCTGAGTTCTAGAGTTAGATTACCTGGGTTCAAATTCTTATCTTTGACACATAATAAGTAAGTATTTGGGGGCAGATTACTTGATCTCTTGAGTCTCTGGCTCCTCATCTTTTAAACGGGAGTAACAATAATAAGACCTAATATGATTATTAAGCAGATTAAATGAATTAGTGCTTATGTTAGTCTGCTTGGGCTGCCATACAAAATGCCACAGAATGGGTAGCTTAAACAACAGAAATTTATTTTCTCACAGTTCTGGAGACTGGAAGCCCAAGATCAAGGTGGCAACAGGGTCAGTGTCTGGTGAGAACTCTCCCCTTGGGTTGCTGATGGCTGCCTTCTTGCTGTGTACTCATGTGACCTTTCCTCTCTGCATGTGCTTGAAGGGAGAGAGAGTGAGCTTGCTCAAGCTCTCTGGTGTCTCTTTCTATAAGGGCGCTAATTCCATTGGATCGGGGCCCCACACTGTGGTCTCATTTAACCTTAATTACTTCCTTGGAGACCCACCTCCAAGTATAGGCACATGGAGCAGGGGATGGGGCCTGTGTTAGGACTTCAATGTATGAATTTCTGGAGAGACACAACATTCAGTTCATAACAGTGTATGTATGTCAGCAGAATACCTGTTGTCCATGGGCAACAATGTTAACTGTTTTTGTCAGCCACTTTCTGTTTACGAGAAGAATCAAGCTGGACCTCTCAGATTCCATCCCACAAATATTTATTTTACGTCTCACCCTATTGCTGGCTTAAATTTGACGCATAGTCTGGACAAAAAGATTGACTGTTAAAACAAGGGGGTGAGTGTAAACCAGGCAAAATGTGAACAGTGAGGGAAAGGAGCCAGGAGCCATGTTGAGGTAGCAGATCAGAGCAAAGCAGAGAATTCAAAAACAGATGCGAGCGGAAGGAGAAGGAAGAGAAAGCAGAGAAGGGGGTAGGCTGTGAGAGAGACAGACAAAGAGACAGGAGAACAGTCTATTTGGTGACCCAGCAGGACCTTACAAACACCTCTTAGTGTTTTTCCATCATTCCTGGGCTTGGCTCAGCACTGTAGCCTCAGAATCTTGATTTTGTCTTCTCATCAAGAATGGGTCCCCTTTCGGAAAGCAATTCCTAATAATCAAGTCTATGAAAATAAAAAGAATTAATCATATAATCAGTATATTTATTTTTAATAATAGGTGTATCTCCCCGGAGTCATAAATGCCAGATGCTGCTCCCCAGGTACCTAGCATTGATGTACTTGAGAAATAAAATCAGTAATCAGAGGATTGCTCTTGGCAAGCAAAACATCGGATCAAAGAATGGTCTAGAAGCAGTTTCACATGGAAGGAACCCATTGTAGAATGGTCTTCACTTGCTTCTGGCATATCCAGAATGTTCATACAGGGTTTTCCCCTTACTTTTTTCACTCACTGTCTCTCAGACAAAAGAACTAAAGCTTAGAAAACTAATCTCATAGGAAGTTTACTTCAGTGTCCTAGAGGCAGGACCAGATAGGCATTTAGAAAAGTCAGACTCCCATCTAGAGATTTTTAAGGGAATGGAGGGTTCAACATGTATCTGCCTACATACTACATATGAAGCACTCTGCTGGGTGCTTGCAATATCTTATGATATTTAATCCTCACAATAACCTTGTATTATCCTCTAATTTTCAGAGATGGAAATTAAGCTCAGAGATATTGCGAATAATCTAGGCAAGATCACACATCTGGTTAGACTTTGAAAGCACGTGTAACTATGATACATAATTGTTGGAGATTTCTAAACTCAGAAAGATGCAAATATTAAGAGACCACTGCCATTGTGAGAACTCAGTGGTTAGAGAATGCATAGATGAACTAGAATTATCCATAGTCTAACAAATACTAGTAATCAGCAAATATTTAGTGTTAGCGTAGTTGCGAAATGTTTTATATTTGAACTCTCAGATGGAATAAAAACCTCAGTGATTTGTCAGAAGGCAGAGGACAGTTATGATTTAAAGCTTATTATCAGTGGAGGCTGTGTACCTATGCTGAGACGAGGAGAGCCCAGCTGAATCAAAATAGATGTCTTCTAATTAAAAGCAAATGCAAGGCTTTGACAAACATGATGAGGACAAATCACGTTCGATAAAAGGAAAGAGAATCTGAGATTGTGTGATGGCAAACATCTGGATTTGGGGGAATGGATGGCTGGTTGAACCAAATTATATGTGTTTGGACAGCTGGGTTATATCATATTTAGGGCAGGATCTTCTCACCACCCTTGCCCCAGCTTCCTAGCAAACAAAAATAAGTTTCTTCTCCAAAGCAGTCCCAGGTCACGTTTCCAATCTCCACTGGTGAAGATAGTTGGGACCAGAGGCTGTCACTTCATCAAGCGATTGACCTGCAGCCCGAGGCTACCGGGGTCATGCAAGGAGTTGAAAGCTTTCCAATCATAATCATAGCATTCATGAGACTTTGGAAATAAATATCTCCTGGTTTCTGAGAAGGCAAAGTCATGTCATCTTGCTGCCGTTCTGTTTCTCTTTGCTCTCTGCTTAGAAAAGGAAACAAGGTCATCAGAGCCAAAGGTATTTTTTTTATTTTCAACAATTCAAGGTCCTTGTTTAAAGTGACATTTTGGAATGCCCTTGCTTTCTCTTAGGCTTCACTGTTTGTTTAGTTTCCTGCAAGGTGAGATAATAAGAAAGAGATCAATGGGGTGATCTCCGTTCGCATACAAGAATTTTCATTGTAGCAGTCTTCAATATAATGAAAAAACGCCAACAGCAAATATAGCTAACAATAGGAGTAAGTTAAATACATCATGGAATATCCATAACTACATACTTTGGAGCTATTAGAAATCTGGAACGTTTAGAGAAACAATGGCATAGAAAAATGTTCTCGATAAAACATATTAACTGTTAAAAATCAGGTCATCCCCAGTTCTGTTTAAGAAACACAATTAGATATAATAATGAAAGGATCTATTCTCAAACTGTTAACAGTGGTTGTATCTATTGATGGGAATATGGGTGGTATCTATACATCATCCAAACTGAAACATTTTTGAAAGTAAAGAGGGGTACCAAAACTTATTAAAATTATGTAACCTTTGAAATAGTCATTTGTTAACAGACCAATGGTTTTATCATATTGGTAAGTCTATAAAATAGGTCTAAAATTATCTTCAAAATATAAAAAATAGTTCTTAAAAACTAAAAATAATACCTATTTTTGTATATTAAAGCAACATAAGGAACTTCTTTATATTGATTATTCGATCATTAAAAATTACCATAAACAATGATTATTTTGGTACTTACATGCTTTGGTACATATTAATGTACTTTAATCTGTCTCTTTGTACATCTAATATCATATCACTGGTATTTTTAAAGAATGTACTTATTCCAATATGGCTTTAAATTTTCCAAAAATATTGTCTGAAATCTTTTTCAAAAATGCATCTTAAGTTTTCAGTACATTGCAAAATAGCCCCAGTTCACCATCTATCCATGTATCCACACTCTTTGACAGGTAACTTTGCCATGCCCTCCCACTCTGACTCTAGGCACAGCCATATGACTTCCTTAGACCATTGGGATGATAACAAATGATACAAGCAGAGTCTCGAACAGCCCTTGCCATGAGAACATACACAGGCTACCTGCTAGGGAATAAGGGACAGGGCAGCAGAGCAGAGGTTGTACCAGCTGAGGCCAGCCTAGATCAATGAACAGCCAGCCAACAAGGATGCAAGGCCAGCCAGGATCAGCAGAGTCCCTGGCGGACCACCCCAGACATGTGAATAACAAGCACTTATTGTCATATGCCACTGACATTTTGTGTGATTGTGAGTTACCGAGTATTGCTGTTGCAATAGATAAATGACATAATAATTAATGAATTAAAAAATATTGACACTGTTGGGGACTTCCCTGGTGACGCAGTGGTTAAGAATCCGTCTGCCAGTGCAGGGGACATGCATTAGAGCCCTGGTCCGGGAAGATCCCACATGCCTCGGAGCAACTGAGCCCGTGTGCCACAACTACTGAAGCCTGTGTGCCTAGAGCCTGTGCTCTGCAACAAGAGAAGCCACGGCAGTGAGAAGCCCGTGCACTGCAATGAAGAGTAGCCCCCGCTCGCCACAACTAGAGTGTTCTGCCTATGTTTTAAAAAATATATATTGACTCCTTCAATTAACTCTTCTCTGAGATAACATTTTAAATTAAGAATATTTTCTCTCTGTAGATGCTGACGTACTTGGTAGTTTTGGAGTCAATTGTGGTAAATGGAGGATATCTCTATCCTATTTTTTATATATTGAAATGTATAAGTATTCCAACTGAACTATTTTCTTTTTTCCTTTATTCAGGTTACCATCCTCTAGAAAGGAAAATGGAAAGGGAGAAAGTTGGAAGAGAGATGGGAGAGGCATGAAAAACAGGCAGAAGAATTTAGAAGTAACGAGGTAGTTAAGTCACAAGTGTTGTCTGTTCCACAGTTAGAAACTGGCAGAAGAAAAGTGGGGTTTGTGTGTATGTGAAGGGTTAACTGGAATTAAGATGGACTGGAAGCATGGACCCCAGGTAGGATGCTGTTACAGCAATAGAGACCCAAGGTGGTAAGGTCCTGGTCTATAAGTTGGGATGAGGGTAACGGTGAGGAAGGTGGTGAGATATTGACATGCATTAATGATGGTGATGAGGTAATGGATCAGGTGATGATGAAGAGGATGTTGATGATCACGTTGGTGATGGTGGTGCTGATGGGGCAGTTGGGTATCAGTGGAAGAAAAAGAGGAAGCAACGGCCACTGTGTTTCTTTAGAGAGAACCAATATGTTCTGAGTAACACCCACTCCACTCTCCCGGACACGTTTAACTTCCATCAGTGGTCCTGAACAAATGGGCAAACGTGAGCCATAAACGTGCCACCCTCACAGTTCTGACGTATTCATGAGTTATAGTCACGTTTGCTTCTTTAAATCACTTACTTTTTAAACTCAAGGAATGTCGTTTTTAAAGAAGACAAAGTGAGAGAGTGGCATGGACATATATACACTACCAAACGTAAAATAGATAGCTAGTGGGAAGCAGCCGCATAGCACAGGGAGATCAGCTCCGAGCTTTGTGACCGCCTGGAGGGGTGGGAGGGAGACACAAGAGGGAAAAGATATGGGAACATATGTATATGTATAACTGATTCACTTTGTTATAAAGCAGAAACAGCACACCATTGTAAAGCAATTATACTCCAATAAAGATGTTT
Source organism: Aethalodelphis obliquidens (assembly GCF_003676395.1). NCBI lineage: Eukaryota > Metazoa > Chordata > Mammalia > Artiodactyla > Delphinidae > Aethalodelphis > Aethalodelphis obliquidens. Next base: position 3,841,374 of record NW_020837950.1, on the reverse strand, counting down.
AAAAAAGTTTTATTTATTATTATTCATGGGAAATTTATTTTTTAAAAGATACCCAATTATTTTATTATTATTAAGTGAAAAACAGTCTATCTTTGGCATAAATTGGAAATGCAAGTAAAATTAAACACTGTGAAAACAAAACTTTATAGTTAAATCTTAGTGTGCCCAAGACTCTGAACCTGCTCTCTGCTCTTTCTTTGTTAAAAATGAAGGCTGAAAGCAATAGAGACGTGTTAAAGACACAATAGTGCTAAACTGTAGACTTTCCCCTTCATGAAATCAAAAGCACTAAAGAGAATTGAAAGGGAATGATTTTCTCAGTATGTGATAAAATGTCATGTCATGGAGGATCAGTATGTCACCTACAATCACCTAAAATCACATTCCACAGTTTGGGAACGCTGTTCTAAGAAAAGATCGTTTCTGCACATCTGGAACACTGCGGACTCCTGTATCTTAGGAATGATGGATGCGTGAGGGAAGGGAGGAAAGAGGGAGGGTGAGCAACAAACGGGCAGGGTCTAATCACGCGGCAAAGCCACTGAGAGATGGAGACAGGTGGTTGGTAAAAATACCTTTGTTTTTATTCTTACAAAAAGTGCCATTAGCAAGAAAGAAACCATAAATGATCATATAAGTACCTCATGGTGAAGAGGTCAAAGGAACTGAAAGAGAAAAATAACTTTGATACCACAAGCTTTGTAAAACGTCCACTTAAATAAACAAATTGTTGCAGGGAGGCTCCCAGAATGCCATCTGGGAAGTGATGGCAGAACTGAGGCCCCAGCATCTGCGGAAACATAAAAGTGTATATTTCTTTCCTATCTGAAAAAAAAAACCAGAATCTTGACATATGCCTTCCAATTTGTGTAGCTGATTTCTCACACTTTGAACAGTCTAATCATGTCTTCAACAGCAAGAAAATTTTTTTTCCTTTGGGAAGTTGATGTAAGGGATGAGACCGGCCTCTTCGTGTCTTCCCCAGCACTTCGCAGATGTTTACATGAATATTCTCATTTTTGGCAGCCCTAACAGATAGGTAATGTTAGCCATACTCTCACGCGGATCTGAGCCTCATGAAGGCTAGTGAGCGGCAAAACTGAGATTCATCCCAAGTCCACGCCTTTGCCACCATCCTGACTGCTCTCAGGTAAAGTGAATGAACTTTGATGGTTGTGTGTGTGTCTTTTCTTCTTCGTGCTCATAGGGACTCCTTTGCTCAGCATGGCCATTATGCAACGAAGAGCAGCGCTCGGCAATTTGATGGTTATTCTTCACCCAGATATTAAGCTGCCTTAGATTCTGGTCAGCACACAGACATCTCAAATAAGTGGGTGGAAAGCAAATGCCCAATACTGTTTCCAAATAATACCCAGAAAACCCACGGAGTCATTTGATTCTTAAGACTAGGGTTTTCGCATTCAATATATACTTTTCTTTAAAAGTTGTTATTCAAGAATTGAGAAATGTCTTTGGGTTTGATAAATAGATATTAGCACCCTCGAGCAACATTTATCAAGAGCCCACCCAAGCATGTGAAAACTGCAGTATTGTTCAGCATGCATGCAAATTAATTAGTGCCTTACGTGTTAATAGCACGTATCTTAGGAACACCTCAAAAGAAGTTGCCAAATAAGTGCCTGAAGCTGACTCAGGGGAGTCCTGTGGTTATAATCAACACAGAGGTGCTGAGCTACTTCCTGTGTTCTGAGATATTTTTTGCTCTCCCCCGGGCACCATTTAAAATACCCAAGGAGCAAATAAAATGGTATTGAGTGAAGGACCTTCTGTTTACCCACACGCCTCTACTAGGAGACTATTCTTCCTGCCTCTGAAAGTACCATACAGCTTGATGGTGAGTCAGTGGCACTACAGACAGTCAGTGAGTCAGTGGTTAGGGGCGGTCCATATGCCCGGATCTGTTTTCACAGAGGATCCGGGTGATAATTATTCAGGAGGGCTATGTGGATGGGAATCAGGACACAGATTTCTATTTCCACTTTGGCTAACTTGCTGGGTCTTATGAGATGGGTTACATTTTACCTCTGTAAAAAGAAGAAATGGGTTAGAGTCTCTCCAGTTCCAAAACCGAACAAACGTACAGTAAAAACAAAACCTCTGGAGCCCGAATGTTGATGTAAGTCTATAAAGTGCAGCGTTTCTTAGTGGGAACTACCATAGCGAAGCTGAAATGTTAAAGGGACTTTGTGATTTATCAAATCTACCAGAAGCCGGAGGGATGTCATGCTCAAGGCATTCTCTGCACAGGGTCATTGCCTGAACCACTGTAGGGCTCAAGGTAGTTGGAAGAAACAAGTCGCAGAATCCTCATGAGAACCTGATCCCTCCAGCTCCATCATAGACTCACCGTGGCTGTCCTTCATGAGCTGATTTGTGCAGTCAGTTTACAGATGAACCTTGGGAACACAAATTCTTTTGTAATTAATGCTCCCTGCTATCCAAGCAGAATTTGGAGATAAGAAAACACGTGTTCTGGGATAAGCATATCCGAACCAACCAGCAGCGTCCACCTCCACTGTTAACTTGGACGCCAAGATTTAGTTCTACCTAGGTTTCAAGTAGATGAAGAAGGAAGGGTGTTTGTTAGAATTAGATTTGCCTAAAAGAGACAAAAAAATAAAACCCAGAGAAACATCGGCTCAAACAAGTTGAGAATTGATTTCTCTTTCAGGTAAGTGCAGATTGTATATGTGCAGAAGAGATAATACAGCAGCCCTGAAACTGCTCTCCTTAGAAAGACCTGCTTGCAAGGTTAGCCTTTAGCTAGCATCTGGGAACTTGGCTCCCAGGGTGTCCAAGTCGACAGTAAGCCGATCTTAAGGAACATTAGCCATCTCTGGCACAGAAGACAAGAAATAGCGGGTGATTCTTTTTTAAAATTGTGATCAAGGGTCTTATCCCACTAAGCCTATGCTTCAACTCTCTGTCCACTTCCTCATGAGAGTTTGGGATTTGTGTACGTCCTGGGCAGAGGGTGCCTAACAGAACCAGCTCCCAGTGGGCACGGAGTCTCTGCTGGGCTTTCCTGTGCAGAGACATCTCATGCACATTGCTGCATTTTCACTGCTAAGGGAAGAGTGGTTCTGTGTTACCCCTCATGGGAGGCAGAACGCACAAGGAAGCCTGCACGTGGATTCTTCCAGACTCCACCTATCCGTTTTTCCCTTACGATTGGCTGTATACCCTCATGACATGACGGTAATGAATCTTAGCTGTGAGCACACCCATATGCTGAGTCCTGCGAGTCCTAACAAATCTCCAGGCGTCAGGGTGGTCTTGGGGAGCGGAAACCGTTCGGGACTGCTGGGGCAGCTCCACAGTGATAGAGACCTGGGCTTCCACTCCCTCTCGTTTGCTGTCTTCAATGAGCATCTGGTCCTTGTGGTCCAGGATGACCCTTCCTTACGTCTACATTCCAACCAGCAGGAAGGAGAAAAAGAACAAGAGAAGAACAACCCTCCCCACCACGATTTAATTACATTTCCTAACTGTTATACAAATCAATTACATCCCATAAGCCAGAATTTAGTCAGATAGCCACACCCGGCTGCAAAGGCAGCTGGAAAATGTCATCTTTATTCTGGGCAGTCACGTGTCCAGCCAGCATCCCAGAGTTCTCTACTGAGGAATGAGGAGATGGATACTGGGGGAAAACTAACAGTCTCTGACACAGAAGGCAAGAAAATAGTGGAGGATTATTGTTTTTTTTTTTTAAATTGAGATCAAGTTACGAGTTTTTATACCATTTATACCATTAAGCAAAATTAGACAGCTCAGTATTACATCAATTTTAGGCTGGATCTTCTAACAATGAAAATGAGGCAGGCTTCTTGCCTATTAAAAGATTTATTCTGGGATCAGTGACCAGCTGCTAAATCATTTATAAGCTATTAAATGATTTACATATGGATGGAGATGAGAGTTCCTGGACGTTGAGTCCCTACCATTTTCCTCACTCTCTTTCTCACCTCATTTTCTGAATATTTCTAAAAAGAAAGTATTTTGACTGGAAATCTTCAGGTCAAATGGAAAAATCAAGGCTACTATGCTTGGTTCTCTATACAGCTCATAAAATTGTACCAGGCTAACATATTATAACTCTTGTCCTTAGGGAATTTCAAATTTAATACATGACAGTATTGAATATTATGACATATTTTTATGCAAATCTATTACTATCTACCAGACACCCATGCATGCGTTATTAACCTGGGTATTCACAGATGGGCTTCGTGGGGTTCTATGTCCAGCCTTGAAATGTGCAAAATTATGTACAAATATGCATTTTTTCTGTAGATTTCATCAGCTAATCAAAGGAGTCTAACTCCCAATGATTACAAATCTTTCCATTCATAGTTTAATTCCTCACTGCCTAGAGATGATAGATGTTCTGTGATCCAGCATGGTAACTTCCCAGTGTCCTGGACACTAGTGGTGAGGGAGGAAGAATTCACCAGCCAGCCGGTCAAGACCAGAGGTGTGGTCCAGGGAAGAAACAGAGCCAAGCATCACGCCCTAGAGGGTCAGAACTCAAAAGCTAGGTCTTAATTATAGAGGAGCTCTACCAAGCAACACCATTTTTTTAGGACAAGTCACTGTTAAGCAACATGTCTGACTTTCATGTAGTATGGCCCACGATCTCCTGGGCCAGCAGCTAATGCCAATCCAACGACATCCATTTTTCGTATAAATCCCAAGCTTCTTGCACACAAGCCCCTTGCAGCAGTCTCCTATCCTGAGCGTGACTTCTGCTTGTCCTGGTGAGGGCTGCAATAGATGATGAGGGCAATTAGAGCAAACTTCAGAAGCCCAGGTCTAAACAGGTAGTGGATCACGTCTGCTGGGCTAGCCATCAGCAGCCATGAGAAAACAAATAATATAGTCAGTGTGTTAGAATATGGTTGATGAAATTGCTTGCTTTGCTTTTGGGGGGGGGGCAGGGGTGTATGTTTTCTTCATATGATAGAAAATTGCAGGGCAATGCATTGGTGACCTGAGCCATTCTGCTCAGTGATGGGAAAGCAGACTTATTCTCGTGAGATTAGCAGTTTGGATGCAAGGATGAATAGCCTCCTGCCGTCTCGTGTTAGGTATGTGCAGGACGGGGCTTGTCATCTGAAGGCTGCAGCAGGCTTCTAAAGCTACAGGGACATCCAGGATCACACTGTTTAGGGACTGAGCCTGATGATGTCAGGGGCAAACAGACCTTTGTCAAAGGGCCTTGAAGTCAGCAACCCATCACAACTCGTAATTTTTACGTATCAGGAGTGGGCCAGCTCTGACAACCTAGGAAACTGTGACTAGCGTTCTTGCATCACGGAAATTATATCAGTTAGGGAATAATTTAGGCTACAAAAAACTACAGTGGCTCAAGTCAACTAGAAATTTCTCTCACTCCCCGCCCAGAGGGAGGTGCTTTGTCCAAGCTCACATTGTCCAGGGACTCGCACTCCTTCTAGCTTGTTGCTCTACCATATCAGGGAAGGCCTCCAGCACTGCCACCGTGTTCCAGGCTACAGAAGGGAAAAAGAAAAAATAGCGGACAGCAGGTGGTCTCCCTTCAAGGATGTGCTCCCCAGGTAACCCACAGTTACTCCTCGGTTCTACTGGGGAGAAGTAAATCCCAAGGTCACAGCTTGCTGCAGGGCAAGCTTAGAGATGTGAGCTGCAGCTGGGAGGCTGCGTGCTCTGCCGAAACGGGCAGGGGGAGGGGGCGGGTAGTCAGTTCTATCACTAGAAGGAAAAAGGGGAGAATGGGTTCTGGGAACAATGCTCAGTCTCCGACACAGTGTGGATTCTCTTTCGTAGCGTTAGTCGGAAGCAGTAAAGTGCAGTAGAAAGAGCAGGGCTTCTGAGTGAAACAGACACCTCTCAATCCTGTGTCTCTCACTTCAGGTCTGTGTGATGGTAAACATATTATTCTATTTCAATGAACTTCCGTTTCCCTAACTATAAAATAGGAATAAGAACCCCACCTAACTCACAGACCTATGAAAATTGAGTAATTCTATGTCCACGGCGCCTGATACATAGAAAAAAATTGTGTGTGTATCTGTACACACACTTGTCTATATCTGTATCTCTATCTACATATATATCCATATCCATTTACATATATTTTTGCCAGGTTATGCAAGGAAGAAGATACAGAAAAGGCAAATGATCAAGGTTGCACTGACCTTGAAAACGGAAATGAAAGAACTTTCCCTTTTAAAAGTTCCATTGAGTCTGTGTCCTTAACTAGAGGCCATACTCATTTCTGAGAAGGAAAAGAGACAGACTACATTCCTTGCGAGAATAAGGCAGCAGATTTACCGTCTAAGACACTGTCAGATAATGAATTGAAAGCACCTGAGTTGATGTTACACATGACACTTTGGGTAGAGCTTCACGACAAATGTCAAGAGTGAATATTTCTTGCTTCTCTGCGGTATGCTTACCTTCTCAGGTTTTCAGAATCCTGCTCCTTGGAGGCCCAGCTTATAGGCTGACTCTCCCCCCTCAAAGCTTCTCCTCTTCTCTCAAAGGCAGAATGAATGCTTCTTCCGCTCTAGTTCCAAAACTGCACCTTCTGCCCCATCAAGTTCTTCTGCCTTTGCGACTGCTGGTGGTTTACACATCTGCATTCTCTAGAAGCCTACAAGCCACTTAAGGGCAAAAATCACACTTCATGTCTTCTTTGTCATTGTCTCCCCCCTCCCTCTCTAGCTCCTAATACAAAACTTCGCACATATCACGTGCACGATAATCAACGGTAGCTACGTGAATAAATGAAGGGATTCCTCTTTGACCGCTCCAGGTCTATGTTCCAGCAACTCTATATTCTGAATTAAAAAATTAGGACTTGTTATCTGAGACAGGGATGTATCGGGATAAGGAAAAGATTGCTTTAAATCTTAACTGTCCTGGGGAAGATCTGAGATATTTGGCTGTGGTCAAAAAACATGCATCTTTCAGTGAGTTAATACAGCTTTAAGTTTTGTTTACCTTAAGTAAGTCATTTAACCTTTGTAGCTTCTCATTCCTCTTGGCCCAATGAGAGGAATAATACTTGACCGGCCTGCCACACAGGGTTTCATTGTGATGGAATCACGATGTGGGTGAAATCTCTAACTCACTGTAAGAGCTGAGGTCATAGTTACAGAAGTAGCTTCCCATTTTATGAAATATAAAAATTAAGCTCCCAACTTTGACTTTTCTGGTCCCACACCTCCATAATCCTTCATGGCACAAGCTGGTGTTTCTTCTTGTTTTGGAGCAGTGACCTCTCACCTTTCATAGCTAGGAAGTTTCAAGACTTAGAAGACACTTAATAAATAAGTCTGAGTTAATCCAGCGAGTCAAAAAATTCAATGATCTGATTCAGCCTCTTATATTACCCCATAGAGATCAGACCAGCTAGTTCCTTTTTCTATCAGTGATGGACTTTCCCCTCTCACCTTCTGCCCCAGAATGTATAGTAATCTACCATCTTGAAAGAAAATTCTGCAAAAATAAACTTTCACGGAAAAGATGTATGAAGGCCACCCTCGCTGTGAAGATGTTAGGTTTCCACAAAAGCAGAGCAGACTGTAAATTTGAACCTTAACAGGGGCAGCATCCGTCTAAGATATGGTCTAGTTTCCTAAGGCTACAATCTATTAACATTACAAAGAGGGTGTGATTAAGGACGTGGTTATATGATTTTAGAATTATGTTGAAGAGGAGGAAGGAGAGAGTAGAATCCTTCGGGAAACAGGAAATGGCCTGGAAGATCAAAGGTTCTTGTCCCCGAAGTAAGATTTCATTATTCATACAGTCCTTTTTAAAAAATGAGAAGGGTCCAGGGGAAGCACAGTTAGATAAATGATAACCAAGTCCAGGAGGCCTCCTCTTGTGTCTGAGCAACAGAGAATACAAAAGAGTCATTCAGCAGAAGGGTGCAGGATTTCTGCTGGTGGACGAAGCAGGGATGGGGTGCTGCAAAGCTGTGAAAGCCTTGGAATGTGATGTCTTTTTTTTTTAACTTTTTTTTAGAGCAAGGGTTCTCAGCCTCAGCACTAATTGATATTTCGGACCAGATAATTCCAAAATGTCATGGGAGGCCCTCCTTTGCATTGTAGGACGTTTAGCAGCATCCCTGGCCTCTACCCAGTAGATGCCAGTAACATCCCCCAGTTATAACAACCAAAAATGCCTGCAGACACTGCCAGTGTCCTCTCGTTGCCAAAATAGCTCTCCTCTTCCCAGCTTGAGAATATTGTTCTAGAGCCTCTGAGTATTGGGGGTCCGTTCTCAGAGAAAAGTTCAATGTGGTTCAAAAATGTAAGACTTCTCTTTTGTTTTACTAAGACATAAACAGAGTAGGCAAAGCTGGTGCAGAGGGCATAGACTTGGGAGGAGGGCAGGACTGTTCTAGAAGGAACCGTAGGGATAGCAGGTAAGGGATGGAATTCTTGGGAAGGGTGGTCTGGGGGGGTGGGCAGGGGAAGAGATCTACTGATAATACTGCAGGGAAATATCCCAGCAGGGAAGATTGCTTAGGTAAAGTCAGCTCAGATAGGAAGAATCTGGTCAGTACCACAGGCCTAGGCAAGCAAGATTCAAGAGTGCAGAGGATGAGAGAACCAAAACCAGCAGCAGTAATGAGCAGTAGCCAGTGAAACAGATTCCAAGCCCAGGAACTGGCACCCAAACTGTGTATCCCACCTCCAAGTTTGATGCCCTTTTCACTGGCTGCACTTCATAATTGCATCTTCACTATGCGTTAATGATCTATGTGGTGGTGTCCTCTTGGGATGCTTTGGGCAACATGTATACAGAACCCAACTTAAATTGGCCTAAACAACAAGGACATTTATTATCTCAATAGGACATGTATTATCTACAATAAGACCAAAGGTCAAATGTCTTCAGGTTTGGATAACTCAATGGCTAAGCAATGTCATTGGCCATACAGGTTCTTCTCTCCTTTCCACTCTGCCATTCTCAGTGGGTTGGCTTGTCCTTAGCTAATTCCTTTCATGGCTCCAGAATGGCTGCACAGCTCCCAACATCACAACATAGAAGAAACAGCAGAAAGAATCAGTTCCTATATATCTCTGACAAAAGGAGAGAAATCATTTTAATTGGCCTCCCTGGGCCCAGAGGTAGAGCTCAGCTATCTTGAGCCTGTGGGTGGTCTGCAAATCCCCAAGCAAAACTGTGATCTGTCAACAAGGAAGAAATAGAGAACTATTGAATAGACGTCCAAGGGAATCTACTATCCGTGGGTGATTTCGTTTGTTTTAAACTTCACTAAAATTCTGTGAGGGCGGTACTATTATTAACTTCATTTTACAGATAACGAATTAAAGTTAAATGTCTTGCCCAAGGCCTTTCAGCAAGCAAGTGGTGGGGTGATGTTTCAAATAGGGTCTGACTTCAGACACCATGCTCCTTAAGAGTCATTCTATGCTGTACGGATTGCCTCACACTCACACCCCACATCATTTGTACTGAAAACTGGGCTACTGCTAGCACCCTGTCCCACTAGTTTCCAGGAATAGATCACAATTTCAAGGTGCAATCTGAAGAACTCCTAAGTTTTTGTGAGTGTGTGTGTATGTGGGTGGGTGTGTGTGCAAACACAAAAGCCAATAGGAGAGTTTTTACTTTCTTTTGTTTTTCAGTCTTCCCTCTCTCCCTGCATCTCTCCTGACTTAGTCTTTCACTTTCTTTCTTTAAATAGCTGTCAATAAACAGATACTTTATGAGAATATTACTTCTCTTTGTTTAAAGCCCCACCCAGAAATCTGCGGTAATAGCTCCTGGGCTACCCAAGACACTGACACCATTTCTCCAAGTTTCAGAGAGTTTGGTCATGCTGTGTTAAAAGGAGTTTAATTAAGCAAAAGAAAATTCAATAAACATATATTTTGCAACATACCATCATACTGTACTGATATTTATTTTCAACAGAGCTTCAATTTATCCATGTTGAAAGAAAGAAAAAAAGAAAGAGAAAGAAAGAAAGAAAGAAAGAAAGAAGAAAGAAAAAAGAAAGAAAGAAAGAAAGAAAGGAAGGAAGAAAGAAAGAAAGAAAAGGGGAGGGGAGGGGAAGGAAAGAAGGGAACAATTCACCAAAAGCCAATTCACTGAGTTATATGTTTCTCTTAAGTACTTACAGAGCATACAATCCCATTTCTGAATATAAGTGAATCTTTGGGAAAATTACTTAAGTCTCTAAGCTTCGTCTTTCTCCTGCGAACATAGGACAATGGTGCTAACCCTCTGGGCAACGGTCACGGTCAGTGATAACGGAGACGCTGTGTTTTGAGCACATAGCAGAGGCTGGTCCAGGTAGGAACTCAGGTCACGTTAGTTCTCTCCACGCTCCTGCTTGCTAATAAGTTACCCATCAGGAAGTTCCTTCTCTTGAGGTTCACCCTACCTCCTACCCCTGATTTACAGCAGTTCGGGGATACCCACTTTCAGCTGCCTACCCATAGGCTCCTTCTGTATGAAACCCTTCCCCCACCCACTCCCAGGTCTCCTCTTGAATAACTCGTATTCATCCTCCGTGTTTCGGCTTAAACATCACTTCCCTGAGACAGCCTCCTCTGATTGCCTCCTAGACCAAGTCAAGTCCTGTTGAATACTCTCTTGACGCCATGTATTTCTCCTCCACAGCACTCAATACATTTGTGATCAAAGTATTGCCATGATGAGCTATGTAATGTCTGTCTTCACCTCCAGACTGAAAATCATCCAAGGGAAGTTACCCTGTCTTGTTTGCAGTTGTATCAGCAGCACATAGAACACACTCATAGAAATATCAATTAAGTGAATAAATGAACTCCAAGTAGTACCCTGCCCTCTGCCCCCCATCCCCATCACCTCTTTAAGAAGTAAGCTTCAGGGCTTCCCTGGTGGTGCAGTGGTTGAGAGTCCGCCTGCCGATGCAGGGGACACGGGTTCGTGCCCCGGAACGGGAAGATCCCACATGCCGCGGAGCGGCTGGGCCCGTGAGCCAGGCACATGGCTGGAGCTGGGACAGAAAGGCCAAGAAAGGCCAGGCTGTGTGTGATGGGACGGGGTGGAGGGTGTGAGAGGGAGGGAGAGGGGAGCAGGTTGCAGGCTGTGGCTGGGACTTGATCTTCCTGTGCTGCCAAGTTCAAGCTCAGATCTCAGAGGAGTCCAGGAATGCTGAATTCAAACCCAGGCTTCCAGGTCTTCATAAAGGTATATTTGTCAAAGTATATATATTTTTTGTTTAACAGTTTGTTAGGTTACTTATGCCTTCTAGATGTTTAGACATAATGTATGCAAACCTCCATTTGTACCTTGCCATGGGCCCTGCAAATATTGGGTGCAGGCCTGTCTAGCAGGTTATGGAAACTTTCCGGGGCCCCTTCCTTTCTCCCCATTGATTCAAATATTCCTCTTTAGGTCCCATGCCTACCTAGACGGTGGCTGGCCACGGCCCCAAGACCTCCATTTAGTGAGAGTTACCTCGGAAATGGAATCCCCTTTCTCGGGTCCCTTAGAGCCGGCTTGCTGAGGCCAACCTCTGTCCTCCCTGAACCAGATCATCAGAGGCTAAGATTGTCGCCATGGTGCTGGGACTAGATAGAAAGGTGGAGGAGGGGGGAGGCTACTTCAGGGAACACCCGGCGGCGGGAATCACGGCTCTGAACCCTCAGCTTCCAAAAGAGCTCTGGGTGGAGATTAAGGGCTTAACAGAGCCTCCCTGTCCTGCCTGGATGTGGGCCAAAAAAGGCAAGACCTTGTTTTTATAAATTAAGCACCAATCAGAGAGGAAAAATTCTGTGAGACCATCTTCAACAGTAAACGGAGGTGGTCACGGTTCACTACGGAATGGAAGCTTAGGGATGAAAATTAGATTTCTGTGAAATGCATTGAATGTTAAATCCACTGAGAAAATTCTTTGCACGCAGTCAGGTCAGACACTAGACTAGCAACACTGACACCCAGGATGATTTGCCTCTTAGCATTGTCCAAGCTTATTAAATATTTTCTCCTAAACACAGACTGGTCCTGATGTGTTTAGAATGCAGAGAGGCCAAATCAGCTAATTCCCTGTCGTGTGGCCACTCCTCTGTTACATCTTGGTAGTGCAAGCACTAACAGCTCTACATTCTCTAGCACGTGGATTTTAGAAATTGCTAGAACTAGCCTGTAGCAACTTGTTACTTACTTGGGAGTTAATTGGCTGGTTAGTAGATTATCCAGAATGCTGAGACAATAGCCAGGTCAGCTAATGACTTTCTGCCTTTGTAGGTAGAAAGCTCTCTTCTATTTCTTTGCCTTTGTCAGGATTTGGCCATATTTAAAGGGGTGTGGGGGTGTGGGGGAAGGGACCTCTACAGCCGTATCTGAGCTGGGCTTCACAGAAAATGCCTCTTTTTGGGGGATGACTGACTTTCAAAGCCCTCTTCCTGCTGATGAAAGTTCAGGGGTTTAGAGGTTTGTTTTTACCATCATCATGAGCTGTGTTATTGATTTGTCTTTATTTTTCTGAGGCTTAGCTATTAAACACTGAAATTCATCCAAGTGTCCAAATTGTAACTTTATCTTTTTTTTCAAGTATCCAAGGACTTTATTTTCCTCTCCAGACAAGTGATTTTTCATTCTTTTGCTACTAAAAGATTTTCACAGTACCAGTTAAGGTTACTGTTCTGAAGTACTTGAGGGGAAGTATACTGATGTCTGCAACTCCTTTGAAATGCATCAAAAAGCAAGATGGATTGATGGATGGATAGGGGATTGGCTAGATGGATAGAAATGTGATAAATCCCGTATAGTAAAATGTTAAATGTAGAATCTAAGTGGTAAATATGTGGGGGATTGCTGTAAAGTTCTTTCATGTTTTCTATATTTTTTAAACTTTCATAAGAAAATGTTAAGTAAAGTAAAAAAGACTTTCACAAACTCCTTGATTATGAGTAGTCCAACCATTTCCTCAGTCAAAACATCTGAATTGTTATCAACCTCAGGCTCCATTGTGCAAATAACAAGGAAAAAAAAAGTGCATATTTGTGTCTGGCTTAAGAGAATAAAGAAATAGTTTTTTTAAATAAAGAGACTTTAGAACAGTTTTATAAAGTCAAAGTATGTGGTGATTACACACACTTGAATAATATCCTTAAACTTGTAGTATCATATAATATCTTGAAAACAAGATTTACTGTAGCAGCAAGGCGTCATGTTCTATACATAGTTGCCTTGTATTACATAACCTGTATAAACTTCCAAGATGGTCGTTTCAATAATACACATCCAGAGAAATGATAGCCTACATTACTTCATTAATTTCCTCTTCCACTATCTAGACTGCTTTTAATCTTTTAAAGCTATGTATCAATTAAGATTTGTAATCTTTTATAATTTCCTTTATTCAAATTTGAACATTACATGTCCATGAATTGAAAGATAAAAATTTTATAGGCAATCAATCTAACCATCATGTATTTTTTATCTCATTAGATTAGTTTATCACCTCTCTCAACCTTAACTGTTCATAAAAATCTCAGTTCAACTAAGACATATAAAAGGAAATGATTTTCAATTCTCCACACACTTTCCAAGTAAAATATAGACATAGAAAAACTAAAGATACCATGCTCCCCAAAGTGAATCTCTATTTTGTTAAATGTATAATTACTCAATAATTTTCCCTCTTAAGATGGTCTTACACTAATTCAGCTGCCTATTTAAAAGTTCAATTAAAGAAAAAAATAGAATCTTAAAAAATATAAAAGAATACATTTTCTTTGGCTCAAGATTATCAAAATACAATTGCTGTATTTCTAAAATAGCACAGGCCATTTCCTCCTTCTTTTTTTAAAAGTTTCTTTTACTTATTGAAAGATGTTAGATTCAGATTTGACAATTTTGTCTAGCAGAGAGAAAATTACACCTATTTAAATATCTAATTCAGTTAATTTAGCCAAGAAGCATTAGTCAAGTAGAACAATATGCTCCTGTTCACAGTAGCTACATCTTTCATTAAGTGAGCAGCTTTATAATACTGAGGAGTTTGAGAACTACTTCATATGAGGATGGAAGCAACTTAACACATATATACCTACACAATCACATGTGTATTCTGGGGCTGCCTCATGCATCCTAGAAAGGGAGGTGTATGGCGCATGCAAGGTATGACACTAATAACATTTATATATTGTGCAGATACAACCATTCATTACATTAAAAAAAAATAAAAATGAAATAGCAAGAAAAGAGATTTGTTGTATAATACTTGTTCCATTTTTATAGCATGAAAGCAGGTCAATCCACTGTTTCTTTTGCAGTAATTCTTACCAATGACTTAGAATTTAGATGAGGGCCATGAAAATGGCCTGCATTTGCATTTCTCCTTCAACAAATTCTAACATATACTCTGCATGAAGTTCAGTTTCTCTGTATTTAACATTCACCATTCAATGCACATCTCTTGCTTTTTACCTTGCCTCATGCTTTCCAAGGAAATTTTCCCTGAAAAGAATAGGTGAAGGTAAAAGCACAAGGTGAGCTAACACGGGGACCACCTGGAACACAGCTGCTCTTCTGTACATGATTAGAATCACGTCTCCAAATGGAAGGAGCACTTACAGAGAGAGGAATCTGTGGATGCTACGCTGCCCAGGATGAGACGAAGCTGGTTTCTGTTTTTCCAAGTAAAAGGCCAAGGATCGTTAACCTCGTGGGTTCAGGTACTGTGCACAAGGCCACTCAGGATCAGGCGAGACTAAGGTCACCCCCAGTGACTTCTGTGAAGCCTCAAGACAGGACACCACATTTATCCTTAAATGAGCAGAATCTTCTAGCAACATTTAGTATCACTTTTCAGAGAAAGTGGATAAGGCTGCAGAAAGACCGGGCTGCAGCGGGAAGCTGTTGCTTATTTCTACACTGGCCAAAACGATGTTCCCGCTGGTGACAGCAATTCCATTTGTGAGAAATTATAAGCTGCTGTGGCAGAACAATTCGTGCAGCCATTCCTTTCCAGGACAGTGCATCTACTGTCGCAAAATGCATCCTCTTACAACAAAAGAGGTTTTCAGAGTTGAAAACGTTCTAAAGTCATCTTATTTTGTATGTCTTCATCTGATAGTGGAAGCCAGTTGTCATGGTGGCCAGCAACTACACTGAGCTGCACGTGAGGTGGATGACTGAACACTTGACAGCATCTCCCCAAATCATCCATTAGCCTAGAAGGAGCCCCACCTTCCTTTCTTCTGAGGCATCAATCAGAGCAAAGATGGTCTCAGGTTGCAGCAACTATGCGTGGTCTGGAAGGTTCTCTCTATTTGCCATTTTCTTCATAATCCATCTATCTCGTGACCTCTTATTTCCCAAATAAGAGCCAAAAACATGATCCGTATTAGCGCAGGATCAAGAACCGAAAGCTGACATTTTCATCTCAGGCCAACTATATTGAAAGATTACTAAGTAATAGATAAAAAATTCACAACATAGAAGAACTGCAAAGACAGCAGCCGTGAGCATCAGCTGCAAAACTCTCTCCTTCTTTAATGGAAAAAAAATTCTGCCTTCTAAATCCTAAACTGATTGGAGCCTTTTCTTCTGCATAAGCTGGGTTCCAGTGTTGACCTGTTGAATCCAGGTCAGCATGATATGATATCACGTATCTGTGGAATCTAAAACAAAAAAAGAAGAAGATACAAAAAAACCCTTCTCTTTCTAATTGTTCATGGTACATAGAGAGAAATACAATTGGTTTTGTACATTGATGTGTATCTTGCAACCATGCTAAGCTCACTTAATAGTTCTAGGGGGGCTTCCCTGGTGGCACAGTGGTTGAGAATCTGCCTGCTAATGCAGCGGACACGGGTTCGAGCCCTGGTCTGGGAAGATCCCACATGTCGCGGAGCAGCTAGGCCCGTGAGCCACAGCTACTGAGCCTGCGCATCTGGAGCCTGTGCTCCGCAACAAGAGAGGCTGCAATAGTGAGAGGCCCGCACGCCACGATGAAGAGTGGCCCCCGCTTGCCACAACTAGAGAAAGCCATCGCACAGAAACGAAGACCCAACAGAGCCAAAAATAAATTTAAAAATATAAATAAATAAATAAGAAGACCCCAAGATCACTATTAAAAAAAAAAATAGGGCTTCCCTGGTGGCGCAGTGGTTGAGAGTCCGCCTGCCGAAGCAGGGAACACGGGTTCGTGCCCCGGTCTGGGAAGATCCCACATGCCGCAGAGCGGCTAGGCCCGTGAGCCATGGTCGCTGAGCCTGCGTGTCCGGAGTCTGTGCTCCTCAACAGGAGAGGCCACAACAGTGAGAGGCCCGCGTACCGCAAAAAAAAAAAAAAAAGTTCTAGGAACTTTTTTAGAATCCTTGGCATTTTCTATGTAGAGAATCATGTCATCTGTGAATAAAGGCAATTTTATTTCTTTCTTTCCAGTCTATATGGCTTTACGTCTTTTTCTTGACTTACTGCACTGACCAGAATGATGCTGAATAGGAATTGTGAAAGTAGCCAGCCTTACCTTGTTCCCAATCTTAGAGGAGAAGCATCCAGTCTTTCATCCTTAAATATGATGCTAGCTGTAGTTTTGTTTTGTTTTGTTTTTTTAATAAATTTATTTATTTTCTATTTATTTATTTTTGGCTGCGTTGGGTCTTCATTGCTGGGTGCAGGCTTTCTCTAGTTGTGGCTGTAAGGCCAACTGGCCCGAGGCAGGGGAACACAATCAGATTCACAGGTTGCATCAGACCGAAATTCTCCGGACCACCCAGTTCCAGAAACTGCCCTGGAGACAATCCGGACCACCCAGTTCCAGGAACTGACCTGGGGACTTTGAACCCAGCTCAGCCTTCCCGCCTTTCGAGGGGCGGGACTAACGGTCCCCTTAGGATACCCGAAAAGACCACCAAATAAGGAATACCCTTCGCCCTCCCAGATTCACCACACCCCTTTCCCTTCTTCCCCTATAAAATCTTGCCCAACCCTCGCCCGGATGCGACTTCCCTGGCCCCTTTCTCTCGGACCAGTGAACCTCGCCCGGAGCGCTCCCTAATAAAGCTCACTTGAAGCTTTCCTCTGTTTCGCGGTGCCGTTTGTTAAGATCCGACCTTACAGTGGCGAGCAGGGGCTACTCTTTGTTGCGGTGCGCGGGCTTATTGCAGTGGCTTCTCTTGTTGCGGAGCACGGGCTCTAGGCACACAGGCTTCAGTAGTTGTGGCACGCGGGCTCAGTAATTGTGGCTTGCAGGCTCTAGAGTGCAGGCTCAGTAGTTGTGACACATGGGTTTAGTTGCTAAACTAAATCTGTCTGAACTGCAGTTTCCTCATCTGTAAAATAAGAATCATTACACAAACTTCATAAGATTGTTGTGAGGATTAAATCAGACATTACGTGTGTAGCGCCTGCCAGTGCTAGGCACATAAGACATGGTAACTATCTTTATTGTCAGGAACAGTTTGCATTTTTCATGTTTCTTTAACCAATTCTAGTCAAAAGACATTCTCCTTTGCTTTGTGGTCTTGTTTCAGTGCTCATTATATCAATAATAATCAGACCTCATTCAAGATCATTGCAGGCTATGGATTAAATCAGTCAGAAGCATCTTGAAAATGAAGATTCATAAGGAATCTGTTTGCTTGTGTATTTTTTGAGGATGTGGTTATGGCAGATGGCAGTGACCCAACAACCAGCAAAAAACAACATCTTCCAGAGAAACATTTACCAGAGGTTTGACCACCCAGAACGGAAGAATCAAAATAGCTGTGGAAGCACAAAGGAGGGCAGAGAGCACAGTGACATCTTCTACCTTTAGCAGAAATCTTTTAGCACAGTAGTTTGTTTTAATATTGTAGCTTGGACTCATTTATTTCTTTGTTCCCTGAAATATCCTGATACCAATTATTTTCTATTCATCAATCCTCATTGTAAGTTTAAAAGATTGTCACTGCCTGGAATTTCTTTGTTGAAACTGAAGAAGCATTTTTAATAATTCAGCCTTCTTTGGGGCCCCTAATTATCTTTTTCCATTTGCTAATTAGTGGTCACACTGTTCTTTTTTTTCCATCTCTTTTTGATTTTCTATTGCCTTTCTCATATCTGGCAAGTTATAACTTGCTTCAGCATTGGCTTCTTGAATTTTTTCTTCTTGCTACCTCTCTTGTTTATGAGCTTATAATGCTTGCTTGGGACTTTTGAATTGCACTCTATTTGAACACAAATGGCTTCTGAACTTCTTATTCTTCATATTTCTACAAGTTATAGAGTCAAATTTAACTAGAGAAGAATATCGCAAGTTCTCTAGAGCAGAACACAGAATAATACAGCATTTCATTAGTTTTCAGCACCCACGCTGGAAATTTCACGTGCTGTTAATTCTTTTCCATTCCATTGCTATTGCTACTGCATTCAAAATTTCTGCCATGATTTCAACAGTGCCAAAATAAAGCAATGATTCCTTCCACAGGGAAACGTAGGGCTGGAAATTGAGCTGACTGCTAATAAAGGGAAAGTATCGGTTATACTGAATGTTGAAATTCCACATTAACCAAGTGTCTATTGTCTACATGAGTGCCTACTGTATACCTAGCAATGTACGAAAATGAAATATGTCAAAAGCTCCTCCCTTCTCTATACCATCTCCTGCTTCCTTTCATTCTAGCTAATCAATTTTTATCCCAAATACTCTTTCTTGAAGAACATGAACCTTAAAAGCTTCCCAAATTTGACTTTCCAGCCCCCGAGAATGTGTAGGTACAAAGAATCCTGAGAGTCCAAAGTGTGGGCCACCAGAACCCCGCTATGCAAATGTGGAAATGTCATTCAGGTTTGTGAGCGGAACTGGATTGTGAGGGAAGATATCGTGGAGCTCTTCTGTTTTGGCCGAACAGCCAGGAAATCTTCCATGAAACTGGTGTATGTGATTCATTTCATTTTTTTTAAAATGGTATTATTGTGATGGTAAGGGGAGGAGTGAACATCTGAAAAGAGACCTGCATTAGCCAAACATTCTGAGCTGTGATCTGCGTTTATTGCTGCCTTTTGTTATTTCCAAGTTTGTTAAGCTTTTGTAGTCAGCTAAGAAAAAATATATCTTAAATTGATAATGTTGTGTTAAAAATAAATTCCTAACAAAGATAATAAAAATAGATGTCTCTGTAACTGGCTGTCAAAAGCTAAACTAAGAATTTGTTTTCTTCCCAACCTGCTGGAGTAATTGGTCTTGAAACAGCCCTCCTGTTGAAAACAGCTATAAAACTGAAAAAGGTATACAAAACACCGAATTTCTTTGACTACAGGAATGCAGAACTATGATCCCAGAGTAAAGGAAAGCAAAGGAGGTGAGCCCCACAACCGGCCTAGCACTTACTGGACTGGGGTGCAGGAAGCAGAACGGTCATGGACACTGGCCATCTCAGAAAGCGGAGGGACACAGATTAGAATGCAGATACTGAGTAGACCGGCAATGATGGGGCCCATCTGGTCTGCAGAGCACTGCCCCATCCATTGTCATGACCTTCTTGAAGCAACCTGCAAGGAAAAGTGAAAATATTTGGTCTAAAGCCCTAAACAGCAACACTGGCTCCAAAGTCCCCTGCCTGCCAGGTTAGCCAAGGCTTGTTGGGCCTTCACTAAAGTTTAACTTCTAGCTTTACCCAATACTCTTCCCTCTCCAAATAGAAGTGTCGATCACAGGAAAACATCTTCCATCCTCAAACTCCATCTTGGCTTTGCTTACAGAGATTCCAACCTGCCACACTGGTGAATTCTAACATTTAAGCAGGAAATAATAACAATCTTATACACACTCAGGAAACAGGAGAAAAGAACACTCCTGATCTATATTATATGGCCAGCAGATACCAAAATCTGAAAAGGGCATTAGAAGAAAACCAAAGATCAATATCCCTCATAAACATGTATGTAAAAATCAAATTTCATTGACTATGTTAACGACACAGCTAAATCATATGACCATCTCAATAGATGCAGAAAGAGCTTTTTACAAATTTCAACATGACCTCATGATTAAAAATTCTAAACAAAATAGAAATAGAAAAGAATATCTTCATCTGATAAAGGGCAGCTATGAAAAATCTACATGTAACATGATATTGAAAGAATTAATTAATGAAATTAATGAAAGAATTAATTTTTCAGAAATTAGAAATTAGTGGAAGAATTAATTTTTTCCTCCTAAAAGATCAGGAATGAAGCAAAGCTGCCTAATCTTATACTCTATTCAGCATTAGACTGGAAGTTCTAACCAGTTCAATAAGGCAACAGAAGAAAGTAAAAGGCAAAAAGTCTGGAAAGAAAGAAGTATAACTGTCTTTATTCACAGACAACATGATTGTGTATGTATAAAATTCTAATAAATATATAGAAAATGTTCAAACAATTCAGTGAATTTAGTAATGTTGTAGGGTACAAGGTCAATATGCTAAAATCAAATATGTTGATTTATACCAGCAACAAAAACCTGGTAAATATATTTAAAGACAGAACCATTTATAATAACAAACAATGCTAAAATACTTAAGGATAAATGTAATGAAAAACACACATTATCTCTGATGAAGCCTGAGAAATTAAAGACTGAAATAATTGGAGAGTAATCTTACATTCATAAATTGGAAGACTTGATTTTATTAAGGTATCATTTCTCCCCAAACTGATCTATAGATTGAAAGCAATGTCAATCAGAATCCCAACAGGTTTTTTTGTAGTAATTAATAAGCTGATTCTAAAATCTATATAGAAATGGTAGGCATAGAATAGTCAGAGCAATCTTGCAAAGAAAATCAAAATTTGAAGGCTTACACTACTTGATTTCATGACCTAGTATAAAGCTATAGAAACCAGGACAATATGTTGTTGGTGAAATGCTAGACATGTAGATCAATACAGACCAATCAGTATAGTCTGGAAATAGACATATATGGCCAATTGATTTTGACTAAGTCATCAAGGAAATTCAGTGAGGAAATGATAACAGGTGGTGTTGGAACAACTAGATATCATGAGGGGGAAAAAAATCTCAACTTTTAACTCATACCATACAGAAAAATTAACTTAAAATACATTATAGAACCATGCATAGACGTTAAAACTCTAAAACTTCTGAAAGAAAACATGTAAGAAAATTTTCACAAACTTAGAAAAGGAAAAGATTTTATAAACAGGACACCAAAACCAAACAATAATAGAAAAAATTCATAAATTAAATTTGCATCAAAATTAAATTTTTCTCTTCTTTGAAAGGCATTAAAAAATAAAAAAGCAAGCTACACACTGGGAGAAAATAATTGCAATACATATACTTAACAAAGAACTTATTTTAAAAACTCAGCATTTTTTTCTTTTCCATTATGTTTTATTACAGGATGTTGAATAAAGTTCCCTATGCTATAGAGTAGGATCTTGTTGTTTATCTGTTTTATGCATGGTAGCTTTTATCTGCTAATCCCAAACTACTAATTTATCCCTCCTCTACCCCCTTTCCCCTTTGGTAACCATAAGTTTGTTTTCTAAGTCTGTGAGTCTATTTCTATTTTGTAAATAAGTACGTTTGTACCATATTTTAGATTCCCCATATGAGTGATAGCATGTGGTATTTGTCTTTTTCTGCCTTACTTCACTTAGTATGATAATCTCTAGGTACACCCATGTTGCTGCAAATGGCATTATTTCATTCTTTTTATGGTTGAGTTGTATTCCATTGTATATATGTACCACATATTCTTTATCCATTCCTCTGTCAATGGACATTTAGGTTGCCTCCATGTCTTGGCTATTGTGAATAGTGCTGCTATGAATATTGGGGTGCATGTATCTTTTAGAATTAGAGTTTTCTCCAAATATATGCCCAGGAGTGGGGTTGCTGGATAGTATGGTAACTCTATTTTTAGTTTTTTAACAAACCTTCATACTGTTTTCTATAATGGCTGTACAAATTTACATTCCCATCAACACTGTGGGAGGGTTCCCTTTCCTCCACACTGTCTCCCACATTTGTTATTTGTAGACTTTTTAATGATGGCCATTCTGGCTAGTGTTAGGTGATACCTCATGGCAGTTTTGATTTTCATCTCTCTTATAATTAGCAATGAAAAACAGTGAAATTTTTTAAAAGGGAAAAATATCTGAACAGGTACTTCACAAGGAGATAAAAAAAATAACCAGGAAGCAATGAAAAAATGCTCAATATCAATCGTTACGAAAATGCAAATCAAAACTATGAGATACCACTTTACATGCACTAGGATGCTATAATAAAAAAAACTGATAAGAACAAGTGTTGGTGAGAATATGGAGAAATTAAAAACCTCATGCACTAACGGTGGGAATATAAAATGGCATAGCCACTATGGGAAACAATATAGTAGTTCCTCAAAATGTTAAAAACAGAGAAACTGAGCTCTGCTCACCAGAGCAACAGCAAGCTCTACCCTCCACCAGTCCTTCCCATCAGGAAACTTCACTTCCACAAGCCTCTTAGATAGCCTCATCCACCAGAGGGCAGACAGCAGAAGCAAGAAGAACTACAACCCTGTAGCCTGTGGAACAAAAACCACATTCACAGAAAGATAGACAGGATGAAAGGCAGAGGGCTATGTACCAGATGAAGGAACAAGATAAAACCCCAGAAAAGCAACTAAATGAAATGGAGATAGGCAATCTTCCAGAAAAAGAATTCAGAATAATGATAGTGAAGATGATCCAGGACCTTGGAAAAAGAATGGAGGCAAAGATTGAGAAGATGCAAAAAATGTTCAACAAAGATCTAGAAGAATTAAAGAACGAACAAACAGAGATCAACAATACAGTAACTGAAATGAAAAATACACTAGATGGAATCAATAGCAGAATAACTGAGGCAGAAGAACGGATAGGTGACCTGGAAGACAGAATGGTGGAATTCACTGCTGCGGAACAGAATAAAAAAAAAAGAATGAAAAGAAATGCGGACAGCCTAAGAGACCTCTGGGACAACATTAAATGCAACAACATTCACATTATAGGGGTCCCGGAAGGAGAAGACAGAGAGAAAGGACCTGAGAAAATATTTGAAGAGATTATAGTCGAAAACTTCCTTAACATGGAAAAGGAAATAGCCACCCAAGTCCAGGAAGCACAGAGAGTCCCATGCAGGATAAACCCAAGGAGAAACATGCCAAGACATATAGTAATCAAATTGGCAAAAATTAAAGACAATGAAAAATTATTGAAAGCAGCAAGGGAAAAATGACAAATAACATACAAGGGAACTCCCATAAGGTTTACCAGCTGATTTCTCAGCAGAAACACTACAAGCCAGAAGGGAGTGGCATGATATACTTAAAGTGATGAAAGGGAAGACCCTACAACCAAGATTATTCTACCCAACAAGGATCTCATTCAGATTCGATGGAGAAATCAAAAGCTTTACAGACAAGCAAAAGCTAAGAGAATTCAGCACCACCAAACCAGCTTTACAACAAATGCTAAAGGAACTTCTTTAAGTGGAAAACACAAGAGAAGAAAAGGACCTACAAAAACAAACTCAAAACAATTTAAAAAATGGTAACAGGAACATACATATCGATAATTACCTTAAATGTGAATGGATTAAATGCTCAAACCAAAAGACACAGACTTGCTGAATGGATACAAAAACAAGATCCATATATATGCTGTCTACAAGAGACCCACTTCAGACCTAGGGACACATACAGACTGAAAGTGAAGGGATGTAAAAAGATATTCCATGCAAATGGAAATCAAAAGAAAGCTAGAGTAACAACACTCTATCAGATAAAATAGACTTTAAAATAAAGAATGTTACAAGAGATAAGGAAGGACACTACATAATGATCAAGGGATCAATCCACGAAGAATATATAACAATTATAAATATATGTGCACCCAACATAGGAACACCTCAATACATAAGGCAACTGCTAACAGCTATAAAAGAGGAAATTGACAGTAACACAATAATAGTGGGGGACTTTAACACCTCACTTACACCAATGGACAGATCAGCGAAACAGAAAATTAATAAGGAAACACAAGCTTTAATGACACAATAGACCAGATAGATTTAATTGATATTTATAGAACATTCCATCCAAAAACAACAGATTACACTTTCTTCTCAAGTGAGCATGGAACATTCTCCAGGATATATCCCATCTTGGGTCACAAAACAAGCCTCAGTAAACATAAGAAAATTGAAATCATATCAAGCATCTTTTCTGGCCACAATGCTATGAGATTAGAAATCAATTACAGGGGGAAAAAAAGTAAAAAACACCAACACATAGAGGCTAAACAATACATTACTAAATAACCAAGAGATCACTAAAGAAATCAAAGAGGAAATCAAAAAATACCTAGACAAATGACAATGAAAACACGACAATCCAAAACCTATGGGATGCAGCAAAAGCAGTTCTAAGAGGGAAGTTTACAGCTATACAATCCTACCTCAAGAAACAAGAAAAATCTCAAATAAAAACCTAACACTACATCTAAAGGAACTGGAGAAAGAAGAACAAACAAAACCTAAAGTTAGCAGAAGGAAAGAAATCATAAAGATCAGAGCAGAAATAAATGAAATAGAAACGAAGAAAACAATAGCAAAGATCAATAAAACTAAAAGCTGGTTCTTTGAGAAGATAAACAAAATTGATAAACCATTAGCTAGACTCATCAAGAAAAAGAGGGAGAGGACTCAAATCAATAAAATTAGAAATGAAAAAGGAGAGATTAAAACTGACACAGCAGAAATGCAAAGCATCCTAAGAGACTACTACAAGCAACTCTATGCCAATAAAGTGGACAACCTGGAAGAAATGGACAAATTCTTAGAAAGGTATAACCTTCCAAGACTGAACCAGGAAGAAATAGAAAATATGAACAGATCAATCACAAGTAATGAAATTGAAACTGTGATTAAAAATCGTCCAACAAACAAAAGTCCAGGACCAGATGGCTTCACAGGTGACTTCTATCAAACATTTAGAGAAGAGCTAACATCCATCCTTCTCAAACTCTTCCAAAAAATTGCAGAGAAAGGAAAACTCCCAAACTCATTCTATGAGGCCACCATCACCCTGATACCAAAAGCAGACAAAGATACTCCAAAAAAAGAAAATTACAGACCAATATCACTGATGAATACAGATGCAAAAATCCTCAACAAATACTAGCAAACAGAATCCAACAACACATTACAAGGGTCATACACCATGATCAGTGGGGTTTATCCCAGTGAAGCAAGGATTCTTCAATATATGCAAATCAATCAATGTGATATACCATATTGAGTAATTGAAGAAGAAAACCATATGATCATCTCAATAGAGGCAGAAAAAGCTTTTCACAAAATTCAAAACTCATTTATGATAAAAACTCTCAAGAAAGTGGGCATAGAGGGAACCTACCTCAACATAATAAAGGCCATATATGACAAACCCGCAGCAAACATCATTCTCAATGGTGAAAAACTGAAACTATCTCCTCTAAGATCAGGAACAAGACAAGGTTGCCCACTCTTACCACTATTATTCAACGTAGTTTTGGAAGTTTTAGCCACAGCAATCAGAGAAGAAAAGAAATGAAAGGAATCCAAATCGGAAAAGAAGAGGTAAAACTGTCACTGTTTGCAGATGACATAATACTATACACAGAGAATCCTAAGATGCTACCAGAAAACTACTAGAGCTAATCAATGAATTTGGTAGAGTAGCAGGATACAAAATTAATGCACAGAAATCTCTTGCATTCCTATACACTAATGATGAAAAATCTGAAAGAGAAATTAAGGAAACACTCCCATTTACCACTGCAACAAAAAGAATAAAATACCTACGAATAAACCTACCTAAGGAGACAAAAGATCTGTATGCAGAAAACTATAAGACACTAATGAAAGAAATTAAAGATGATACCAACAGATAGAGAGATATACCATGTTCTCGGATTGGAAGAATCAACATTGTGAAAACGACTCTACTACCCAAAGCAATCTATAGATTCAATGCAATCCCTCTCAAACTACCAATGGCTTTTTTCACAGAACTACAACAAAAAATTTCACTATTTGTATGGAAACACAAAAGACCCTGAATAGCCAAAGCAATCTTGAGAAGGAAAAATGCAGTTGGAGGAATCAGGCTCCCTGACTTCAGACTATACTACAAAGCTACAGTAATCAAGACAGTATGGTACTGGCAGAAAAACAGAAATATAGATTATTGGAACAGGACAGAAAGCCCAGAGATAAACCCATGAACCTATGGTCACCTTATCTTTGATAAAGGAGGCAAGAATATTCAATGGAGAAATGACAGCCTCTTCAATAGGGGGTGCTGGGAAAACTGGACAGCTACATGTAAAAGAATGAAACTAGAACACTCCCTAACACCATACACAAAAATAAACTCAAAATCAATTAAAGACCTAAATGTAAGGCGAGATACTATCAAACTCTTAGAGGAAAACATGGGCAGAACACTCTATGACATAAATCACAGCAAGATCCTTTTTGACCCACCTCCTAGAGAAATGGAAATAAAAACAAAAATAAACAAATGGGACCTAGTGAAACTTAAAAGCTTTTGCACAGCAAAGGAAAACATAAAGAAGACGAAAAGACAACCCTCAGAATGGGAGAAAATATTTGTAAATGAAGCAACTGGCAAAGGATTAATCTCCAAAGTATACAATCAGCCCATGCAGCTCAATATCAAAAAACAAACAACCCAATCCAAAAATGGGCAGAAGACCTAAATAGACATTTCTCCAAAGAAGATATACAGATTTCCAACAAACACATGAAAGGATGCTCAACATCACTAATCATTAGAGAAATGCAAATTAAAACTACAATGAGGTATCCCCTCACACCAGTCAGAATGGCCATCATCAAAAAATCTACAAACAATAAGTGCTGGAGAGGGTGTGGAGAAAAGGGAACCCTCTTGCACTGTTGGTGGGAATGTAAACTGATACAGCTGCTAGGGTGAACTGTATGGAATTTCCTTAAAAAACTAAAAATAGAACTACCATATGACCCAGCAATCCCACTACTGGGCATGTACCCTGAGAAAGTCATCATTCAAATAGAGTCATGTACCACAATATTCATTGCAGCACTATTTATAGTAGCCATGACATGGAAGCAACCTAAGTGTGTATCGACAAATGAATCGATAAAAAAGATGTAGTACATATATACAGTGGAATATTACTCAGCCATAAAAAGAAATGAAATTGAGTTATTTGTGTGAGGTGGATGGACTTAGAGTCTGTCATACAGCCTGAAGTAAGTCAGAAAGAGAAAAACAAATACCGTATGCTAACACATATACATGGAATCTGAAAAAAAAAAGGTTCTGATGAACGTAGGGGCAGGGCAGGAATAAACACGCAGACGTAGTGAATGGACTTTAGGACATGGGGAGGGGGAAGGGAAAGCTGGGACGAAGTGAAAGAGTAGCACGGACATATATATACTCCCAAATGTAAAATAGATAGCTAGTGGGAAGCAGCCGCATAGCACAGGGAGATCACCTCGGTGCCTTGTGACCACCTAGAGGGGTGGGATAGGGAGGGTGGGAGGGAAAGGCAAGAGGGAGGGGATATGGGGATATATGTATACGCATAGCTGATTCACTTTGTTATACAGCAGAAACTAACACAACAATGTAAAGCAATTATACTCCAATAAAAATGTTAAACAAAAAAATAATAAAATCAATCAATCAATAAATTCAAAAAAAAATGAATGAGCTTTTGATACATGCAAAAACACAGGTGAACCTCAAGGCGAAGAAAAGTGTACATACTCTATGATTCCATTTATATAAAATTCTAGAAAAATGCAAATGTAAACAGAATGACAGAAGACCAGTGGTTGCCTAGAAATGAGAGAGGCAAGACAGGGAGGGAGGGAGGAATTAAAAAGGAACACAAGGAAACTTTTGACAGTGATGGATATGTTCATTATCTTGGTCGGGGGTGATGGTGTCATTCATGTGTTTGTATGTCAAAATTTATCAAATTGTACACTTAAACATGGGTAGTTTATTGTATTTCAATTATGCCTTAATAAAGCTGTTTAAAGAAATAACTATATTTTCCAAAACAAATTAGTGAGAAAAGTGTCACTGCTTGACAGTTTTGCACATCTGTTTTATGTCATGCTTAATAAAAGACAGCTGGATTCTCATACATGCTTGCTGCATTCA
This sequence comes from Aethalodelphis obliquidens, assembly GCF_003676395.1. Lineage (NCBI taxonomy): Eukaryota > Metazoa > Chordata > Mammalia > Artiodactyla > Delphinidae > Aethalodelphis > Aethalodelphis obliquidens. Next base: position 3,813,145 of record NW_020837950.1, on the reverse strand, counting down.
GTATGTTGCATTACGTTGTTTCAGTTTACATATATAAAGAAAACCCATCTTCATACAAATATATGGTTGGAAAAGGGAGAGATTTTTCAGATAATTGTCCTTGATACCACATCAAAACTTGACAAGTGGTAGTTTCTTAAGTGTTAACGTCAGTGTGGATTAAACCAGATGAATGAATTTTCCATACTCTGTTATATTAAAATCTTTTGATCCATTTTATAGTTTGGATGGATCTTTTCCCATGCATGGTTGTACAACAGCAGGCGTTGGTCACTTAGAAAATATTGGTTCACTGAGTTATGCAGCTCTTTCAGATGTTGACAATTCATTTTATATATAATATCATTTTAATCAATATTATATATAAAATGAAATGTATCAACATCTGAAAGATCTGTGTGTGTGTGTGTGTGTGTGTGTATCTATTTCAATAACATACCACTGATCTTATCACAAAGTCTTCAAGTATTGGAAAGCTGTCAAATTCTAATTTTCACTTGAAAACTCAAATTTTGTAAATGGCAACAGATGCTGTTAGCTGTTTTTCTTGAAATAACAGTCTCATTTATTTTCTAGAAAATGTCTACTGAACACTCAAATCTAAATAACCACAATTTCTATGTCAGTCATTCCTTTAAAAGATGGTTTCCCTTAAAGAAAGTGGCTAGTTCAGCCTGCAACTTGGACAATCTCACAGAGGCTTTTCCTTGAGACAATCATTATACCTTGGTATGCAGCAAACATACTTCTCATTTCCTAACACCAAATGTCAAAAAGTTATTTACTTAAGGGTTGAGATTTAATATAGTTAGTTTTTACATCAAGAACATTCTTAAGTGAAACTGGTAATTCTTTCTCCTACAAGCGTATGATGGTAAATTAGACATTGGGTGCAATGCTAATGGTACAGTCTGGTGCCACTGCATTAATTTTTGCTACATCATCAGCAGTTTTACTCAGCATTGTTTTGAACTTCTCAGTCCAAATAGTAACAAAGTGAAAAAAAAAAGTCTCTAGGACCCTCTTGGGTCCAGAGACCACACTTTAAAAAATGCTGCCTTAGCCTGAAAACACAACTGTTTGTGCTTGACCCACATCATCCTTCCTAGAAATCAGTGCGCCCTTAACAAGACTAGCCAAGCTTGAAGAAGCCTGCCTCACTCATCGCTTAAGAATTTACTGAGTGCTTTCTCTGGGCCAGGTCCTATCCTAGGTGCTGAGAATAGCGAATGCAACCTAAGACTCACTCCCTTAGCTCTTACATTCTAAAAGCGAAAGACAACAAACAAAAAAGTAACAAGAATAAGCAAAAAGTAAATATTTAGGATGCCTGATGGTGACAAGTGTTATGTAGAAAAAGTAAACACATTTAGGGAGTGGAGGGCGGCTTTTTTGAATAGGGTGTCAGGGAAAGCCTCACTGATAGGATATCTGCGTTAAATCCTAAAAGAAGTGAAAGAGCTAACTGTGCCGTAAATTATTACAAAATGGAAGCATACACATGGGCATGGCAGTAAAGAATCGGGGAGTTAATACTGTATAATTCTTTGAAGAAGAATGTCCAGTTTTGAAAACTGATGCAGCATTGCACAGCAAATATCTACAAGTTTAGGAATTAAAATTTTACCACCATCACCTTTGGTGGAAAAGAGCACTATTTTCACATGAAACTTCAGATGAACCACTCATTAATAAGGAAGATTTTAAAATTAATTTCCTTGTGTTAAAAATACAGCAATAAAGTACATAAACAGGCATTTTGAATTATAAACATATCATGAAGCCATGTTCAGTTTCTTGTACTATTTCTACAAGTTACAAGAACTGTCAGAGGAAACATTAAAATGTTATTGTATAAATTTATACTTAAAATTAAATTCAGGATTACACGAAGTAGACTTCTTTGAAGAGTTAAATCTTTTTAGAAAAATTGTTCTGTGAGAATCATCAACTCTAGATGTATGAAAATTTATATTTTGAAATAACTTATCAAAATGTATCCCAGTTTTGTTACAAACTATAAAATAATCTTACTAAATCCAGTAACAGTTGTGTCAGCAGTAAGATCATTTTCAAAATTAAAGATGATCAAAAATTATTTGCAGGAATTCCCTGGAGGTCCAGTGGTTAGGCACTTTCACTGCTGGGGCCCGGGTTCAATCCCTGGTCGGGGAACTAAGATCCTGCAAGCTGCATGGCGTCGCCAAAAAAAAAAAACCATATATATGTTTTCAATCTTGCATTTGCCAAGAGCAACTGATACCTCTTTCAATTATATCAAATGAACTAATAAATGAATTTTCAGAGATGTGAGCCAGAAAAATCTTATGATCAATCAAGACATCACGTTAATCAAGTATTATGTGTTACTTGACATAAAAATACAGCACTACATTTCTTTTTCAGTTTGCAAGTTTTTGTTACTCATGTATCACTCTTACCCCTATTAAATTTTATAAGTGAAAAAATGTTTTTCACGGGAAAAAATTTCTGTTTTAGTAACATGAACAGAACCTTTCCCCTAGTGTTTTAACAAAGAGCGCTTGTCTGACCAAAAAAACCTGACAAAGTTGTTGCTGGATCTCAGGGTACTCTAACCAGAGCATACTTCAGACTCTCCACATGGTCCACAAACCACAGGGCAGTGACTGTATCAGGGCCTTATATTCAGGCGCCCCTAAATTAATACTGAGTACTGCACAGTCACAGGGATATCTTGGCTTCTTTTACAGGCAATGCCAGGACACTCAGAAACTATTTTTCAAAGGATATTGATTTGAGTATGGAGACTAAATAAACAGACCAATTATCACACATGCTTTATTTAACTATGACCATACCCATCTTAGAGTATGGATATCTTTTCCATGCAGAAGTAGTTTGACTCACGACCAACACAAATGTCATTGACTGAGGTCAAAGTGTAATGAAGAAACTTATTCACCAGATCTATAGGTTCCAGCTGTAGTCTAAATGAGAGCCAGACACGCCTGGGCACATCTGGTAAATTGGCTGGGGGCGTCTGCCAAGTACTGACGGGCAGGAGAATGGGAGGCCTCCCAGGAGAGCTCGTTCTGGGAAAAGAAGATGCTGGATAAAAACAGCTAAGTTTTGGGGATTTCCCTGGTGGCGCAGTGGTTGAGAGTCCGCCTGCCGACGCAGGGGACACGGGTTCGTGCCCCGGTCCGGGAAGATCCCACGTGCCGCGGGGCGGCTGGGCTCGTGAGCCATGGCCGCTGAGCCTGCGCGTCCGGAGCCTGTGCTCTGCAGCGGGAGAGGCCACAACAGTGAGAGGCCCGCGTACCGCAAAAAAAACAAAAACAAAAACAAAAAAAACAGCTAAGTTCAATAAAGCATCTGTAGTGACTGGAGAGGAGGTGTGGCTCTGTTTCAAGCATGGTGATTGTAACTCGGCTCCCTCTCTGGTCCAACCCCATAGCTGGGTCCTAGGGTTAAGAAGAGGACAGTAAAAACTGTAATAGCTATTTGGCTAAGCTATGTGATTGGAGCCTAAGCAGCACTAGTACAGGGCACCATTAACAGAGTGTGGCACGACGGAAGTACAGACAACCACATAGTGAGAGGTGGTGGAAGGGCATGGGTCTCCATCCACTTTCCCTTACCTTCAGTCGGTTCTCCAACCAGCAGCCAGAGGAAACTTTACAAAACAATCAAACAACCTCTGCCTAGAACCCTTCAGATTGCTATAAGGACACAGTTTATCTATGGTAAGATCTTGTGATGGAGACCAAGCTTAAGTCACAAACATGTACACTAGACTGCTATGCAGAGGACAAATGAGGGGAATTAACGGACTCCTAGATAAGACGGAGGAGAAGAGTGAAGAAATAGGTGCTGCATCCCAAATCATCAGTAGAGTGCCCAGTACCCATGGATGCTTGGTGATGAGGGCACAACCACGGCAGCATTGCCGGTAGCTGGTGTCCAGGATACAGAGGAGGCCAGAAGAACCTGAGTTCCCCTGACATTTGATGGAAATCCCTGGAAGATCTTTGGACATTCACATACCGTGGAATGGTGGTGTTCAAATAAATCTCATTTAGACCTCAAAGAATGGGGAGTTCCCGGCTGACATCTGAGATAACACTGAATGAATGGAACGAATGAGGGAAAGAGGGAATGAATGAATGAATGAATGAATGACGGCATCAGGTTCTATGAAGCTAGACTGGAGAATTTTAGAATTTTATATACTTCAATTCTTATAGAATAGTCTAGAAGAGTGATGTCTGAGTATCAGATACTCCAAAGTCTCCCCATTTTACTAGAAATACATCTTGAGAGTACTTCTTGTACTTTAGCCCTAGATTTCTAGTTATTATGAGCCTGAAACATTGAGGTCAACCTTGTCTCCTCTCTTGCTCTCACAACCTGCCTCCAAGCTGTCTGTAGATCCTAATGAGTCTGCCTTCAGAACATATCTAGAGGGAATTCCCTGGCGGTCCAGTGGTTAGGACATGGCACTTTCACTGCCGTGGGCCCAGGTTCGATCCCTGGTTGGAAGAACTAAGATCCATGCCGTGCGGCCAAAAAACCAAAAAACAAACAAACATATCTGGAATCTAACCACTTCTCACCAGCCCACTGCTAACCCCCTAGTCCAAGCCACCACTATCTCTGCTGGGTTATTACTGGAGCCTCTTCACTGGTCTCCCTGCTTCCACACTTGCCTTTCTTGGAATCTTCTCAACTCTTCTAAAAGTTGTTAGGTCATGCCACTCCCGCTCAAAACCTTTACCAGTTGTTTCTATACCTTAGCTATTGTAAATAATGCTGCTATGAATACGGGAGTGTAGATATCTCTTTGAGATAATGATTTGTTTCCTTTGGATATATATCTAGACGTGGGATTGCTGAATCGTATGATATTTCTATTTTTCATTTCTTGAGGGGGGCCCCCATACTGTTTTCCACAGTGGCTGTACCAGTTGACGTTGATGGATGTGTTAATTAACTCAGTGGGGGAAATCTTTTCACAGTGTATACGTATAGCAAATCATCACCCTGTACACTTTAAATATCTTATGATTTTGTCAATTATACCTCAATAAAGTCCTTTATGGCTTACAAAGCCCTAAGTAATGTGCCTACCCTCCCCCTGTCCATTCACCTTATCTCCTACTATGGTCCCACTGCTCTCTTCCCTTCAGCCACACTGGCTTCCTGGCTTTTCTTGCTGCAACTCAGGACATTACACTAGACATTCCTGCTGCCTGGAACATTCTTCCTCCAAAGAGATGCGTGGCCTGCTCCCTCGCTTTCCTCGATACTCTGCTCAATTGTCAATTTCTCCGTGAAGGCTTCTCTGGCCACCCTTTACAACTGCAAAACTGCCCACCTCCTGGGACACTTCCTATTCTTCTTCCCTGCCTCATTTTTCTCTAAATAGACATCACTGTCTGACACAAGGTGTATTTCACTTAGTGGTTTTATTTATTGTCTGTCTCTGCCCAATAGAGTGAAAGCCTCATGGGAGCAGGGATTTTTGTCTAGTTTATCAGAAGTGTATCCCTAGCTCCACTAACAGTACCTGACCCTGTAGTAGGTGCTCAATAAATAAATGAATTAATGCATTGGTCATTCTAACTCTGATCTGAGGCCATTGTTCCTTGCACATCTCAATTTATGTATAACCCTCTTAACACCAGCCCTATCCTGGAAGCAGATAGTGACATGTGAAGTAAATTGTGCCTGGAAAAACACAGTCCCTCTCAGAAGCCCTAGAGGCATTGCTAGGGCAACAGAGAGTATGTTTTTAGCTAGTTTCCTCTCATCATTCATAAATCTAGAGCAGAGACTGGCAGAGAACAAGTTGACCCAGGCTGCGCAGCAGTTAGAAGGGGCCTTTGATAGGTCCCCCTGAGGAGTCCAATGACCCTATCTGAAAACCAACTGGACTCTGGCAAACCCCCCAGAATTCTGGGAAGCTCTGCCTCAACACAGGAAGCACAAATCCTCTTCTTCTGGGCCTGCTAACTGGCCTTTCCCCACAGAAAAGTCCGTCTCCATAAACAGCAACAACCTTTATGCCAAAACCAGACCAATGTCCCTGCATTGCTTGGGCTATTTATGTTCATTGCTTATCCTTCGGTTTTGAGATTAAAACCATGATATTTTAGACTGGCCTTGCCTCTGTCCATGAAACACTATAATTATAACTTGGCTTTTTGTAATGCTTTCTGTAGAAATGGTCTCCGTGGGGGGCATTCTGCAATGGGTAAGCTAACCTTGCCTGCCCAATCTGGGTGCTAACACTGGGGGAACCAACCCAATCCCCAGCAACTCTTCTTTACTCTGACTCACCCAAACAATAGGAAGATTAGGCAAGAAGCCTTGCTGCCTCGACAGATCTCACTACCTGTTACAAACTGAATTGTAACCCCTCAGATTCATCTGTTGAAGTCCCAATACCAATATCCCAAAATGTAACTGTATTTGGAGATAGGGTCCTTAAATAGGTGCCTAAGATGGAGCACCTAATCCAATATGACTGGTGTCTTTGTAAGAAGAAGAAGGGGTGAGTGCACAGAGAGATAACCACGTGGGGACGCAGGGAGAAAGAGACGGTCTGCAAGCCAAGAAGAGAGGTCTCAGAGGGAACCAACCCTGCAGGCACCTTGATCTTGGACTTCCATCCTCTAGAACAGTGAGAAAATTAATTTCTGTTGTTAAAGCCACCCAGTCAATGTGATTTTATTATGGCAGCCCTAGCAAATGAATACATGAATTATGTCTCCTGTTCTATTTCTGTTCCTATCTGCTTTACCACACATCATGAAATGTTGAACATTCTGAAGATGTGTGTGCCTTCCTATGCAAAAGCCCTTCTTAAGTACCTGCTGCAAAGTTCTTGTAAATGCCTTGATAAATAACAGCCCACGGGCTTCCCTGCAGTGGTTGAGAGTCCGCCTGCTGATGCAGGGGACGCGGGTTCGTGCCCCGGTCTTGGAAGATCCCACATGCCGCAGAGCGGCTGGGCCCGTGAGCCATGGCCGCTGAGCCTGCGCGTCCGGAGCCTGTGCTCCGCAACGGGAGAGGCCACAACAGTGAGAGGCCCGCGTACCGCAAAGAAAAATAAATAAATAAATAAATAAAAATAACAGCCCACAACCAATTCCTATGGCAATGATGAGATGGTCTTAAAAATAAACTTCCGGGCTTCCCTGGTGGCGCAGTGGTTGAGAGTCCGCCTGCCGATGCAGGGGACGCGGGTTCGTGCCCCCGTCCGGCAAGATCCCACATGACGCAGAGTGGCTGGGCCCGTGAGCCATGGCCACTGAGCCTGCGCGTCCGGAGCCTGTGCTGCGCAACGGGAGAGGCCACAGCAGTGAGAGGTCCGCGTACCGCAAAATAAATAAATAACTTCCATGGTGAGTAGGGAAAACCATGAAATTGATTTGCAGGAGAAATCTGATCAGAATCTTGCTCTTAATTTGTTAGTGTACAAAGTTGGTTGAAAACCAAGAACGCTGATTCTTGTCATTTAAGCTCATTGAAATATATAAAGCAAAGCACAAATACATTACTTTACAGTGAGAGTTACTTCTTTCTAGTGGCTAAAATACTGCTAGTCCTTTATGAAGCATTCTCTTTCCACTCACAAATACCGGGGAAGACGTACTGGCAACAGGCGATCAGACTTGGGAGTGGGGCATCAGATCAGAGGAGAGTGGTGGATGGACAGTAGTAGAGGTGTTTTTCCAGGGCGTGGTCTCTGTGCCAGCAGAGCGTTCCTCACCAGGCCCCAGAAAACTTATGCTCTCCAGAGAAGCACCTCTCTCACCTGGAGAGTGCCAGGTATACACTTCCCACTTTGCATGCTCCAAGTTGACCCTGCTCTTTCTGTTCGCCTGCTCTTTATCCAAAAAGGAGACAATTCAGTTGATTAGACTTTCTTTTTCTAACGACAAATCACGTTCGGGTTGGAGTTTTAGCTGTTCCCAAATTCTTGGAGCCCTCGTTTACACAGAGTTTCTTGCTTTACTCGTGAAGACATCAATCGTACCGATCGGATATGGATTTTATTAGATGAACACTGAGGACAGCCATTTTTCCAGGGTTTAGGGAGCACATTACTAGGATCTCATGAATGGACAATAATACCTGGTTTTCAGTAGGGAAAAAAAAAATGTCCTACGCACCATTGTCTATTGTATCCCCTTCAATAATTCCCAAGCTGAGGCTGCCCCTTGCTGCTCTTTAACTTCCATGCCCAGTCGTGTCTGTGCTCTGCTTCTGGGGCAAGTTCCACTCATGGCACTCCGCATCCCTCTTAGCGCACAGGGCAATAGAAGTCACAGAAACTCCAGGTGCTCTGGTCAGGATTTGCTTGGTTGCCAGAAATACCCAAACTAGCTCGAATAAAAATAGGACTTCTTACATAGCTACGCAGCCTTCGGGAACTTGAAGGTATTAGACCCAAAGCTCACCCGGGCAAAGCAGCCCCAGTTTGGCTCCAGTGTCCCAGAGGGAGGAGTGGAGAATGATGAGACAAGCAGGGGCTCTCCCAGGACTGCAGCTGATAGACCACACCTTCTGTGAGAGCTTGTGTAAAACAAACTTCAAAGTTACTTGGCGGCCTAAGGAGAAAAGAAAATTGTTAAAATATGTATTTTATGTGACTATTTTTTAAATTATAAAAAGCACTCTGCTTTGTCTCCGGGTGAAGGAGTATGTTTGACTGCATAGACCCCCCTCTGTTCATGTCTCCTGCTCTTTTTCAAATAGCTGTTGGCAGATGGATTCCTAAGAGTCTCTTGAGAGCTCATGCAAGGAGTCTCTCTCTCCAGGTCTACGTTGCTCTCCTCTGGTCTTTCATCTCTATCCTCTCTGTGCCTCTTGGCCATGCTTTTCCCTCACACACTGTCTCCACCAGCTTGCGTTCTCAACTGCACAGTCTTCTTTAAGTTTAACTTGGCACATGGCTGTAGCATCCATTTATTTAGCCTCAATATTTATTCCATATGATCTTTCAGTGCACATTAGCAGTCTCTGTAAATCTCAGGTGAAGATTCTCCCATGAGGGAGAATCTAATTGGTTGCAGGCCACCCAGCTGCTGAGTAGGTCTGGGTCAGGCATCCACCCATGATGTGATCAGCAGTGACTGAAGAAAGAAGGTGACCACTAGCTAGCTGTAGAGGATGAGACACAAGAAGCCAGGAGGGAGTGTTGGACATGGCAGCAAGAGATCAATATGTCCTCTGCTCCTAAGTCTCCCAACGCCCCTGAAAAAAAACAGCCCTGAAAGCCAGGGCTTCTGATGCCCAATCCAATGCCACATCCACTGGAATATTTATAGTGAGTGTACTAAAAGTAGAGTTTCTCCATCCAGAAATAGATCCACATATATGCTGTCATTTCATTTACAACAGAGGTGTCGCCCTACTGCAGTGGGAAAGGATGGCCTTTCCAATAAACAGTACTGGAGCAATTGGATATCCATATTGGGGGCAGGGAGGGGGAGGATAAACCTTGACCACTTCCGCATATCACACTTAAAAGCTAATTTGAGACATGTCATAGATATAAATGTGAAAGGTACAATGATGACGCTTCTAGAAGACACGTAGGAGAATATTTTCTTGACTTACGCTAGGCAAAGATTTCTTCAACAGTACACAAAAAAGCACAAAATGTGAAAGTTAAAAAAAATTTGTTTGATAATTTGGGTCTCAATAAATTAAGAACTTCTGTTTTTCACCATCAATATAGAAAATAGACAAGCCATAGAATGGGAGAAAATATTTGTAATACATAATATAATGAAGGACTCATATCAAGAATATATAAAGAACTCCTACAAATCGGTAAGAAAAAGACAATCAACCCAAAATAAAAATGGGTAAAAGAAAGGTACTTCTCGGGCTTCCCTGGTGGCGCAGTGGTTGAGAGTCCGCCTGCCGATGCAGGGGACACGGGTTCGTGCCCCAGTCTGGGAAGATCCCACATGCCGCGGAGCGGCTGGGCCCGTGAGCCATGGCCGCTGAGCCTGCGCATCCAGAGCCTGTGCTCCTCAATGGGAGAGGCCACAACAGTGAGAGGCCCACGTACCACAAAAAAAAAAAAAAAAAAAGATACTCCTCAAAAAAAAAGTATTCAGTTGTCCTATAAGCTTATGAAAAGCTTGGTCAACAATATTATTCACCAAGGAAATGCAAATTAAAACCACAATGATCATAAAGAGAAAGACAAATATCATATGATATAATTTATTTGTGGAATCTAAAAACAATTATACAAATGAACTTATTTACAAAGCAGAAACAGACTCACAGACTTAGAAAACACATTTGTGGTTACCAAAGGGGAAAGGGAGGATAAATTAGGACTTTGGGATTAGCAGATACAAACTACTATAAATAAAATAAATAAGCAACAAGGTCCTACCATATAGCACAGGGAACTATATTCAGTATCTTGTAATAAACTATAATGGAAAAGAAAAAATAAAAACCACAATGAGTTACCACTATATACCCACCAGAATGGCTAAAATTAAAGACTGAGACACCAAGCACTGGTAAGGATATTGAACAACTGGAACTCTTACACATGGCTGATGGAATCTCAGCCATTTTAGACGACTGGCAATAACCACTGAAGTTAAACTTACACCTACCCTAGAAGACAGCAATTCCACTCCTGGGTATATAACGAAGACAAGGGAGTGCTTGTGGCAACTAAAAGATAAATGCCAATGTGTTCCTAGTAGCTTTATTTATAATGACCCAGTATTGAAGACAACCCACATGTCCATCAACTAGAGAATGGATCCATTCTGATATAGTCACATAAGGAACTCTATACCCAATTTAAAAAAGAAAAATCTACTGATGCAGGCAACAACATGAATAAATCTCACAACCATGTGGAGTAGAAGAAGCTACACACAAAAGAGAAATAGCGTTTGATTCCATTGATATGAGGTCCATAAGGACGCAAAACTGAATTGTGGTAAAAAATCATATTAGTGGTAAACTCCAGTAGAGGGCCAGGTATGGACAGGCAAGGGGTGAAGGAACTTTCTGAGGTGCTGTAGATTTTTATATCTTGATCTGAATGGTAGTTACATGAGTGCATACATGTAAGTAAAAAGTACTGAGCTTTACACTTAGGATTGTATATTTTGTGCACTTTGATGTTAACTTAAATTTGGTACCTCAATAAGAAAATACATAAATTCTAAGTAAAAGACTAAATGGTGGAAACAGTGATTCTTCTTATTGTTTGTCTTTTCTAGACTGTGTTTGAAGCCATAATGAAATAAGGGGGTAGAAATTAATAGTATTGATACAGTAATGAATCATGAATAGTCTTTAAAATAATGGTGGCATTGACAACCACATGTACAAAAATCCATATATTCTCTCATAGAGAAATGGAAAATACTGTTCCTTTTTCAGTGTTCCGGGGTCTTAATTTTCTTCACAATATACTGGTTTTAACAATTAAACACACAGCACACTCTCTACCCTTAAAACATTCTGGAAATCAGTTAGATCAGGAAAAGTGAAGCAGGGAAACAGTTTTTATCTTATCTAATCTGAAAAAGACAGACCAATGGATTTCTATAAAGAACATAAAGGAATTGTTAATGCTATCGATATATAGTTAGGCTTGTTTGCAATCCGCCTCTGGAGGGCAAAGCAACCATAATACAAACACTTCCCACACTTGGCCTCCTGTTTGCTAGGAAAACAGGAAACAACGTTGACATTAGGAAGATAAATCTTGCACGGAACGCTGCTCCAGACAAAATGGCAATAGAAGCAGCCACCAGACTGAATGGGAGACGAGGGGTGTTGTATACATTGAGATAAAGTCTAGGAAGCATGAGGCTATATCTGAAAGCAATGTACAGAAAAGCAGAAATAAACTGGAGCAAGTGGAAACACTTGGGTCTGAATGACAGCTTGCCTTCATCCTTAGTGCCCTCGTGCTAACCTCCCAGAAAATTCGATTTGCATCTGAGGGAAAAGTCCGCATAAGTTTCCTTAGCCATAATTTATTTTTTAAATAGTATTAGATAAGAAAATAATAAGACTATAAAGAGGAAAAGAATAGAGTGGCAGGATGAAATAGAAAGAACTTTCCAAATATTTCCTGAAGGCCTGGTTCTACCATGAATGGGTTATATGGCCTTGTGTGAGTCCCCCAACTTTTCTGGACCTCAAGAGCCTTTGCTGCCCTAAAGTTTAGATCAAATCTGTAAAACGTCTCTGAAACAGAAACAATTCACATTTTGTGAATTCAATACAAAAGGTATTTAACTTTGGATAAATCCACCAAGTTTCTGACTCAAGATATATATATATATATATATATATACATATATTTTTTTTTTGGATGAAATTGCCTTTTCTCCTAGACAACTCAGCTGAAGATAGTACCACTAGCTGTACTTCATGATTCAACTAGGCCAGGAAACCATTTGACACAATCTGCTAGGCTGAGTAAGTTTTAAAAAAATCTTTCCATCATAACTCCTTCTTTGTTTTAGCTGGGGACCAGCAGGAAGACATAAGGTTAAATGTTTTGACCACAGTTGACCTTGAAGGTGGTGGCTGGTCGTAATGGCCAATGATCACAACCTTCAACAGAGCTCATCAATATGAAGGAGAAGGGCAGATTCAACCTCACACTCTCTTCTAACACTTCTATATCTGACACTCTGCTCTTATCTTTTAACCTTTGTCTGCTTCTGGAATTTGTATTTAAAATCCTCAACCACAGTCACAAAACAGCATTTAAAAAAATATGATTCCCCCCAAACATGATCCATGGACAGCCAGCATCACAAAACCACTGGGTGGGGAGGTGGGGGATGCGGTCCTCGTGAACACGCAGATTCCTGGGCCTAGGCCCAGAGTTTCTGAGTCAGAAACTGTGAATATGGGGCCTGGCACTGTGTGCTTTTGACAAACATCCTGAGTGATTCTAAAACACGGTGAATTTGAGAACCATTTATACAGCTTCCCAGCCTGAACAAAACTGAGGCTTCACTGTTAAATTTTAACAGCAACTAAAAAAAAAGATGGGAGGTGGGAGGTTAGAAGTTTAAATCATCATAGCTTTGGTTCTATAATATGGGGTATCATTTTTTAAAGTGTTTTTTATGTGCTCAAGTCTCACCCGAGGATCTGGTTAAAATACAGATTCTGATTCAGTGGATCTAAGGTGGGTCGTCATGTTCTACAGTTCCCGCGAGTTCCTGGGTGATGCTGGTGCTGGTGATTCGTGGACCACACTTTGAGCAGGAAGGGTGTAGAACTTTGAGATCCGCTCTGGACCTGTGCATCCGTCTCATACTAAGGGATCTGGTCTCTGGCATTCTGTTAACCAGTAAAGCCTCTTGTCAACATGTCTGCATCTGGAACGTTATGGTAGTTGACTTGGGAACAGCCCTTCCAGGTGTTGACAGTATTCTAAAAATAGTGATTAGCACTTGGGGGTTATCAGTTTTGGCTTCATGTCCCACTTTCACCACCTATTTCTTGTGTATGACGTTGGGCAGAAAACTTAATAACCTGTGCCTCAGTTTCTTCATCTGTAAAATGGGTACACTCCTGATGCCTAATCCTCTGAGCTGTTGGGAGAATCAGATGAGAAGAAAAGTAAAAACACTCTGAGCTACAAAGTGCAGCATGAGTATGGATGATGGAGAACTCCATCAGGCTCCAAAGTTCAGCTTTCCAGTTGTGGGACTTTGAATGAATCCCTTAATCTCTCGGGGCTTTGGTTTCTTCATCTGTACGATAAACCTGTCTCAAGGAGTTGTTAGGAGAATTAAATCAGACACTGTGCAATGCAAGGCACGTAATATATTTGTTAAATGTTAGTTAAGATAATGTGTATTATTGTTTATTTCACTACTACAGGTATTTTAGTGCACTCTATTTTTTAAAGAAAATATGTAATACATTCATTAATCAGATTAATGAATCCTTGCTCCTAATGTGATAACCTTCCCTGGGTTTACCTAATGCCTAAACTCAATTAAAACATGAATCTCCTTATCATCTCACACCAATCAGAATGGCCATCATCAAAAAATCTACAAACAATAAATGCTGGAGAGGGTGTGGAGAAAAGGGAACCCTCTTGCACTGTTGGTGGGAATGTAAATTGATACAGCCACTATGGAGAACAATATGGAGGTTCCTTAAAAAACTAAAACTAGAACTACCATATGACCCAGCAATCCCACTACTGGGCATATACCCTGAGAAAACCATAATTCAAAATGAGTCATGTACCACAATGTTCATTGCAGCTCTATTTACAATAGCCAGGACATGGAAGCAACCTAAGTGTCCATCGACAGATGAATGGATAAAGAAGATGTGGCACATATATACAATGGAATATTACTCAGCCATAAAAAGGAACAAAACTGAGTTATTTGTAGTGAGGCAGATGGACCTAGAGACTGTCATACAGAGTGAAGTAAGTCAGAAAGAGAAAAACAAATACCGTAGGCTAACATATATATATATATATGGAATCTAAAAAAAAAAAATGGTCAGAAGAACCTAGGGGCAAGATGGGAATAAAGATGCAGACCTACTAGAGGATGGACTTGAGGATATGGGGAGGGGGAAGGGTAAGCTGGGACAAAGTGAGAGAGTGGCATGGACATATATACGCTACCAAACGTAAAATAGATAGCTAGTGGGAAGCAGCCGCACAGCACAGGCAGATCAGCTCGGTGCTTTGTGACCACCTAGAGGGGTGGGATAGAGAGGGTGGGAGGGAGGGAGAAGCAAGAGGGAAGAGATATGGGGACATATATGTATATGTATAACTGATGCACTTTGTTATAAAGCAGAAACTGACACACCATTGTAAAGCAATTATACTCTAATAAAGATGTTTAAAAAAACAAAAAAAAATCATGAATCTCCTGAAAAGACCATTAAGAGGGATCAATGATGGGAATTTGGGCAGAGGCGGTATTAAATTAAAATGAGGCCTTATGGGTGGGACCCTAATCCAACATGACTGGTGTCCTCATAAGAAGAAGAAGAGATACCAGTGGTGCGTGCACAGAAGTACGGCCATGTGAGAGCGCATAGAGAAGACTGCCCTCTGCAAGCTAAGGAGAGAGGTCTCTGCAGATACCAATATTGTTGACACCTTGATCTTGGACTTCCAGCCTCGAGAACTGTGAGAAAATAAATTGTGCTCTTTAAGCCACCCAGTCTGTGGGATTTTGTTATAGTAGCCGTAGTCAACTAATACAGGAAGGAAACACTTGGGCAAAAGAAGCTTTTGTCATGCACAAACCACACCGCACAAATATGTTGCTATTTTTCAGCAGTGCCCCCGTTCCACATAATATTTGCTGTGTTCAGTAAAAATATTTAATGCACAGCTAACATGCGTCATCTTCATACTTCCACATGAGTATGAACAACTCTATGAATATGGAGGGAGAAATCTTCGCCAGTCCTCTGTATAAGTTTTGATTCATACTCTGGTCTCCCTTCCTGTAGCAGGTATGAGGCTCCCACAGAGAAGCCACGCATGGGGGTGCCTCTAATACCTGGCAGGCCTGGGGTGTAACGGTCCCTCAAAGACGTCCATGTCCTAATTCCTATAAATATGGTAAAAGGGATCTTGCAGGTGTGATTAATTAAGGATCTGGAACTAGGGAGATTATCCAGGTGGGTACAATGTCCTCCTAGGCGTCCTTAAAAGAAGGGAGCAGGCGGGTGAGAGTGAGGTGTAGGAGATGTGATGATGGAGGCAAAAATTAGGAGTCGTGTGAAAAAGGGGCCGCAAGCCAAGGGATGCAGGTAGCTTAAGCAAGTTGAGAACAGCCAAGCAAACGGATTCTTCCCTGAAGCCTCTGGAAAGAACACAACCGTGCCAACACCTTGATTTTAGACTGCTGAACCCCAGCCCTGTGAGATAATACATTTGTATTATTTTAAGCCACTAAGTCTGTGGTACTTTGTTACTGGCAGCAGCAGAAAAGTAACATAAAAAGCTCCCATTCTGGTTTGCGGAGGTGACCGGATCCCAGGGAGCGGACCGTCTCTGCCGTGAGTGCGGTCCGGGCCTGAGAGACTCAGTGAGGGGCAGAGGAGGGAGGCCACCTGGAGGAGTGTTGATTCCACCCCTGCCTGCTAACAACTGTCCACAGCACAGCTGGGCAGTGTCAGCCCCCTGTTCCCTGTCCAAGCACCTCCCTGACCTGGGACAAGTCTCAGCACCCCAGCCTTTTCTGCCCTGCTCATGGGCACCAAACTGTCTGTGCCAGGTACTGGAGCAAGTTCTCGGGGGCCCCAGACGTACAGGTACTACTCATTTGGTTGCCGGTTCATAGGGTTCCTGAGGAAGGTGGTCTGGGTAGCTGGGGGCAGCAGAAGGACATTGAGGGGCCCAGGTAGCAGCTATGGAAAAATGTCGGTATTTTTGACAGCCTCCCTTATGCGACCACCTGATGATACAACCTGGCCGCGCTCCTCATGGGGCTTTGTCCCGGGTTTCTCCCAGAGATGGAGGCCCAACCATAGGAGCAGGACAGATGGAGTGTCCAGCCTGCTGATCCTTAAGCTGGCAGCACAAGCCTAAATTAGCTACCCTTGGGTTGGACTCCGTCTCTGTTCAACAAGCTGTGGCCCTGGAGGCGGTGGAGCCCTGGCTATTTCTGTGCAGGGACCCAGAAGCTTAGTGCAGTGCATAACCCTGACTATAGCCCTTTATGGGAGTGGATGGGGGTGGTGAGTTCCGAGGCCTCTCCTATCCCGTGTACATCTGCTGACCTCCTCCAACGCCCACCTACAATGGCTTTTCTTGTCAACTGCCCATTGTCTTGATCAAAGATCCCATGTTGTAGGTTGCCCCCTGCCCTACTTGGACAGAGGACTAGTCTTTCCTCTCTAGTTGAGAGTAAAAATGAGAGGGGGGAGAGCCAGTATAATTTGGCTTCTTCAATCAAAAGAGACCTCGAGGAGAAGGCAGTGTTTCATGGTGATGTGTAACAGCACACACGCCTCGTGCAAATGCAGTCGGTGGGGACTCTTTCCTTGGGAAGAGTTTCCCAGGAAGGAGGAGAGGCAGGGTGAGGTGGGAGGTGCTTGGAGAGTAACCTCAGGCATCACTGTCTTTTTTCCTTCAAGACTGCTGGTCCTCCAACTGTCCAGACTTCACATCCTGGGACAGTGCCAGCCATGGGGACCACATGACTCAGTCAGCCTTTTTATTTAGTCCTTGAGCACAGACCTAAGATCCCTCCCTACACCTCCCACCCTGACTTATAGTCTCAATCTTCCATTTGCTTTAAATAGCTGTCAGGGATTGTGCAAAGACTCTTTTCAGCCTTACATTTTCCTCCTCTTGGTAGCATTCTCATTATTCCAGTGATGTGGACAACTACACTTCTCTGCAAAGTTCCAGAGTCTGACTCCTGCGTGTCAGGGGTGACCCTCGCTCTACTGTTTAAACACCAGGCTCTGTTTTCTAGTAAAATCCAGGGTTCCGAGGGCATAAGTTCCTACCACGCTCCAAGCACTGCTATAGGAACCATAGGTTCCTAATATTCAAGACAAATGTATTTGTTAAGGGAATTCTAGAACGTGTAACAAACTCAAGCACGTGCAATGGCCCAAACGTGACGGATGTTGATTTCTCCTTCACATACAGTTCACAGTGGGCATTGCTCACAAGTGGATGCCTCATCTAAGCAGAAATCTGAGGATACAGTCTTCTTCACCTCGTGGCTCTGACAGGTTTAGCACGAGGCTTTCCAGGTCTCTGTGGAGCGTGGAGGACGGCCTGTAGGGGCCTAGACGACAGAGCAACTAATTCTATTGGGGGAGTGGTTTAACCACGTTAAATAAGAAAAACCAGAACCGTGTTGAATAATCATGATATTATTAGGTATCTTTTTTTGCTTCTTGAACTTGATGTCTAGAATCCCAATGTTTTACTGTTAAGTATCTGTGGAGATGTCCCCTTTCTCCCACATTCAGAGAGTATCTCTGTAACCTTAGGTTTGCTTTTGAAGCAGATCCGTTGAATGGGGACAAGAGATGACTGGTTATGGGAGACAGCATGTGAGGCAAACAGGCAGCAGACAGGAGGCTGTTTCCTTCTTCCCAGGTGCACTCAGGAGGACCAGGACCAAGGCCGTGGCAGGCACCGGGCCAGGGCTGGAGCCAGGACACATCTGTGGATCCTAGGGCTTGGAGAGGGGGTATGAGGGACTGTGGGTATCTTTATAGCTTCTGCCTTGGGAGAGTTACCCCAAGTGTGCTTGGGAAGAAAGGAGGTGAGATGGATTAGAGGAGGAGGATAGCGGGCTCTGGTTGGGGACCGGCAGGACATCTAAGGTGACATAGTAAATAGCTAGTTGGAAATATAAATCCGGAACTCAGATAAGGAATCAAGGCTGGGCAGAGAGCGACATCAATGTATGTATTGTGTGGGCAGGTAGCAGTGAAAGTCGTGGCAAGTAGAGAATGAAGTTGTTGCGTTTTTTTGGGGGGGTGGGGTGGGTTCTGTTTGTTTTTTGGCTTGCGGGGTCTTAGTTCCCCGACCAGGGATTGAACCCCAGGCCCTGGAAGTGAAAGCACCCAGTCCTAACCGCTGGACCACCGGGGAATTCCCGGAAGCTGTTGTTTGGAGTGTGTTAGAGACACACACAAAAAGGAAAGGTGTCCCTTAAGGGTCAACCCCTTGAAGATCAACACATTCCAGCATCTGGGAGGAAGGGAAGACAGGAAATCAGGCAAGGCAACAAGATAGATAACCCGTCTCTAGGCCAGCGCGGATGCAAAATGACCCTCCTCGGGCCAGAATTCATTCTGGACTCTGAGCTGCTCTGCTGTCCTGTGGTTTTTATTCTTCTCTGGAGGTTGTGTGGCTTTCCCCTGATTCCAAGGGGGCCTGGCCAAGAGCTTGAGATTATGTTTTCCTTATCTCCATATACATACTAGCAAAACCCGCCTTACTTGAAGTAACACAGGTAAGTGTACTCCTTTGTGTTCTTTACTACCAAGGGTGGGGGGTGTGCTTGTAGAGTGTGTCCTGTGTTGGAAAGATGAGGTGAGAAGTGAAAAGGCATAGAGGGCAGCAAAGCGGTGATGAGATTGGGAGGACTGAGAGGTGATAGAGTAGGAGAGTCTGGCCAACGGAGTAACGGAAATGGACAAACTCATCATTCCGGCTTCTTGACACATTTGTCTGGCTTCCAGAGCCGTGGCTTCCTTCCGTGGCTTTCATCCTTTTACAAAGACAACTTATAAAAAGCACCCAAGCACTCAGATTCCCTTTCTCTTAAATATATCACATAGGCAGAGAAGAGGGTACATATCCCTTCTATTTACATTACTGATCCATCGTCGCATTTACTCAGAAAGTCAGCTCATCTTCTAAAGAGCTGCTTTGTAGACCATATTGGTCAGGACTCCTGTTCAAAGGGGGAAGAAGCCCAGTTCGGACCAACCTCTGGCTTCTCCTGGCCTGTCAGTCACCTTCCCACGGACCTGCTGTCTCCTTGGGGCTGGGACCATGAGGGGGCGGCTCCTGCATCCACATCCTTGCAGCTTCACCTGCCCAGACCACAGAGACCCTTAGAGTGAGCACTGTAACCAGAATGGAGCTGTCCTATTTGCATCACACGTGAGAGCCTTGAAAAAGGTTTGGGGCAGACCGGGCAAGCACGATAGGGGAGTTGCTGGGATCCACACACACACAGAGTGTCTGCCACGTGAGTTGTGGGCCTGGCTCTGGATGTGACCAGCATAGCCGCCACTGCCAGGGACACCCCACTGTAGACTTGCAGCTTCCCTCTATCCCAGTAGGAGGCAGCACTGCCTCTCCTTGTCTGCTCAGCCCGGGCCTCTCCACAGGCTGTGATTCCAGGGTTCCGTCTCAGCAGGAATGGAATTGGAAAAGAAGATTTTATCTTCAGAAAACTCTCTCACCCCTCAAATGTCAAGACTCTCCAAGAGTAATCTAGATTTCCCTCCTCCTTCTAAGGTCTCAAATTTTAAAATGGAATCATAAAACAGAAGGAGCCTTTGGAATTATATCACTTCCAACACTCTGGTTTAAAGATGAAGAAATAGAAAAAATAAAGAAATAGAAATACACGAAGAGAGGCAAAGAGATTCAAATATATATTTTAGTATCTGGTAGCAAATTTCTAAGTCATCTGAACCAAACATAAAGCAATCAAGGAGAGAGAAAAATAGCTAAATGAGGTATCGGTTCTCAGTTTCTAGAAGGTAGGAACTAAACTTTTAATAGAAAGACAACTTATAAAAAGCACCCAAGTAACCTTGAAGAAGAAACACTTGTACAATAATTTGGACAAGCACTGTGCACTAGAAATATCATTTGAGCCACAAAGGTTAAGTCATAGACATAATTTTTGTGTGTGTGTGTGTGTGTGTGGTACGCGGGCCTCTCACTGTTGTGGCCTCTCCCCTTGCAGAGCACAGGCTCCGGACGTGCAGGCTCAGTGGCCATGGCTCACGGGCCCAGCCGCTCCGCGGCATGTGGGATCTTCCCAGACTGGGGCACGAACCCGTGTCCCCCGCATCGGCAGGCGGACTCTCAACCACTGCGCCACCAGGTAAGCCCCATAGACATAATTTTAAAGTGGCTGCCAGAAAAATTTTGAAAGGTAAAAAGAAACAGGTGAAATTAATTTTAATAATACTTTAATATTTAACCCACATATCAAATATATTATTTCACCACGTAATCAATAAAACATTATGAATGGGATCTTTTGCAGTTTTTTTCTGTACTGAGTCTTTGAAAGCTGGTGTGTATTTTACCCTCAGAGCACCTCTCAGTTTGGACCAGTCACATTTCAAATACTCAGTAGCCACGTGCTGGTGGTTCCTGTATTGGACTGTGCAGGATTGAACACCAGGTTCATTCCAGACCTTGCAAAGCCTTCAGGACACACTGTGCAGACACCTGTGCTTACCCAGAGCCCTTCTGAGAAATGTTTTATCTAAATGGAGTATAAGGGACTGATAACCTTTGATCAAAAGGAGCTTCCTGTTTCAAAATAACCTACTTTTAACTCCACCTCTCCTCCTCAGATAAAGTCCAGAAGGACACATGATAATCTCATCCTTGTTATTCTTCAACAATGAGCTAGAGTGGACACGGTCAGGTCAATGTCCACGGGAGTTGGATGGAAGAGGCTGTCCTGCTCTCTCCCAGAGGGACGCCACACTCCATGCCACAGGAGGGATTCACACGCAATCAGCAAGCCTGCTGAGAACAAATGTGCTGAAAACACCAGGGGCAACTTTCACAGAGCCGCCCTTTCTTTATAGGGGGTGGTGGGAGAGGAAGCTGTCATCAGAGTGTGTTATGAGGACAAACAGAATACCTCGGGCAGATTGCTCCTTTTGACAAAAGCCAAATAAGCAAACTAGCTTTCAGGATTTCCAGACACTTTCACATGCTCAGGAATGGATAGCGGTTCCAAACCCAGCGTCAAAATGGAGAAGAGTCAAGGCCAACCTGGATGCCAGCAAGGAGTGGGTTAAGAGGCCCTCGAGGGCTTCCCTGGTGGCGCAGTGGTTGAGAGTCCGCCTGCCGATGCAGGGGACGCGGGTTCGTGCCCCGGTCCGGAAGATCCCACATACCGTGGAGTGGCTGGACCCGTGAGCCATGGCCGCTGAGCCTGCGCGTCCGGAGCCTGTGCTCCACAACGGGAGAGGCCACAACAGTGAGAGGCCCGTGTACCGCAAAAAAAAAAAAAAAAAAAAGAGGACTCTGAGCCCCGCCTTCCCCAGTGGGGATGGGGGTGCACGTCAGTGTCTTTTGGGGGGAATGGGCGGTTTGCACTCTGCTGTCCTCAGCAGACTTGGAGGTTTGTTGTTACTGTTGCCTGGCCCGGTCACAGGGCCCACGTCTGCGCACCCCCTAACCATCTCCCCTAGAGGCGGCTGCATTTCTGTCATCCTTGCAGTGGCCTCTGAGATTGAGGGTTTCTCACCAACCAGTGAGCAGAGCTTCAGGCAACCTTGACCCGGGCTCATCCTCACTGCATTGAAGTAAAATAAGCATCTGTCCTAAAAGGAGGCAGAGTCCTCCCTTTATAGGGAGTGCGCGCGCCCTCCCCCAGAAGTCCGTGATGAGGGTATTTGTCATTCAGAGCCTCTCAGTCTTTTGTTCTAAAAATAATGACTGACAGCTACTGACCACTAACTACATTCCACACTGGTTTCTTGTAGCAACTCATTTAATGCCCTTTCTAATAATACTAATTCCAACTCAATCTAAGTGCTTTACAAACCGCTAGGGCTGCTGTAACAATGTACCACAGGCTGGGCAGACTAAACAGGGATTTGTTTTCTCATTGTTCTGAAGGCTAGAAGTCCAAGATCAAGGTGTTGGCAGGCCTGATTCCGCCTAAGCGGTTTTTTTTTGTTTTTTGTTTTGTTTTGTTTTGTTTTGTTTTTGGATTTTTGAAAATCTTTTTAGATATTTTATTTACTCTGATAGCCAAAAACTTACTTTCTACCCACTATTTTTCATATTTTTAGCTCCTAAAAATGTAATATAAAAGATTACTTTATCTTCAAGTGTATTTTTTAACATCTTTATTGAAGTATAATTGCTTTACAATGGTGTGTTAGTTTCTGCTTTATAACAAAGTGCATCAGTTATATATATATGTATGTCCCCATATCTCTTCCCTCTTGAGTCTCCCTCCCCCCCCCCCTCCCTATCCCACCCCTCTAGGTGGTCACAAAGCACTGAGCTGATCTCCCTGTGCTATGCAGCTGCTTCCCACTAGCTATCTATCTTACGCTTGGTAGTGTATACATGTCCATGTCACTCTCTCACTTTGTTCCAGCTTACCCTTCCCCCTCCCCATATCCTCAAGTCTATTCTCTAGGAACTCTGCATCTTTATTCCCATCTTGCCCCTAGGTTCTTCTGACCATTTTTTTTTTAGATTCCATATATATGTGTTAGCATACGGTATTTGTTTTCCTCTTTCTGACTTACTTCACTCTGTATGACAGTCTCTAGGTCCATCCACCTCACTACAAATAACTCAGTTTCATTCCTTTTTATGCCTAATATTCCATTGTATATATGTGCCACATCTTCTTTATCCATTCATCTGTTGATGGACACTTAGGTTGCTTCCATGTCCTGGCTATTGTAAATAGAGCTGCAATGAACATTTTGGTCCATGACTCTTTTTGAATTACGGTTTTCTCAGGGTATATGCCCAGTAGTGGGATTGCTGGGTTTTGAGAGAGAGTCAGTTCCATGCCTGTCCCCCAGTTTCTGGATGTTTGCTGACAATCTTTCATGTTCCTTAGCTTGTAGAAGCATCGCCCCAATCTCTGCCTTCATCTCCACATGCCATTGTCCCTGTGTATATCTGGGTCCAAATTTCCCCTTTTTATAAGGATACCAGTCATCCTAGATTAGGGCCCACCCTAAGGACCTCATCTTAACTAATTACATCTACAATGACCCTATTTCCTAATAAGGTCAATTTCTGAGGTACTAGGTGTTAGGACTTCAACATATCTTATTTAGGGGCACAATCCAACCTATAACTCATACATTAACTCATTTAGTCTTCTCAACGGCCCTCTGAGACATGTTCTTTGATAGTTTCTCCCCCATTTGCAGAGGAGGACACCTGAAGCACAGAGAGAGGAAATGACTTGCC
The DNA here is from genome assembly GCF_003676395.1 of Aethalodelphis obliquidens. NCBI lineage: Eukaryota > Metazoa > Chordata > Mammalia > Artiodactyla > Delphinidae > Aethalodelphis > Aethalodelphis obliquidens. Next base: position 3,789,447 of record NW_020837950.1, on the reverse strand, counting down.
AAGGTCACATGATATGTGTACAACCCTGAGATAAGTACTGTTCTTACCATCTTGAACTTAACCCTTGAGGAAACAAAAGCCTGCAAGGGTCACAAATCCCACCCCAGGTTACAGCTATTCATTGGTATAGCTGGAACTTGAACCCACTGCTACTTGGCTCCAGTATCCAAGTTGTTGACCACTCAGCTATACAACTTCTCTAAAATAAAATAAGACTTCCCAGAACTCAGGAAAGGCTAGTTTACCATTTCACACTTTCCAAAGTCTGCATAATGTTTTGGTGTGGGTGGTTATATATCATATTAGTGCTTGGAAAGGAACCATGATGATATTTTGTACCAGTGGAACCAGGTGAGTATCAAGAAAGGGTAAAGGGACCTTGGAGGTTTGCAAGTGCTTGAGTCCCTCTCCCAGCACTGCCCTGAACCACCTCAGGCTCTGCCATGGAACAGGAAGAGGATGGACAGGGCCATTCTGGGCTGCTTTGGTTAAAATAAAAGTGGGACGGGGAGTAAAAGGATTTGGGTTGCTGAAAGAGTCCCACAGATCTCCCCTTATTCCTTCTTCATTCCTGGAAGTAAGCGGGTCTCATCTTACTCACTTATGAAGAAATGGGGGAGCCTGGCTCCTGACCAAGCAAACCAGTCTTGCTCTGAGTCATACTGTAATGATTTTTCTCTAAAAAAATAAGTGAAGAGACACAGAAACTAGGAGTTGAGAGCTGAGTATCATTAATGTCACAGTTGGGGTCCACATGGCCCTCAGGACTGGCTGTTCAACTCCTTGAATTCTGAGAGGAATCCATTGAATTCCCCTCGCCCAACACGGCTACTTGTAATTGTTACTGAAGAGTGCTTGAGTTGTCTTTTCAGTATGCTTGGCTTGAGTCCTGTATACTCATAAAAGTCATATCACTACCTTTTATTTCATTGATTCTAAAAGATCATCTCCCAATTTAAAGAAGTGTCCTTTATTTAGTTCTTACAAACAAGACACCATACTCTAAATAGTAGTGTCTAAAATAAATCAAATTTATTTACACCCTTAGTGTAAAAGCTCCCCAAGGGCATTGATTTCATCTGTTTTGTTTACTTCTGTATCCTGAGCACCTAGCAAAGTGCCTATTACTTAGTAGTATTCAATAATAATAATAATGAACAAAGAGCTATGTATAAATATTTTCTCCCATTTTAAACATGTGGTAACTTGCCATATATACTGTTCTGCATGTTGCTTTTTTTTCTTGAAACTTATTCATATACACTAGATATTGTCAACAGAGGGGCAGGAGGCAGGATTCGTTTAATGAAAGAGTTCTAAGCAGAAAAAAGCAGCTCTCCATCCGTGCATTAGTGTACTAATCCCAGGAAGCAGCCATCATCCAGCATGAATTAAACCCACTGGGCAGGGCATGCATGGTATGTGACACAGCCCCTCTTTGTTCTGTTTTTAAGTGAGATGGCCCACACAATAGCCTACATACAGAACCAGTTAAATTTTTAAATGTCTATTTTGCCCTGTGGAATCCTTTTATCTTCCTACGAAGCTAAACATGAGTGACTTACACATTATAGGCATTCAAATGTGTAGGGGGTGAATTAAAAGTTAAGGTCTACTAAAAAGTAGCTTATATTAATTTTTTTTAAGTTAAGGTGATTAAAACAACAATGAGATACCACTACACACTTACTAGAGTGGCCAAAATCCTGAACACGGACAACACCAAGTGCTGATGAGGTTGAGGAGCAATAGGAACTCTCATTCATTGCTGGTGGGAATGCAGAACAGTACAGCCACTTTGGAAGACAGCTTGGCATTATAAAACTAAACATATTCTTACCATACAATCCGTCAATCGTACTTTTGGTATTTACCCAAAGGAGATGAGAACTTATGTCCATACAAAAACCTGCACACAGATGTCTATAGCAACTTTATTCATAATTGTCAGAATTTGAAAGCCCCCAAGATGTCCTTCAGTAGGTGAATGGATAAATAAACTGTGTTACATCCAGATAAGGGAATATTATTCAGCACTAAAATGAAATGAGCTATCAAGCCATGGAAAGGAATAGAGGAAACTTAAATGCATATTTCTAAGTGAAAGAAGCCAATCTGAAAAGGCTACATACTATATGATTCCAACTATTTGACATTCTGGAAAAGGCAATGCTATGGAGACAATAAAAAGGTCAGTGGTTGCCAGGGGTTGTGGCGGAAGGGGTGAGTGGGGGGATGAATAGGCAGAGCACAGAGGGTTTTTAGGGCAGTGATAAAACCACTCCATCTGATACTATCATGGTGAATACGTGGAATTATATATTTGTCAAAACCATAGAATGCACAGCTATGGACTTTGCATGGAAATGATGTCTGTGTGGGTTTATCAATTATAACACACATACCGCTCTGGTGGGGGATGCAGATAATGGGGGAGGCTCTGCATGTGTGGGGCAGGAGGTATGTGGGAAATCTCTGTACCTTCTGCTCACTTCTGCTGTGAACTTACAGCTGCAAAAAAAATAAAACCTTTTTAAAAAAATCAACACATTTAAATTTGTTTTTAATGAGGTAGCCTTTGCAATAACATTGGGGTTCAGCACAACTGGCTACTTGTAAAATCATTTAGGTGATTTGTCCCTGGCGCCCACCTATCCATCAACTTCATGACCTAGGGCCACATTTTTCTCTCTGCAGAAGTGTACCACTTCTGTAAGAATCAGCTAATGCAAGAGCTCCGTTCCCAGATGGCAGGGTCAAAGTTTTCTTTTATGTCCAAGGACATCTTGGTTGCTTCCAAGTTTTGGCAATTACAGTATTGTAGGATAGAAAGTAGGATATAGGCAGAAGTCTTGGAATCTAGAAGTGGCAACAGTGTGAGATGAATGGGTCATCAGAGATCAAAGGGGACCCCTTATTAGAGTTACTCTGATCATAGACTTGAGTTTCTTCAGAGCACTTACATCACCTCCTGAAATGTTCATGCCCATTAGTTTATTTATTCTCCATCTCCTCCCACTGGAATGTACACCCCATGAGAGCAGGACCTTCACCTTTCTTGTTCACAGCTGTATCTCCAGTGCCTAAAATAGGTCCTGGCCTGTGGTAGATGCTCAATGGTTATTTGTTGAATACATGAATAAATAAAACAAAATGAAGGTGACTTTCGGCTTCATACCATTCCTGGTGTTTAGGAGTCATTCATTTTGGAAATGCTTCTGGAAATTACCTAAGAATGCTTTTTCCATACAGACAAGAGGGTCATTGAGAAAGGAACAGCCACCTGGGTTTCAGTGGAAAACTCTCTCTTAAAATGTAAAGTTTGATTTCAAGGGCCTCCTGCCTCTGAGTGTAGGGGTAGCAGGTGAAGGTGCTGTGCTGATGTCTTCAAAGATGTACAGGTGTGACATAGCTACATAATATTGCCTGAGAAAGAAAACTGGAAGTGGAGGAGGAAGGGGAAGAAATGGAGTTGCTGTCTCTAAGCTGAACCTGGTCACCTTTTTTGAGCAAAGAGCCCTGGGATGTGAAGAAAAGGAGATAACAGTCATACACCCAGGTAGGTTATTACAGACTGTTGAGGAGAGTTCCCTGTGCTATCAGCCATGTGGCTGACAGGGTCTTGGTGCTCCGGCCAGGTGTCAGACCTGAGCCTCTGAGGTGGGAAAGGTGAGTTCAGGATATTGGTCCACCAGAGACCTCCTGGCTCCACATAATATCAATCGGTGAAATCTCTTCCAGAGATCTCTATCTCAATGCTAAGACCCAGCTCCACTCAACGACCAGCAAGCTACAGTGCTGGACACGCTATGCCAAAAAACTAGCAAGACAACAACACAATACCACACATTAGCAGAGAGGCTGTCTAAAATCATAATAAGTTCACAGATACCCCAAAACACACACCGGACGTGGTCCTGCCAACCACAAAGACAAGATCCAGCCCCACCCACCAGAACACAGGCACCAGTCCCCTCCACCAGGAAGCCTACACAATCCGCTGAACCAACCTTACCCACTGGGGGCAGATACTAAAAACAACGGGAACTATGAACCTGCAGCCTGCGAAAAGGAGACCGCAAACACAGTAAGTTAAGCAAAATGAGAAGACAGAGAAATACACAGCAGATGAAGGAGTAAGGTAAAACCCCACCAGACCAAACAACTGAAGAGGAAATAGGCAGTCTACCTGAAAAAGAATTCAGAGTAATGATAGTAAAGATGATCTAAAATCTTGGAAATAGAATGGAGAAAATACAAGAAACATTTAACAAGAACCTAGAAGAACTAAAGAGGAAACAAGGATGAACAACACAATAAATGAAATTTGAAAATCTCTAGAAGGGATCAATAGCAGAATAACTGGGGCAGAAGAATGGATAAGTGACCTGGAAGATAAAATAGTGGAAATAACTACCACAGAGCACAATAAAGAAAAAAGAATGAAAAGAATTGAGGACAGTCTCAGAGACCTATGGGACAATATTAAATGAACCAACATTTGAATAATAGGGGTACGAGAAGAATAAGAGAAAAAGAAAGGGACTGAGGAATATTTGAAGAGACTATAGTTGAAGACTTCCCTAATATGGGAAAGGAAATAGTTAGTCAAGTCCAGGAAGCACAGAGAGTCCCATACAGGATAAATCCAAGGAGAAACACACCAAGACATATTAATCAAACTATCAAAAATTAAATACAAAGAAAAAATATTAAGAGCAGCAAGGGAAAAACAACAAATAACACACAAGGGAATCCCCATAAAGTAAACAGCTGATCTTTCAACAGAAACTCTGCAAGTCAGAAGGGACTGGCAGGACATATTTAAAGTGATAAAAGGGAAAAAACTACAACCAAGATTACTCTACCCAGCAAGGACCTCATTCAGATTCAACAGAGAAATTAAAACCTTTACAGACAAGAAAAAGTTAAGAGAATTCAGCACCACCAAACCAGCTTTACAACAAATGCTAAAGGAACTTCTCTAGGCAGGAAACACAACGGAAGGAAAAGACCTACAATAACAAACCCAAAACAATTAAGAAAATGGGAATAGGAACATACATATCGATAATAACCTTAAATGTAAATGGATTAAATGCTCCAACCAAAAGACATAGACTGGCTGAATGGATACAAAAACAAGACCCATATATATGCTGTCTACAAGAGACCCAATTCAGACCTAGGGACACATACAGACTGAAAGTGAGGGGTTGCTTAAAGATATTCCAGGCAAATGGAAATCACAAGAAAGCTGGAGTAGCAATTCTCACATCAGACAAAATAGACTTTAAAATAAAGACTATTACAAGAGATAAAGAAGGACACTACATAATGATCAAGGCATCAACCAAGAAGAAGATACAACAATTGTAAATATTTATGCATCCAACATAGGAACACCTCAATACATAAGGCAAATACTAACAGCCATAAAAGGGGAAATCGACAGTAACACAGTCAGGGTAGGGGACTTTAACACCCCATTTTCACCAATGGACAGATCATCCAAAATGAAAATAAATAAGGAAACACAAGCTTTAAATGAAATATTAAATAAGATGGACTTAATTGATATTTATAGGACATTCCATCCAAAAACAACAGAATGCACTTTCTTCTCAAGTGCTCGTGGAATATTCTCCAGAATAGATCATATCTTGGGTCACAAATCAAGGCTTGGTAAATTTGAGAAAATTGAAATTGTATCAAGTATCTTTTCCGACCACAATGCTATGAGACTAGACATCAACTCCAGGAAAAAAACTGTAAAAAATACAAATACATGGAGGATAAACAATACCTACTAAATAACCAAGACATCACTGAAGAAATCAAAGAGGAGATCAAAAATTATCTAGGAACAAATGACAATGAAAACACGATGACCCAAAACCTATGGGATGCAGCAAAAGCAGTTCTAAGAAGGAAGTTTATAGCAATTCAATCTCACCTCAAGAAACAAGAAAAATCTCCAATAAACAACCTAGCCCATCGACAGACGAATGGATAAAGAAGATGTAGTACATATATACAATGCAATATTACTCAACCATAAAAAGGAACAATATTGGATTATTTGTAGAGGCGTGGATGGATCTAGAGACTGTCATACAGAGTGAAGTAAGTCAGAAAGAGAAAAACAAATATTGTATATTAACACATATATGTGAAACCTAGAAAAATGGTACAGATGAACCAGTTTGCAGGGCAGAAATAGAGACACAGGTGTAGAGAACAAATGTATGGACGCCAAGGGGGGAAACTTGTAGGGGGAGTGGTGGTTGTGGGATGAATTGGGAGATTGGGATTGACATATATACACTAATATGTATAAAATAGGTAACTAATAAGAACTGCTGTATAATATAATATAATTAATTTAATTTAATTTAATAGAAAAAAAACAACCTAACCTTACACCTGAAACAATTAGAGAAAGAAGAACAAAAAAATACCCAAAGTTAGCAGAAGGAAAGAAATCATAAAGATCAGATCAGAAATAAATGAAAAAGAAATGAAGGAAACAGTAGCAAAGATTAATAAAACTAAAAGCTGGTTCTTTGAGAAGCCAAACAAAATTGGTCAACCATTAGCTAGACTCATCAAGAAAAAAAGGGAGAAGACTCAAATCAATAGAATTAGAAATGAAAAAGGAGAAGTAACAACTGACACTGCAGAAATACAAAGGATCATGAGAGATTACAAGCAACTATATGCCAATAAAATGGACAACCTGGAAGAAATGGACAAATTCTTAGAAAAGCACAACCTTCTGAGACTGAACCAGGAAGAAATAGAAAATATAAACAGACCAATCTCAAGCCCTGAAATTGAAACTGTGATTAAAAATCTTCCAACAAACGAAAGCCCAGGACCAGATGCCTTCACAGGCAAATTCTATCAAACATTTAGAGAAGAGTTAACACCTATCCTTCTCCAACTCTTCCAAACTAAAGCCGAAGGAGGAACACTCCCAAACTCATTCTATGAGGCTACCATCACCCTGATACCAAAACCAGACAAAAACGTCACACAAAAAGAAAATTATCTGATGAACATAGATGCAAATATCACTGATGAACATAGATGCAAAAATATGCAATATCACTGATGAACATAGATGCAAAAATCCTCAACAAAATATTAGCAAACAGAATCCAACAGCACATTAAAAGGATCATACACCATGATCGAGTGGGGTTTATCCCAGGAATGCAAGGATTCTTCAACATATGCAAATCAATCAGTGTGATACACCATATTAACAAATTGAAGGATAAAAACCATATGATCATCTCAATAGATGCAGAAAAAGCTTTCGACAAAATTCAACACCCATTTATGATAAAAGCCCTCCAGAAGGTAGGCATAGAGGAAACTTACCTCAACATAATAAAGGCCATATATGACAAACTGACAGTCAACATTGTTCTCAATGCTGAAAAACTGAAAAAATTTCCACTAAGATCAGGAACAAGACAAGGTTGCCCACTTTCACTACTATAGAAATAAAAGGATTCCAAATTGGAAAAGAAGATGTAAAAGTGTCACTGTTTGCAGATGACATGACACTATTCATAGAGAATCCTAAAGATGCTCTCAGAAAACTACTAGGACTAATCAATGAATTTGGTAAAGTAGCAGGATACAAAATTAATGCACAGAATTCTCTTGCATTCCTATACATAACAATGAAAAATCTGAAAGAGAAATTAAGGAAACACTCCCATTTACCACTGGAACAAAAAGAAAAAAATACCAAGGAATAAACCTACCTAAGGAGACAAAAAACCTGTATGCAGAAAACTAGAAGAGACTGATGAAAGAAATTAAAGGTGATACAACAGATGGAGAGATATACCATGTTCTTAGATTGGAAGAATCAACATTGTGAAAATGACTATAATACCCAAAGCAATCTACAGATTCAATGCAATCCCTATCAAACTACCACTGGCATTTTTCACAGAACTAGAACAAAAAATTTCACAGTTTGTATGGAAACACAAAGGACCCCGAAAAGACAAAGCAATATTGAGAAAGAAAAATGGAGCTGGGGGAATCAGGTGCCCAGACTTCAGACTATACTACAAAGCTACAGTAATCAAGACAGCATGGTACTGGCCCCAAAATAGAAATATATATCAATGAAACAGGACAGAAAGCCCAGAGATAAACCCACACACATATTGTCATCTTATCTTTGATAAAGGAGGCAAGAATATACAATGGAGAAAACACAGCCTCTTCAATAAGTGGTACTGGGAAAACTGGACAGCTGCATGTAAAGAATGAAATTAGAACACTCCTTAACACCATATACGAAAATAAACTCAGAATGGATTAAAGACCTACATGTAAGGCCAGGCACTATAAAACTCTTAGAGGAAAACATAGGCAGAACACTCTATGACATAAATCACAGCAAGATCCTTTTTGACCCACTTCTTAGAGAAATGGAAATAAAAACAAAAATAAACAAATGGGACCTACTGAAACTTAAAAGCTATTGCACAACAAAGGAAACCATAAACGAGACGAAAATACAACACTCAGAATAGGAGAAAATATTTGCAAATGAAGCAACTGACAAAGATTAATCTCCAAAATATACAAGCAGCTCATGCAGCTCAATATCAAAAAAACAAACAACCCAATCCAAAAATGGGCAGAAGACCTAAACAGACATTTCTCCAAAGAAGATATACAGATTGCCAACAAACACATGAAAGGTGCTCAACATCACTAATCAGAGAAATGCGAATCAAAACTACAATGAGGTATCACCTCACACCAGTCAGAATGGCCATCATCAAAAAATCTACAAACAATAAATGCTGGAGAGGGTGTGGAGAAAAGGGAACCCTCTTGCACTGTTGCTGGGAATGTAAATGGATACAGCCACTATGGAGAACAGTATGGAGGTTCCTTAAAAAACTAAAAATAGAACTAGAATTTGACCCAGCAATCCCACTACTGGGCATACACCCTGAGAAAACCATAATTCAAAAAGAGTCATGTACCACAATGTTCATTGCAGCACTATTTCTAGTAACCAGGACATGGAAGCAAACTAAGTGTCCATCAACAAATGAATGGATAAAGAAGATGTGGCTGGAATATTATTCAGCCATAAAAAGAAATGGAATTGAGTTATTTTTGTGAGGTGAATGGACTTAGAGTCTGTCATACGGAGTGAAGTAAGTCGCAAAGAGAAAAACAAATACCATATGCTAACACATATATATGGAATCTAAAAAAACAAAAAAAAAGGTTCTGAGGAACGTAGGGGCAGGGCAGGAATAAAGACACAGACGTAGTGAATGGACTTGAGGACGTGGGGAGGGGGAAGGGTAAGCTGGGACGAAGTGAGAGAGTGGCATGGACATATATACACTACAAAATGTAAAATAGATAGCTAGTGGGAAGCAGCTGCATAGCACGGAGATCAGCTCGGTGCTTTGTGACCACCTAGAGGGGTGGGATAGGGAGGCTGGGAGAGAGACAGTAAGAGGGAGGAGATATGGGGATATATGTATATGTATAGCTGATTCACTTTGTTATAAAGCAGAAACTAACACACCATTGTAAAGCAATTATACTCCAATAAAGATGTTAAAAATAAAAACAAATAAATAAATAAAATATAAAGTTACAACCCAGTTCGGTAGAGCTTGACTTCAGGTATCTTTGCTGAAGTATTGTTTAGGCTTTCACTCTCATGCTTCTCAAAGTCCTTCTGTCCATTACCCCGTTTCAATGTCACACTTGTAGGTTCAGGATTTTGTTTTGGCAGCACCCCACATCTGGATTAGTTATCAACTACTGAGTAAAATAATACCTCAGAGTTTAGTTTGGCTTAAAACAATTGTGGAACAATAGAAAATATATAGAGTCATCTTTATCCACAGTTCCTGGCACACAGCTTCTAAGACCCTTGGAATTTCTACAAGGATGTGTCTATTTTTTTTTCTTTTTTTTTTTTTTCTGCTTTCGGGATCTTAGTTCTCCGACCAGGTATTGAACCTGGGCGACCGCAGTGAGGGCACCAAGTCTGGACCGACAGGTAATTCCCCAAGAGTGTCTTTTATATGCTAATGAGATGACTGGTGGCCTGGGACCCCTACGTAGCTTCAGGGTGGGGCTGGTGGCCAGAAAGACCAAGGCATGGTTAGAGGATTGGAAATTTCAGCCCCACCCCCTCAATCATTTCTCAGCCCCTCCCTGGCCCTCAGAGGGGAGAGGGGCTGGAGGTTGAGTTCAATCACTAACAATAAATGATTTGATCCAGCATTCTTATGTAATGTCACCTTTGTCAAAATCCTAAACAACGAGGTTCAGAAAGGTTCTGGCTTGGTGAACACATCAAGATGCTGGGAGGGTGGTGCTCCCAGTGAGGGCATGGAAGCTCCACCCGCTTTTTCCATATCTTGCCCTGTGCAGCTCTTCCATCTGGCTGCTCCTGAGTTGTATTCTTTGCAAAACACTGGTAAAGAGACGTCAAGTGTTTCCTCTGTTCTGTGAGCTATTCTAGCAAATTTTATTATCTCACAGTTTCTGTGAATAAGGAATTTGGGAGCAGCTTCACTGGACGGTTCTAGGTTAGAGTCTTTCTGGGAGGTTGCAGTCAAGAAGTCTCGGAAGGCTACCGTCATCAGAAGGCTTGAGTGAGTGGGCCAGGAAGATTTACTTCCAAAGTAGCCCACTCACATGACTGCCAAGTTGGTGCTGGCTGTGGCCAGGAGGACTTGGTTCCTCACCTCTGGGGCCTCTCCTGGGGGCTGCTCAGGACATGATGGCTTCCCCCACAGCAAATGCACCCCAAGAAACAAGATGAAAGATATCATGTGTTTTCTGTCTTAGCCTCCTAAGTCATACCCTGTCATTTCCACAAAGTCCTCTTGGTCACCCAGGCTGGCCCCAAGGATTATAGAAGGAAACTACCACCTAAGAACATAAATAACAGGACAGCCGTCTCGGAGACTGAAACACAGTGTTCAAATATATTTTTCAAATAAATTAATGAATGATTTAATCATCTCCAAGTCCTCTAAACTCAGTCCATTTGGATCTAGTGTTTAGCATGAGAGCTCAGGCTTCTGGCAGCATGAGACTTTTTATTGGCTTTTGTGTTTTCACCCTGGAGGAGCTCAAATGATCTGCTTTCATTGTGTCTCAAGTCTTAAAACGGGGGTTGTAAAATCACTATGAAATTAAATAATTTTAGAGTCACGAAGAATGTTCACTATTAAAATTCTCCCACGGGGCCAGCCCCAGGCAAAATTGTGAAGCGAGAGGAACTTGGCTTTTCTACCCCAATTCTACAAATCTCCACAAACCCTCCACCCACAACCATTACCTAAGTAACACATGCAATATCCAGCTCCGTGGACAGACATGTATTTTGCAGGGTTTGCTTGAGGAAGAACCAGTTAAAAATCATACTACTATATCACTGCACATTTTAGTAAATTCAATAAGACCAATTCTTCCCCTGGCTTTGAAACACATCGCTCAGTCAAAGTTGAGCATCTGATAAAATTATTGGCCTACAACTAGGAGTTGGGGCATATGGAAATCCTTAACACTAGGAAAGTTCATCGTGGGGAGATAATCAATGTCTAGATCTCCCTAAGGTGCAGCAGATTCCCGCACCCCATCTCAAGCTCACTTGAAGAACACATGCATTGAGTGGAAAGATAGAGTTTACTTATCTGTTCATTTAACAAATCTTCTCTGAGCCACATATTGTTCTAGGTGCCAGGTTACTCTCACTTCCAGTCTTTGCTCAAATCTCCTTTCAGTGAAGACTAGTCTGACCGTTATATTTTAAATTGCAATTTAAATTGCAGATTTCTTGTATCTTTTACTCTGCTCTATGCTTTCTTGTTTCATAACATGTGCTACCTGCTAACATACTATAATTTACTCTTTTTAAATTTTGTATTGGACTATGGTTGACTAACAATGTTGTGTTAGTTTCAGGTGTACAGCCAAGTGATTCAGTTATACATATCCATGTATCAATTCTTTTTCAAGTTCTTTTTCCATTGAGGTTATTACAGAATATTGATCAGAGTTCCCTGTGCTATACAGTAGGTCCTTGTTGGTTATCTGTTTTAAATACAGCAGTGTGTACATGTCAATCCCAAACTCCCAATCTATCCCTCCCCCTCCTCCTTCTCCCCTTATAATTTACATCTTTATAGCTTTTTTTTTTTTTTTGGTGGTACGCGGGCCTCTCACTGTTGTGGCCTCTCCCGTTGCGGAGCACAGGCTCCGGACGCGCAGGCTCAGCGGCCATGGCTCACGGGCCCAGCCGCTCCGCGGCACGTGGGATCCTCCCGGACCGGGGCACGAACCCGTGTCCCCTACATCGGCAGGCGGACTCTCAACCACTGCGCCACCAGGGAAGCCCTATTGCTTTTTATTTGTATCTTTCTCCCCCATCCTGACTCCCTGCTGGAAGTTCAGCTCCAGAAAGCAGGAATCTTAATCCATTTTGTTCACTGATACAGGGCCTGGCTCATAATAGGTACTGAATAGTTAGTGAGTGAACAGAACGAGGCCTGGGGGTACAAGAGTGAATAAAACAGACACAATTCTCTGCTTTCTGCAAACTTAACCGGCTGCCCCACTCTCTCCATCCATAAACAGAGTTGCGATTCACTGGGTTTAATCTAGCAATGATGGATTTAACACATGGTCCTGAACTTTCTGCTGTTTTCTGCAGATGCCCCAGGCAATCTGTGGCTTCTCCTTTCCAGAGAAGCCTAAGTGCCTTGGCTGCAAAACCTACATCCTCCAGGTCACTCCAGATTCTAATTTCACACTTGTTCTTAGGAAAATAGAGTTTGCCCTTCAAATGTAAAATGTTCCAGAGCTCCAGCCCTGTTTCCCGAACTCTCTGCGTGGCAGTACTTCTGGGCTTAAGGAAGAAAACCTGCTTGTTTTTACTCTCAAATCATTCAAAACAGGGTTACAAAGCTACACTCTTTTGTCAGTAAAGTTAAGATTATCACCCGTCCCTTTCCAAACTATGAAAAAGACAATGCCCGTTCCTCTCCAAAAGGCCACATTAAAGGCAAGAACATTCCAGTGACAGTTTAATAAAAAACAGACCATGCCAAAAGGAAGCATACAGAGAATGACAACTGGAATTAAACAAGGGGGCCAAGAGAGGCCAGATTAAGATTCTTAGTGAGCATGTCAACAACAGGCATGTTTTAAGGCGGGTTTTCATTAAAGTCCATGAAAATGGTAACTGGCTTAAGTAACATCCATGACCTTTCAACAGAGATAATTACATTAGTGTATGTGATACAGATTAGACATGAGGAAGTATTTTTCCAGGTAGAAAACAAAATGAGAACAAAAAGCATTATATGTGGAAACCAACTGGGCAGAAAAACAGAGGAAAAAAAGAGAGTATATGAGTAAAAGAGGAAAGATGCTGAAACCAGCAACGAAGGGCTGTCTCAGGAATTTAAAGGAGTGTTTTGGTGGGAGGGTGGGAGCAGAGAGGAACACACACACACACACAAAAACCTTTGCGGCTTTTGTTTCTTTTGCTGAAGAAAGGCCAGTAGTATGTGGTCCTGCAAACCTGGGACAGAATTATAACAACCCCGATCCTCTAGAGCTCAGTCCAGTAAGGTAGCCACCAGCCACATGTGCTATTTAGAATTAACTAAAATTAATGGAAATGAAATAAAATTTAGTTTCTCAGTCACATTAGCCACATTTCAAGGGCTCAGTTGCCACATGTGACATAGCACAGTGCAGATAGTGATAGTCTCTATCACTCCAGAAAGTTCTCTAGGGCAGCACTGCTATAGAGCTTGATAGTGAAAAAGCAAATACATGTCAATACCTATACCAGCTTGACCTATTATTCTCTTATCCCCCTAAAGAGAGGCAGACTCGTAATGTTGCAGTTGGCAAGGACCTTGGCAACCTAGGTCGAAATTCTTCTTACTGCTCCTAAACCTTTTTTTTTTTTTTAATAAATGAGGCCCTGGGCGGTTAGTTTAAGCCATTTATTGAACATATATTTATAAAGATGCTAGAGACACTAAAGTGAATAAAACACAGTCCAAAACCTCTAGATGCTCACATCTAAGTCAGAAGAATGGACATGAAAGAAACTAATTGTATCAAGTTGGTAAATATTATAATAGAGGTGTGTATAAGGCGCTGTAACAGATGGATTTTCTAAAAACAGCCACAGCAGTATTTTCAGTTCCACATACCTTTCCAGAACCCTCTCTCCCCCATCAAGAGGCAGAATCAATTTCCCCACCCTCTCCAACCTAGGTGGGCTCATGACTGCTCTGCAGGATACAGTATGGCAGAAGTGATGCTATGTGACTTCCAAGACTGCTAGATCATATAAAGAATACAGCTTCTTCCTGGCGCTCTCTCTCTCTCTCTCTCTCTGTACACCTCTGGAGCCCTGAACCACCTTGGAAAAAGTCCAGCCACCTTGAAGTTGCAATATGGGGAAACAGCAGAGATATAGAAAAAGATTCCAAGGAAGCCCCACTGTTCCACCACACAGATGTTTGGCCCTTTCCATTAACCACCAGCCAGATGAGTGAACAAGTCATCAGATGATCCCAGCCCCACCATCAAGCCTTCCAACTGAGGCAAGGACAAGCCACCCTGCTGTGCCGTGTACAAATTCCACGGAATCCGGGAATATAATAAACGGTTATTTTCACCACTAAGTTTTGGAGTAGATTGTTACACAGATATACTAAGTGAAACAGCCACTCTGGGAGAATGGAATTCTTCACTCTATTTAGGGAAGTCAAATAAGATTGTGCAGAGCTGCTGACATTTGAGCTCAATCCTGAAGGAAGATGCACAAGGAATTCCCTGGATGAACAATAAAGGGATATTCTTCCAGACACAGAATCAATGGTGCAAAATGCAGAAGCCAGAGAGCAAGTCTGCAAGCTGTTAACAGTCAGGTACAGCTGGAGTGTGGGAAGCTGTGCTCGAGGTAGGAGTTTCATTCATTCATTCTCTTATTCATTCATCCAATAAATACATATTGAGCCCATGGTGTCTGGTACCCAACTCATGTATCACTGAGGACTGCTTTTGACTGCAAATCCCCCCTCCAAAAAAGTGGTTTCAACACTAAGGAACTATTGTTTACTTAATGAGAAAATCAGAGGTTGCCAAGGCAGGCAGCATCAGGTAATGCAATGCAGAGCCACGGAAAGACATGGAAAGGTTGCAGGCAGCACGCTGACTTTTTTCAGAAACACAGTGGGAAACAAAGGAGAGGGAAAGAAGGGGAAGCAGAGTATAGTAATTTCCACATCACACCTTCACAAAAGTCACTTTTACACACGCACACACACACACAACATACACACACAGAATCATATAATTGTTATTTAATTCAATAAGAATAATAGGACACATTAGAAAACTCTGGTGTTGTATGGGAGATGGATTGGCTGTGACTAAGTCAGAAGCAGGAAGACTAGACTTGTCAAAAAAAAATCCACCTTAAACAGACATTTCTCCAAAGACGACATACAGATGGCCAAGAGGCACATGAAAAGATGTTCAACATCACTAATTATTAGAGAAATGCAAATCAAAACTACAATGAGGCATCACCTCACACTGGTCTGAATGGCTATCATTAAAAAGTCTATAAGTAACTGCTGGAGAGGGTGACGAGAAAAGGGAACCCTCCTACACTGCTGGTAAGAATGTAAATTGGTGTAGCCATTATGGGAAAGAGTATGGAGGTTCCTTAAAAAACTAAAAATAGAGTTACCGTATGATCCAGTGATCCAAATCCTGAGCATATATTTGGAGAAAACCATAATGTTAAAAGATACATGCACCCCAATATTCATAGCAGCTCTATTTACAATAGCCAAGACATGGAAGCAACCTAAATGTCCATCAACAGATGAAATGGATAAAGAAGATGTGGTATAGATACACAATGGAATATTACTCAGCAATAGAAAACAATCAAATGATGCCATTTGCAGCAACATGGATGGACACAGAGATTATCGTACTAAGAGAAGTAAGTCAGACAGAGAAAGACAAATATCATATGATATCACTTATATATGAAATCTAACAAAAAAGATACAAAAAAATGATACAAATGAAATTACTTACAAGACAGAAATAGACTCACAGACATAGAAAACAAATTTTAGGGGGAAGAAAACTTCCCCCCAAAGGGGGAAGGGGGGAGGGACAAATTAGGAGTTTAGGATTGAAATATACACACTACTATATATGGAGTAGATAACCAACAAGGACCTACTGTATAGCAGAGGGAACTATACTCAGTATCTTGTAATAACCTATAGGGAAAAGAATCTGAAAAAGAATATACATATATATATATGTATATACATATGTATGTATAGCTGAATCACTTTCCTGTACACCTGAAACTGACACAACATTGTAAATAAACTATATTTCAATAAAAATTTTTTTAAAAACACAAAAAATCCACCTTAGTTTTAAAGCAAACTTGAAGCCAAGTTTGAAGAACCTACTTCATTATTATATGATCTACAGAAGCATAAAAATTGCCTTCTCCAGAATTCCTTTCGATTTAAATATTTTCTATAACCAAAGCAATAGAGAAAGAGGCAGAAGTAAATTTCTTTAGATTCAAAGAACTTTCCAGTGCATTAAAAAGGAACAAAGGAACTTTGTAACACAAAGAGTGTCAGCTCCAGAGAGGATGCCCGCCCCCTCCTGTACCAACTGCTCACCTTCCCCCAGCACAGGAGGGCAAAATGCAACTCATTTTTCACTGAACTGCCAAAGCACATTTTCTCTCCACCAAGCTCAGTCCTGAGCTTGATAGATAGAAAGCGTTCAAATAAGAAATGGCTCTGAGATGTTCTAAAATAGTAATTAAGCTGCATACACAATTGCTCTAGCCAAAAGGATCTCTAATCATTTTTCTGCGGATAAGAAACAATTACCCAAAGGCTTCTGAGTGTTGGTGTTCAAAGGGCATATTGAGAGTGTAATTACAGTGGAAGGCTAGACTAAACATAAAAGTAAACTGGCTCATTCTTCTAGGAAAAGTTACCTTTTTGCTGAAAAATGAATCTGACTGCTAGGTCTTGCTTTTCTCCCAAATCAGTGTTCAACCAGGAGATTGGAAGTATCTACAGGGATGAAAAAGGAACATGTGTGAGTGCTGGGTATATACGGATGGAAGGGAATGGGCACAGCTTTTTGCTGAGGGTGGAGAAGGAGGTGAAGGATCGTACGTAAGAAGTGAAATCTCCCTGACAGCTGCTCTTGTCCCTGAGTTGCCCCAGCCAGGTGTAGCTCTGGGTGACTCCAGCACAGCAATGTGGGGCCCACCTAAGACAGGCAAGTAAGCATCAACCCAGCTGCCCAGGGTTCTTGGTGTCCTGCAGAAGCCACTGGAGCCACACTCTGCCCCTCCTGCAGGCTCCCCAGTCATCCCCTGCATTCAAGCCATGCCCCTCGAAGGAAGGAGCCACTCAGCCCGGGCAGGGTGGTGGCACATGTTAGAGAGTGACCTGTTTGGTTGGGGAATAAGGGAAATGGGAGACTGAGAAACTGCACCTCCTCCACCCCAAGGTCTAACCCTCCCACCCTCTCTCACAGGTATGAATAGTGACGGTTCATGCGTCAGCTTGGCTAAGCCACCCTACTCAGATATTTGGTCAAACATTGTTCCAGATGTTTCTGTGAAGGTATTTTTAGATTAACGTTTAAGACAGCAGATTTTGAGTAAAGCAGATTACCCTCCATAATGTGGTGGGCCTAATCCAATCAGTTGAAGGCCTTAATAGAACAAAGAGTGACCTCCCCTGAAGAAGAGGGAATTCCGCCAACAGACCTCCTTTGGACTGAAGCTGGGTGTCCAGCCTGCCAGCCCACCCTACAGATTTTGAACTTGCCAGCCTTCACCGTTGACTATCGTGTGAACCAACTCCTTACAATTTTTCCTCTTTTTCTCTCTCTCTGTCATGCTGGGGGGAAGCAAGCTGCCATGTATGACCAGCCTGACGGAGAACCCCATTAGACTAGGAACTGCTATCCCCAGCCAATATCCAGTGAAGTTCTGAGACTTGTCAGCAGGCATAGGACTTAGCTTGAAAATGAATATTCTGTAGCCTGCCAACGGCGACCTGAGTGAGCTTAGAAGCAGATCATCTTGTAGTCAAGCCTTCAGCAGCCCCAGCTTAAATGCAACCTCATCAGAGATCCTGAGCAAGAGGCTCTCAGCTGAGTGACACCCAAATTCCTGACCCATAGAAACTGAAATACTGGATATTTGTTGTTTTAAGCTGTTAAGTTTTGGGGTAATTTGTTACACAGCAATAGATAACTAATACACTGCTGAAGAAAGTACAACCACTTGGAGGGCAATTCGGCAACGTCTAGTAGGGCAGACAAGCCTTCGAACCAGAAATTCTAATCCTGGGTATTGTGGTAAACATTTATTATGCTTTTTAGCCACCAAATACCCTTTGGAAACTGTCCTCCATTTGAGGGATTCCCCACCTTTAGCTCCATCTCCACGGGGCAGAACCTCGTGCTGCCTCTTTCTCAGCCCCCCTTACTGCTAAAGCATAGGATTATGACCCAGGCTTCACCATTTAGATACACTCATGTGAACCTATGATTTAGAAGAGAATAGGGTGGAAATGATTCAGGCAAGGGGGAACCACATGACGCTGGCTTTTCAGAGGCAGTAGACATGGAGTTCCCAGTGATAAGAGCCATGCCTGGCATCATGATGAGAACGGCAGTGCCCCTGCTAGAAGCCTCAGCAGCTCCTCTCCCCTGGGGCAATCTGACAGTGTTGGTGGATATTTTCCCTCACTATGAGCTTCCAAATCTGCTTCTCTGCCCTTTCTGGAGATTCTGTTTGAGTTAGAATCCTCTAATACATCCTTTTTACATGTACCTAAGCCAACTAGGGCAGAGTCTATTTTTTGCTACTAAGACCCCAAAGGAGTTCAAGGAACTGTTGGGTTGAAGGCCTTAGTTCCTCACTGGCTGGTCATCAGAGGCTTCTCTGAGTTTCTTAGCTGATTTGAGTTGCTATAACAAAATGTCGTAGACTGGGGAGCTTAAATAACGAACATTGATTTCTCACGGTTCTGGAGGCTGCGAAGTTCAAGATCAAGGTGCCAGAAGATTCAATGTCTGGTGAGAGGCTTCTTCTTGGTTTACAGAGGGTCTCCTTGTTGTATCCTCACATGGGAGGGAAAGGGGGTGGGGAGGAAATTGTGTCTTCCACCTCTTATAAGGACATTAATCTCATTAGGGCAGGTCTACCCTCATGCCTTTCAAGTTGGCACTGAACTATACGTTAAGTGCCTGTGATGTGAACACTGAGTATTCTACATGCAACTGGTGCTCCATCAATGCTTTATTGGTTGCTAGATTTGTGGATTCTTGTGTCTATAATGTCCAGGCCTGTATGCTCTCTGTCCTCTCGTCCCTACAGTGGGGCCAGCCCACTGAACATAACTAGAATCTTTTTTTTTTGGCTGCACCGCAAGGCTTGTGGGATCTTAGTTCCCCCACCAGGGATTGAACTGGGGCCCTCGGCAGTGAAAGCGCGGAGTCCTAACCACTGGACCACCAGGGAATTACCCATAACTAGATTCTTAATTAAAGCAGTCCCTATCAACCCTCTACTGGATAAGGCAAAATTTCACCACCTAAAAATTTCACCTGATGCCACTGGACACTGCAGAGAAGGTGCAAGTCAGCTCTGGACCTCTCACAGCTCCTCTCCAGTTGCCCATGCTGCCAGCCCTACCACCCCTTCCCGAGGTTCAGGGACAAGGAAAGTTTTGTGGAAGTAGGTGGTGCCGGCTGTTAGACAGTAGTAAAACTGGGTGTCAGGGAGAGTGAAAAGGCACATCGAACCCTCTGTGAATTTCTTTTTTAATTTGCACTCGAGTTACTAAAGCTATATGATCAGAATTTTTAAAGGATGCCCAATCAACATGATCTTATCTCCTATTCCAGGTAAAAGGGGAAGCATAGTTTTATTTATTTTTTTAGTATATTGGCCAATAAATTTGCATGGGCTCTTAGAAGAACTCTCCTAGCACTCCCCCTTTTCCCCTCTACTACCTTGGCCTAACTATATTCTTGTCCTTTGGATCTTAGCTTAGAAGTAATCCCCTCCAGCATGTTAATTTTACTGCCACACATCATACTGCATGTACTTGCCTGTATACCTGAGAGCAATATCCATGACTTACTCATGATTAAATGCCTAGGTCCTGGCAGAACGCTGAGCACATGCTAGATAACTGTTGAGTTTAGTGAATCTTGCCCAATCCTTTACCATGCCCCAACATCATTTTATCATGTTTGCTTTACTAGGTGGGAACAAGGCACTCTCCACCCCACAAGACAGCTTGCTCCAGATTTAGAAAGTTCTAGGTATCAGAAAAATAAGTCTTCCTTAAAATGGACTTACAGCTGCCTTCCTGTAATTGTTTCCACCCACTGGCTCCAGTGCTGCCTTCCTAAGCTACGCAGAATAAGCCCAGTACCTATTCCATCAATCAATCCTTGAGCGTTTGGAGATACACCCTCCCTTCCCAGACTGGGCGAAGCTCCTTCTCTTTATTCTTTAGATCAAGCATCTGGATACTTATCAACACGTGTGAAGTATGTGTTTTCCTAGTGAATACTGTTTATAGGAAACCAAATAGACTTCAGACCCAAAAGAGGTAAGACATTTCTTAAGGCCAGCAGTTGAATGTTACTTTTCTTTATATCTACTTCCCAGGGCTCAATAGATGTTCAAATTTAGCTATTTTGGCTATTCTTTTTCTTTTATTGTATAAATGTGAAAAGACAAGCATGGCTCCACAAAGTCTTCCCCTACATTGTCCCTCCTCATGCCCACCCCCAGCCCTGCTGGAAAGAATTCATTGATCCTTCAGGTACTTTCACAGCCCTTTGTACAAACCTATGTGAGAGTCCTGATCACAATGTATTATCATGAAGTTTCCTGTGGGTGTCTATTTCCACACTAGACCATGAACCCCTTGAGGAGGGCAGGGTCTTATTTGTTACTGTATCCCATTACCTAGCACAGTGCCTGGTACATCATAGATAGTCAATATATGTTGCAAGTAAGTGTCATAGAGTATCTAAGCTAAAAATACCTTATTTGTATACAGGATGCCTTGTCTTATCCATTTTGAATAAAGGGATAAAGTTCTGCTTTGCTGGGCCATTTGGGGGCAAGAAAAATGACTGTACCTATATTGTAGGTATAATGTTCAGATATTTGGGGGCTCTCAAAAGGGAGTCTTTGCAGGTTTTCAGAAGAAAAGGTATATATTTTTTATGCTTCTGTGTAGTAAATTTGCAGAACACAGGCTACGCCCTGAGCTGAGTTTAATGGCATGACGCTTCATTGAGGGCACTCTGATGTTCCAAAACATGATGCCTGGAGAGTGCAGAAAATGTCCTCGCCCCTTTAAGGAAACCTCTGTGGGAAACAGCAATCCAAGACAAGACTCCCCCCAGGGAGTCAACCCTTACAATGAAATTTCTTTCTTTCCTTTTTAAAAATGAATCTCTATAGTCACTTTAATCTGCTTTAGCGACCTAATGGATTGGTGGGTTAGAAGTCAATAGCCATGAAAAGCTTTTCCCAAGAGGCATCCTCACAGCTGCTATGAAATCGGAAATGTGTGTGTAGCATGGAAGTGACGGGTCAGGGGGACTTCAGTTCAAAAAGAACCAGAGGGTACTAGAATTTCACTGAGATGCCCCCAAGGACAGACACTCAAATTTACAAAAGTGAAGTCCAGACAAATTCCATGGCAACCATCGTTAGGAGATGTGGGGTTAGTAAGGGAGAAGAGAGCTGGAAACAACAGCTGAGCTTTTATCTTATGGCTATTGCAAAGCATGTAACTGTCCATTTCCCTTTTGCAGTTGGCTGTTGAGTGAGCCAAATCTGTGGTCCACCCTTAGGAAGTGTGAGTTTACCTTCTGTGTACAACCTCTTTTTTGAACTATCTTACGTGTCTACCTTATCTTTATCAGTCCTCATAAATTTGTTTGGGAACAAAGTCAGAAATAGTGGAAACTCTCTGTACACAGGGCTTGTTGCCTGGTGGGCTTCTCTGGTGGGACAGCAGGCTAGAGATCACTAATTCTTTGCATGCTCGGGCTAGATACCACTAATTCTTTACTCTCGGGCTGACTGGTTTTACCAGAGAGGCATCTTCTGATTTCCTGCCTAGGAGTAGAGAGGGACTTAAAGCCTCTTTCCCTGTCTGCATGTGCTTTCAGAACCCAGTGGGAAGGGGAACTAGGGAAGAGGGTAGTCACTGTTCAGTTGATGTCCTCTTGTGAATTCCCCCTTTGGTTGTCCCTTTACTAGATATTAGTGATGGGGGGAAGGGTGGTGGACTGAGGTAAGCATGTGTTTTCAACCTACCATGATTAATTGCAAGTCCTTCCAGGGATGCCAGGGCACGGTGGGGCCCTGTAAGCAATTGCATGATCAGGAACATCAAGTATGACCCGTACCAAGTATCAAGTATGATCTGAAGAACACTCAGCTGAACTTTCTCTTTGGAAACAGAGCTGCTATTCTTCAGGTTACCTACCATTCCTTGGACCATACTAACCTAGTATATTCCTGGGGGACTTAAAAGATCCATCAGTGAAAGTTCCAGAAAAGGGCCAGACACTGTCTGCTGTGTAGGTTCTAAGCCATCCCCAATTGATCTGGGGTGGCCTCAGCCTGCAATGACTTGAAGCAGGATTGTGGTTCCTCGGCTGGAGATTGAAATCAGGCCGCAGCAGTGAGAGGGCTGAACCCTAGCCACTAGTCCAGTGGCCAGTGACAAGGCCCCTGGCCTGTTGTCTTTGTAGAAGTGAATTCCCACAAAGAGATAGAAAGTAGTAAAACAAGTGTTTATTAGGAGAAAAAAGGGTACGTGTGAATAGACTCACACGGGTGGGCTCAGAGAGAGAGTTGTGCCCTTGTGGTAGTTTGAATCACTTATGTGGGGCATTTCTTCCCGGTTTCCTTTGGCCAATCATCTTGCTTTGCCTGGTTCTGAGTCCGTATTTGGTTTGTCTCAGGGTCCTCCCCTGTGTGCGTGCACATCTCTTAGCCAAGATGGGTTCCAGCAAAGAGGCTTATGGGTAGGTTGACATCACTCACTTTTTGACCTCCAAGGAGCCTTTCTGTGCATGCATAGCCGGGAAGGTCTCATTGACCTTGAGAATGAGAAATATGTGGTTTCTCTTTTATCTGGACAGGGCCCAGCCTCTCCTATTATCGTTCTGCCATTATCTTCATCTTGGACTATCTGTCCACAGGGGACAAACTCCAGCTGCTCAGCCTGGAGCCCATCTATCTCCTGCCTCACAATCATTAGGAACCCCATGGTCTTTGGAGCCATTATTGAGAGAGGTTTGTGTATACACCAGGACTGTCCTGGTCCACTTCCTCAAAAGGGGTGCTCTGGATTAGATTCCAGGCTAAGGTCCTGCTAGGGGTGCCTACTCTCCTCTGTGATTATCAACTCTAGAGAGTCCTAGTGTCCTCAGGTGACCCCCAAGCAAACTCAAACCCAGGAAGCTCTGGGAAGCTGGGAGAATGTGGGGAGGCTTCCCACGTCATACGAGGCACATTTCTATATACCAGGGATACAACAGGGAAGAACATAGGAAATAATCCTGCCCTGGTGGAGCTGACATTCCTAGGGGCATGAAAGAGAGCTTAAATTTAAAGGGAGCAAGACCAATTTTAGGAAAAACCTACCCACTCATTCTAATTTGGTAAGAAAAATAAATACAAGTGGTGCATGTAGGCTTCTAAATCTTAGGAAACACAGGTCTTTATAAACTCAAAGAGTGAAGGTGGTGGCCACAGGGGAGCAGAATGGCAGGTTAGCAGGTCAGCAGTGAGTCAGCAATGTTCCCTGAACCCCTGTGAGGTCTGGACTGGATGTTCGTCTCCATCCATTGCTGAGCTGGTGATCTAACATTTTAATTTTTCACATCTGCACTTTCTCTATTGGATACAGAAACACAGGTAAAGTGTTGTGCACAATGCTCAAAGGATAAATGCTGATATTACAGCCACTGTAATGAACTGTCCTGCTTCTACCCCTTATTCAAGTCTTACTGTGTACACATACGTTTCCAGACACACTCCTCTTATCTGAAACTTTGTTCCCTTAAAGCACTTGGTTTATGCTCTAGATAAAATTTCTCATTTCACCCCATAAAAAAACATTTGGAAAATTGCGGTCTCCTTTGACTGTTTAGGGTGTCGACTTCTTTTGTTACCTTAATGCAGAGATCAGGTTTAGGCAGGTCTGGTAAAGGACATTTGTTGATTTGGGGTCATCCAGTATCCATTCACCCTACTTCCACTAATAGGCCGTGCTCTCATTTTCTCTGGGGAATCCACACTCCCTTATTCTTATACCATGTAGATCAGATGTACACCACCCCTCATCTCCCCGTGACACCATCACCCCCACTAAAGCACAAGGGGTGAAGCATGTGAACTCAGCTAAGCCGCTCATTCAAACTCCCCACACACAGTGATTGAGCTAAGGTACCAACACACATTCTAATCAGAACTATGGAAATGCAATGAGACCTTCTGTGGAAATGCTACGATAGAAACCAGTGTTCTTTCCTGATGAACCTGAACCTCAGACATTGGAAGACCTAGGGCCACAGACATCTTGAACCAGGAGGACACTGAGAATAGAGCTAAAATTGAGGAAATAGAGCTGAAAGTGTGAGAGAAAATAGGGGAGACAAAGGATATAAAAGGAAAGAGGAAAGAGAGATTGGATCCTGTTGACGTTATATGAGCCCTGGATCGACCTGTGCTGGAGCTGGGAGAGAGCGCCCTGGACTTTTCAGTTATGTGAAGCAATCACCTCCTATTTCCACTTAAACCAATTTGCATTACACTGATTGTCATTTGCCAAGAAAGAAGCTTACTTGATAAGCTGGTGTGGCTACCAGCAGAATGAGGAGGAAAGGATGCCTCATGGATGTGACTTGAAGGACATCAGGTCCGGGACCAGCTGACCTGATGGGAGAGAAGTGCGCACATCAGACCCTCCTGGTCATCCTACAGGACCTGGGACTGCTGAGAGCTTGGAAAGAGGATACACTGTTTGTGTCAAGTAACACTGAGCCTATATGGCTATAAATTTGGAGAGGACATGTGATTTGAGAGATTGCAATTAGGATAATAACAAAGTGCTTCATAGGTAGATTTCCTAAGTCTCTCAGATTCCAGAAAGGAAATGATTCTCATAGGGTTCTAACACATGGATTCATCAAAAGATCACTGGGTCAAAGGAAAGAACCCAGTTCCCACATTCTAAACCGCAGAAACTCTTTTTAATGTGAGGTACAAAGTAAACCACTGTCTTAGCTCAGGCTGCTATAACATTAAACAGGTGGCTTAAACAACAGACATTTATTTCTCTCAGTCTGGAGGCTGAGAAGTCTGAGATCAGGGTGCCAGCATGATGAGATTCTGGTGAGAACCCTCTTCCTGGCTTGCAGACAGCTGCCTTCTTGCTGTGTCCCCTCATGACAGGGAGAGAGGAAGCTCCAGTGTCTCTTTCTTTTCTTATAAGGGCACTAATCCCAACACGAGGGCTGCACCCTCATGACCTCATCAAAACCTAATTACCTTCCAAAGGCTCCACCTCCTAATACCATCACATTGGAGGTTAGGGCTTCAACATATGAACTAGGGGAAGAGGGGAGGCAGGGAACACAAATGTTCAGTCCATAACAATCACCAAGATGTTGCAGATATTCAGAAGATTCCTGGCTGGTGCAGCTATTTAAATTTCATACTGTTACAAACCCCTTCTGGTTTTTCAGAGGCTGCTGTGGCAATTTTGATAGCTGAGATTCCGGACCCTCAGTTTCAACCTAGCACCCCAAACCAACGTGCACCATTCTCATGGAGTCAGCAGGTTTTCTCCGCGTTTTCCTTCCTTCCTTCAGTTCCAAGTTTGGCCCTGTTTTCTAAATTGGTATGCTGCCCTTGGCTGCGGATCATAGTGACCTGCTAAAGGGGCTTAGCCAAGAAAATAAGCCTCGTTCATATGAAAGACCCCTGCTGGAAAAGCTTAACCTAAACCACATTCCACAAATCACACCACCCCCAGAGAACCCTCCGTTCTAAGAAGATGATTGCACTTTTTGTCTATTAAGTAGAGCTCAAACTCCTGTAAATTCTGTCAGGGATTCTCCATGGGATAATGAGATTTGGGAATAGGATGAACACCAGAGTATGTATCCCCAAAGTTTCAAAGAATTACTATTCTTTAAATCCTGTTTTTCATTTTGTTAGAAAATGAAGTTAAAGGGACAGCAAATTACTCACTGGCTTGTTTGTTAATTAAAACAATATGGAGCAAAAATTCCATCTTTGGTCAGCTTGAACAAAGCATTCTCTACCCAGTGATGTATCCTTAAATTCCAGAGTGTGATTTCCATCTGGTCCAAGCCAAAAAGTAAAATAAAAAAGAAGAAAACTAGGCAGAGTTTCTCATCTCCTCTATTAGAGTACACTCACTATTGCAACAAACAACCCCAATCTTAGTGACTTAACATTAGTCAATTTTCTTTCTTGCTTATGCAAAGCTCAGTTGTCTGTAAGGTGGACAGTGTAGTGGGGCTACAGACAGTCTTCCAGCTGAGCCCTGGGGTTGTCGCTACACCCTCTGCTCCTGGCCAGCAGATGATGGCAGGAGGGAGAAGAGGAGGAACACGCAGGAGGATTCAGGGGCAGGAGTCCCTACTAACTGCAAGGGAGGCTGAGAAATGAAGTCCCACTCTGTCCCCAGGGAGAGGAGGGCATGGGCCCTCTAGCTGGACTCTGTCACCTCTGCTCTGCCCAACACTTTAAGTCAGCATACAGGCTTCTCTTCTGTCTTCTATGTAGTTCTTATCAAAACCACAATATTCGCCTCATACTTTGCAGTTTGTAAAGCCCTTGCCTGTGTACCATTTTACTAATCCTCCCAACCATTTTAAGAGATGGTGATTAATGTCAGTGATCGATCCCCACGTTAATGATGAGCAAATTGAGGCAAGAGCGAATGAGCAACAGAGCTGGGTCTGGAACCCAGGGCTTATGGCTTCAACTGCTCTACTTCCGCAGGGGGACAGGGTAGCGAGGTGGCCAAGGGACCTGGCTCTGGCACCAGACTACCGGGCTGCAATCTGAGCACTGCCATTGGTTGACCACAGGATCCATGGCACTTGTCGACTCTCCAGCACCAGTTTACAACGTGGGGCAATTGGAAAACAGCCCTCATAGGGCCACTGATGAAATTCCAGCTGGTGATGTCCAAGGGGCCTGCAAAGCACCTGGCTTCTAACAAACCTCCTCAATGATTGCTGACAGCAGCCAGGGGAAGGAGACTAAGAAAACACCCAGACTCTCGTAGGGCCCCTGCTTAGAGCTCTACTCTTTGCTATTGAATAACATTTTCATAAATTTCATTTCCATGCAGAGAAAAAGCCTTCTGACTGCATTTTCACTTTTCATCACCACAGAGGGGTGCCCTCTGGTCTCTTGGTGAGGGACCCGCAGAGTTGGTATTCTCTCTCCAGGCTTCCGTCATGACAGCCCTTCATTCATTGCCAGGATGCGCTCAACCCAGAGAGGGAGACTCCAAGACTGGAAACAACTTCTGAGGGTCCCATGACGAGGACCCATGCCCAGGGACCCAGCCCAAGGTGGCCTTCAAACTGGGGACTCACAAACGCTTGGACTATTTCATTTCAACACCATGGGTAATTACTAATGATACCAAGAGCCCACCAGGTTTCCGTAGACTCAGTAATTTACAAAGACATTCTCCACTTGACTGCCCCACACTTCCCCCACGAGGGAGACATGAAAGATGTTATTACTGGCCATTCCTAAGACTAAGAAAACTGAACCTCACTTTAATAACCTTTCCAAGGTTGTATGGTTATTAAATAGTAGGGTCAGTACTAGAACCTTGCTAGAATAGAAAGCATGACTCTTTTTTTGTATGGAGTCCTCAGATGCAGACTCTGGACAAGAATTTGAAGGCAAGTAGTTCATTTTAGAGACCATCCCAGGAAGTGAAGAAAGGAAAGAAGAAAGGGAAGGAGCCAGGGTGGCCCCTGTAGGCAACTGTGCAGCTCATCCTGCTGGGGAGCTCTGGAAGATGGTGTAGAACATGCCACCCCAGGGATGCTTGTCCTGTAACCCCCATCTGTCATTGGTCAGGGGTCTCAGGGACATTAACTCCCAGGCCCGTTCAGCCTACCTCATACCCAGGCTCAGAGCAAGTCTCTGTGTGGAGAACCCTGGGGCCTGCAGTAGGATACTTCTGACATGAGCCCGGACGGGGGGTGTGTAGGGGAAATGGGTGGGGTACCCACAGCATCTGCCGGGTTCAGTGTGGGACCAGACACCTCCTGCCAGTGTCCCCTCCTTAGCCCCCAACCTATTCCCACTGACAATCTCTACAGGGGGTCCATAATGGAGACTGGATTTTTCCAAGGGCTGCACATGTTTCCTGAGAGAGACGGGATTGGAAATAGTTGATGATAGAGATGTAGATTGAATCCAGCTCTGTCATTTCCTTGAGTAAATCACCTTAACCTCTTACAGCCCATTTCTCCACCTGTAAGATAGGGATAATATATATTGCAGTGGATTTGGGGAAGGATTAAAAATAGAAAAACTAAAGCGTAAGCCCCCATGACAGCAGGGACCATGCGTGTTGTAATCATCAATGTATTCCCAGCATTGAACACAGTGCTTGGGAATGAATGAAGGAAGGAAGGAATGAGTGGAAGGAAAGGTAGAAGTAAGGAAAGTAGGGGTGGAGAGAGAGAAAAGAAAGAGAGACAGAAAGAAAGAAAAAGAAGGAAGGAAGGAGGGATGGAAGGAAGGAAGAAAGGGATGATGTCAAGTACCTGGCCCACTGAAGGCTCTCAAAAAGTGTTGGTTCTCGGGCTTCCCTGGTGGCGCAGTGGTTGAGAGTCCGCCTGCCGATGCAGGAGACACGGGTTCGTGCCCCAGTCCGGGAGGATCCCACATGCCGCAGAGCGGCTGGGCCCGTGAGCCATGGCTGCTGAGCCTGCGCGTCCGGAATCTGTGCTCCAAAGCGGGAGAGGCCACAACAGTGAGAGGCCCGCGTACCGCAAAAAAAAAAAAAAAAAAAGTGTTGGTTCTCATTCTGCCTTCTGGTTCTTGGCCTGGTGGTGTACTACGTTATAATAGCTGAACCAGGAGAAAATGAAACCTTTAAGCCCTGATAAATATTGTTTCATTTCTCAGGCGAGCCACAGAGTATAAAGTTTAAAAAGTGTTTCCTAAAAAAGAGGCTCAATGTCTCTCTAGCTGTGGTCTGTCAAGCATTGGGTGGACTTGCCCTCTCTCCTCCCCTTGCCTCCGTCCTGTGGTTCCTTCTCCCACCTGGACTGGTGGTTTTTCAGCCCAGGACTGCCGGGTGCAAAGGACAAGGGTTGGGCAAAAGCTCCGGTTTTCTTCCTGCTTTCTGCACCTTTCCTTTTATGTCCTGCCTGCCGTGCACCACCTCTGCTCACCTCCCTCCTCTCCCATCTCCCACCTTACCCTAGCAGTGGACCCCAGCAGTGGACCCCAGCAGTGGACGCCAGCAGTGGATGCCAGCAGTGGATGCCAATGGACCCCAGCAGTGGACCCCAGCAGTGGATGCCAGCAGTGGACCCCAGCAGTGGACGCCAGCAGTGGATGCCAGTGGACCCCAGCAGTGGACCCCAGCAGTGGACCCCAGCAGTGGACCCTGGCATTGTATCCCAGCAGTGGATGCCAGCAGTGGACGTCAGCAGTGGACCCCAGCAGTGGACTCCAGCAGTGGACTCCAGCAGTGGACCCTGGCAATGTACCCCAGCAGTGGATGCCAGCAGTGGACCCCAGCAGTGGAACCCAGCAGTGGACGCCAGCAGTGGACGCCAGCAGTGGATGCCAGCAGTGGACATCAGTGGACCCCAGCAGTGGACTCCAGCAGTAGACCCTGGCAATGTACCCCAGCAGTGGACTCCAGCAGTGGACCCCAGCAGTGGACCTCAGCAGTGGACTCCAGCAGTGGATGCCAGCAGTGGACGCCAGTGGACCCCAGCAGTGGACTCCAGCAGTGGACGCCAGCAGTGGACCCTGGTAATGTACCCCAGCACTGTTCCTCAGCAGAGTACCCCAGCTGTACTGCGAAAACTCGCCTCCCATGAGAAAACTCGCCTCACGTGGAATCTCCTACTCATCTTGGGTCCCAGTGAATGTTGCTGTGAACACTCATATATCCCCCAAAGCCAGAAACACGCTCTGCATTGACAGTCGTAATGACAGTGCTGAGACGCCCCAGGCTGATTCACTCCTCCCACAAGCCTTTACTGAGCCACTGTCACGTAGCCGGCAGTGCGCCCGGCTGTGGGGAGACAGTGGCAAATAAGGTAGAACCTGTCTCTCCTCTCACGGAACTTGAAGCCTAGTAGGAGAGGCAGATAGTACACAAGTAATCACCAAACAAATACATCTTTACAGTCATACGCAAGGTGAAGGACACGTACAAGGCCTGCAGTAGGGAGATGACGCCTCTCCCGGGCAGGTTTGCTGCGGAAGTGGCGTTTGGTATGCAGAGGCTAACTAAGGTATGAGCAGGAGATGGGGACTGCCTGGCAAA
Source organism: Aethalodelphis obliquidens (assembly GCF_003676395.1). Lineage (NCBI taxonomy): Eukaryota > Metazoa > Chordata > Mammalia > Artiodactyla > Delphinidae > Aethalodelphis > Aethalodelphis obliquidens. Next base: position 3,758,683 of record NW_020837950.1, on the reverse strand, counting down.
ACCCTAGAGCAGGAAGAAACCCACTATGTGCCGAGACCTGAGAGGCCCCTATGACTAAGGTGCCGTAAGTGAGGAGCATGGGGGCGCCGGTGAAGCCTGAGAATTTCAATGACCTGTCCTGAGGTCACATGACCAGGACATTTGGGGACTGGACTGGATCCTGAGCTGGACGATGCAGAGCATTATAGGTTTAAGTCATTCATTCCATGGACACGTATTGAGCACCTACTGTGTGCCATGCACTGTTTTAGGCATTGAAATAGAGAAGAAAATAAAGTCTCTTCTCTCAAGGAGTTTGGTCTTTGTCCAGAGCCCTGGAAGCCCCAAGGAAGGATTTTAGGCAGGAGGTAACAAAATCAGACCTGTATGAGAGACTGGGCTGCTGGCAGTGCGGTGAAGGGTGCAGAGGCAATCTGGAAGGCAGCCCGGTGGTCAGGGTGAGAGCCAACAGCAGCTTGGCCCAGAGAGTGACAGAGGACATAGAAAGAAGTGGACACATTCCAGAGACATTTAGAAGGAAACAGTTATAGCACTTGGTGATTCACTGGTTGTCAGGGTGACGGTGATAGAGACATCACAGGTAACTTCCAGGTCCCCGAAGATATGCAGTGCCTTCTGAATCACCTAAGAATGAATAGTTTGTGGCAAGGTAGTGTAAATATTTGGATTCCTAAAACCGTGAACACTGGTATGGGACACCGTAGTTAACCAGAACTCACACTTTTCTCATCTATGTTTAGCTTAGGATAAATGAAAGGTGCGTGTGAGGAGGGGGTGTTATTTGTATTGGCAGAAGTATCGTTTCCTAGGGCTGCCATCACAAATGACAACAAACATGGCAGCTTGAAACAACAGAAGCGTATTTGCTCACAGTTACAGAAGCCAGAAGTCTGAAATCAAGGTGTTGGCAGGGTTGGTTCTTTCTGGAGGCTCTGAGAGGGAATCCACCCCATGTGCCCCCCTCCTAGTTTCTGGTCACTAGCAGCAATCCTTGGCCTTCCCTGACTTGCAGACGCAAAACTCTATTCTCGACCTCAGTCTTCACTGGCTTTCCCCCCGATAAGGTCTCTTATAAGGACCAGTCATTGGATTTAGGACCCACCCTACATCCAGGATGATTTAATCTCAAGCTCCCTAACTTCTGTACATCTGCTAAAACCCTATTTCCGAATAAGTTCACATTCATAGAGTTAGGACTTGGACATGCCTTTTGGGGAGATACCCTTCAACCCATTACAAGGAAATAACCACAAATATTAGGAAATATGATTGCAGGAAACAGACTCGGAGAAAGACATTTATGGGTTTCAAGGATGTGCATAGAAATGCACCAGTTTTCTCTTTGTTGCTAAACATTAATTACCATAGTCTTTTTTCTTCTTCTTCCCGAAGTGCCTTAGAGGAGAGACGAGATTTCCATAGTTCTATCTCACAGTTTATATATAAACAGAGGAAACAAAGGATTTGTTTCATTGTACATGGCCCTGGAGATTTATACAAATTATTTCAAGCCAAGACTAATTGTTTAGTTTTCAGGTTGGTAATTTGTGTGCCTAAGAGTAAGAAAATAACCAGAGATTAAAGAACAGCTGTGGATGAATTAATTTTATCCCCAATCACGTGGCTGAGAGCTGGAAATGTGCCAGGAAGAAAAGCAAATAAATGAATTGAAAATCCTAGTCATTTACGTCAGACTTAAGCTGATCAATTCCAATCTATTCCCCATTGCAAAGAATAATAATAACAACAGCTTACAATATTGAACATTTACTTTGTGCTTGCCAACTACTGTTCAAAGCACTCTACACATATTATCTTATGTGATCCTCACAACAACGCTATGACGATTATCACCCCCATTTTGCAGAAGAGAATATTGAGGCAATAAGAAACTTGCTCAAGGCCACAAAGCCACTAAGAAGTAGAGAGGCCAGGATCTGGACTCAGGGAGACATCAGAGCACCTACTTTAAATCAGTATGCAATTTTTTTTTTTTTTTTTTTTTTTTTTTACGGTACACACGCCTCTCACTGCTGTGGCCTCTCCCGTTGCGGAGCACAGGCTCCGGACGCGCAGGCTTAGCGGCCGTGGCTCACGGGCCCAGCCGCTCCGCGACATGTGGGATCTTCCCGGACCGGGGCACGAACCCATGTCCCCTGCATCGGCAGGCAGACTCTCAACCACTGCGCCACCAGGGAAGCCCCAGTATGCAATTTTTAAAGTCTTCTTTATTTCAAAAATATATAATAACCACTATTTTTTTTCTGCTTAAGGCAAAAATGTTGGATAAATTCCTGCCAGTCTCTACCAAGATCCCAAACTTCTAATCATCCTTCATCTTCCTACCTTCCAAAATGATCATTTGACTGTATTTAATGTCTTTCTACAGAAAATGTTAAGTGTAAAACTGTTTTTTAGGGCAGGCGGTCTCTGTTTGCATATCTAGCCAGGATATAAAGGACTTCAGACATTGGGGCAAGGTCACATAAAGGACACCCTCCAAGATTAAAACCAAGAAAACTCAGATTGTGGATTTTGTTTAAAAAAAAAAAAAAAAAAAGGATGAGAAGAAACCTGCTGATTAAAAGAGACTTAAAAGATATAACAATTTTTTAAATGATCAAGTCTAAACAAACCATAGTGTCCATAGATGCACACCGGGTAATAAAACTATTTTTAAAAACACAAGAAAGTGGGTTTCCCTGGTGGTGCAGTGGTTGAGAGTCCGCCTGCCGATGCAGGGGACACGGGTTCGTGCCCCGGTCCGGGAAGATCCCACATGCCGCGGAGCGGCTGGGCCCGTGAGCCGTGGCCGCTGAGCCTGCGCGTCCGGAGCCTGTGCTCTGCAACGGGAGAGGCCACAACAGTGAGAGGCCCACGTACCACAAAAAAAAAAAAAAAAAACACAAGAAATTGATAGCAGTTAGGTCAGCAGAGTGGTTACCTCTGGGGAAAGACAGGGTGGTGATTAGGATGGGGTATGTGGAGGGGCTTCTGGGTGTCTCCCTAAGTTCTATCTCTTGTCGTGGGTGATGGTTACAGGGAGTTCAATACGCTCTCCATGTCCCATTAAACCATTCATTGGCTTTATGTGGTGTTCTGTGTCTGTGTTTTATTTTACCTTAAACAGGTTTTATAATTTAAGAATAATTTAAGCATATTATTTACAAATACAGAGGTAATCAGGAGAAACAGCTAAAACAGGAGAGGGTAGTTCCTTCTAGGGGGTGTATGGCTGAGGGGTGATGAACTCCTGTATTTCATTGTAAATCTTTTGATGCTGAGTCTTTCTGATTAAAAAAAATTAATTAATCTTAAAAATAATATAAACTAGGTATAGTAAAAGCTTACCTGCAGGGCTGTCAAAAAGGATTTAATGATGAATACGGAGCACCCAGCCCAGTGCCTAGCTCTTAGGAGGCACTCAGTAAATGATGGGGATTCTATTCCTTCTCCCATGCCAAACGGAGGGATGGAGAAATGTGTCCATGGATCCCCAGCACTGCCTGCCACATGGTATGCACTCAATATATATCTATTTATTGAATGAATCAGTGAATATAGGGGTCTCTTTATATAATTCAACGTATTTTCAACATAAGCTTCCTAGCAAATCCTTGCTAGTTCTGGCTGTGAGCCAGCTCGGAAACACCACATCATATTAAGGCATTTCTAATTAGTGTGAGGGAGGTATTGAAGCAGGGTTTGACTAAAATATTTCAGAGGAATATAGCCTCTCTGTCCCCAGAAATAGTTGAATAAAAAAATATTAAACTCTAAATCGCAAAAGTAACATGTATACTAAAAAAAAAAAATTTTTTTTTTTGGCCACGCCCTGTGGCTGGCGGGAACTTAGTTCCCCAACCTGGGATTGAACCCACACCCTCAGCAGTAAAAGTGCAGAGTCCTAACCACTGGACTGCAAGGGAATTCCCAATATATTAAAAATTTTTAAGCTGCCTTTTGCCCCTCCCCACCACACCCCTAAATGTGGGCTGGACTTAGTGACTTGTTTCCAAAGAATGGAACAAAAGAGGAAAAATAATAACATTACAGTGGCCAAGTCTGAGAGACCACCTTAACCCAGGGACCAAGATTAACATCTACAGTGATAAGTCCTGTTGATGGCTAGCAATGAGAAGGTGGATGCCTCCTCTCTGTGGAATTCTTTCCCCAAATTCACAACCTCAATCTAATCATGAGAAAGTCAAAATTGAAGGACATTCTATAAAATATCTGACAAAACTGTCAAGATCATGAAAAAACATGGTAATTAATTTGATCGTTGTAATCATTTCACGGTGTGTGTATATATATATATATATATATATATATATATATATATATATGTATGTATATTAAATCATCACACTGTACACCTTTAGAAAAAATAAAAGTTTGCTGAATGAAAACAAAATCATGAAAAACAAGGAAAGAATGCAAAACTGCCCCACATTAGACTGTGTGGCACATGACAACTAAATGTGATGTCTGTCGTATCCTGGATTCGATATTGGGACAGAAAGAGAACAGTAGTGTAAAGACTGGTAAAATCTGAAGAAAGTCCAGAGTTTAGTTAATAATAACGTACAATCTTGGTTTCTTACTTCTGACAAATGTACCAAGGTGATGTAAGATGTGAACATTAGGGGAAAGGGGTGAGGGCTGATACAGGAACTCACTGTAATATCTTTGCAACTTTTCTGCAAATCTAAATTATTCTAAAATTAAAAGCTTATTTTTTTTTAACCCTGAAATCCTGTTTTTACTAAGTCTTAGTGCATGTGAAGGTGCATAAGTTTATACAGCCTAAGATCCATTCACTGACATTATTACTTTTTTTTTTTTTTTGCGGTATGCAGGCCTCTCACTCTTGTGGCCTCTCCCGTTGCGGAGCACAGGCTCCGGACGCGCAGGCTCAGCAGCCATGGCTCACGGGCCCAGCCGCTCTGCAGCATGTGGGATCTTCCCGGACCGGGGCACGAACCCGTGTCCCCTGCATCGGCAGGCGGACTCTCAACCACTGCGCCGCCAAGGAAGCCCTGACATTATTACTTTTAAATTTATTTATTTTATCTTTGGCTGCATTGGGTCTTCGTTGCGGTGCGCGGGCTTCTCATTGTGGTGACTTCTCTTGTTTCGGAGCGCAGGCTCTAGGTGCGCAGGCTCAGTAGTTGTGGCGCGCGGGCTTAGTTGGTCTGCGGCATGTGGGATCTTCCCGGACCAGGACTCATCCCCTGCATTGACAGGCGGATTCTTAACTACTGCGCCACCAGGGAAGCCCTAAAAGTTTATTTTTTTAAGTGTTGCCTTTAAGATTCGCTTATTACAAAAAGCTTTCAGAAACAAAACCAAACCCTAAACATACCGCATAGGAGAAGGGTTATACTTCGGAGTGCGCTGAGGGCATTATGGACCATTCTGCCTTTTGAGTAATGCAGCATGCAAGCAATGAAGCAAAGAAAACAAAAGACAGGTAGACTTAGGGAGGGAAAAATATTTTGAACACAAATCATCTTGCAGTGACTTCCATTTCAAGGGAACGGCAATTCCTCACACTCTTCCTTGGGTAAACTCCTGGAATGTGCAGACTGGACAACTGTGAGAATGGAGGGGGGAAGAGCTTTCCACGGAGAGGGATTGATCGGCTCAGGGAACTGGAGGAAGCCCAGTAGAGGTGATGTGGCAAGGCTAATTCAATGACATGCCTCTGGAGGGAGATTAACCCAGCAGAACCACACGCTGATGACTTTCCATGGTCCCTCTGACCCCTGTTGTGATGCTCGGAGAAGGAACCTATCCGAAATGAATCACCCACATTTATTTACTCATGAGGAAACCTCAGACGAACAAGCAGAGGAGTGTTGTATAAATGACAGGTCTGCACTCTTCAAAAGAGTCTAATGTTACAAAAGACAAAGTCTGAGATTAAAAAAGGCTAAAGACATAACGACTAAATGTCTGCTGGGGACTGGATCCCTGAAGAAAAAATAATTTTATAAAGGGTATTTTGGGGACAATTTGTGAAATTTAAATATGGACTGTATATTAAATAATAGTATTGAATCAATGTCAAATTTCTGAATTCGATCATCGTACTGTAGTTCCTATGTTAAGAGGATGCCCTTGTTCTTAGAGGATACAGGCTGAAATATTTAGAAGTGAAGGGCCATGATGTCTCCAGTGTACCCTCAAGTGGATCAGCAAAAATAATATACAAATAATAATAGTAATCACTGCAAGGGAGAGAGACACGAACGTCCTTCTGAATGGAAGAACCAATTGAAGTCATCCTGTCTCCAACTCATGCCTGAACGTGCACAAGCCTCTAGATGTGACTACTAACCTGCAGGATATATGAAAGACAGAGAAACACAGTCAGTAACACTAAAAAAAAAAAAAAAAAAAGACATATATTGAAAGTGATAAAGCAGATATGGCAAAATATTGCAATCGGTAAATCCAGGGAAAAGGTAGACAGGTGCTTATTACTCTGTTCTTGCAACTTTTCTGTAGGTTTGCAATTTTTCAAAATAAAAAGGGAAAGGAAATCCCTCAGGCTATTGTACCGTGAGTGGATTGGAGGGAGCAATAAAGAAGGTTGGTCCAGGTAAGACAGAACGGTGGCCTGGACTAAGCATTTGACAATGGACATGTAGAGATGCACGTATGGTTGACGTACATCTGGGATGTGAAGGAATGAAAGGAAGGAGGTATTATGTTCACACTTGACATGTGACAAGTCTACACCTCAGTTGCTTTCTGACTTGGTGTATCAGCAAAATATTACCTTTCAACATGTTACAATAATCATTAAAATCACCATAAGCATAAATGTAATAAGTGTTATTGTCAATGTTATTATTACAAACTACATACTAATAATTTGTTTCCATTGAGATAATATATGCTCATGGATGAACTGTAACCACAGGCTGAAGTCTATGATCCAGTTGGTGTTGGAGGGAGACCCGGGAAATTATGGTGAAAGCTTCCTGCCGGTTCTGATGTAGTCAGGTCACAGAGCCACCGCTCTAGAAACCCAGATCCATTCTAGTCTGGGTTTGGATTCCAGTCTCTCATCCTGTTGTCTCTCAGTGTTTCAGAGGAAGCCCACCCTCAGGCTAAGTGGATTTATTAATTACTGTTGCAGGGATTGTCCAACAGACAAACAAGATTATTCAAGAGAACTTGAAGTCAAAGCAGGGGAAGATATCATCACTCTCATTAAGGACTTTGAAAGAGTAGCTTCTTTTTTTTTTTTTTTTGCGGTACGCGGGCCTCTCACTGTTGTGGCCTCTCCCGTTGCGGAGCACAGGCTCCGGACGCGCAGGCTCAGCGGCCATGGCTCACGGGCCCAGCCGCTCTGCGGCATGTGGGATCTTCCCAGACCGAGGCACGAACCCGCGTCCCCTGCACCAGCAGGCGGACTCTCAACCACTGAGCCACCAGGGAAGCCCAAAAATAGCTTCTTAAATTCTCTCTCCAAGTCCTGCTCCTCAAGTTTCTGATTTCTAAATTTTATCTCAAGGATAGCGGAATAAGAATACATGTTGTGGCATTTACAATTTAAATCATGTGACTTTGGCAACAGTTACAAAACAACTCCAAATTAAGGAAAAACACTGCAGCAAGAAGACAAGTTTCACAACTGGACCCGCTGGAAATTCCAAGCCCTGGTGAAAGTAAAACAACGGAAAAACACACACTATCAACTTTCAAGCCTCTCTCGGCTCTCGGGCACTTGCAAGAATTCCAGACACCAGATGAGGATAGACATCAAGTCCATTACAATGTAATGATGGCTCCTTAGATGACGGCTCTAGGTTCTGCATACATTCAATCAATGTGAATCTAAGAAATCTCTTTTGGCGTTCATAAAACCAACTAGTTCTGAAGTTCAGTGTTCATTCTTGTCCGAGATTTAGAGACCCTCTACTTTCCCCAAGTGCTTCCCTGGACTAATTCAACCTGTGCACATAGATACAGCTAACTCTTCCGAGGCTACCAGTGTAAATCCTTCCTGCCTTAAGAGGAAAAGTTTTAAGCTTAAATGAAAAATGCTGTTTGCCCAAAGACATATGTACAAAGACACTTACTTCAAGGTTGCTTATAACAGCAAAAAAGAACCTAAATGTTCTTTAAATAAGTTATGGTATATCCATATTATGGAATTATATGCAGTAATTTTGTTTTCTTTTCAATGAAGTAGCTCTGGTACAGAAAGATCTTTAAGACTATTAGGCTGCGGGGGAAAGCGATTTGCAGAATAACAGTTTTAATTTTTTTTAACATCTTTATTGGAGTATAATTGCTTTACAATGTTGTGTTAGTTTCTGCTGTATAACAAAGTGAATCAGCTATACATATACATTTATCCCCATTTCTCCTCCCTCTGGTGTCTCCCTCCCACTCACCCTATCCCACCCCTCTTGATGGACACAAAGCATGCAGCTGATCTCCCTGTGCTATGTGGCTGCTTCCCACTAGCTTTCTGTTTTACATTTGGTAGTGTATATATGTCCATGCCACTCTCTCACTTCCTCCCAGCTTACCCTTCCCCCTCCCCATGTCCTCAAGTCCATTCTCTACATCTGCATCTTTATTCCTGTCCTGTCCCTAGGTTCTTCAGAACCATTTTTTTTTTTTAGATTCCATATATATGTGTTAGCATACGGTATTTGTTTTTCTCTTTCTGACTTACTTCACTCTGTAGGACAGTCAAAATGGATTAAAGACCTAAATGTAAGGCGAGACACTATCAAACTCTTAGAGGAAAACATAGGCAGAACACTCTAGGACATAAATCACAGCAAGATCCTTTTTGACCCACCTCCTAGAGAAATGGAAATAAACACAAAAATAAACAAATGAGACCTAATGAAACTTAAAAGCTTTTGCACAGCAAAGGAAACTATAAACAAGATGAAAAGACAACCCTCAGAATGGGAGAAAATATTTGCAAACGAAGCAACTGACAAAGGATTGATCTCCAAAATATACAAGCAGCTCAATATTAAAAAAACAAACAACCCAATCCAAAAATTGGCAGAAGACCTAAATAGACATTTCTCCAAAGAAGATATACAGAATAACATTTTAAAATATTTACGTTTAAAAAATCAAAACTAAATACATATGTACATGTTAATATTATCTCTGTGCATATATATGTATGTTAATGCAAGGAAAGGTCTGGAAGGGCCTTCTACAAACTTTCATTAGCATTTACCTTTGGAGAAGGAAATGGAGTTGGCAGAAAGCAAGGGGACACTTTCATTTTTACTCTATTTAACTGGGTCTTGTTGAATTTTTAATTATAATCATGATTTGTACGTCACTTCTGTAATTTTCCAAAAATTTGTATCTAAGTCAAATGTACAGAAAATAAATAGCAAAAAAGCTTTGTGAAGATTATTCTATTTCTATTGTGTTCTCCTAACTGCAGACAATGAGCATTTACTACTTTTATTTTTAAAATAATACAAAGTGTTTTTAAAAAGAAAAGAGAATCATATTCTGTAACTGGAGCTGGGGAAAACCAGGCTGTTTCTGAATAAAAGAGCCCAGTAAGGGATCCCTAAATGGTTCAGGAAAGGGTTGCCAAACTTGCTCCAAATTTGCCACAAAGTTGCTACAAGTGTGGAGCAGTTGGTTTGCTGGGCCGACCTTCTGTGGACCTACAGGAATAGAGAAGCCTTCACCCCGGGGCCCTGTTCCCTGTCCCTTTGGGCCCAGGAGGGAACAGTACCTGGGAGTCTGGGCCACTGTAAGCAGACTGCCCCTCACTGAGCCCCATGGTGTGTGCCCATCAAAGGCCTGTAGCCGGCAAGCACCACTGTCCTTCTGCAAGGACAGAAACAGCACCTGAGGGGACAACGCTGACTTCATTAGATGCCAGCAGCAGGAACTGCTCCTGGGGGCCAAACTGCTCCCAGAGTGACTTATAGAAGTTTGCACAAAACACAAGAGTGACAACTTGATGATCTCAGCTCTCTCTGCTCTTTTTTATTGGCTGGCCCAAACAGCATCCCCCTATGCCTGAGACTCTGACCTGCCCAAAAGGAAGATACCAAACATTAACTTTAGAACCAGGCCATGGCAGAGACCCAGTATGAGCTGATGTCTCTCAGAGAGGCGACCATACCTCCAAAGAATCAAAGAATTAAGCTAGATGGTTTTAGCATCATCTTCTTTCCTTAAATTAATCCAGGCAACCTCACTTATTCCTATTTTAAATATGTGCTTAAGTGGAAGATTTAATGGGTACTGTTTTGTTCAGCTAGGCCTATTAGTGAATTAACAATGACAAAATAACACCTAACACTTACAGTCCAGCATTGATATGTATTGCACGCACTGAACACGTGGGCAGGTGTTGTGTTCTGTGCCTGACATACTTCATCTCATTTAATCCTTACAACAGCATTAGACCTGGGTGTTATTATTATCATCCCCATTTGACTGATGAGGAAACTGAGACTGACCAAGAATACACAGCTGGTAAGTGGCAGAGCCTATATCCGAATTTGTGTACATTTGATTTCAAAGCCTGTGCTCTCAACTGCTGTGTTATTTGGGGGAAAGATCTGTTCTTCAGATGAACAAAAGTCCTAAACTACCTCATCATTTGTACCTGAAATTCAAACCAGGTAGCCTGAGAGGCCCCAAAACAAAATACTCCAAAAAGACTCTCAGCCTCAGTTTTCTCATCTCTAGATGGGAACGGTAATACTAGACTCTATCTCACAGGGTTGTGAGAACCCAAGGAGGAAACTCACACAAAGGGCTTAGCTTAGTATCTGGCACATAGCAATTGTTCAATAAATAAGTGATCAAAATAACTAACACTTCAAAAGCGTGCCAGTAAATATATCAGCTGGATTAGTTTACCAATACAGCCAGCAAACACCTCAGAGAAAGCAGGGTCCAAGCCATGCGATACTGAAAGGGGAAGTCTTAATGGAAGGACTGAAGAAGTCATGAGAATTAAGTCCATGTACTAGGCAATGCTCCTTGGAACTGGAACCCACCCCCTTGGTGCTGGGCAGGGGAGCAGAGAGGAGGGAAGGGAGATGGGAACACAGGGACCCAGGCAGAACAAGCTGGTTACTGAACCTTCCTCTCCATCCTCCCACCAACAGGGCTATCTTAGTGAAATTGAGGTACAATGAGCTCAATGCTATTTGAAAGTTGCTAAGACAGTTCTCACCACAAAACAAAACGAAACATTGTAACTATGTGAGGTGATGGATGTGTTAACTAACCTTACCAGTGGTATTTATTTGTAGTACATACATATGTCAAATCTTTATGTTGTATACCTTAAACATACATAATATTATATGTTAATTATATCTCAGTAATGCTGAAAAAATAAATTAGTTCAATGCCCTCTCCAAAAGGGGGGAAAGCCATGAAAGGGCAGCATTAAAAGCTGAAAGATGTTTGGGTAAGGGAATAAAAGGAAGCCTTACCTTTTTAGCATCAGATTGGAGGTTTTCAAACTGTGTTCCATGGAACCCTGCTTGGTGGGTTCCACAAATGTTTTCATTAGGATTTCACTTTTTAAAAATAACTAGGTTAAATAATGAACAGACATGCTTAAGAGTATTATAAATCAAATTTAAACTCATTAGAGACCCCCAACTGAGATAACTTGGGAGGTTAACTTATTTTTATGAAGACCTCAAAAGTAAATGTTCTGGGGAGGAAGCTTCGGAGCCGCGGAGGAGAGCACAGCAACAGGGGCGCGGAGGGCAAAGCGGAGAGATTCCCGCACAGAGGATCAGAGCTGACCAGCACTCACCAGCCCGAGAGGCTCGTCTGCCCACCCGCCGGGGTGGGCGGGGCTGGGAGCTGAGGCTCGGGCTTCGGTCAGAGCGCAGGGAGAGGACTGGGTTTGGCGGCGTGAACACAGCCTGAGGGGACTAGTGAGCCACAGCTAGTGGGAAGGAGTCCGGGAAAAAGTCTGGACCTGCCTAAGAGGCAAGAGACCATTGTTTCAGGGTGCACAAGGAGAGGGGATTCAGAGCACCGCCTAAACGAGCTCCAGAGACAGGTGTGAGCTGTGGCTATCAGCGTGGACACCAGAGACCGACATGAATTGCTAAGGCTGCTGAAGCCACAAAGAAGCCTGTGTGTGAGCACAGGGCACTATCCACACACCCCTTCCGCGGAGCCTGTGCAGCCCGTCACTGCCAGGGTCCTGGGATCCAGGGACAACTCGCCCGGGAGAACGCACGGTGCGCCTCAGGCTGGTGCAACGTCACGCCGGCCTCTGCCGCCGCAAACTCCACCCGCACTCCGTGCCCCTCCCTCCCCCCGCCCCCCGCCCCAGCCTGAGTGAGCCGGAGCCCCCGAATCAGCTGCTCCTTTAAACCCGTCCTGTCTGAGCGAAGAACAGACGCCCTCAGGCGACCTACACGCACAGGCGGGGCCAAATCCAAAACTGAGCCCCTGGGAGCTGTGAGAACAAAGAAGAAAAAGGGAAATCTCTCCCAGCAGCCTCAGAAGCAGCAGATTAAAGCTCCACAATCAACTTGATCTACCCTGCATCTGTGGAATACATGAATAGACAACGAATCATCCCAAATTGAGGAGGTGGACTTTGAGAGCAAGATTTATTATTTTTTCCCCTTTTCCTCTTTTTGTGAGTGTGTATGTGTATGCTTCTGTGTGAGATTTTGTCTGTATAGCTTTGCTTTCATCATTTGTCCTAGGGTTCTATCCATCCGTTGTTTTTTTTTTTTCTTTTAAAAAAATTGTTTTCTTAATAATTATTTTTTATTTTAATAACTTTATTTTATCCTTTCTTTCTTTCTTTCTTTCTTTCTTTCTTTCTTTCTTTCTTTCTTTCTTCTTTCTTTCTTTCTTTCTTTCTTTCTTTCTTTCTTTCTTTCTTTCTTTCTTTCTTTCTTCTTTTTCTCCCTTTTATTCTGAGCCATGTGGATGAAAGTGCTCCAGCCAGGAGTCAGTGCTGTGCCTCTGAGGTGGGAGAGCCAACTTCAGGACACTGGTCCACAAGAGACCTCCCAGTTCCACATAATATCAAAGGGCAAAAATCTCTCAGAGATCTCCATCTCAATACCAGCACCCAGCTTCACTCAACGACCAGCAAGCTACAGTGCTGGACACCCTATGCCAAACAACTAGCGAGACAGGAACACAACCCCACCCATTAGCAGAGAGGCTGCCTAAAATCATAATAAGTCCACCGAAACACACCACCAAACGTGGACCTGCCCACCAGATAAATAAGATCCAGCCTGATCCACCAGAACATAGGCACTAGTCCCCTCCACCAGGAAGCCTACACAACCCACTGAACCAACTTTAGCCACTGGGGACAGACACCAAAAACAACGGGAACTACGAACCTGCAGACTGCAAAAAGGAGACCCCAAACACAGTAAGATAAGCAAAATGAGAAGACAGAGAAACACACAGCAGATGAAGGAGCAAGATAAAAACCCACCAGACCTAACAAATGAAGAGGAAATAGGCAGTCTACCTGAAAAAGAATTCAGAATAATGATAGTAAAGATGACCCAAAATCTTGGAAATAGAATAGAGAAAATGCAAGAAACATTTAACAAGGACCTAGAAGGACTAAAGATGAAACAAGCAACGATGAACAACACAATAAATGAAATTAAAAATACTCTAGATGGGATCAATAGCAGAATAACTGAGGCAGAAGAACGGATAAGTGACCTGGAAGATAAAATAGTGGAAATAACTACTGCAGAGCAAAATAAAGAAAAAAGAATGAAAAGAATTGAGGACCGTCTCAGAGACCTCTGGGACAACATTAAACGCACCAACATTCGAATTATAGGGGTTCCAGAAGAAAAAGAGAAAAAGAAAGGGACTGAGAAAATATTTGAAGAGATTATAGTTGAAAACTTCCCTAATATGGGAAAGGAAATAGTTACTCAAGTCCAGGAAGCACAGAGAGTCCCATACAGGATAAATCCAAGGAGAAACACGCCAAGACACATATTAATCAAACTGTCAAAAATTAAATACAAAGAAAACATATGAAGAGCAGCAAGGGAAAAACAACAAATAACACACAAGGGAATACCCATAAGGTTAACAGCTGATCTTTCAGCAGAAACTCTGCAAGCCAGAAGGGACTGGCAGGACATATTTAAAGTGATTAAGGAGAGAAACCTACAACCAAGATTACTCTGCCCAGCAAGGATCTCATTCAGATTTGATGGAGAAATTAAAACCTTTACAGATAAGCAAAAGCTGAGAGAGTTCAGCACCACCAAACCAGCTTTACAACAAATGCTAAAGGAACTTCTCTAGGCAAGAAACACAAGAGAAGGAAAAGACCTACAATAACAAACCCAAAACAATTAAGAAAATGGGAATAGGAACATACATATCGATAATAACCTTAAATGTAAATGGATTAAACGCTCCCACCAAAAGACACAGACTGGCTGAATGGATACAAAAACAAGACCCATATATATACTGTCTACAAGAGACCCACTTCAGACCTAGGGACACATACAGACTGAAAGTGAGGGAATGGAAAAAGATATTCCATGCAAATGGAAACCAAAAGAAAGCTGGAGTAGCAATTCTCATATCAGATAAAATAGACTTTAAAATAAAGACGATTACAAGAGACAAAGAAGGACACTACATAATGATCAAGGGATCAATCCAAGAAGAAGATATAACAATTGTAAATATTTATGCACCCAATATAGGAGCACCTCAATACATCAGGCAAATATTAACAGCCATACAAGGGGAAATCAACAGTAACACATTCATAGTAGGGGACTTTAACACCCCACTTTCACCAATGGACAGATCATCCAAAATGAAAATAAATAAGGAAACACAAGCTTTAAATGATACATTAAACAAGATGGACTTAATTGATATTTATAGGATATTCCATCCAAAAACAACAGAATACACATTTTTCTCAAGTGCTCATGGAACATTCTCCAGGATAGATCATATCTTGGGTCACAAATCAAGCCTTGGTAAATTTAAGAAAATTAAAATTTTATCAAGTATCTTTTCCGACCACAATGCTATGAGACTAGATATCAGTTACAGGAAAAGATCTGTAAAAAATACAACCACATGGAGGCTAAACAATACACTACTTAATAACGAAGTGATCACTGAAGAAATCAAAGAGGAAATAAAAAAAATACCTAGAAACAAATGACAGTGGAGACACGACGACCCAAAACCTATGGGATGCAGCAAAAGCAGTTCTAAGAGGGAAGTTTATAGCAATACAATCCTACCTCAAGAAACAGGAAACATCTCGAATAAACAACCTAAACTTGCACCTAAAGCAATTAGAGAAAGAAGAACAAAAAAACCCCAAAGTTAGCAGAAGGAAAGAAATCATAAAGATCAGATCAGAAATAAATGAAAAAGAAATGAAGGAAATGATAGCAAAGATCAATAAAACTAAAAGCTGGTTCTTTGAGAAGATAAACAAAATTGATAAACCATTAGCCAGACTCATCAAGAAAAAAAGGGAGAAGACTCAAATCAATAGAATTAGAAATGAAAAAGGAGAAGTAACAACTGACACTGCAGAAATACAAAAGATCATGAGAGATTACTACAAGCAACTCTATGCCAATAAAATGGACAACCTGGAAGAAATGGACAAATTCTTAGAAATGTACAACCTGCCAAGACTGATTCAGGAAGAAATAGAAAATATGAACAGACCAATCACAAGCACTGAAATTGAAACTGTGATTAAAAATCTTCCAACAAACAAAAGCCCAGGACCAGATGGATTCACAGGCGAATTCTATCAAACATTTAGAGAAGCGCTAACACCTATCCTTCTCAAACTCTTCCAAAATATAGCAGAGGGAGGAACACTCCCAAACTCATTCTACGAGACCACCATCACCCTGATACCAAAACCAGACAAGGATGTCACAAAAAAAGAAAACTACAGGCCAATATCACTGATGAACATAGATGCAGAAATCCTCAACAAAATACTGGCAAACAGAATCCAACAGCACATTAAAAGGATCATACACCATGATCAAGTGGGGTTTATTCCAGGATTGCAAGGATTCTTCAATATATGCAAATCAATCAGTGTGATACACCATATTAACAAATTGAAGGAGAAAAACCACATGATCATCTCAGTAGATGCAGAGAAAGCTTTTGACAAAATTCAACACCCATTTATAATAAAAACCCTGCAGAAAGTAGGCATAGAGGGAACTTTCCTCAACATAATAAAGGCCATATATGACAAACCCACACCCAACATAGTCCTCAGTGGTGAAAAACTGAAACCATTTCCACTAAGATCAGGAACAAGACAAGGTTGCCCACTCTCACCACTATTATTCAACATAGTTTTGGAGGTTTTAGCCACAGCAATCAGAGAAGAAAGGGAAATAAAAGGAATCCAAATCGGAAAAGAAGAAGTAAAGCTGTAACTGTTTGCAGATGACATGATACTATACATAGAGAATCCTAAAGATGCCACCAGAAAACTACTAGAGCTAATCAGTGAATTTGGTAAAGTAGCAGGATACAAAATTAATGCACAGAAATCTCTGGCATTCCTATACACTAAGGATGAAAAATCTGGAAGTGAAATCAAGAAAACACTCCCATTTACCATTGCAACAAAAAGAATAAAATATCTAGGAATAAACCTACCTAAGGAGACAAAAGACCTGTATGCAGAAAATTATAAGACACTGATGAAAGAAATTAAAGATGATACAAATAGATGGAGAGATATACCATGTTCTTGGATTGGAAGAATCGACATTGTGAAAATGACTCTACTACCCAAAGCAATCTACAGATTCAATGCAATCCCTATCAAACTACCAATGGCATTTTTCACAGAAATAGGACAAAAAATTTCACAATTTGTATGGAAACACAAAAGACCCCGAATAGCCAAAGCAATCTTGAGAAAGAAAAACGGAGCTGGAGGAATCAGGCTCCCTGACTTCAGGCTATACTACAAAGCTACAGTCATCAAGAGAGTATAGTACTGGCACAAAAACAGAAAGATAGATCAATGGAACAGGATAGAAAGCCCAGAGATAAACCCACGCACATATGGACACCTTATCTTTGATAAAGGAGGCAGGAACGTACAGTGGAGAAAGGACAGCCTCTTCAATAAGTGGTGCTGGGAAAACTGGACATCTACATGTAAAAGTATGAGATTAGATCACTCCCTAACACCATACACAAAAATAAACTCAAAATGGATTAAAGACCTAAATGTAAGGCCAGACACTATAAAACTCCTAGAGGAAAACATAGGCAGAACACTCTATGACATAAATCACAGCAAGATCCTTTTTGACCCACCTCCTACAGAAATGGAAATAAAAACAAAAATAAACAAATGGGACCTAATGAAACTTCAAATCTTTTGCACAGCAAAGGAAACCATAAACAAGACCAAAAGACAACCCTCAGAATGGGAGAAAATATTTGCAAATGAAGCCACTGACAAAGGATTAATCTCCAAAATTTATAAGCAGCTCATGCAGCTCAATAACAAAAAAAAAAAAAAAACAAATAGCACACTCCAAAAATGGGCAGAAGACCTAAATAGACATTTCTCCAAAGAAGATATACAGATTGCCAACAAACACATGAAAGAATGCTCAACATCATTAATCATTAGAGAAATGCAAATCAAAACTACAATGAGATATCATCTCACACTGGTCAGAATGGCCATCATCAAAAATCTAGAAACAATAAATGCTGGAGAGGGTGTGGAGAAAAGGGAACACTCTTGCACTGCTGGTGGGAATGTGAATTGGTTCAGCCACAATGGAGAACAGTATGGAGGTTCCTTAAAAAACTACAAATAGAACTACCATATGACCCAGCAATCCCACTACTGGGCATATACCCAGAGAAAACTGTAATTCAATAAGTGTCATGTACCAAAATGTTCATTGCAGCTCTATTTACAATAGCCAGGAGATGGAAACAACATAAGTGTCCATGATCGGATGAATGGATAAAGAAGATGTGGCACATATATACAATGGAATATTACTCAGCCATAAAAGAAATGAAATTGAGTTATTTGTAGTGAGGTGGATGGACCTAGAGTCCATCATACAGAGTGAAGTAAGTCAGAAAGAGAAAGACAAATACCATATGCTAACACATATATATGGAATATAAGAAAAAAAAGTCACGAAGAACCTAGGGGTAAGACGGGAAGAAAGACACAGACCTACTAGAGAATGGACTTGAGGATACGGGGAGGGGGAAGGGTAAGCTGTGACAAAGCGAGAGAGAGGCATGGACATACATACACTACCAAACGTAAGGTAGATAGCTAGTGGGAAGCAGCCGCATGGCACAGGGAGATCAGCTCCGTGCTTTGTGACCACCTAGAAGGGTGGGATAGGGAGGGTGGGAGGGAGGGAGACGCAAGCGTGAGGAGATATGGGAACATATGTATATGTATAACTGATTCACTTTGTTATAAAGCAGAAACTAACACACCACTGTAAAGCAATTACACTCCAATAAAGATTAAAAAATTAATAAAAATAAAGATGTAAAAAAAAAAAATAAATAAATAAAATAAAAATTTTCTCCTACTACCTTTCTTTATTGAAAAGAATCTTGGATAATGCAAGACAATTGTTTAAAAAACAACAGAAACAAAACAAAAGCAGTACTTTCAATCATGTATTTGTGTGAAGTTGGATTTTCTTAATCCTCTGTGAGCAAAAACAAAATTCAGATACAAACTGGTTGCCGAGACCAATAGCAGACTGCCAATTCCAAATTTTCATGTTCTTCAAGTAGCTGCTTTGTTCTGATTAACTTTATAAAATTAACTTATAAAATAACTGCACAGTAATAAAATACCATAGAAAATACTACATACATATGTAGTAAAGTTCTACCTAAGATTTTATTTTTCACAAAGATTGTGGTACTAAATGGAAAGTTTGGAAACTTCAGCCCTTGATCATTTGGACAATGGGACGGGGAGGGTGAGGTTCCATGCATAAGACCCTCTGGTTCCTGCTCTACCCCTGAATGTTAAGACCACCTCTTTCTCTTTCCTGTCCAAGCCCTGTGGCTCTGCAGGAACCAGGAAGAGACAGAGATTCAGAAAGCTGAAATGGAGCCTGCAACCCTTTTCTGCTGCACGGGTCCACTACACAGAAGTGACCCTGCTTCAATGCCCAGCAACTTCCACCAGCCCCTCCTTCCTTACTCTAGGTAATACTGACTTAGAAAACAATGCAAGCCAGTCTTGCTAAGATCTCAGGCCTTCCAGGTCTGGAAAGTTTGCACTCTTATCCAGGAACTTCCTTCCCTCTCTGGCATTCTTCAGTTTAATCCATTGATTAGTGAAAACTGCTAATGACATGCCATAAGGAAAAATACCAACAGGAAAAGGTAGAGACAAACAGGAACGTTGAGCCTGGCCATCTCTTTGGGAAAATTCCAGAAGCAAGGGGTAGACGGAAAGGTGAAAACCTACAAGAGAAAGCATGTGGGAGAGCTGTGGGCCTTTTCACTTTTGTATAAATATACGTAAGAAAATATACGTAAGACCATATTCTATATTCTACAGTAAAGTGCCATTATCTTTGTTATAATTTTCCAAGTAAATGTGGTCACGTTCAAACACTGCAGCTTCAGCTCCACTATATTTCATATTATTTAGCCACTATACACAGTAAGCCTATTTCAACCATAACATCTCTATATCACACACACATAAAACGTTTCTGCACTCTGCATTTATGCCAAAACATTTCAACTTAGAGGAATGACACATTATTTCAAGTCAGAGGAATGACTAAGTAGATAATCCCTTAGAGGTGGTTGTTAATCTGAATTGAACTACACCTCGCATAGTTATCCTCTACAGGTTTACAGATTCTGAAAAGTTGGAAGCTTGTGAGTTTGGTGACTTTCCAGTACAATATGAGAATTCTATCTGTCTGAAACAGGAATAGCCATAGTTAACTGGTGAAGCTGAATCATGGGTTCATGGAGGTTCAGAAATGTATTCTATTCTGTATCCTACTTTTGTACATGTTTAAAATTTCCCATAATGAAGTTTTTAAAAATAAAATGTATCTGCCTTCCTTGAGATCTATTTTAAAATAGATTCTATCAGCCAGCTTCATCTAACTCTTCCTGTGACAGAAGTCACACACTAACCAGCCTCGCCTACGAAGACTAACACGTTCTTTCTGTTCCCTTTGGCCCTGCTTTGCAATTTTTCTTTATTGAATGTTCTCACACTTCTAACATTCACTTATTCACACTCTTCAGACGTCACTAGAGACTTTCTGTCCAATACTTCACTTCCCTATATACCCAAACAGAGAAGAGAAAAATCCTGAGCCTGATGTAATTCAAATTCTATTACATATCCTAAAGTTCGGGGTCAGCAGATATGATTACAAATAAAGGTCAATACAAAAACAATGTAAGACTGCTCCAAAATGCAAACGAATTTTCCAGAAATTCTAAAACCACTGAGTCCCTGTGAGGCCTCACAATCTTTATCACAAAAATCAGTAGCTTATAAAGAATTTTAGCCAAAATGTGCACAGAAAATAAAACAGTATATTTGCCCTTGGGTTGGGCTGTAGGGAGTAAAACGATGCCTTGTCACCTTAGCTGGCTTGCTGTGGGTAGCTCTCCTGACACCTCCCCAAATAAGACAGAAGCTCTTAGATCTTTGATTTAAACCCTTACATCGATTTCTCAAAGTTGCCATTTTTCTTTCCTTCCTTATCCTTTCTTCCCTTCCGGCTTTGTGACATTAACAAGCTAAGTAGGACGAGAAATCAATTGTCCTTTACCCTCCTGACTTAGTTCCTCCACGCCAGCCCCTGCCTGATCTCATGCTCTTGTTTTCACTCAATGCCCTTCTCTGGCCATGAAGCTTCAGAGGTGAACAGGACACTCTCTGTCTTCAAAGAGGTCACTTTCTTCTCTCCTTTGACCCTGGGTTCCTGTGTTCCAGTGCCCCATCTTGCTGAAAGGTGAGGGCCTGTTTAACTTAAGACTTGGCATGGAGTCAAGGTAATTGTTGTCAGGTTTTGGGTTTGTTTGTTTCTAACAAAAACCCATGGACAAATAATGTACATAAAATAAAAGCGAGACGTGTCTAGCAGTTCTTTTGAGAAAAATCAGGAGGTATTTTTGGCCATTCCCACTAGAGAGCACTAGACCCAGCACAAGTCCTCAATCACCTCTTCTGCCACCTGCCTTCACCCCTCGCTGCCCCTTATGCCACCCAAGCTGTATGATTCTAAAAACCTTTTCCACATACACAAGGTCCGTACAGAACTGGGACCTCGCCTGTTGTAGAAAGTTGGAATTCCTGAAATAGATTTTATACCCTTCCTACCGATGGAGCTCAGGCCCCATCTTATTGGTTTCAGACCCTGCCTCAAATAGGGGTTCTGAAACTGCAGTGAATTCAAGGGCTCTAGAGACAGACACAGCTGAGCCTGAGGGATTCTTTTTTTTTTTTTTTTTTACATCTTTATTGGAGTATAATTGTTTTACAATGGTGCGTTACTTTCTGCTTTATAACAAAGTGAATCAGTTATACATATACATATGTTCCCATATCTCTTCCCGAGCCTGAGGGATTCTAAGGGTAGGTGTGGAGGTGCCAGGAATAGATAAACAAAGAACAAAGCTTGTCAGGCTTACCATATCCTGCTCATAATCACATTATATACCTCTCGTGCTTTCTAGCAGTTTCTACACATCACAACCCTGTTCTCTCTAACTTTATTTTACAGGTTAGGAAAAACCGAGGTCCAGATTCATCTAAAGTTACTTGGCATCCAGCCCACCACCAGCACCCCTCTGGGCAGGAGTCACTGAAGATCAATTAGGTCTCAGGACACTGATGACAACCTTGAATGTGTGGCCCTTTCTCCTTTGCAACCATGAGATCAGCAGACAGGCCGACCACAGGAAGCGTCTGATCTCTCAGTCCAGCACAGTCCTCTGTCCGTGCTCTCCAGCCAGACCTCCAGGAATAAAACTGTGTTTAACAAAATTGTGTTTAAAGCTCAGAGAGCGCTTCCCTGGTGGCGCAGTGGTTGAGAGTCCGCCTGCCGATGCAGGGGACACGGGTTCGTGCCCTGGTCCGGGAGGATCCCACATGCCGTGGAGCGGCTGGGCCTGTGGGCCATGGCCGCTGAGCCTGCGCGTCCGGAGCCTGTGCTCCACAACGGGAGAGGCCACAACAGTGAGAGGCCCGCGTACCGCAAAAAATAAATAAATGAATAAACAAAATAAAGCTCAGAGAGACCACACACTGTGGGGAAGCGTGGGGGCATTTCAGTAAGAGGCTGCTAGAATTTACAGGATTGGGGCTTTGGTTTGGTGGTTTGGGGGAGGGTTCAAGGAACAGAGTTTCACTCTGGACTGGGTGCTGTCAGGAAGGGGGGCTAATCCTTTGATCATGTATCTTAATAAATCTCATCTAGGACAGATGGGAGCAGTGCTAAAGCCGTCACTGGTACAGCAGCAGCGGTGACTGGGATTTGGCAGGAGGGGTGTTTGGTATTTTGCAATTTGCAGTGATCTTGTTTTTGTCCATGCTTAGGTGAAATTAGAAAGTGGTCTTGTTTATTGTTTCACTTCATCATGGTCATACCATGACCTTGTCTGAGGTTGGTGTCCTGTGAGGTTGTTTACGTCCTACTAGGAAACACCATGGTCCAGCTGGAGTTGCTGGGCCAGCTCCAGAAAACATCCCAGGTGTAGCTATCGCTGGCTATTTCCTGGCTATCGGGGGCTGCTTTCCCCCCCGCCACCCCTCAGCTCTCTTTAATCTTGTCTTTTATGCCTGGAAGATGTCGTGGGGATTAGATTAAATGAAATAGTACAGCACAATACCCCACAACTTCCTGTTTAAGTAACTAGCTCTCGTATGCTCTCTGTTGTTTTGGCAATTGTGTCTCTACCTCCCTGAGGACCTGAGAAGGGCCCTTCTGACAAATGCCTCTCATTATCATCCCAAACCCAACATTATGACCAACGTCTGACTTAGGTGACAAACCTCTAACATCATCCAACCAGGAAGCCACAGTCAGGACTCGAACTCAGACCTTCTGCTTCCTGACCCTTTGCTTTCCGCACACGCTGTGACGATGGCCCCAGCTAGTGACAGCCCACGCCAGAACCTGGACTTGCAATTCCAAGTCCAGTAGGGCTTTTCCACAAGACTATTGACTTGAGTCTGAAATTCTCCTATTAGAGATCAAGGTCAGGGCAACGACAGAAAGGGCACAGAGTCCGTACGTTGTCTATCAGATAGGGGCACTTGTGGGGCTTGCTGCAATCCCTCCTGACTCTGCAGGGCAAAGGCACAGATTGGGACAGACATTGCAGTGAGACCTGAGGCCAGGAGCTATGCTGTGTCACATTAGAAGGGTCTCAACCTTATTCCCCTCCTCTTACCCCCTGAGATTCACACCCCACCTCCTCATTCTTCTACATTCTCTACCAGTTCCCATCTGAGGGCAGATTCTGCAGTGAGTTTGTTCTTTGCAGACTCTTCAAATGACACAAAGATCAGAACAATCAATGAATGTCCAGGAGGAGGGTCCCTCTCCATTCTGCAGCCTTCACCCCTACTTCTGCTGGAGGCTCGTAAGTCAAAGTTGGAAAAGACAACATATTTAGGCTAATTTATACTTATTTCTGGTTCTCTGGGCTTTGGGGTAACAAAGATGGAAAAATATGCAGAAACAACTTCTTTTCAGGGTTTTCAAACTATTCTATGGGGTTGGGGGGTGGCAAGAGAATGAGTTTCTCCTTTACACAGGTTTTATAACCCACTGAAAAATATTTTTCTACCCCTCAGCTTGGGAAACAGGCAATTCTCAACCCAAGACGGGCTCTACAGTGAAGAGACCTAGCTTTCTGCAGAAGACTCACTCTCCAATTTTCCTTGTGTTTATTTTCAGTTATCTCAGCACAGGATGTTCTCTCAGGCAAGGTCAATTAAGAGACACTCTCTGAAATACAAATACAGTTGAGTTGGATCATAGAAAGAGGACTTGGTTAAATATATAGAAATAGTGGTTTCAACTATTAAATTATTTTGCTTCCTGTCAAGTCAAATCTGCATCTCAGTTTTCTTCTCCAAGATCCCTAACTACCAGGACGAGGTAAGAACAAAATAGGATTTCCACCAACAACACAAATGCCCAACCTTCCCGTGCAGAGTTTCTGTGGAATTCCACACCACCTTGATACAACCTGTATGCTCACTCGAGGGAGAAAAAAGTGAAAGACACATCCATGTAACTTACAACATGAGTATGATACCCCCAAGGTTGTTAATAAATACTTTATTATGAATCATCACGTGGGAAATGAGTAGAAAATTAGGAATCCTTTTCACAAAATCTAATGTTTCTGACTCTGGTGTCTTAGAACCAAAATGAAGCTATGTTTCATTCATTTGTAAGCTCCTAATGTGTTTTATTCAACGCACTATTAAAACATAAGGGAACCCAAAAAGGGAACATAGGTTGATAAGCCAATAAAATCATTAGTCACATAGCTTAAAAACTCATGCTGGATTGATTTTGGTTAAGTTCGGAGAGGCTCTAATTATTTGGTAATCATGGAAAGAGATCGTTTAGATACTGTATTCATAAAATCCTCTGTTAAGACTTTCAATATTCTGGCTCTTTTAACATGAGAATTAAGAGGCAAAATGCTCAAGTCCATCACTGTACCCTAATGGATTTAAGCATTGTTTTAAAAAATTGTGTCGTCCCTAGTAGAAGAAGCTAAAAGGCAGGCTAAGGCAACATGGAGAGCAGGCAAGGAGGAAAGTGGGACACAAGAAGGGGACCCAAGGTCAAGAAGGAACCGGGCTGCTTTACCCACAGCACCAGCTGGAGCAGTGTCCATCTGTTCAGGAAGACCCAGGCTGAATACCAAAATGAGCCAGATCGTGATGAATTTCACCGCCCACGTTATCTCCACAATTTAAATTTCTTAACCGCAAACCTTTTTTCTCTGAGGGAGGAAACTAGAAGAGGGATCCTATCTGCTTCACCTTTTTATCCCCCAACTCCTGTCCCCTTGCCTAGCATATAACAGGTGCTAAATAATGGCTTAATTAAAAATCTCTCCACCTGGGGCATCTCTAGGACAAGTCTAAGAGGTCTGAGTACCACCTCCACGGTCAAAGTCTTCCCTCGGGGATGGGGGGTGGGGAATGACTTAGCAAGCTTTTTTTTATCTTCGTGGGGATACAAGGCATGGAAATGGAAGGCTTCGTTCTCTGTTCAAGGGGTTTTAAGTCCCAATGAACAGAGGGAGGGAAATTTGGAGAAATGGGCAACTCTTCTCACTCCCCAGAAACTGTGTCATGCTGGCGGTGACGGGCCTATCCTATAAGCCCTATAGGACAGATGGACAACAGGAGACCGAGAAAAGAAAACCCCTTTTTCCTGACGTCTTCCATTCCCATGGCCGTCATGGTGGATGCAGGCTCTTCCCCAGCAAGCCTGTCCCAGCTCAGCCAGGTTCAACTGAGCTGCCCTGGGAGAAGATGGATGCAAACCGGGAGACTTCAAGGCATATTGCCTCGCTCTTGGTCTGTGGGGTTTTATTCCCATCACTGGGCCCAGGAAAATGCATTCAAATGACAATCTCCTGTCCCCACACGGACCCCTTGAAGTGACTGGTTGAGGGGGAAGAAGAGCCTTAAGCATTTTACCAGCAAGCTTGAGTCTCAGCCCTGGGAGGGCCACGCTCTGAGACCCTAGAACATGGGCCTGCACTGGCCCGCTTCTGGCAGGCCAATGGAGGGAGCGGTGCGCACCCCGCCGGGGTCACTGCAGCTCAGACCCCGCCCAGAAGCCTGGGGCTGCTGGCAGTACACCAGGGCCCGGACCGCACTCCTACCCTTTCCTAGAAACCAAATGCTGATGGGATCAAAGAGCTGGAAGCCACTTTCTTATTTTGGGAATGGATCTTTTATTTCGTAACTGGTAAAGGGTATTTTCTATGCAAAATCGCTGCTAAGCAATTCACTGTGATGCCTAATATACCTACCCTAATTCTTTTTCTCACTGATAGTCTCAGTTTGCTCTTCCCCAGACAAAGGTTTCTGGATTAATTGTGCTGATCTTTCTCAATCAAAGAAGAGGTGAGGTATCTCCAGAACACTAACTTCATGAACGTGGACAGTACGTTATTATTACACGTCCATTATTACAATGACCAGAATATTCTCTACAATGCTTCAAAATTGGGTTTGTAATGATTACCTGGACAGGAGGCTTACCAATGACTCACATTTTATGAAAAGGATTTTAAGTCCATGTGTATAATGCTACCGAGATAGAATTCTCTAGGAAGAGAATTCCTCTTTATTTATTTATTTTTTGCCAACAATTTTAGAGGCAGGGTGTTAAACTGATTGAAGTTTCACAAGATTGACATTATTGCTTAAAGTGCTTGAATTGGTTACATTAAAAAAAAAAAGGTACAGATTATTTTAAATAAAAACTAAAAAAAAAATTTTTAGCAACAAAGTCAAATAAATGAATGCCACACAAATACAGTAACTCTTTTGGTTATACAGAAATGGAAGGCAAAATAAATTAATGCAATACCGAAAAACAAATTTAATTAGGCAGAAACATAGGAAATCATTTTCCCTGACCCATGCCACTTACATGAGTTAATCACACTAGTGCTGATAAATGCCTTGACCATATAATAGCAAACGAGGGCAAAACATTTAGTGCACAATATTTTAATACACATGAATATACAAAGTTGATCAAAATGCAATGTTTAAAGATAAAATCCATCTGTAATAAAGCTACACTCCAATATCTAAAATAAGCCCTAAGCCCCAGTTAGAACATAGTTTCATTGTTAGGCATGCCCATGAAAATTAAGGGTATCCATGAAAATAAATGCACAGGGACCATTTCCGTCATTTTTTTCCCCATTTCATCTGAAATCCAAAATATACCAGGCTATAAAACCAATATGACTGGTTTCCTAGTCAAAGCACCACCCTCTTGGGCTGCTCCTTGGCTCTCTTCAAACCAGCCCACTTCGTGTTGCCTCGGAATGGAAAACGCATCAGAATAACAGGACTGGGCGTCAGCATTCTACCAACATGGACTTTCAAACAAATGAAGGTTTTATCACACTGTAACATAATCTAGATGTTAAACAAGAAGTAACCAATAAAGCAAATATTCCTTCTCTTTTTAAGGTGGAAAACACTGCAACTTATTTTAAAACACCCAGCAGTTAAAAGGAATACAGCAGGCCTGCTCACTCCTGCCAGAAAACGACACACAAAAACCCTGGCCACTTGAGGGAATATTGCTGAGCCTTTGTGCTATTGTTGACCTCAGAATGGTCTCACACATCCCACACCATCTCTGCTTCACACAATGAATGAGGGATGAAAAATAAAGAAGTGTTTATGTGCTCTAGTCTTCACATAAAGTGAAATGACTGAGGGGGAAATGTAGCTGCCTCGTGTTTCTTTCGTTTAGTAAAGAGGAAGGGGGAAGAAGTTCCCAGATAGCTCTAAAGTTTAAAAAACTGATGGAGTGTTGGCGGATAAGTGTGTTTTGGTCTTTTTTTCAATCTTCTTTTCCTGCAACACACAACCATTTTAGTGTCTCTGTGTTAGCTTCGATACTTATTTTTTTAGTCCAAGAATTTATCCGTGAATATTGAATTTTAACTGACCTTTTCTACTAAAAGGCATTATTTCAGTTAAGTCACTGGGAAAAACTTTTTACACATCAAAAAAAAAAAATGAATCTATGACTTAGCATTCAGATATTATTTCCTTAGACTTCCAACTGAAAATTTTTTTTCTAATAAATTAGCTTCAAGAGTCATTTCAAAGATAATTTTCATAGTTTTTCTCATGTATCAGTTCCAAATATATTAGGGATCAATCAGGGTTTTTTTAAACTTTGCAACCTGCAGTCAAATATATGGTTTATGTATAGTACAAACAGTTCCCTCTAACAGTCACCTTCAACTGGAAAGTGTCGCTCCTTAAAAGAGAATAAAAACACACCTTCCAGGTACGCCATTACTGCATAAGTTTTGTGGAGGAAAAAAAGACAAACTATTTATAAATATGAATTCACCTCTAAACAAGGCAAGGTATATTTTCATCACTTTTATAAAACAATAACATGAAGATCACCCTGCTTTTGTCTTCTCCAGTGAAAAGTAAAACATTTCACTTCAAGCATGAACAGATGAAGTGTTGGCATGCTTATGTAAGTTGTGAGCGACAAACAGTTCAAGATACTTCAAAGATAAGAAATCCAGTTTTCATCTAGATAAAGTGCTATGCTCTTAATTGTCGCAAAATGGCCAGTAACATTTTCAATTTCAATTTTAGTTCACATTATGCCACAAGTTTGCATGTTCCTTCGCTGATTTATTAGGTAACAAAATAACAGGTTCACAGTATATTATAGCGCATGGAAGTCAACTGTCTTCCCAGAGGAAGCCAAGATCTACAACTCATAACATTTGTAGGAAACCAAAAACCAGCTCAACAGCAAAACACTGTATCGACCCTTTTAATAAAAGGTGCCAATACTCAAAAGATTTAATAAATACATATGTAACAAAAAGTAACTACGGTGAGATGAGGTTCTTCCAAAAAACTCCGTTTGTCAAGCATCCTGGGAGTCTGAGCCAAAGAAACGCCACCATTTTGTTCATCCCTCCACCCGCCCACTGACACTTCCTTTGACCCACTTGCATCCCCAGCTAACTCCAGTATCTCCTGTAGGGAAGGTTCCATGTTAGCCCTGGAACTTGCCAGGACCTCAGTACACAGACTGAAATGCTAAAACGTGAACAGCTGTACAATGTGGCTGATGGGAGGAAAGGTGCAGAGCCTTCGTTCTTCCTGGGAAAGGACGGTGTTGGTGCTGCCTAGCTAAGGAGAGCTGGGCGCAAGGCAGTCCCTGTGGTGTCTCAGCTCTGCCACCACTGACTGCGAAACACCAGTAGGATCGGAAAGATACCTTGGGAAGCTTAGCAGCGCCGGATAAAGGAGATACAACTCACAGGACAGAAGAAAAGCATCACTAAAAACAAAGAGCATAGAGCTATTTTCCTGAAACTTGGTTTTGGTAGAAAGATAAGAAAAGCAACTTTCCACTGTGCACAAAAGCTACCTCCTCTTGGCTTTGCCTGCCCTGAGCCCCACACCTCCTCAGCCTCTGGAATTCTCATGGCTGGGTGAGCTCAGCCCCAGGCAGCCGCTAGCAACCGCGAACGGCTTCTGTTCACCCTGTTCCACCCGGAGGATGAATTCAGTTTCGAGGTTACTCACTTTTAAACATTTTCACTGGCAAAACTTAAAGCTATAGTTGCAGCTCTAAAAGGTGAGTATCTATCCCATTCTTCTGTCCTTCTGTCAGAAAAGAGGCAGAGAAGCTAAAAACGGGAAGCGGTGTTTCCAGGGACAAGTTAAAGGAATGCATTGAAAGGAGACCCCGGAAGCCATTTAGGAAGATGAGCAAAGACCCCAAAAAGACTGTCGACGTTCATAGGAAATGTCATTCTAATTCAGCCAGACACAGCCAGTGGCATGGCATGTACCTGATCCTAAAATTAGCAAATGTTATTCATCTAAAACTTACTACAATCTGATTGCAGTTAACTCTACCTCAGACTAACATAAAACCACGAGTAGTGCTGCATGTAGAAAAACGAAGGGGGAGAGTCACACAGCCAGACCCCTGAACTCGGAGCCACGCCGCTGGTGGGCCGCTGGGGAAGAGGGACGTCTGCAGAGAAACCAGGTAAGAGTGCTTTGAACATTTCCCCACTCGAATTAGTCCCACAGTCCTTTAAGTTATTCTCTTGACTGATAGAATAAAATATATCCAGATTCTGAATTTTTTGATATATCTGATGTCAGGCCATAGAATTCTTCAATAGCTTGGGCATCTATTTTCTGCAAGCAAAAGAGAAAACAATACAACATGATTCCTGGGAGAAGGAAAGAAACACTAATGGAATGCACAAGAAAATGTAAGAAACACTATCATAAAATTGGGAACTTTCAATAGCAAATGGATAGCTCCACAGACCTGAGAGGGACATGATTACATACATTGCATATCGTTGGGGAAGAAAGCCACCCTTTAATCTATCAGCAACCATAGGTGGGCGCTCTTGGAAGAAGCCAGGACTTGCATCTTTCAAATGGTAAACTGGGGGAGCTCTTGGGAATAACCTTAATTCTTTCAGGCCATCAGAGTTTCTTCCCTTTAGTGCTACCTTAAGTGGGCTAAAAGAGACCACGTCTTTGAGTGTGGAATTCTCTCCAGCTAGTATTCCTTTAAAACAAAATGAATATGTGGAATACTTTGGTATCATATAAAGATTTCCAGGTTTAACAGATTGAAAAAATATTTATTTTAAAATAATAATCAATACAAGAAAAATTTGGTATAATAAAAGAATTTTAATAGAACTTTGAAGTTTATTATCTGGTCCCAGAGAGGGCTTTAGTCACTATAGGAAACAGGACTTACACATGGGCGGCAAAGAGATCCCATGTCTACGGCTAATCAGTTAACAAGAACGCAGTATTGATGAGTCCACGATCACACCCCTTCTCCCCTTCCAGAGAAAATGGGGAGCAGCAGAATTTAGTTTTGAGAGAAATGTAAGTTGTTTTCAAGTCAGATTATGGGAAAACAGGCCTACTTTAGAAAATGTCCACACACACACATCCCCAAACACCGTCTCTGCCCCACTTCTCTCTGATACAATCATCTGCATACCAACCTCTACAATGTCATCATCAAACAGAAGCCAGAAGCCATGACTTTTCACAATAGTAATATAATGCCCACGATTAGGACCACTGGAAAAGAACAAAGAAAGTCACCAAGTTAACATTTATTTCTCCATAAAACTCTATGTAGCTCTCTACATGCAGTGATTTACTAGGGGAAAAAACCCTCTATCTTCAGGACAGAGAACTTGGTATATATGTCTATTTCCACATTCCTTTGGCCATAACTCACGGAGGGACACCCAGGGGCCGGAGCTGTGCTGGGCATAAGAGAAAGATGAGAAAAACCTCATCTTAGTCTTCTAAGGACTCGCAATCTGCTGGGGGAAACAGACATTCAAATTCAACGAATATTAACACATAATTTTGGTACACCCACTATGTGCCAGACCCATCCTGGCTGTCGGGCTAAAAAGCAGAAAAGGAAACAAAGCCCCACTCGCTTGAGATGAGGGTTGGAGAGGTAATAAACAAACTAAAATACAAATATATTTCAATTGGTGGCAAGTGCCGTGAAGAATACAGCAGAGCAATGGGCTGGTGAGCGACAGAGGGAAGGCGGTATTTGATATAACGTGGTGAAAGAAGGCCTCTCTGATGACAGGAGAGTTGAACACAAGGAATTTCCCTGACGGAAGGGGAAGGGGCGTGCGTGTGTGTGTGTGTGTGTGTGTGTGAGAGAGAGAGAGAGAGAGAGAGAGAGAAGCCATGTGACCACGTGATGGAAGTGTCGGGAATGGGAAAGAGCAAGTGCAAAGGTCTGGGGGAGGCGTAGGGGTGGGAACAGTTCTTGGCGTGTTCCCCCAACAGCAAGGCAGCCAGAGTCCAGTGAGCCCGGGGTGAAGGAGGGACGGGAATGGGATATCGCGGCAAAGATTCAGGACTCTGCTGTGAGTGAGCCAGGAAGACACTGGGGAATTTTAAGGAATGACATGATCTGGTTCAAGTTTTAGAAAGATGTGACACTAAAATGTATAATGACAAGCACGAAAACAAAAAGATACATTACACAAAGCAGAAAGAACCACCAAACAGCTGCTACTATGTAGTTGGGTGTGCACAACTGAGGGAATTTTTAACTCTAAATCTAGAGTTTTGTTTTGTTTTTTCGACGCACCATCAAAATTGGAAAGCTGAATTTGCCTTAGCTTGCTTTCTTTAAATACAGCATGCCCCAAAGGGTCTGTTCGCACCTTTGTCAGGCCACTCTCTCCCCTCCCCCACGAGCTCCAGCCCACAGGCCTCCTCTGTTTCATACACATCACCGTTCCCATCTCGGTGCTGTGCCCGCTGGAAATTGCCTGAAACTGCCTTCACCCATGTTTGCCTTCTCTGCTCTTTTTATTCCTTAGGCCTCAGCTCAAATGTCATCTCGGTAGATAAATCTTTGCCGACCACCTTCCCTAAAGAGGTGTCTCCGTTGCTCTCTGTCATTGCCCCGATCGTTCCTCATAGCACTAAGCAAAATCATAAAGTGATTTTGCAGTGGTTTGGTTTTGGTGGTAGCAGCCTGGTGCGTTTACTTATTAACTATCTGTCTTTCCCACTAGATGCCCAGCTTCGTGAGGGTAGGGCCCCTGCGTGTCCCGTTCACTGCTGTAACTTCAGATCTTGCTACGGAACCCAGGAAACAAGGGTTTAAAAATGCTTGCAGGAGAAATCAATGAAGGAGGCTGTGCACCTGGGGCAACTGTGGGCCGGGGGTCCTGGCACAAGAAGGGCTGAGCTCCCTAACCTCAGAGCTTTCCAGAGCCCACGGCCAGAAGCCACCTGCTCCGTGTATGGGAACAATTCCACCTCTAGCGGGGAGGAATTTAAAGAATCCTCATTAGTAGCATGCGTGACTCGGCACCAGCTCAGCCTTGCTGCCAGGGCTGCTCTGACCTTGTGCCCCAGTTACAGACACTGACTATTCTAGAACCCAGCCTCCTACTTGTCCCCCAGTTCTCGTAAGTGGGTCTCTGCCTTGCCCTCACCAGCGTTCCCAGGGACCAGAGTCAGCACCCACAGAGATACATACTGAAAACCCCTGCGTACCCCACACACCTCCACCTCCTGTCCACACTGCCCACCTCGGCCACCAGAGACCCTCCAGGTACCAGGCTCTGCCTGCCCCCAAGACCTCCTCCCGACCCAGTGTTCATGGCTAGTTTCCAGATCGCTGAACCCCTATGTTCTTTAAAAGAATGAACCGCTAGAAGTATTCTTCAGGGGAAAGAGAAAGATGGCTTACAACTGACCGACAAATACAACTTTCTGAGAACGTAAGGCAATAACCCGTGACTTAAAGCTACTCCGCATGGGACAAAACATGAGGTGCTTCAGATGTGAAGCCACAGTTTCTGATACCATCCACTCAGTACAAGGCAAGAAATCAATCCATCCATCCCTCCACAGGGAACCACGCATCCTCTTGGTCTGTTCACCACAACCCAATCCAGGAGAATGGAGAGGAGAAGACACCTGCTCTGTGACAGGCCCTAATCTGAAACCTATAAGGGTGACGGCGTGCCGATCCCAGGGAGGGGACACAAACCCGTCCCAGCGAGCAAAGGATAGCAAAGAGGTGAATTTCCGGCAGACTTTTCCAGGCTTTACACCAAATTACGGAATGCAAAATACTTCCTCAAAAGACTTCCAGCAAAGACACTTTGCTTCTCTACATCGAGGGGCCCTCTCTCTTACTCCCTTTTTTTCTGATTATGTACTTATTATAGAATATTGGGGAAAGACTAAAAACTGAATAAAGAATATTTGTTAAGAGTACATTTCAATCATTCAAAATGCCAAAAAAATTTTAAATTCCATCTACTGCTTCCAGTCTTTATTCACACATCTTAAACCACTTCTGAGATCATACTATACGTGTAACCTGGTTTCTTAATTAAAATCATAGCATAAACATTTCTTTCTCCATGTGATTTCAAACTCCATAAGCGTCATTTATATCCAATGGAGACTTAGTATTTCCCTTATGAGAGAACGTTTAGATTATTTTTATTATAACGCAACTGTTTTATTTTTTACTTTTTTAATTTATTTTTTATTAACTTATTTTATGTATGTACATTTAGATTCATTTTGAGGTGACAGATAAACCAGAGCTTGGAGGAGACTCCCCAAAGCACCATTACCGCTGAGTCTCACCAGCCGGGAAGGGTGCGGCGGGGTCCACCTGGCCCGGGGACAGCCCTCCCGCTTCTCCCACGCCGCGCTCCCCACCTGCCCTCACCTGCCGCAGTGGACCACCACCGCGACCAGGTCGTACATGCGGTCCAGGTTCACCGCGTCGCTGGAGGTGTTGAAGAGCCGCAGTTCCAGGGGGAAGACCACCCGGTAAGACAGCTTGGTGTACCTGTGGAGCTGCTCCATGTACTTGAATCGCTTGAGGTGCAGGGCCAAAATCATGGGCAGCTTTTTGACTCTCATCCTAAGAAACCATGACGTAGAAAATCAGTGGTAGCCAACCCCCATGAGAGGAAGAGAATACAACGCCACCTGCACAAATGGAGAGCAGGAGGGGTCCAACAAAATTCAAACCAGCAAACGGCCAAACCACTCGCAAGAATGAAAGGATGCTCGCTTATGCAGAGCTGACTTCTACAGGCTCGGCTAGCTGGAGCCTAGCCAGCAGAGAAAAGCACAACGGGGGCGGGGGAGGTGCCTCTGTTTGGTCAAAGGAGACATCCCAGAACTTTCGTACCAATGAAAATATGTGCAATTGCTCTGCATCACTGCCCTCTGCCTCCCAGGGAGAACAGTATTTGGACAAACCCCCTCACCCTGAGATAATGGAGACGAGGGGGGAGAGTTTCTGAGAGAAGGAGGTTGGGGAGAGGACAAGCGGAAAGGTGCAGTCTGGACGCACAGGTTTTGAGGACCGACCAGCAGGGATGCCTCAGATACTGCCACTGCGGGCCATCAGGTAACCAGGCATGCTGGGCCCACTCTCCCTCCCTACCCCTGTGCTTCTGGGCAAGTGATTTCCCTTCTCTGGCTCTCAGGTTCCTCGCTTGTGAACGCAAGGGTTGGCTTAGGGCTACATTTACCCAAACAGGCTCATGAGAGCCCTGGAGATGTTAACGGATGTGGGGTTTCTGGGGCCAAGTCTGCACAATGCTCCCTTCTATTCTGAAGTTCCTCCTCGCACATTAGCATACTGAGGGATTTGAGAAATGCGGCAGAAAAGGATTTTCTTTTGTGTTTGATGCAGCATTTCCCCAACTTACATAAACATGGAAAGCTTTTTTCACTAGATGACCATTAATATTCCTCGGTAGGAAGTCACAAAGACCACAGTTTTACGTGGATAACTCTGCTAGAATAGAGGATTTTCTGGTTGCCTTCCAGGACCCCCTCTATGAAGGTCCTGAATCAGTGTAAATGCTGTTCAACTTGTGCACATTTTCAATGCATAT
Organism: Aethalodelphis obliquidens; assembly: GCF_003676395.1. Classification (NCBI taxonomy): domain Eukaryota; kingdom Metazoa; phylum Chordata; class Mammalia; order Artiodactyla; family Delphinidae; genus Aethalodelphis; species Aethalodelphis obliquidens. Next base: position 3,723,388 of record NW_020837950.1, on the reverse strand, counting down.
TATTTGTAAAGGACAGATTTTAAGAGAATATCACTCAGAAATCTATGGAGTAAAAACCCTGTTCATAAAAATAAGCAAAATACCAATATCAGCAGAAACATAAGATTTATAGTGAACCCTGTATTATTCAGGAACATGACATTTTAATGTATAAACCTCCAGGGCTAAACAGAAAACACCTTCATGCCCCATAGGAAGACCTAGATTACATGGGTGGGAGCAGAGGTGAGTTCCTCGACCACTAGCAAGTGCTAACTCCTGCCTGCCACCACAGTGACTAACCTGTCTTAAGTTTTGATGCACCAGGAAAAGATGTGCATGTCTGAGGATGGAGGGCTGGGAGACTGGGCAGAGAAACTATTTCGACCTCAGCTCTAGACCCCTGAGGGTTCTAGGCGGCAGGAATGGGCGTCTGTGAGTTACCCCGAATATACCACAACCATGGGCAGGGTAAACTTAACTCACAGTAAGGCTTCACAGGATAATTAAAATGTCAAGTTTCTTGGCTTCTGGGTGACAGAATACAGGGAAGGACTGGCTATTTCACACTGTCCAAGAGCTGGAACTGGCTGGTGCTGGTAAAAAGATGGGCAACTCTGGGTCCTGTATCAACTCAGAATATGATAACTTTCTTATCACCTATCCACAAACTGATGATATTGATTTCCTCAAGATTCCTTATTAAATGATTTTTTTCTTTTTTCTTTTTTTTTGCCTGTCTTCTAAATAAGGAGTTCCAATATTTAGGCAACACTAACAATATTATCGGGTGACCACTATGTGTTATGTACTATGCCCAATCCGCTTTATAATTTGTCTTTAATCCCAAGAGGAGAGTGCTTATACTTGCTCACCACTTGTTTCCCCAGCACAAGTATCTGGCACATTGAATGAATGAATGAACAAACAGATGAACAAACAATCAGACGAAAGGGCAACTTCCCCAGGTAGGCATTCTTATCCTATTTTACCAGTGAGGAAGGTAACTGACTTCTCCAAAGCTACTTGGCTACAAGCCCATGGAACTGGGATTCAAAAATCAGATCTGTCGGGCTCCACCGTCTGGTTCCTTCTGACGACACAAAGCCACCCCCTGAGCTAAACCCTTTACGTACCTTTTCTGGGCTTCCTGTTTGCTACAACACGTTTCACAATAATACTTCTGTTCACTACACAGTGTTTCTGTGTTGCTGAAGTCTCTGCAGAGAAAAATATTTTCAACTTAAAAGAAGTCCAAAATGCACTCAGTTTACCATGTTTTAAACCCCCTATTACCTGTAGGGTAATTTTTAAGTGAATGTGGGGAAAGAAGTAATGAGAAAAGATCCTTCTTAGAAGCAGGTGCTATGATGCATTAGAGCATGTCCACTGGGCTGGGTTATGATTTCACCACGAGAGATTTTCAAGTATAGCTTTATTTAATGGGACATAGATAGATCTAAATTAGGATTTCCAACTGATTCAGAAAAAAAACTCAGGGTTTAACAGAGAGTACCTGTAAATTGGAAATAAAATTACAATGGAGGGCTTCCCTGGTGGCACAGTGGTTGGGAGTCTGCCTGCTGATGCAGGGGACACGGGTTTGGGCCCCGGTCCGGGAGGATCCCACATGCCGTGGAGCGGCTGGGCCTGTGAGCCATGGCCGCTGGGCCTGTGCGTCCGGAGCCTGTGCTCCGCAACGGGAGAGGCCACAACAGAGGCCTGCGTACCGCAAAAAAAAAAATAATAAATACAAAATAAAATTTAAAAAATTACAATGGAAAAATACTAACTCTAGTAAAAGCCAACCATTTCAGTGAAAGTTGAGTCCAAAAATGTCAGTCATACAAAATGCAAGGTGTCCTTATTACGTGGTTAATGAAAAATGGTCTGTCTCAGGTGGTCTGTATTTTCAAAGAGCACAAAAGTAAAGATAATAAAATTTAAAGCATGTTCAGTGGCCCTTATATTGAACTAAGAAAGTCCCAGATGATCAGGAGATGTCTACCAAGCCCTTACTCCCCACCTCCCCACACGCCGGAAGATAACGTCAGCCTGCCTCCTGAGAACAAATGCCACTGGGATGTTATATCTGTATTCACCTTATCATGAGGTTTTACTGTACTACCTATGGTTTTCATTTTTTAAATGTCATGGCTTTTCATTCTTCTCTGGTCACTGAGATCCTACTTAACATTCCTGTGGTACTGCTTCAAAGGCTGAGTAACATTCAGAATATCATAATACCCCAGAGTCTTGAAAAAGTCTATGACATTTCCTTATTCATAGGGAGTGTCCTAGCGCCAGAATGATCAGATTTATCAAATAGAAAATGGTATTTACATGGTGTCAATGACTCAACCACTTAAACAGAGCTTATCAAGAGAACACACAGGTTGTTCATTCACTAAATTCCCCAGTGGCTACTGACAGTACCTTGGGCTAGGGGCTGGGGATCCGCAGAGAATGCCTGCCCTCACACAGCTCACAGTCTACCAGAGACACGTGCAAGAAGCCACTTGCAACACTTCGTGTTCACTGCAGGCTAAACATAAATCATTTCACACGATTGACTCCCCTGCCTAAAATCCTCCAATAGTTTCTCGGTGCAATCAGGAATAAAATCCAAATTTCTTACCATGGCCAACAGACCGCCTGTCCTCAGAGTCCTGACTGCTCTTCTGACCCACCTCCCGCCCCACCCCATCTCCTTCACTCTGCTCCAGCCCCGCCGGCTGGCCTTCTGTGTAGCTCCAGAGTGCCACGCTCTCCCTGCCTCGGGGCATTTGCTGCTGCAATTTCCCCTGCACTGACAGCTTCTTTCCAGATGCTTCCATGGCTGGCCCTGCTCACTGCTCAGAGCTCAGCTTAAAAGTCACCTCTGGAGCGGACTTCCCCAGCCACTCTCTCCAAACCTATCCAGCCCCTACTCTACTGCTGTCTTGTTTTCTTCTGAGCACTTATCACTATCTGAAGCATCCTCCTGTTTGTTGGATCAGCCGCCTCCCCTCTGTGTGAGCAGTGACCCTGTCTGTCTCACTCACTGCTAGAACCCCAGCACTGAGAACAGGCCCAACCCATAACGGCCCTCAATAACGTGTGTTGGCTGAACAAAGGAACAAAGAGAGAACCGTGTGTATAAAGTCCAGGGGAAAGCACAGAGGACAGAGAAATGAACTGGGATTATTCAGGACGTTTCCCCGAGGGGTGATATCTGAGTCAGGTTCGCAAAAAGGGAAAGTGAGCCAGGGGAATAAGAGTCCAGGGTCCCAGACAGAGTGAAGGCTGAGGCCCAAAGGCATGAATGCAAGGTACAGAGCACGCTTCTTAGAAGCTGTGTGGACCCTGTGGCTCTCTAACTGGTCTCTGCAGGGGCGACAGCATGAGACAGTGCTTTTCGGATCACTTCTGGCAGCGCTCTGGGGGAAGGACTGGAGGGGGTCGAAAAGCAAGGAAACAATTCAGAAGGCAATTACACTCAACCCCCAGATTTCAAGCGCTTGGTGCCTAATACAGACTCAAACTTAGCTGAATGCATACTAGCCAGCTCTTCACGGAGTAACTGATGTGAAATCTCTTCTTGGCCCACACACGTTTATTGGGGCGGAACGGAACAACCAAGGAGAAGGGGGGGATGAGCCCGGGTGACGGTGGAGATTCACATTTTTGGAATGTCTACCACAGACAAATCTCTTTATCCAACTAAAGAATCAGAATAACTAAGGCAAGCACAACAACAAATAAGGAATTAAACACTTTCGACTCTCTCTTATTCCCCGCCCCCTGCCAAAAAAACCAGCAGTTTTTGTAGACCCACTACGTAGAAATACAGCAGAAGTTGGTACCTAATGTGCAGACCTGATTCACAAATAACCACCATCCCGCCCAGCCCTAGCTGGCTGGAAGCTCAATGACACAGGAGAGACAGGGTGATGCTTCTGGAGCATCTGTGAGTTGAAAATTGGAAAATGCGGCTAAGTTAGGAAAACAGAGTGGCCCTGGCAAGAAACTGAGGCAGAGCAGATCTGTCAGGTGATGCTATACAGTTGTGGGAACAAAAGCAGGCGACAAAGGTTGAGGAAACTTTTCAATGAGAAAATCAAAGAGAAGAGGAGAGAGTAGAGAGGTCTTTTTGACACGGGATAAATTACAACAAAGCACAGAGGAGAGGTTACTGGGAAAGCACAAAACTCTTTGTAGTTCTTTAGAAAGAATCAAAGTGGAAATGAAACACTTTTTAAAAATACACTTTGGGAACAAATCTAATATGAAACACATACCTTTAAACGGAAACTATGAAACCTAATGGAAATGTATACAAGAAAACTTGAAAAAAATGGAGAAAAACTATGTTCCTGGGTAAGATGGCTCTAGGTTGTAAAGATAGCTACCGTGTCCATGTTTAATGTCTATGTTTGATACATTTTTAATTAAAATCTTAACTTTTCACTCCACACAATAGCTAAAAAATTGAATTTAAAAGAATTCTCAAGCTAGGCTTCCCAATAATTTTCATGTCATGACCCACATAAAATAATGGTGCTACGTCGAAATGAGCTGGGGTACACCGATGCGGCTGCTTCTCTGGAAGCTCCAGGCTCTGCCCAGCCTCCCAGAAGCTGAGGGGATCTACACACACCTGTAACCCATCTTCTGGGGCACACCAGCTGGGAAGCTTTGTTCTAGAATCTGCAGCAGTGGTTCACCCAGCTGCTCATCAGAATCACCTGGGGAGCTTTAAAAACAATCTCAATCACCCCTCCCCCTCCCCCAAGCCTAATTACAACAGAATCTCTCCAGGTAGAACCAGGCACTATTGTTCTTAAAGCTCCCTAGGTGGTTCCAGTATGCTGCGTGGGCTGAGAGCCACTGTCCCCAATGCTTTGCAAATACTAACATGCACTCATGCACCGGGAAATCTTGTCAAGACGCAGGCTCTGAGTCACACACTCATTCTTGGAGGAGACCTGAGATGCTGCCGTACTAATGAGATCCCAGGTGATGTCAACGGCACTAGTCCACAGACCCCTGTTTGAGTGGCACAGATCTAGAGCGGGGGTTCTCAAACTCTGGTGGTATCAAAACCACCCAGAAAAATTAATTAAAAATAGATGCCCAGGCTCACAAAAGTCGAATATGGCCTGGGCCTCAATTTTTACCGACTTCCCCAGGTGATTCTGATATGCACCAAAGTTTGAGAACTACTGACTAGAGTATTAAAGAAGGTCAAAAAAAGAAATCCAAAAGAAAGACATGTCAGATATTAGCAAGCACCATATATAAATAACAACCAAAACCAAGACATAAGTGAGGGAAACAGAGAAACTAATAGATGAGCACATGGCAATGGATGTGTGATGGGGATGCGTGTAAACTTAGCACACAGAGGAAGTTTCCAAAATGAATAGAAAAGACATTTCTTTAAAAATAGAGTAATTTAAAAAATAGAGCTTTGGGAGAACTAAAAGGCTGACCTCCCTGGCCCTGGGGGAATGGGAATTTTTAATGACAGGAAGAGCAGAGTGGTTTCAGAACATGGAGCCCTTTGAGGAGAACGGTACGTTTCTGTGCAGGAACCACGGGGAGGGACTAAGTCCCTGAAGCAAAAGACAAAAAATACCAAAAAGGACATGGGGGGGGATAATTAAGATAAAATTCACGTATTTTAAGTTTTTGCCTGAGGCCATCCCTGAACTTTTTAAAAGAAAAAAAAAAACTTTCTCAGTATCCTCCTATGATACAGATGGCTCGCTCTGCCTAAGACACGGTGCTGAGATGTGAAATATTAGAATCATAGCTCAGCTACAATATGGCTTTAGTGCCTCCTCTAGACCTGTATCCTGAATCAACCACCATTTATATCATCATTTCTCTGGGACAAAAGTTCACTGAAAACACACTGTAATTGATCATCTAAAGCCCTTCAGGAAGGAGGTGGCAGAGATCTTACATTTAAATCCTACAATGTTAGCTTGATTTTTAACTTTTCTCAAAATCAAAACAAATGATAAAGTATCACATCAGAAGAGATAGGCAGGCATGATGTTAAAGAAGAAAACTCCTAATTCTAGTTTGAGAAAGAAACCCTAAAGAATGCAAAGCAAATTAAACCATGAGAGGGGCCAAAAAAGATCACGATCATTCCTCCTCTGTTGTCTCAAACAGAAAAGGCTAATGCATCAGCTGGCATCATTTATTCCCTGGAACTTTCTCCTGCACTTGGTTCTTTTGGGAAAGGCTGGAAAGCTGCCACCCCCATCACAGAACTCTCAGCGGTGAATGGCGACACCTGGCAGGGCCTCTCTTTATGTTGGGGAGGTGAGACCTTAGGCATATATGAGGGCAGGTCTAGGTAAGTCAGTCAAGGTCTATTTAAGGATGAGGTAAGATGGGGTGGGGCAGGCCCTTCAGGAATATCAGCCTGGACAGTCTGATGAGAATCTGATGTTGTTTAGAAGGTACTCTGAGGCTATTCCGTACCCACCCATCCTGCTTTAACGCCTCCACATGCCTCTAGCCTGCCTTCATCAGGTATGCATCGCCAATATATACACTTCTCCAAGGAAAAGAAAAGGGCGGGGGGAAACATAATTCTGGGTTACGTTTGTTTATAACAAGGTTCCCCAAAGTTTGGAATTATAACTAACTAGAGTTAGCCCTTTACCTGGTTGGTCTCAAAGCTATAGTCACTGCCATCTGCCCTTCTGAACAGCCCAGAATTTCTTAGAGGGGAGGGGAACAGTCAGCCTCCCAAACTAACTCCCCTTCTCAAAGAAGCACAAATGTGCAAGTAATACCTTTTCTCCCTCCCCCTCACCTACGACCGGCGCTGGCACAACCTTACCTTTCTCGACTCCCTGTGAACACAAAACCCGGAGGAAATCAAAACCGGCTGCTTTTCACAGGAATTTTAGGAGCCCGTGCCATAACCTTAACCATTCAGAAGAAAGAAAGGCCATCCAGGCCCACAAAACGCTTTGCAAACAAAGAGGTAACAAATGTACCCTAGACACCTGGACCCAAGGCATCTGGAGACAAGGGATGAAACGTCAGACCAACAGGAGGTGCTGCAGTAACTCTAAGGGGTGAGGGTAGGCTCAGAATCCTGGGAACTGGAGAGTAATCAGCCCCCAGCTCACACGATACATGACCCTCAGATGGACCAGGACGCTCTTCCAGGTTGGAGTTGGTGCCTTTGCCCTGAAAAATGACTTTCTAACAGCCAAATGGCCACAGCAAGTCTCTTTAATCTAGTCTAAAGAGTTCTAAGTAACCTGAACTCCTGATAGAACAATTCTGTTACACAATTCCCACTGATAAAGATCAACAGTGGCTTGAAAGAGAAAGACAAATACCATGTGGTATCACTTATATGTGGAATCTAAAATGTGACACAAATGAACTGATCTAGGAAACAGACTCACAGACATAGAGAACAGACTTGTGGTTGCCAAGAGGGAGGGGAGGAGGGGAGGGATGGACTGCGGGTTTGGGATTAGCAGATGCAAACTATTATAGAGAGACTGGATAAACAACGAGGTCTTACTGTATAGCACAGGGAACTATATTCAATATCCTGTGATAAACCATAATGGAAAAGAATGTATATATATATATATATATGTGTATAACTGAATCACCTTGCTGTACAGCGGAAATTAACAAAACATTGTAAATCAACTATACTTGAATAAATTTTAAAAAATAAACAAAAAAGTAAAAATCAATAGTGCCTTGTAGTGACACAATAAAACATCTCTGAGCTGAGGTATCATAAGCAATGGGAAGGCCCACCCGACCACCTGGTCTACACTGGTACCCCCAATACCAGGCACTCTCTAGACGTGTTTAATGTCCTTCAAAGCACTGATCCCTGTCCATGGATTCCCACTAGACTGTAAGCGCCATGAGATGCATACCTGCTGCTCACCCTTGACCTCCAGTGTCCAGAACAGAGCTGGGCTAATTATAAGCGCTCATGACCACTTGTCGAAAGGAGGAGAAGACAGTGAGGACAGGAGAAGGGAATTGTGCCTCTACATCAACTTTGAGCACATTTTCAACACATGAGTCAATGCACAATAGCTACACTAATGTGTTGCTCTTATACTCTGGGCTCCTTGCCTTTCCTCAACCCTAATTAAGAGGAAGTTTTTTTCCATAAGTGAGCTCCATACAATGCTGAAAGATGGAGGAAAAGGTAATGCCCTCATTGGTTCTCAGCTCGAAAGTGCATAATTTTTTTTTTTGGCCGCGCTGCACAGCTTGCGGGATTCTTAGTTCCCCGACGAGGCATTGAACCCCGGCCGCAGCAGTGAAAGCTCCAAATCCTAACCACTGGACCGCCAGGGAATTCCCATAATGTTTTAAATAACAGAATAGATGAGCTTAGAAAAAGAAAGTAATGGTAGGCATCTGTAGCACTTTTTAACTTAATTGTGTGACTCTGTGATTGTGTGCGTCTCTGTGTGTGAGAGGGAGAGAGGCCGATGAGAGCCCAAAGCACACATCTGTATTAAAGATCAAAACCTTATTTTTAAACGTAATGACTAATGACTTCCACTTGATCCTCTCACTCCTCAGCAGGACTCTTCTCCAGACCACATACACTTATTTTTAAATCTCTCTTAGGAAAGAAGAAATAGAAAATAATAGGATTATATTCGTTTAACAGAAAGGAAGATTATGTCCTGAAGAAACACATGATTTTTCCCCCCATGTACTTACTAGCCTGATCAAAAGCTCAGACCACTGTCAGAATTCATGAGGTTACCTTAGACAGTGGGTAATAGATGTATTCTGCTCCACATCAACAGAAAGGTCAAGAAAATCTTCATCTTTGCTACTAACCTGGAGCAAAAAAAGAAAAAAAGCATTAGGCACAAAATACATAATAGACAAGTAGATAAAACTTTGAACACTTACAGGTAACCAAAAACCGTAACTGCAGTCAAAGTCAGGTATGGCTTTGTATACTCTCTAGCTACCAGTTACCTTGAAAACAATCCAGAACAAGAGAAAATCCTAAATTCTCCATTTAACCTCATCTGTGTCCAGCTTTGATTCAGGCTTTTCATAATTAAAACTCAACCAGATTTCTCTTCCTGTCCTTTCATTGCCCCCACTGTTTCAAAGCAGAAAATATCACACAGGTACCCATATAGCTCAGCCTGGCAGAATGATAACAATGGAAATGGAAAAAGGACAAGAGCCTTAAAAAGCCTACTGCTCAGGGCTTCCCTGGTGGCGCAGTGGTTGAGAGTCCGCCTGCCGATGCAGGGGACACGGGTTCATGCCCCGGTCCGGGAGGACACACAGAGCTGTCCTCTGGCCCAGGAAGTGTTGTCCTTTGTAGAACACGCCCATGCTGTCTGTGGTACCAGCCAGACCTGGAGCTGGCCGGGAGCCTGGGCTCACACGGGCCCAGCAGACTGGACTGCTCTCAGCCACACCCATCCCCAGCCCTGGCTGTTTCTTGGCCTGCACAGCTGACACCACACCAATTGTGGGTCTGTACTTATCAAAGCTCACCGACTGGTGCCTGCCTTCCAGCAGCTCACCAGCTAGCCTGGCATTTTACTGTCTTGGAGTGGGAGGGACAAACTAGCCCAGCAGGAACTTTGAGATGCCCAGTCAATTGGCAGCAAAACAAAAATCATACTCCTGTAAGTGAGACAACTATCCTATGACCCAACACTCCAATAGTCAGAGATGTGGACACAACCCTTTATACTTTCATTTGTGTACCCAAGAATGGGTATTGGCAGACTGCCCAACTCCATATCCTGTCTCTGCCGCTTATAAAGCGGATGACACTAGGCAAGGTACTTAGCCTCTCTGTACCTCAGCTTCCTCATCTGTAAAGTGGGAGCAGTAAGAGTATCTATTTCATAAGGTTGTTGTAAGGATGAAATAAGACAATCCATGTAAAGTGCTTTAAGAAGTAAGCATTCAACAAATCAAGGATGGAAAAAACATTTAAAATGGCCTAAAATGGTCAAAAGGTTGGGAATGGGTTACTACACTGTGAGTATCATATTAAATGAAACATTAAATGAAACATGAGACTGCTCTCCTGCACTTCCACCGTCACCATGAGAAGGGTAACCCAGGCTAGCCCACTGCTTCCCAGAAAAAGATGAGAGACCCACAGAGCAGAGCTGTTCTCACTATGAGGTGCCCCAGCCAGGCCCAGAGAGGAGCCCCATCCCCACCGGCCTCAGACACATCGTGAGACAGCTGAAATGCAGACGTACGGGCTCAGCCCAGGCCGGCTGGATCAGGCGACCCCCCGCCGACCCATGGCTGCATGAACTACAGTAAAAGAATCAGAGTGGATCTAAGTCTCAGAGTTTTAGGGACGTTTGTAACAAAGCAACAAATATAACCAACACAACTACAACTAACATGACAGGCATTCCTCCTTTTACTGAACTTGGCAGATAGCGTGTTTCTTTCAATTTGGAGTTTTGTGGCAACCCTGTGTCGAGCAAGTCTACTGGCAGCAACATTTGCTCACTTCGTGTTTCTGTGTCACATTTTGGTAATTTTCACAATATTTAAAACCTTCTTCATTATTATTATGCTTTACGGTGCTCTGTAATCACTGATCTTTGGTGTTACTACTATGACTCACTGAAGGTTTCAATGATGGTTATCATTTTTTAGCATTAAGTATTTTTCAATTAAGGTATGTACATTTTTTAGACATAATACTATTGCACACTTAATAGACTACAATATAGTGTAAAAATAACTTTTATATGTATTGGGAAACCAAAACATGTGTGTGACACGCTTCACTGTGATATTCACTTTATTGCAGTGATCTGGAACCAAACCCACAATATCTCCAAGGTGTGTCTGTAGGTATATTTTATTTTTATTCATTTATTGTCTATTTCCCCCTTACTAAAGTGAAAGTTCAAAAGTTCTGTAATGACTAAGATCCTGCCCTTCCAACACTCCTCCAGAAAAGTATAAACTCAAATAACTATAAACTAACAGCAACTACCTGAAGGCAATGGAGGCAGATGGGGAGTCCACACGTGGAGGAAAAGAGCTACAAATAATGAGTTCATGGTTTCACAGCCTTTAGTGGGATCCATGGGGGAAAATGCAGTCTTTCTGGTCTAGGAGCCAGAAAAACCAATCTGGGAAACCATGTCCACTGAGAAGAAGGGAAGGAATCTGAGAAAGTATCCCCAACTCTGTCTACCTACATCTCTGGCTGACCCCTGAGCCACACACATGCACAGAGTACACTCACAGCAACCTGGCTGGTTACAAAAGGGATGACCCAAGAGTCAAACTGCTGCCTAGGAAACAGTTTGTAGTGAGTCCAACCAAGATAACTACCTGCTAAAACTAATTGAAGAAAAACAGCAGAACCCAGAGTCTCTCAAACTGAACATTCTCAATGTCCCAGATATGACCCAAACTTACAATATGTGAAGAACCAGGAAAATGGAAGATATTCTTAAAATAAAAGGAGGCAACTGAGACCAATCCTGGGATGACCCAGATGTTGGAAGTAACAAACAATGATTTTAAAAAGCTTTTATAAATATCTTCAATAAAGTGAAATACATTCACAGTGAACCAAAAAATAAGACATCTCGGCAGAGAAATAGAAACAAACAAAAAAAGACTCAAATGGAAATTCCAGAACTAAAAACTTAATACACTGGATGGACTTAACAGAGAGTTGGAGATGACAGAGGAGACACCAGGGGACTTGAAGACAGAACAATGGAAATTATCCAAGGAGAAGAATAAAGGAAAAAAAAGAAAGATTGAAATAAAAATTAACAGATACTCAATCAACCTGTTAGATATCATACACATAATTGGAGTCCCAGACAGGGAGGAGAGAGAATAGGGCAGAAAAACGATTTGAAAAATAATGGCTGAATATTCCCTAAATTTGGTGAAAGACATACATTTATAAATTGAAGATACTCAACAAACACCAAGCAGGATAAATACAAAGAAGGCCAGCCAAGGTCAAACTGTTGAAAGCCAAAGGTAAAAAAGCAAATCTTAAAAACATCTAGAGAAAAATGACACATTACAGCAAGCTCCCTGGTGCCCTAGTGTTTGGAATTCCAGGCTTTCACTGCCGTGGCCTGGGTTCAATCCCTGGTCGGGGAACTGAGATCCCACAAGCTGCGTGGCATGGCTAAAAAATAAATAAATAAACTTTTTTTTTTTTTAAATGACACATTACAAGAGAATGATTCTGTTGGAAGTTGGCCTCTCATCAAAAATTACAGAGGCCAGAAGACACAGAACATCTTTACTATGCTAAAAGAAAAAGCTATCAAAACAGAATTCCTGCATCCCATAAATATATCCTTCAAGAATGAAGATAAAAGTGAACAGAATTCATTATTAACAGACTTGCACTACAAGAAAGGTTACAGGAAATTCTTTAAACCAAAGGGAAAAGCTAGCAGATGGAAATCCAGATCCTCAAGAAAAAGTGAAGAGCATCAAAAATGGGAATTATGACACTGGCCTGTGGGGGTTATAACACACGTAAATGTAATACATGTAGCAACTATAGCGTAAAGGACAAGGTAGGTCAGGGGTGGAAGGAATATGCACCTACACAGTTATAAGTTAACTATGTTTTATGCGAAATGGAACATTATTAATTGGATGGGGACCGTGAAGAGTGAAGAATATACTGTACTCTCCAGAACAGCCACTAAAAAACAACGTACGAAGATATACTAAGAGGAAAATTAAAATGGAATTGTTCAATGCAATATACACACACACACACACAATCCAAAAAGGGAAAAACATTTAAAAAGCAGAGAAGGAGGAAGAGAGAAACAAAAAGCTCTGGGGGAATAAACAGAAAACAAATAATAAAATGGGAGCCTCAAACCCAACCATATCAATAATTATAATAAACACTAATGTAATAAACTTTTCAAGTAAAAGTCAGAAATTGAGTTGAATTTTTTTAAAAAGCAAGACCAGCTACATACTGCCCACAAGAGCTATACTTTAAATATAAAGAAACAGATAAGCTGAAAAAAAATGGATGGAAAAAAATATACTATGTAAAGAGTTAATATACATATATAGTGGGCTATTTAATATAAGAAAATAGATTTTAGACAAAATTATGAGAAATAAAAATGGTATTTCCTAATACTTGGGTCAATTTACTAGAAAAACATAATCAAAAATATGGAAGTCCCTCATAACAGAGCCTCAAAAATATATGAAGCTGGAGCAGTATTCACCAACAAAATGGAATGAACCACATGCTACGACACACATGAATCTCAAAAATGTTATGTAAGTGAACGAAATCAGACACAAAAGACCAGATCTTGTATGATTCCATATATATGAAATGTCCAAAAAAGGCAAATATCTAAAGACAGAAAGTAGCTTAGCGGTGGCCTAAGGCTTGCAACAGAGATTAACTGCCCAATACAAAGGATCTTATTGGTGTGATGGAAATGTTTTAAAACTGGGTTATGGGCACAAAAGCAGAAATACAAATCAATGGAACAGGCTAGAAAGGCCAGAGATAAACCCACGCATATATGGTCACCTTATCTTTGATAAAGGAGGCAAGAATATACAATGGAGAAAGGACAGCCTCTTCAATAAGTGGTGCTGGGAAAACTCGACAGCTACATGTAAAAGAATGAAATTAGAACACTTCCTAACACCATACACAAAAATAAACTCAAAATGGATTAAAGACCTAAATGGAAGGCCAGACACTATAAAACTCTTAGAGGAAAACATAGGAAGAACACTCTTTGACATAAATCACAGCAAGATCCTTTCTGACCTACCTCCTAGAGAAATGGAAATAAAAACAAAAATAAACAAATGGGACCTAATGAAACTTAAAAGCTTTTGCACAGCAAAGGAAACCATAAACAAGACGAAAAGACAACCCTCAGAATGGGAGAAAATATTTGCAAACAAAGAAACTGACAAAGGATTAATCTCCAAAATATACAAGCAGCTCATGCAGCTCAATATCAAAAAAAACCAAACAACCCAATTGAAAAATGGGCAGAAGACCTAAACAGACATTTCTCCAGTGAAGATATACAGATTGCCAACAAACACATGAAAGGATGCTCAACATCACTAATCATTAGAGAAATGCAAATTAAAACTACAATGAGGTATCACCTCACACCAGTCAGAATGGCCATCATCAAAAAATCTACAAATAATAAATGCTGGAGAGGGTGTGAAGGAAAGGGTACCCTCTTGCACTGTTAGTGGGAATGTAAATTGATACAACCACTATGGAGAACAGTATGGAGGTTCCTTAAAAAATCAAAAATAGAACTACCATATGACCCAGCAATCCCACTACTGGGCATATACCCTGAGAAAACCATAATTCGAAAGGAGTCATGTACCACAATGTTCATTGCAGCTCTATTTACAGTAGCCAGGACATGGAAGCAACCTAAGTGTCCATCGACAGATGAATGGATAAAGAAGATGTGGCACATTTATACAATGGAATATTACTCAGCCATAACGAAATTGAGTTATTTATAGTGAGGTGGATGGACCTAGAGTCTGTCATACAGACTGAAGGAAGAGTGAAGGAAGTCAGAAAGAGAAACAAATACCGTATGCTAACACATATATATGGAATCTAAAAATAAAAAGTGGTTCTGATGAACCTAGGGGAGGACAGGAATAAAGACACAGACATAGAGAATGTACTTGAGGACACAGGGAGGGGGAAGGGTAAGCTGGGACGAAGTGAGAGAGTAACATTAACGTATATACACTACCAAATGTAAAATAGATAGCTAGTGGGAAGCAGCCGCATAGCACAGGGAGATCAGCTTGTCCTTTGTTACCATCTAGAAGGGTGGGGCAGGGAGGGTGGGAGGGAGGTGCAAGAGGGAGGGGATATGGGGATATATGTACACATATAGCCGATTCACTTTGTTATACATCAGAAACTAACACAACATTGTAAAGCAATTATATTCCAATAAAGATGTTAAAAAAAGAAAAAGCAATAAATGGCTGTAAGAATCCCACCCCCCAAAAAACCTGGATTTTGGTCATAGTTACACAACTTAGCAAATCACCCCCCCCCAAAAAAAAATCACTGAATGGATGAATTTCATGGTAATTAAATTGCACCTCAACAAAGTTGTTTTTAAAAAGTAAAAAAAAATCATGAAGCAAAAACTGACAGAATTAGAGGGAGAAATAAGACAAATCCCACAATTATAGTTAGAAATTTTAACTCTACTTTCTCAGCAAATAATATAAAACTATGGGGGAAAAAAATCAAGAAAAACACAGACAATCTGAATAACTCTACCAACCATCATGACCTACTGATAACTATAGAACACTATACCCAACAACTACAAAATATAAATTATTTTCAACTCGGTGGTTCTTAACAAGGGAAACTGCCTTTCAGGGGATATTTGGCAATGTCTAGAGACATTTTTGTTGTCACATTTTGGGGGATGTTACTGGAATCTAGTAGGTAGAAGCCAGAGATGTTGCTAAACATGCACAGGGCAGCACCCCACAAAAAAGAATGATCTGATCCGAAAGGTTAATAGTTCTAAGGTTGAGAGACCCTGTTTTCAAGTACATTTACCAAAATAGACCGTGTGTTAGGATACAGAACATGTCACGATAAATTGTAAAAGACTGAAATCATACAGAATATATTCCCTAACCAAAACAGAATGAAATTGGAAAATATTAAGATACCTAGGAAAACACTAAATATTTGAAAATTAAACACCACAATTCTAAGTAATACATGGGTCAAA
Source organism: Aethalodelphis obliquidens (assembly GCF_003676395.1). Classification (NCBI taxonomy): domain Eukaryota; kingdom Metazoa; phylum Chordata; class Mammalia; order Artiodactyla; family Delphinidae; genus Aethalodelphis; species Aethalodelphis obliquidens. The sequence goes on along the minus strand of NW_020837950.1, from coordinate 3,707,594 downwards.
GAAAAAAAGTCACAAGAGAAATTAGAAAATAATTTGAACTAATGACAAAGAAAATGTATCAAAATTTGAGAGATGCAGCTAAAACAGTGCTAAAAGGAAAATGTATAGCTTTAAATGTGTATATTAGTAAATAAAAGAGCAGGGACTATCTTTTCTGTTTGTTTTAACTGCTATATCTCTAGTACATAAAACAATTTCCAGTATTTAATAGGTACACAATAAATATTTACTAAATAAATGAATATATAACTGAACAAAAGACTAAACAAATGAAAAGATATCTAAACGCCAATAATGGCATCTGGGTGGAAGAATTATGAATGATTTTCTTTTTATACATTCCTGTGCCTGTTTTTTAAAAAATAATTCACAGGTATTATATTTTTTAATTAGTAAACCTTTTTTTAAACCTAAATGGCCTTTCTCTGAGAGATAATAAAACGAGTATAGCCAACTGAAGTCATACATAATTTAGATAGTTCTACTAAAGGTCCTGTACTTGAAGGGGGATGAAAACAAAGAAACACTGTCTCCCTTTAGATGCAAATCTTTCCCTGTACTTGTTTCAGGGAGAGGGAAGAAAGGTACAAATCTAATTAAAGAACTGGAGAAAGTTACTGTAACTTTCTCAATTCCCAGTGCAAACTGCTTCCAGAATTAAGAGAAAGCACTGCTCAGGTGGATGGCCCCACCGGTGACATCAAAACATGGCACTAAACCCTTCCATTTGGACTTTTCTCTCTCCCCCTGTCTCAGACTGACATAGTCAAAAGCAATGAGTGATCAAGCAATTTTTTTTTTTTTCCTTTTATCTCTTCCCAGAAAGCTGCCAGAAAATAAAACCATTTTCTTCCCACACACAAGGATCTCATTCTGGTCTAAGTGAAAACACAGCTTGTCTCCAAGGAAACATATGTATCACTAAGACTCTGATACTCTCGGCAGGTACAGGCTACATCTTATTCTCCTTTCTTCTCCCCCGATTTTGGGCATGGAGTTCCCCCAAAACTAGTTTTAAAAGGATGGAAGAGACCCTACTTGCTCTTGTTTTTAATTCATTACAAACCAATTAATAGAACAAATTAATATACAGGGCTTTGCTCAGTTCCTGAGTAATTAAAAAAAAAAAAAAATCATGAGCTTTGCTAAGTTCCTGAGTAATTAAAATCCTATTCAAATGTGCTTCTAAATCCCCAGCCGCCTTTGCTGGGCTTAGCCGAAAAGGTGACCAGGTGGCAGCTCCACGCTGCTCAGCCAGGGACTGAAAACGTGCTGGCTCAGAGTCGGTGCCAAATTGTTGGGCCCAGGAAGAGTGGCAACCACAGCCCACCTGAGTCCTGGGAACTCAGAACCACCCCTCAGCGAGTGACTCCACCTGACCACAGCGCCCACCCCCACTCCTCTTCTGTGAAGGGCTCAGAAGCTCTACTGAGTCAATTTTAACCTCTGCAAACAAAACAAGAAGGGGCATACAATTGGTACTTCATAAAGCAGCTCTTTAGACAACCTTTTGGCTTCTCAGTCTTAAAGCCACTGAGAAGCACTGAGAACCACAGATCTGCAAAGCACAAACTCAGTTGAAAGAGAAAGTGGGGGCGGGGGGCGGGAATTAACAACAACAACAAAATTAAGCTCCAACCAAGGGAACACTGAGGCTAGACTGGAAAATCCCCAGGCCTCCGTTCTGGAGTGCCTTGGTTACGGTTATCTGGGACAGTCAGCACTGAATGACCCCCTTAAAACTGTCTCTCCAAGTCTACTGCAGAATGAAACCGTTTGTCTCCATAAACCCCTCAGTTGACATCTGCACTGCAATCACAGGCAACGTTTACAAAGGGTGAGACCCAGAAAAAGAAAAAAATTATCGTCTGAAAGCATGAAGACTGGCACAAAGGGTTTTGCACAATTGGAGGAACTACCAGCTGAGGCCGCCCCTACAGGGAGGCTCCCCCAGGGGCTAATTTGCTGCTCCAGATCTAGTGCAGTTCAATCCCACTGTGAGTGTTCACTAATGGTCTTGGCAATTCTGCCGGAAGCGCTCTGTAAAGGCTGCTTGCCCTGGGCAGGGGACGTTACTTAAACGGGGCCCCATATTTCTCATCCTGTGAAGGAAAACTTTTAACTTAGGTCTTCTTTTACACTAAGTTCTCAACATTCTACAGTAACAACTAAAAAGCCCGCAGACTATGCATTTTCTTAGAAAGTAGAGGGCTTTCTAACAATTAGAGCTTTCTAAAAATGGAAGGCATCGCCTGGGAAGATTGAGTTCCCTATCTCTGGACAGGATCCAGCAGATGCTGGTGACCAACTGGCTAGGACGTCACAGAAGGGACTCGGGCACTGGGAGAGGAAGGATTAGGTGACTCGTAGGATACCGTCCAGTTAAAGGATCTAAGAAAATGGAGGTGATTATCCAAGTAACTCCAGAGCGGGGAAGGTGGAAAGCACTCCTGCCTCAAATGTAATCATTTCAGGGGATAATAAATGTACGTTTTTCAGAGTGCACCATCCTCCACAAAGACACACCCACACACTCTCATTCTCTTCCACAAACGAAGTATAAATGGTTGGAATCCCGCTAAACAAACTCTATGTGTGGATCCCAAAGTTTTGGAGGAATCTTTGGGCACAGGCTTCCGATCCGTGGTAACCCTCCACGAGAAAACAGGCTCTGTGACAGCTTCTGCGATACAATTATCTGCGGGTGCAATATTTGCATCTGTTGGGATCAACTGACCTGTTCTCAGACAAAAAAAGAAACTACAAATGTGACTGAGCCTTTCTGAAAATCCACATAGAGAATCACAGGACGGATGTAGTAACTGTTAATTTCAAAGATAACCAAAAGAATTAGACCAGCTGTACAGTCTGGGACAGGTTTCCCGGCTAAATGTAGAGATGTGATGCCCCATTGTTCTGGTTCCTGTATCTAAGCTCACAGAATACTCTGTACTCCTTCACGGAACTTTGCAATTGTCACCACAAAATGAATTATCCACTTTGTTATTAATGTCTGTCTTCCATGCTCAAAGTTTCAGAAAGGCCAGGCTCTCACTGCATCCTCAGTGTCTATACCTTTAGTTAGCAGATGTGGGAAGAAAAAAAAAAGTATTTATTGAATAAAAGAATACTTGTCTATACAACAGCCACTATACTACCAAAGTGAAGAGACATCTGAGAACAGTGGGTATAGACAAGAATGTGGAGAATAAGAATGCTCATGCACTGGGTGTATAAAATGGTACAACCACTTGGGGGAATTTGATATTTTCTAATGAGTTTAATGGTAAGCCCATCTAATGACCTAACAAATCTACTTCTGTGTATATATCCTAGAGGAACTAGATTTATGTACACTAGATTGTATATGTATTAGAATGTTCACAGCAGCATTGTTCATAGTTGCCTCAAGTTGGATACAACCAAATACCCACCAACAGTAAAATGGATTCATGAATTGTGGTATATTCAGGCAATGGAATACTATATGACAATGAAAACGAATGAACTTAAGCCTCATGCAACAGCACAAATAAATCTCACATGGGATAGTGAGAAAAAAATGAAAAAAAAAAACCAGGACACTAAAGAATACACACTGCATGATCCCATTCATCTAAAGAGCAAAAAAAATCCAAACGGCTATTTATTTTAGGGATGAACAGGTAAGTTTCGAGTTCTAGCAAACATTCAAAGAACAGATAAATCAAAACGTACACATACTCTCTCAAAGAAGATAAAGAAACTGGAGGCCACTACTCTACTGGAGGCCACTCTCGGGCAGGAGAGTGACATGGAAAAGGGCAAGAGAAAAGCAAGAAAACCCAGTAGGAAGTTACTGCTGTAGCTTAGTTGAGACAGCCAGTCACGAGCCGATGGGTTCCTCTACCCTTCTAGGTTCTTCTGGCTGCTCTAAAAAAGTAAACGGGCACGAGACATTAACAGGAGAAAGTGGTGATGGGTGGCCTGAGCCAGGGTGGGAGCAGGAGGGATGAAGAGGATTAAAGAGACACAACAAGACAGGACCTGGTGACAGAATAGATACAAGAAGTAAGGTGAGCATGGTACCAAGGGATACTCCCTTATTAAAAGAAGGGAAGAAAGCAAAAAGACTGCAAGTCTGCAGATTATACTACGTACAATATAGCCCTAATTTTGATGTTTAAAAAGGACATGAATTTACTCTAAAAATAAATTTAGTATCAAAAAGAATAAAAAAACTGCAATGGATTAAAACACATAAAATGTTAAAACTCAGGAGTTCATCACAAAACTATAATGCAAAAGAAGGAAAAGAAGATGAAGGGTTCCAAAGGTTCTAGCATTGCTGGGAAAGTGGAAAAAAAAACAAACCAAGTTAAGGATGTGTATTGTAGTCTCTAGAGTAACCTCTAAAAGAATTTAAAACTAACAACAACAACAACAACAAAATAGGAAGGAAGACAGACGTTTCATTGATACAAAGGCAAGAGGAAAAAAAAAAAAAAAGAATATAAAATAGGTGGGTTGAATAGAAACAAAGAATAGGATGGTAGAAACGTACTGCCATTTCACAATACAAGTTAAACACCACAGGATGTTTCCAGAATGTGGGAAATTCTTTCAAACAACCTGATTTCTTCAACAACTAAACTACGAGGGAAAAAAAGGAGGGGTGGTAACTCATTGATTAAGACACATACTGACCAAATGCAATGTGTGGACCACGTTTGGATACTGATTTGAATTAACCAGCTGCTTTAAAGAAAAAGTGACATAATCAGAGAAACGAACACTGAGTGAACAATGATTTAAAGGAATTCTTTTTAGGTGTGATAATGGCATTGTACCAATGTTTTTTTAAAGAAGATTTCTTACCTTTTGGAGATATATAACAAAGTAATGAAGAAATTACAAATGGAATGATGTTACCTGGGACTTGCTTAAAAATAGACCAGTTCTGTGAAGTGGGAGGGGGCGTGAAAGGAAAAATGACTGAGATGGGCCAGCGTGTTAACAATCATTGATCCTCAGTCATACACATATGGGATGTATTATACTATTCTATTTCTGTATGCATTTGAATTTTACTGGAACAGAAGGAGAAAGGGAAGGAGGAGAGAGCTCTAGATAGATAAGTATGTGTAGAAAATGTTTTGGCAGGATATATTTCAAAATGGTTATCTCCGGGCTAACGTGATCACAATTTTTAGAAAGTGTTACAAATTTATCATCTCTGGGTGGGGAGATTACTGGTAACTTTTAGTCTCTTTTTGCTTAGCTATGTTTTCTAATTGTTTCTACAATGAACAAACCAGAATGCTTCAAATGCTCCAAATGCTTCAAAAATTGTTTAGAAGGATAGAAGACTGCCAAAAAACAAAGAGCCTCCCACTTACATCCACATTTCTTAACCATTTCTGGGTGCCAGTCCCTTGGCAGAATCTGATGCAACTACTGTCTCTCTCCCCAGAAAGATGCATAATCCTACAGAATTTTTCATATGACGTTATTAAGAAACTCTGAGACCTCAGATGAACCCATACTTTCTATGTTATTAGTAGTCATCATAAATAGTAATGGTTGGCTTTTATTGCACAGTTGGTATGTGCCAAGCATGGTTCTAAGTGCTTTCCAAAAGCTAACTCATTTAATCCTCCTAGCAACCCTACGAGATAGGCACTCTCATCATCCCCAATTTACAGATGAGGTGAGGTCAGAGAGGGTGAATAATTTGCACAAGGTCCCACAGCTGCTGACTGGCAGAGCCAGCATACAAACTGAGCAGCCTGGCCCTAAAGCCTTTAAAAAGCTTTTTTTTTTTTTTTTTTAGTTAAAGCTGGGCTTTTAACTACCACATTAAGAGGCCACTCAGAGAGTTAAATCAAATACAGAAAGCCAAGGCAACATCCTGAATCACGCCCTAGAAAATGTCTTCAAATTCAACTAACACTAAGTGCCTACCTACCATGTGCCAGACTCACCCAGACACATAAGCTAACCCAGCCCTGGCAACAGTGCCGTCAGGGACTTGTCCCATACACCCAGCTAACTGCTAGAAAATCAGAAGCCAAGCCTGGGGGCTTCCCTGGTGGCGCAGTGGTTAAGAATCCGCCTGCCGATGCAGGGGACACGGGTTCGAGCCCTGGTCCAGGAAGATGCCACATGCCATGGAGCAACTAAGCCCATGCGCCACAACTACTGGGCCTGTGCACCACAACTACTGAGCCCACATGCCACAACTACTGAAGCCCGTGCGCTCTAGGGCCTGTGTGTTGCAACTACCGAGCCCACGCCTAGTGCTGCTCTGCAACAAGAGAAGCCACCACAATGAGAAGCCCACGCAACACAAGGAAGGGTAGTCCCCGCTCGCCGCAACTAGAGAAAGCCCGCGCACAGCAACGAAGACCCAAAGCAGCCAAAAAAAAAAAAAAGTCAAGCCTGTCTTCTGATTTCAAGTTCACCATACACAGCTGATTCCCCTTATGTTGGGGAGGTGGTCTGTTCTAAGTCACACATGACCTCCCCGTGGCCAAACTCATTTCAAGATAACCGGTGGAGGTCCAGTTCAATACTTCCAATTGGTAGACCCTAAAATTAGTCCATGAGGCACAGCAACCTAGTTTTTGAGATTTTCCCTCATCACTCTACTTCAGCCAGCCGAGACGTCTTAGATGGAGACATGCTTCCAAAAGTTGGTATCTGAGGCTCATACACATAAACAGAACGGTATGCACAGACTGAGGACAACTGCCAGGTGCTACGATACCACACTACACTCACGCACAACACAGTTAGTACAACTATACACAAGCAAATTACGTGAAAGCCCTCCTGATGCTTACAGTTTCACAGTTCAAGCATCGAGTTTCATTGGTGAGCGTTCCCTGAAAAATCTCATGGACCCAGGTGAGTTCTGGTTTACTGTTCTCCGCAGGTTCGTTCATGTTGCCATTTTTTAATTTTCCATTTTGTTTCTCCTGTTTCTTCTCTTCCTGCAGGATGTCCGCAATAGTGTTTAGCAAATAATTTAAAAATTCGTGAGCATCCTGCTGCATGTAGTTATCAAAGAGATCTGGAAAGGAGAGGGTCGGTATTTCAATCTCTGGCTATTGAAAAGCAAAGAAAATGCTAATTTTACAAACCACACTTCCATTTTTATATTGAAAGAGTGGACACGTATGGAATACGTTCACCTCTATTTTGCAACTTCAATGGGTAAGTTTTTTAAAAATTTTTGTTCACTTCCACTTTTTACCACCCACCAAGAACTAAATTTCCCATATCTTCCTGAAGTCATCATATATAGAAAAAGCTACAAACATTTTCATTTGTTCTACAAAAAAAAAAAGAAAAAGGAAAGGAACAGGAATTACTTGATAAACTCCCTGATAAAGTATCAGTATTTAATACGATGTGACCACCAATGATCAATTATTCACTTCGTAATTTATGCAGAGCAACAGGGTCTCTTCCCAAAGATCATATTAAACCCTGGACCAACCTGGAAGCAGCTTAAATGAAACACATAAGGGAGATGAGGGATATATATGAGAATGTATCTATCTGATAGTGTTCTGAAACCAAATACAAATGATTCCAGCAGCCTGTTCCCTGCCATAAGGACAAACAATCAAGAGATGAATGCAGCTGTGAAACTTCATTATTAATCATGTGCACAAGGAGACTTGGGAGGGCTCTGCTTCCTTCTCAGATTATTTCTATTCTGTGTGTATAAACTACAACAACTTCAAAAGACGGCAATCAAATTAAATGAGACTTTATAAAACAAACATCTGATTAACTGTGCAAGTCTGTTGCAGTAAGGCTGAAATCTAGGCTAAACACAAGTTGTCATATCAAATATTTCTATAGTCATAAAAATTACCCATGCAGAACTTCTGGAATAACCTCATCTCTACCACCGCTTCTCACACACACACAAAAAAGAATATAGAAAAAAAAGAAGAAAATCAGGTGACAGCAGGACATTTTTTATCACAGAAAAATACCAGCTTGATATCCTTCAACCTAGGCAAATAAAAATCAAAGGTATTATTTTTAAAACAGCAGAGGCTCTGATTAGACAATCTGCATTTAGTTTAATCACTTATGACAAGTTTATAAGATAGTACTATTTTATTCAATTATTGCATCAACCTATGTATTCCAATCAGTGTCCTGCCTTGGGCAATTTCTCCTCTTACAATGATCCTACCCAGAAAAAACTCCTTCCAATGTGGAGCAAAAAGAAAAGGTCATTCCAAAATGGAATGATAAATTTGAATTTTTAAGTATATCTTTAATTCAGTTTTGTTTTATATACTGGGTGGAAAAGGAGAAATATCTTTTCAAATGATGGTTGAGTAGTTGGCCATACTATTTTCCCATTTAAAAAAAAAAAAAGGTTTCGTTTTGAGGATATACAGAACTGTCAATTCTCCTTATTTCAGAGCCTGAAACCCATTCGTCTCCACGCTACTCACCATTTTCTTTTCTCAGCCTCGAAATGAACTTCTTTGGTGGGATCACGCCAACCTTCTTCTTCTGCGTGGCGATGCTGTGGAAAAGGTCTGCCAGGCACGTCAACAAGTTTTCCTTCTTTTTTTGCTGGGCCTTGTATGCCAGCACATTCTCCCGGAAGGGCCGGCAGAAGTACAAGGCCTGAAGCACGGAGTTACAGTAGCATGTGTTTCCGAACTGCCAAAGGACAACAGGGATGGTTCAAATCAGGGTCCGGGGCTGCACCACCTCCGAACCAAGTGGGGAGAGGGAGAGGGCCACCCTCCATGTGAACCAGCCCAGATTCCGCGTATCACAGCCCTGCTCACAGTGGTAGAAGCCCAGTATGGCACTCTGAACATCACCAGGGAAATGAATGCTAGTATATGCAAGCCTGGTAGCTCTCTAGCCCATTAAAAGTCTCTAAGATGATAAGAAGCACTCGGCCTTGATTTTAAAAAATCTAGTGAAACTTTCTGGCGCTTAAAAAAGAGAGAGATACTGAAGAAGAAAAAAATCGACATGATGTGGAGACGCAGAAAAGCAGCTGGCTACACAAAAGATGTCACAAGGCAACACATCAAAACTCCTATGACAGGGAAAATAAAAATCTCAATCAGAAAGAAATCCAGGAACTAGGAACCACTTGCTCAGCTAAAACAGTCTTCACCGAATGGGGACTTGTTTTAGTTTCTCTCTTTCAAGATTCCAGCACGCCTGCCATTGGCTTCAGACCACATTTCCTCACTTTCTCCAAAGCAATCTTATTTCCGCCAAAGTAGCAATTGTCTCAATACAACAGTACCACCCAGTTCCTGGTCTCCTGCAATCTGATTAGGGCCCACAGAGTAATACCATGACCTCTCAAAAGCCACGGATACTCAAGATTATGATTAACGAGGGAAAAAGTAAGTCATCATCTCCCTGGTTTTCAACTGACTATATAATAACCAACTCTGCGGGTGAACACATAGCTGAGACATTCACTTTAGAATTTTTCATGCACGTTAAAATGAAAAGGAAAACAAACTAAGGAAATCAGAAGATTAATAACAGATTACGAACTGCTGTGTAAGATTAAAATAGAACATGAGCATTTCAAGATCGGTTGTTGGCTTGTGTGTTGTCTGCCCAAGAGCAAGGCAGATGCACCACCATCCTTAACGTGACATTTCTACGTATGTTAAGATAGAACACTTCCTATTTTTATATATTTTAATCTACTTTGACACAATTATGCAATGAGACAAACCTCTTTTTAAAGAGAAGCTGTAACTTTCATGAATTACCATTCGAAATAAACATAAATGAAACTATTAATAAGTTTAGGTCTCACAATGCTTCCACAGACTAGGAGATGGCCTTAGTTCTTTTTTCCTCCATAGTCTGCACTTGTCTTTTCCCTGCACAAGGTAGAATTCCAGCAACTTGAATAACTATCCTCACAGAGCTGAAGCAAGAGGCCTTTGCACTATGCCTAAAAAAACTGCATTAAAATTAGGAGTCAGTATTTCATCAACACAATGTCCTATATTCCAGTACTGTAGCCTCCTCCTACCATTCTTTTCTCTGTTACTCAGTACCTCACCTTCAGCCAGACACCCTTTAGTAACACTTGGCCCTGGGCCAGTGGACAACGTCTGGGAAAGAAAAGGAACTAACATTGACCGAGTGTCCACAAATGTGCCTCAGTCTCATGTCAGTACCTTCAATAGGAGCTCTCATGGATCCTTCATTATAGGCCAAGAGGTAGAAACCATTATGGTCTCCATTTTACAGAGGGGGAAATGGAGACACAGAGAGGCCAAGTGACTTGCCCAAGATCGCACAGCTAGTGAACGGCATAGGCAGAATTCAGACTTAGGTCTGTACTACCGCAAAGCCAATGTCCACTCCATTATCCCACAGGCGGCATTCACTCAGAGAATGGTCCCAGCGGAAATTACCACCTATCACACCTGAACTGACAGACCACACTCAGAGCAGTTGTTCCAGAAAACCAGGTGCTTATGAGTTAACACCGGATGTCACTTAAATCCTCCACCCCAGAGAGAAAGGATCAGGGGGGGAAGAAAGCGCACGGGGGTGGTGGGCAATACGGCCTCACTACTTGGTCATAATCAACTTGTCTAGGACACAGGCCCTGGCAAGTATGGCCATCTACAAGGGGACCATTGCTGAGCACAAGCAAATGAGGCCAAGGGATTTTGAGGTAAACTGGCCCCAGTTTTCCCCTGACTCCCCACCCATGCTTCAAATACCAAGTTGTGCTGTTAAATCGCTACTGGTGATGAGCTGGAAACGCTTTCGATGCTCTGGTTGAACTGATGCATACTGAAACAAAGCTACCAAGGAGCCCACCCAGATGGTGAAGGGAGAACGTACAAAAGCAGATACTGCTACAAAGGCTAATAATATCACTGTGAAAGTTATGGGTGCAGCAGAAATCCTTTAAAGCACAGGGGAAAAAAATGAGAATCTGACCCGATAATGCACTCATTAAACACTTTCTTCTGGGGCAGCTCATACTTTCAAAAACTGGACTAAATTTCCCCCACCCCAATATTTGCCACTTATGGTAACCAAGGAGTATGAACGATTATTTAAAGCTTGATAATAACGAAAATGGGAATGGAGTTGCTTCAAGAACTCTAAAACATTTGATTAAGATAGTACATTTTAAAATACTTACATTGACCAATCCGAAGTAGTGTTCATTGATTGGAAACTGCTCTGGACCAATGTCTTTTTCCAGAGCAGAGGCATTGGTGCCCTAAAAGAGAAAAATAACAAAAGTTCTCTTGTGTGTAGAATAGACAAGAAAGCAAAATGATACTTGAGAGAGTCCACTATCGAGACCAGCATCTCCTCGGGTGGCCTGGAGTTTGGTGACGGTCACGCTGAAAGAACAGGTGTCAGAAGTAAACCGTCGAAGAGGTAATGACATCAGCCTACTCCTCTCCTCATCCAACTTCATCATCCCCTCAAACCTGTTCTACCTGGCTTCAATTCTCCTCTATTAGGAAAGGAGGTCTGGGACAGGCAAATCAGCAAATCATCAGTCAGAACTTCCGAATGAAACATTCTAAGCTCAGGCAGCTGCAGTAGCTTTTATACTACTGGTGTATAGAGTCGTACCACCACTTTCAAAGTCAACAGTATCATCCTGATAAAGATTTATCTACCGCGCACCCACTATGTGCCAGGTACTATCCTAGGCTCTGACAACAGAACAGGGGACAAAGACAGGCTGAAACAAAAAGCAAGTACACTGGACAGCACATCAGAAGGTGACAAGTGCAGTGAAGAAAACCAAGGCAGGAAATGAGGGTGGGGACTCCAGGGAGCAGGGGGTGAAGGGGAGGCACGGAGGGGGAAGGAGTGGAGGGTAGATCACTGCCGCTTAAATAGGGTGGTCGGGGGGGCCTTCCGGAGAAAGTGGAATGTCCGAGGAATATCGTAAATAATGGAGGAACACAATTTAAAAGCTAACAGTTCCCAAATGCATCAAATTGGTGAGCCATGTGCACTCAAGTTCAACACTCCAACACGATGATAATAAGTTCCTGGGTACTCCCACTATATATGCCAGGAACTGCACTATCTATTCTCACAACATCCCATTAGGTAAGTACTTACTATCATAATCCCCATTTAACAGACAGGAACTTAAGGCTTCGAATGGTTAAGAACCTGCCCGAAGACCACAGGCAGTAAGTGGCAGAGCTAGGACTTGAACCCGGGAGTCAGACTCGGGGGCCCACGGTCTTAACCAAAGGCTATGCAGAGCGATCCTGTGACAAAACCATTTACTGAGCCCCGCTAAGGGCCAAGGGGTCACTGGCAAAAGCACACTGATTATCACTGCGCCCCACCCCCCCGCAAGGCCTGGAGGGGTCTGCTGGGATTAGGAAAAGCGACCAAAGTTCGGTCCAATCCGGTGAGTAGTTAGGGGTTGGGTAGGACCACAGGCCCCACGTATACCCGTGGCTCTAACATCATCCTACAGCTTCTCACGTCCTCAGGCTATCACGGAAGACTCACAGCTCACAGAATCTCAGAGATTTGGGAGACAGGTATTCTAAAAAGAGACTGTTATGTTTTGTAAAAACTAAATCTGCTGCTGCTACTTATCCTGGGCTCATATAACTAGAATCTCCCATCCCAGAAAGAAATGGCCAAAAGGTGGGCTGAGAACCAGTTAAAACGGTCACGTGTCAACAAGCAAACATGAAATGCAGAATAACTCAATTCTAAGCAAACACAACCTCAGCAGATATAGTACATTCCATCCCCTTATCATAATATCCTTTGTTTCCACTTGTTTTCTAGGTCCATGATACTGCGCCACCAATCTAAACTCCTCTACCCGTCATCGGAGACCTTGAGTTTAGCGGTCATCTTTGCGCACAACAGTTTCACTATCTTTTTCATGGGGGCGGGCGGGGGAGGCAGGGTTTCATTGCCTTCACAATAATGTGACTCCATATACAGGCTGAATTTTTAAAATAATACTTATATGAAAGCAGGATTTTATGGTATAGACAAAAATCACTAAAAGTTTTCAATAAAGCTACATCTCAATCATAAATCGATGTAAATAATGTGTATTAAATATACCCACAGCCATTTTTGAAACAACATTAGAATATATGGCTTAGAGCCCAGGAGGCATGTCAGATATAAAAGTAGAGCACATGGAGACAGATCTCATTAAATCTAAGGATTCAATCCCTGACTTCTGTTATTCGGGAATTCTTGGATGGAGCGCTTTTTTCTACCTTAATATTTTCCCACTGGAGAGGGAGCTGGTGGGGGGTGGCTGCCTGTGACTCAGGCTAAGTACGGTGACCCAGGGGCCGGGCTTAAGAGGAATAATACCTGGGTGGGAGGAATAATCTAGTAATAATTATTATAATAATATGATAATACCATGGGGGTAGCAGGCCAGGAGCACCCACAGCACAGCTCGGGGGAGAAGCAAGTGAGCTAGCCGTGTCTTCAGCGAAACCTGGCCCTCCCTCCGGTCAGGTCTGCTCAGCCCCTCTCACAACCCCCGCGCACACAAGGTCTGGAAGGGTCAGGAGGGGAGGTCAACCGCACTCTGATCCCCAGGATTGCTTCCAGACCCCTGCACCGTCACCCACCTCGTCAAAACATCCACCCTGTGCAGCCCGTGCCTCCCAGCACCGTACAAACCCCTTCCCTTCTCCTCGTCTCGCCTGACCCCTCCCTGCCCCGACGACCTACCTTTACACCCTGTCTCCTGCCATCGTGCTGGGTGGCTTCAGGATCCACGTGGCGGTGCCTTCCCATCCCCTGCTCTCTCAGCAACTCATGCCCTCTTTTCTAGCTGTCTTTTATTTCACTCCACTCCAGCTACCCACTCCCAAAGACGCACCCCGGACCTGGTCACCACCCCAAAACCCAGCCAGGCTGGACTCTGTCTGTTGGCTCATCCCATCACAGCCACTCGTACACCCGCCAGGACCCGTCACTCCTCTCCTCTCTCATTCAGCTTAGAGTCCATGGATCATGATGTCAGTGGCTCTTATAAACACCCCTGACCTTATGCTTTGCTCACACCACCTGGCAAAAAACCCACCCAATGGGAACCAAATTATTCACCTTCTCTGAACATACGCCCAGACAGATGTGCAGCGCTAGGGGGGAGAAGTTGCACCTCAGGCTGATTGCATTCGCTTGAACTCACCAAATTCAAGTGGCCCACGTCCCCACCTTCCAAGACCCTTTCTCTGAGGCACTCATTCTCCACTCCACAGCGACCTTTTCCAAATTTCCCCAAGCGCCTCAAAACTATATACCTCTCTGCCCCTCTCACTGGCTTCCCACTCAACAGGAAAATGAAGAAAAAGAAAAACATTAAACCAGCAGAGAGGAACTCTCTTAATTTCACACTCTCAAACCTTCAAACCTATGCGCCTACCTCTCCCAATGATGGAGACCTCACTCTCGTGCAGGTCAATTGCTCCCGCACTATTAGATCCTGCCCGGCGGAATTTAACATGCCTCCTTGTCTCTCATGTTAAAAATACACATACACGTCTTCTTCCCACCTCTGCCAGTCCCCACCCCCTTTCTCACCTCCCCTTCATAGCTAAACTTCTTTAAACAATTGTCTATTCTGACACATTTACAAATGAATCAGATGATTTCTAAGATTTATTTCAAATGATCCAGTGGGGAGAAGTGGGAGGTGGGTGTGCGGGGCTTATTATACTATTCCATTTATACTTTTACATATATGTTTACAGGCAGAGTAATGGTCTCCCAAAGATGCCCAGGTCTTCATCCCCAGAACTTGTGATGACGTCACCCTACATGGCAAAGGTAAATTTAGATTGTAGAAGGGCTTAATTTGCTAATCAGGACTTAATTTGACCTTAAAATAGGGGGACTGCCCTGGATTATCCAGCTGGGCCCAACGTAATCACAAGCATCTTTAGAAGCGGGAGACAGATCAGAACAACAGACCGGACCGCTATGATGTGTGAAGGACTCAACTTGCCCTCGCTGACTCTGTAGGCAGAGGAAGGGGCCAGGAGCCAAGGAACCAGGCAGTCTCTAGAAGCTTAAAAGGCAAGAAAAATAAAACAGTTTCCGCTAGAGCCTCCAGGAAGAACACAGCCGCACACTGCCTTCATTTTAGCCCGGGTGGGGCTAGTTCAGACTTGTGACCTCCAGGCTATAAGGTAATATACTTGTGCTGTCTAAGCTGCTAAGTTCACGGTAACTTGTTACAGCAGCAATAGACTAATACAATATGTCTGAAGTTTTCCATAATACTCGCTAAGACCTGTCTCTATTTCCTCACCTCCCCATCTCTCCTGAAAATATTCCCTTCTGGATTCTACCCCTGATGAGCTCCACACATGGTCAACTCAGGAAGACACACTTAGCTGTTGGCTTTCTCCAGGTGTCGTCTAAGGCCCTCTTCCCTCCCTCCATGCCTCTTTCTGTAGGGTCCAGGCAACAACCAGGCTTCAATCAGCAGCTACGTGCCAACCATTTCCAACGCTTCCCCTTCATCCCAGAAAGCTCACTTCTGAGCCCATTCAGGCGGGGTGAAGACACAGTTCCACTTGCTTGTCTCACAGGCCCTCAAAATCACTCTACCCCGAAACTAGAGCTTTCACGTCTCCTTCCCCTCAAATCCAGTCTCTTCCTGGTGTTTCCCCACTTGTCCATGACGATGCCACCTTCCACCTGGCTCCGGCTAGAAACCTGAGGGCCACGCCTAACGTCCTTCTCCACACTCGACGGCCATCCACCACAGCACACTACTGACCGATTCACTCTCCTTAAATCTCTCAAATCCCTTCGCTTCTCTTGAACCTCCTGCCACCAGTGGGACCAGGCCACCAGCATCTCTCATCTGAATTACAACAGCCTCCTAAATGGCCTCCGACACCCACCTTGCTCACCTCTAACCCCACCATCAACATGGCAGCAAAACTGCTCTTTCTAAATACAAATCTGCTTTAAAATGCTCCAGTGACTTCTACGGCTGTCTCCAATGTCACCTGCCACCCATTCTCTCATACACTTGGCCTGCTAGGATGGCCTTTGCTCTGGTCCTCAAGTACCTCAAGTTCCCTCCCATCCATCACCTGAATGCTCTTCCCTGCTTCCTCACCTGGCTGTACCCTATCATCCTTCTCAGGGAGTTCTTTACCGGCCACCCCTAGATTCAGGTAGTCTCTGTAATGGACAGAATAATGGCCCCTCAAAGATGTCCCCACCCTAATCCCTGGAACCTGTGAATATGTTAACTTATGTGGCAAAAGGGACTCTGCAGGTATGACTGATTTAACAATCTTGAGGTGGGGGGGGGTGCAGTTATCCTGGATGACCTCAATGGGCCCAGTGTCATCAAGGGTCCTCATGAGAAAGAGGCAGGAGTATCAGAGTCAGCGAGGAGATGTGACGACAGAAGCACAGTTCACAGAGAGACCGGAAGATGCTACACTGCCGGCCTTGACGATGGAAGGGGCCCAGAGCCAAGGACTGCAGGCAGCCCCTAGAAAGTGGAAAAGGCTCTCCTAGAGCCTCCAGAAGCTGTGCAGCCCTGCGACACCTTGATTTTAGGAGTTCTGACCTCCAGAGCTCGAAGGGAATAAATTCCTGTCATTTTAAGCTGCTAAGTCTGTGGTCCTATTTTACAGCAGCAACAGGAAACTAACACACCCCTCCCCCAACAACCTCCACTCTCCACTCATAGCATACTGTCTCCCTTACAGTGTTTACTCCAATTCTTATTTATGTAATTATTAATATGTTTCCTATCCCCTCAACTACATGTCTCACAGGAGCAATGACTTATGTCTGACCTGCTTAATACGGCACTCCCAGTGGCTAGCACAGATTAGGCACAGGCCTGCTGGGTGGGTGGGTGGATGGATGGATGGACGAATGAGTGGCTGGTTGGTTGGATGGATGGATGCATGCGTGCATATATGGGGATGGTTAGGGCTGTGCAAGTTGCTTCCACGTCCATGATCATTTGGACACAGGTGTGTGAGCTCTCCCGATCTACTGTTCAGTGAGGCCTACATGGTGCCCTCTTCCATTTCCCCATTCTCCCTTCCCTTTTATAAATATACACCCTAGGAATTCCTTCCCATGGATACAGAACGTCACTGATACTGACATTTGGAACCAACCTCTTGCTTCACATGCTAGCATTTTCCATTGGTAACGTGAATTTTTGTGCATCTTTAACAGATTCTGGAGTTCTCTACGTTAAATGTAAATCTCTGTATGATAAAAGGACACACACATGATGGGGAACGTTTCATGAGAGATGGTGGGAGCTTAAAGATCAACTAGACAGTATAAATCGAAATTTTAAATGAGCACATCCTTCAATCCTGCAATTCTTCTTTAAGCAATTTGTTCCACATCTATACTCACACGGGTAGAAAAGATACAGAGACTATAGCAAGGACCAAAATAATCCAGGCCTGGCTTAAACAAGACGGAAGTTTACTTCAAGAGGAAGCAGCACAGGCCTGACACAGCAGCTCTGCAGGGCCGGGGACTCGGGCTCCTTTTATCTTGTTGTTCTGTCATCCTCAAGAATGTATCTTGGGAACCAACATGGTCACTCCGGTCCCTATCATCAAACAACCTCCGCCAGGGGGAAGCAGACAAGACGGGGAGAGACTGCGCCTTCTCTTCCAAGAATGTTCCTGGAAGTCGCATACATCACTTTTGCTCATGATCCCAGTGGCCAGAATCTCACCCAGCCACACGGCCACACCTAGCTGCCAGGGGAGCCTGGCAAATGGGCTCTATTACCAGCCAAAATTAGAGATGGAAAAAGGATACGGAAGGAACGAGCAGCAGGCAACATCTCGGATGGTCCCCCCCGGCAAGGCTTGCAAGAGGAAAACGTTAGAAATAACTGGTCAAATAATTACAGTAATAAACAGGATGGAATACCATGTAGCTACTTAAGAAAGTAAAGCTACTCTATTGGTATGGCTATGAAAATTTGTCCAAGATACAGCGATAAGTATCAATAAAAATGTCTGAGAGAGTAAGTGTGTGTACATGACAATTACTGGAAATGTCCTCCTTTCAAGCAGCAGACGCTGAGCCCTTTTCGTGTCCAGCATGACTCTACTTCTGAGGGACCCAAAGGGACAGAGCGGCCCGGGCCTGCCTTCAACACCTACATTCTAATGGAAATTCCAGAATGAATACTTGAGAAATTATTAACACTTGTCACCAGCGTCCAGGAAGCGGGGCTGGCAGATGACAGGCCACCGGGGGCTTTTTGTTTTCTCAACTGTGCAAAGTTTTTACCATCAGCGTGTATTATTTTTGTCCTAAAAAATGTCAAAGAAAGTCAGCAAACTAATACCCTGCATACCAGCTGTCTAAGGCCCACGGCACACAGCTCAGAGCTTTATGAGGCCATTTTCCTCGCCGGTGTGAATTTGCTTTCCCCTCTCTTGGCCTTAGTTTCCTGGCTGAGAGGTGGGATATTCGGCCTGCCTGTGGCTCAGGGGGCAGAGAGGATCAAACAAAACGGGGAACATTATCAGCACTATGTAGACTGCAAGGCGTGCTGCAAACCCAAGAGCCTGCAGTCCTACCGCGGGCACCAAGCACTGGGACACATAAGGCAAACGGGAGGCACTGGGAATAACTGACCAGATGCTGAACAAAAAACTAATCTAGAGCAGTAAATCACAGGGTCTGGAGGTATAAGAAACACAGTTCTCATTCTCGTCAGTAAAAAATTTGGTAACCTTTGAAAACAATGCACCACACTTTATTAAAAATAGAATCTGGGCTGGGACAAGTTCCAACAAGAAGACTGTAATGCTAGCTCTTCACAGCACTTCTGAAAGCAACTGTGTGACTGCCAAGGGGTGCTACAAAAACACAAAACCAACAATAACAACAACTTGTGAAGGATGAGTCATAAATGTATAAGATGGGTATAGAAAGGCATTTCTTTTAAAGCAATTTTAAAAGCAGTTTATAGGAAAACATGTTAGAATGCCTTCCTTCTGGGGAGGGGGGAAGAAGACAGATTCTTGCCCAGGAGGATATAATCAGAATGATGGCAATGAGAGTATCACCTCACACCGGTCAGGATGGCCATCATCAAAAAATCTACAAACAATAAATGCTGGAGAGGGTGTGGAGAAAAGGGAACCCTCTTGCACTGTTGGTGGGAATGTAAATTGATACAGCCACTATGGAGAACAGTATGGAGGTTCCTTAAAAAACTAAAAATAGAACTACCATACGACCCAGCCATCCCACTACTGGGCATATATCCTGAGAAAACCATAATTCAAAAAGAGTCATGTACCACAACGTTCATTGCAGCACTATTTACAACAGCCAGGACATGGAAGCAACCTAAGTGTCCACTGACAGATGACTGGATAAAGAAGATGTGGCACATATATACAATGGAATATTACTCAGCCATAAAAAGAAACGAAATTGAGTTATTTGTAGTGAGGTGGATGGACCTAGAGTCTGTCATACAGAGTGAAGGAATTCAGAAAGAGAAAAACAAATACCGTATGCTAACACATATATATGGAATCTAAAAGAAAAAAAAAATGGTTCTGATGAACCTAGGGGTAGGACAGGAATAAAGACGCAGATGTAGAGAATGGACCTGAGGACACGGGGAGGGGGAAAGGTAGGCTGGGACGAAGTGAGAGAGTAGCAATGACATATATACACTATCAAATGTAAAATAGATAGCTAGTGGGAAGCAGCTGCATCGCACAGGGAGATCAGCTCCCTGCTTTGTGACCACCTAGAGGGGTGGGATAGGGAGGGTGGGAGGGAGACGCAAGAGGGAGGAGATATGGGGATATATGCCTACATATAGCTGATTCACTTTGTTATACAGCAGAAACTAACACAACATTGTAAAGCAATTATACTCCAATAAAGATGTTAAAAAAAAAAAGAAAACCAATGAGAACACTGTATAATATGCAGGAGCCTAAACCAAAAACAGAGACCAGGAAGGGGTCTTGGAGATCAGCTCCATTCCACAGATGAAAAAAACCAAGACCCAGAAACATAAACCTCCTCCCCCAGTTCTGCATCCTAAGGCAGGCAGGATCTCTTTCAAGTCTGTACAAAGTGGAGAAAGGCCCGAAATAACATGTAAGGATTTCTAAGTACACAGAGAAACAGTCACTGATTATAAACCATGAATTAAAATATACGACAGGAGAGGTGAATATTGTTGCTAAAACTACAGTTTTAAGTCTATATTCAAAAACGGCTATTTCACTTATCAAGTACGTTTTCAAAGTACAAAAGTACATAGAGGACTAATTCTCAGAAGCTCTAGCATTCCCAGACTTCTGATGACAAAAGGTCATTCCTAGAGCCTTAAGGAGAAAGTGAAGCAAAAATGAAGTGATGCAGCTCAAGATTTCAGGATGAGTCAGAAGCACTTGCCAGAATTCAAGGATGGTTAAGGAGGAATTACAGTCACTGGCTTCCACATAATGAGTAATAACAACAGACATCACAAAAATAACACTTACTGTGTCCAGTCACTGCTCTGAGGACTTGATGTATATTTTACTCATTTTAATCCTCACAATAATGCTGTGAGGTGGATGTCCTTATTGTCTCCATTTTAAAGATAGGAAAACTAAAAAAAAAAAGGGCTTCCCTGGTGGCACAGTGGTTGAGAGTCCGCCTGCCGATGCAGGGGACACGGGTTCGTGCCCCGGTCCGGGAAGATCCCACATGACGCGGAGCGGCTGGGCCCGTGAGCCATGGCCGCTGAGCCTGCGCGTCCGGAGCCTGTGCTCCGCAACGGGAGAGGCCACAAAAGTGAGAGGCCCGTGAACCGCAAAAAAAAAAAAAAAAAAAAAAAAAAAGATGTAAAGATAGGAAAACTGAGGCACAGAGAGGGTAAGTAACTTTATCCAAGTTCACACAGCTAATAAGTACTGGAACTAGGTTTGAACTCACACCATCTGACTCCAGAGTGTATGCTCCCAAGCACTACACAATATTGACTCTCAAGGTGGCAGGGTCCCCTCAGAGTCCCAGAATTGCAGGAGTGAAAAACCGAGGAAACAGAAGGGGTCACAGAGTTATACAGGTAAACCCCTGCCTCTGAGGCACCATTCAAAATATTCTAGAATGAGGAGCACAGGTGTCCTTCTCTGTAAAATCACCACAGAACACTGCAACCTGTTTAAGAGAATATAAAATTGAGGTTGAAAATCAGGAGAAACTTGAGATGTAGTCAAGAGGAAATAGGTTTTTTTTTCAAAATGGTTTCAGGCTGTGGATTTTTATCTAGCCAAATAGGAAAAGAAAATAATATTGTTTAAAATAGGAGTAAGTGAAAACAAGATCAAAAAGCAGAAATGAGTTCTAAGAAGTAAACCATTTTACACCTAATACTAGAAAAATGTGCACTCTCACGTCCCTAACTTCTAAATTTTTGGATACTGACAATAGAAGAAAAAAGAAAAGAACAGAAAGAGAAAGGACCCACCAGAAGTATGCAGAACAAAATGTGCTAATATATTAATACAGCTCATCTCTCAGTGTTGGGATTATTTGGGAGGGGTGAGTTGGGAGAAGTAGTATGAATTATGTATCAGGGAAAAAACCGCCATTATTTTCTTATCCAAAGAAACTGGCAAAGCATCTGTTGTGCCTCTACAGAGACAGAAATGCAGATTGCGATTCTGAGCCTCTTGGCTCAGAACTAGTGTGGCCAGTTCTCTGGCCCCTCAGAGCTGTCCCCTCTTTCCCCCCATCTCCTACTCTGCATTTGCCTTCAATGTCACTTCTTCACAGCTACCTTCCCTGACCCTTCCCTCTCTCAGAATCCTGTGTGTCTCTTCATACAACTAATCACTATTTGTAATAACTTACTTATTTGTGACTATTTAACACCTGTCTTCCCACTGGACCACAGGTTGGCAAATGACAGTCCATGGGCCAAATGTGGCCCACCAACTGTTTTTGTAAATAAAGTTTTATTGGAACACAGCTGCGATCACTCATTTACTTATGGTAGCTACTTTCACAGTACGACAGCAGAGTTGTATAGCTGCGACAGAGATATCATGGCCCACAAAGCCTAAAATATTTACCATTGAGCCCTTTACCAACAAGCTTGTCAACCCCTACGCTAGAACAGAAACTCTATGAGGACAGGGTTGTGACTGACTGGTCTCCTAGGACCATGCAGAACATCTGGCATACAAAAGCACTTACTAAATTTGCTGACTAAATAAACTTGGTAAACAGGGTAAGCAGTATGTGCCACTCGTTGTTCAGAGAACCTCACGTCTCTGTATTCATCGACTCCACTGTCCGCCAACCAAGGCAGTCCCACTTACTGTCCCCATGCCACTCATGCAAGAACAGAGGGAACCTGCTCGGGCTCACTCAGCCAGTAAAGGCAGCACCAGGACTCAACCCCAGGCCATTCAGGTCCAGAGCCTGAGCTCCTGACCACAAGTCAGAGAAGATGGTCTTCTCATCCATACTTTTAGTAATTCCTTAGCTGCAGACGTAGAGACTGGGCAGAGGGCCGCAGCTTCTGAGAGTGTCCTCTTTGGCTGCTGGCCATCACACATCACCTAACCACGGGCGGGCAATACCCAGAGGGGCTATGGATGCCACCCGTCCTGCTCAGAGAGCACACACATCACCTAGTCCCATCCAGCAACACTGATGCTCTCCCTCCAGAGAAGTCACACACTCAGACTCACTATCCCCATTTCATAAGTGAGGGAAATGAAGTTAATGGAGGTTAAGTAACTGGCCAAGGTCAAGTGTTAGTATGAGGCAGAGGTCAGCTGTGAACCCACAATCTTAATACCATCACGACTCCAACTCCTGGCTCAACAATGCTCCTCTGCCCCACTCCAGGCTTCCACAGGAAGGCAGTTAAAGGGCATTTTCATTCTGTGCCAGGATAGCATGTCATTTCCATGCCTTATACGATACTGGGGAGAGAGAAACAACTCTGGAAAAAACCTCAACGTGACTTCACTGAATGATGTAACGCAGAAGCAAAAATGTCTGCAACTGAAGAAAGATGACCCTGGGATACATAATGATCCGAAGTCATCATAGGAAGGACAGTAAACAGCAGCTAGAGCCTCTGGCTTGTAAAACAACTCTCTTTGTGGCCACAAAGAGACAGCATAACAAACTCCTCAGGCAGAGATGACATTTCAACTCAAAAGGAGAGGGACTTCCCTGGTGGCGCAGTGGTTGAGAGTCCGCCTGCCGATGCAGGGGACGCGGGTTTGTGCCCCGGTCCGGGAAGATCCCACATGCCGCGGAGCGGCTGGGCCCGTGAGCCATGGCTGCTGAGCCTGCGTGTCCGGAGCCTGTGCTCTGCAACGGGAGAGGCCACAACAGTGAGAGGCCCGCGTACCATAAAAAAAAAAAAAGGAGAACAAAGAGCTGGGTCTGTCTTCTAGCAGAAGGTGGAGGAGGAAGTATTTACCCCAGTCCCTGGAGGAGGAAGTATTTACTTCAGTGACCTGGAACCGAGAACCTCACTCCCAACCCAGTGTTCTGCAAAGGCACCAAGCTGCCTCCTCGACGATGAGGTATCTTAAGCTCCTACTTTACCCAAAGGTACCCTTCTCATCGTTTCCCTGAAAGGCAGCATTGGTGTCACAGGATCCTGGCAAAGCCCCAGGTCAAAGAGGCCAAGTCCTCAAATTTAACTAATAGGGTGATTTCAAGTACTTCCCTCATCCCCCTCTGTAGTTCGAGCTCAAGGTCTTCATCAGTGAAAAACCAGGACAGCAGTATCCCCACCTCACAGTGTGGGATCCCTGCCCTTGCATCGGTACTGCACTACCAGAGATACTTTAGTCTAATGTACTGAAACCACCCTGTAATGTATTGATTAGGAAACAAAATATAAAATTCTGTGCTCTCTTCTCCCCTCCCCAGACAGGATGGCAAGCGGAGAAAAGAGAGGTAGCAGGAGGTCTTCACAGCGGTACTGCTCAAAGCATTATTGCTCTGCCCGGGAGCAAAGTTCAGAAACTGAAAACATTTACAATGAATGGACCGGGTAAGTTTGCACCTGTAGAGTTTGGTAATAAAACAACTGGACCCGGTGTTTTAAGCAACTTTGAGGTTTCTATTCCATTTTGCAATTAATGTTCTATTGTATTTTACAAAAGTTATTAGTCTGTGACAGATTGAAAATAAAAATAAAACTGGTCCTTCCCTACAGACTTTGAAAATAATTGCCAACAGCAAAACAGTTAAATGAAATTGAGCTTGTTTTCTGAAATGTGTGAAGAGCTGCTCAAGCTCACTCCTAATATGATAAATGCAAACTAAAAATATACCAAGACACCATTTTCTCCCCCACTGGCAAAGATAAAAAAGCTTTTGGAGAGCACCCGACTTTGGCAAGGCTGTGGGCTACGAGAGTCACACATATTGAGAGTGGAGGGCAATCTGGCAGTTACAAATGCATCTAAGTTACAAATGCAGATCCATTTCTAGGAAGTCAGCTGACAAGATACACCCCAAAGTATGCAAAATGATGTAGGGACAAAGTTGTTCCCTGCAGCCTTGTTTGTAAAAAACCGAAGACTGGAACACTACCTTCAAGCCCATCAGTTGGGGGCTAGTTAAGTGAATTCAATATGTTCAGGCAACTGAATACTCTGCGGCCATAAAAAAAGAATGAGGATGCTCTGTACTTACTAGCACAGACCCAACCCCAAGACACAAAAAGCAAAGGGCATATCAAGACTGTTCAGTATATGCTACAAGCACTGTTTGTGTTTTTAAAAACTAGGAGAGAAATATAAACATTCTTGCTTGGGTATGCATAAGATACCTCTGAAGAGAAGCAGAAGAAACAGCAAATACTGCTGGATGCCAGAGACAAGAATTGGATGGTGGGTATAATTGCAACATACATCCTTTTGTACAATCTAAAATTTCTACCATGTAACTCATATTCACCTTTTCAAAAACTTTCTTTAAAAATTCTTTTAAAAAAGGAAGAAACTGAGCTTAGTCGCCTCACGTGTTTTTGTTAGGAATACCTAAGTGTACACCAGATAACCCAAGAGGGTATGTTTATGCTTATCAGATGACTGAAAATCGTTTACCACACGATGTGCCCTCATTACCAGGAAAGGAAAAACACAGTATCCTGACTGATGATTACAGAAGCTTTGCCACACACCCTCAGTCCTGCGTCTTCCAACAACATCTCAGTCGGAAATCACAGCTTCTTCCTCCTTTTGTCCGCTCCACGCACTTCCCCTCTCCGGGGTTGTCTCAGATTGGAAGCCACAGTGAGCTTACAACATGCTGGCTCACCTTCTCAGCACTGCTCACCAGGAGGAATGGCTCTCATACAGACCCAGAGACCTAAACTCACCTGCCCAAAGCCACAAAAGTGACAAAGAGGCAGGATCGAGATTGGAACCCGGGACCTCGATCCCGAGATCGGGGCTCTTTCCACTACAGCCTTTGGACTCCTTTGCTAGTGGGAAGGAGGGGGCTCTAGAAGAAAACTGCAATAAAATGGCCAGGCACCGGGCTAAGCGCTAGACACAAATGATTCCACTTACGCCCCACAATGCCCCAGGGAGGGAAGTTCTCTCATCACCCACGTGCCATGGATGAGAAGCAGAGTCTCTGAGAGGGTGGATGATGGCCAGCTCTCACATCCAACCAACCGGATCCCATCCACAGGCTGACCTGCCTCGGGGGGAAGCTCACCAGCCTGCCATCCGCAAACCAGTTTAACAGGGCTCCTCCAAGAGCCAGTTAGGCGAACCACCATAAAGAACCTCTTATCTGAGCCGATGTCTCCTGAACTACAGACCATGAACGCCCAAGGGAGGGGAGATAACCTTAGGTGGCACGAATATGAACATTTTTAACTTTAGCAACTACGCTTTTGATATGTATTTAAAAGGCACATAACCAGCTCATCAAACCCGTTACTTCACAGATGTCATAGCACAGAATGAGGCCAAATTAAAAGAAGCTGAACAGACTTAAGAACAACTACTAAATAAACAAGTTCAGGTGCTTCTGAGATATAATGCAAACCGTGGAGGACAACAAACTGACACTTGAGAGTCACTGGTCTAACGAAGTGGATCAAGTCCATGGCTTTTCTCTAGAGGAAGAGAAGCTTGGGAACACCCCAGCACACACTATACAAGAGTTCTAAACGTCACTTTACTTGTATTTATTTTATTTTCATCCGCCCTCCACTCTCCACACCAGCCGGCCTCTCTCAGATGGATGAGGCAGGACCCCAGTTTCCAAAACATCCTGAAAACTTGTATCTAAATGACAGTGTCCTGTGGTGGCTTAACCTTGGGTTGACCACAGGCCTAGTTTGCCCTGAATAGCTCTGATTACACCTATAGATCAATGAGTATCAAATAATTAGTTTGAGCATGCCCCCTCTCACTTTAAGTGTCTGACCTGGGGAAGAAATTGGAGAGCTGACTGGGAGAGATGTGACCTCATTCTAGCCCTTCACACTCAAGAAACGGTGAGAAGGGACACCCACTTCCTCAGCACCCGCAGTCAGAACCGCACCATCTGATGAATTTTGCCTCTGCTCTTGCCCAACCTCCTTCCCCAATCCTATTTTTCCGAAAATGCCCACTAAATGTAGATGGCAGGTCAAGATGAAAGGATCCCATTGGCTCCTGCAACACCAACAGCTCTGTGCTTTGAACAAACTGAAGGAAAATGTTCATTCGCTAAAAGAGAATTATGAAAAAGTAATATGCGTGAGGGCATCACAGCTCACAAAACGCTTCCGCAGGCAAGATATCCTTTGATTCTCAAAAAAAAAAAAGCAGTGAGGAGGGTATTTCATCATGCCATTTTGTGTTGTAAAGAGACGGGGAAACAGGCCCTGAGATTTACCAAGCAGGATTTTAAACCCCAAACTGCTCCACTTTAGAGCTGTATGGAAAAAAGAAATTGTTTTCCTTTTCTCCCTAGGGTCTTAAGTGTGCTCCCCAAACCAGGAGCATCTGGTCACGAGAGAGGATGCTAGAAAGGCAAAATCTCAGCCCCACTCCTAACCTACTGAATCAGAATCTGCATTTTAACGAGATCCCCAGGTAACTCCTGCAGACAAGACAATTGGAGGAGGGATTTCCCTGGCGGTCCAATAGTTATGACTCCATGCTTCCACTGCAGGGGGCACGGGTTTGATCCCTGGCCAGGGAACTAAGATCCCGCATGCTGCACGGCATGACGGGGGAAAAAAAAAAAAAAAAAAGACAAGACAATTTGAGGAGCGCTGCTTTACTGCAAGGCAAGCCTTCCATTCTCCCATGCTGCATCTCTTCATCCATTTATCCAATAATTATTTACTGTGAATCTACCACACTGTGCTGAATGCTGGGAAATCCCCAGTGAATAAGATAAACGTAGCTCCTGCCCTCGTGGGGTTGCCAGTCTAACACAGTGGTTTTTTTTCAACCTTGGGTGCTGATCAGAATCAAGGGTGGCACTTAAGGAAAAAATGCAGGTGCCTAAAACCCACTCCAGACCTACCTACACCTCCATACAGTCAGAAACTGAGGCTGAAGCCCTAGATGCTGCTTCTCAGACAAGCTCCAATTCATGCAACTACCGTGGAGAACAGTTTGACAATACCTAGGGAAGCTGCGGGCGAGCATATCCTAAGAGTAGCATTTCCACTTCCAGGGCTATATCCTGGAGAAATGGAGGCATGTGTGCAAAGAAGACAGGAACAAGAACATTCACTGCAGCACTGTTTCCAGACAGAATATTCTGGAAACTGCCCAACTGTCCCTAAATAAGGGAATGAATAGGTAAACCATTGTGAAGTCAAAAAATACTGTTAAAGAGCCCTTAGAATGAATAAATAGAAAATAAATAGATGTATATATGTCAACATATTCTCGAATATAATTGCTGAGTGAAAAAAGATAGTCACAAAGGCTATACAGTTGTACACACACAGATATACTGCTTACGGATTCAAAAATAGAAGTATAAAGACATGCATGGTAAACACATACCATCTTCAGGAAAATGGTCAGTTCTAGGAGGAGGGGATAGCAAAGAGATAGGGGTGGTTAGTGGTTTTTTTAAGGTAGCATATCTAAAAAATGATCTTAACCAAATATGATTAAAGTATATGTCCGTTAAATCTGAAGGGGTGGCGTTTGGGTATATAACATATATTAAATTACATTCTTTTTTTCATACTTTTTTGGGTGCTAATGTTTTGTGATTTAACTTCTTTAAAATTACTTTCAAAAGCTTCACAGGGGATGTGATATATAGCCAGGGTTGGGAATCCCTGTTATAGGAACATAAAGCAATAAAACTCTACTATTTAATATCAGGAAATACATCTACAGAATGGCAACGATCTATAGCTCTTGAAGTTAAATTACTACCTTAAATAATTTTATATAGATTTAAAAAAACCTTTCACATGGCAGATAATTTCTATAGGCTATATATTTTTTTTAGGAGGCCAAGGTTATTACCCAAGGAAAGCAACATTTCTCAAACTGTGATCCTTAGCTCACCTGCAACAGAAGGAAGCGGGAGTGAGTAGAGGAGGGAATATTTATTAAAATGCAGATTCCAGGTTTCCTGCCTTAGACCTACTTAATCAAAATCTCTGAGGGCAGAAGCCCAGAGGCTTAATTTTTAATAAAAGAATGCACCTGTGGGCACAATTCTTTCGTACACCGAAGAACCACTCAAGTATATTCTTTAAGTTAATGTTACTCATATTTTTAAAACCATACGTGTCTGCATTCAATAAGGTGACATTCATCATACTCTGAAAATTAAAATAAAGCACAGGGAATGTTTTCTAAACACTTGAGATCATAATTCCACAAGTACATTCAAGCAGATCCTGATAAAAACTGGTTTCCTGCACAGTGTATCTAACCTGAAGGACAAAGAAATGTATTTCAGGAAGAACATTAACTTCACGTTGCCCTTCTAAAAGAACTTCAAAAAGCAACTGGGTGAACAAAGCTCCACAGGTCCAGCCCTGCTGCTGTTCTCACCGGAAGAGGCCCCAGACACGATTTTCACCAAAGCCAAATTCGATTAAACAGGGCATGAACGATGTAACTTGAACTGAGGCCCGGCTAGCACAGTAAAAGATCCCAAATTTCCTCTCAACACTCAAGACTATCTTCTCCATTCTAGTCTATAATCCTTTTGCTACATTTTCCCCACCTTGTTATCATGTCCTCAGCCTCTATCTTCCATTCCATCCTTATCTTGCTTGACTTTTTCTTTGGTCTCCCTGATGCTCCCCTTCATTTTCCTTTTCCCTACGTGCAGACAAAACCAACACCGCAATCCTGACTTTCAAGCCCTAGAAAACTGCTCTCGAGCCCCTGGATTCGAGCCCCTGGATTTAAAACAACCCAGGGCTTCCCTGGGGGCACAGTGGTTAAGAATCCACCTGCCAATGCAGGGGTTTGAGCCCTGGGCCGGGAAGATCCCACATGCTATGGAGCATCTAAGCCCGTGTGCCACAACTACTGAGCCCGAGCACCACAGCTACTGAAGCCTGCACACCTAGAGCCCGTGCTCCGCAACAAGGGAAGCTGCCGCAATGAGAAGCCCGTGCACCACAACAAAAAGTAGCCCCCGCTCTCAGCAACTAGAGAAAGCCCGCGCGCAGCAACAAGGACCCAACACAGCCAAAAATAAATAAATAAAAATTAAAAAAAAATAATAATAAAACAACCCAGCACAGGGACTTCTCTCGAGGTCCAGTGGTTAGGACTCGGCGTTCCCACCGCCAGGAGCCCAGGTTCAATCCCTGGTCAGGGAACTAAGATCCCACAAGCCGTGTGGTGCGGCTGAAAAAGAAAAAAGAGAAAACAAAAAAACAGCACAAAGGGTGGTGGTGGTGGGGATAAATTAGGAGTTTGGGGTTAACATATACACACTACTGTATATAAAATAGATCACCAAGAAGGACCTACCGTGTAGCACAGGGAACTCTACTCAATATCTTGTAACAACCTATAATGGAAAAGAATCTAAAAAACAATATATATATATATATATGTGTGCGTATAACTGAATCATTTTGCTGTACACCTGAAATTGACACAACATTGTAAATCAACTATACCTCAATAAAAAGTTTTTTTTTTAATAAAATTAAAAAATAAAAACAACCCAGCAGGGACGAAGGGAGAGAGTGGCATGGACATATATAACACTACCAAATGTAAAACAGATAGCTAGTGGGAAGCAGCCGCATAGCACAGGGAGATCAGCTGGGTGCTTTGTGATCACCTAGAGGGGTGGGATAGGGAGGGTGGGAGGGAGACGCAAGAGGGAGGAGATATGGGGATATATGCCTACATACAGCTGATTCACTTTGTTATACAGCAGAAACTAACACACCACTGTAAAGCAATTATACTTCAATAAAGGTGTTAAAAAAAATTAATAGTAAAAGAAAGAAAAAAACAACCCAGCAGGGCTTCCCTGGTGGCGCAGTGGTTGAGAGTCTGCCTGCCAAAGCAGGGGACACGGGTTCGAGCCCTGGTCCAGGAAGATCCCACATGCCGCGGACCAACTAGGCCCGTGAGCCACAACTACTGAGCCTGCGCGTCCGGAACCTGTGCTCCGCAACAAGAGAGGCTGCGACAGTGAGAGGCCCGCGCACCGCGATGAAGAGTGGCCCCCGCTCGCCGCAACTAGAGAAAGCCCTCGCACAGAAACGAAGACGCAACACAGCAAAAATAAATAAATTAATTAATAAACTCCAACCCCCAACATCTTCTTAAAAAAAAAAAACCCAGCAAAATAAACACATGAAAAGATGTTCAGCCTCACTAGGAAACAAGAAATTGCAAATTTTAAACCACAAAGATATAATTTCACACCCATCAGACTGGCAAAACATTAAGTCTAACAATACTGAGTGTCTGCAAGCATGTGGAGCAACTGAAACTCCCAAACCTGCTGGCTGGAATGCAAATTGGAGAGAAATAAGGCAATATATTAGAGTCAAAGATGCCCATTTCCTTTGACCAGCCATTTCCCTTCTAGGTATGCACCACAGAGAAACTCTAAACAGATGCACAGGGAGACAGGTTCAAAACTGACAGGTTCATGGCACACACACACAATTCTAATCCAACAATAAAATGAATTAATATATTGTAGCACATTCATGTGATGGAATATTATACAGCAGCTAAAATAACCTAGAATTACATGTATTTGCATGGATAAACCTCAAAATCATTATTTAAACAAAAGCAAACAAATTGTTCAGCATTACAAACATGAGGAAGCAAAACGCAAATCTGGTTTATGAAGACCTACATATCTAGTAAAGGTATAAAAACATGTGATAAACACCAAATTCAGAAGAGTGGTCATTGTCTGCTGGGAAGGGCATGAGATGGGGAAAGGTTCACTTGTATTTATAATATTTTATTTCTTCACAGGATGGAAGATACTGGGTGTTCACTCCTATCAGTCTCCATATTTTTCTGTAGGCCTGAAATTTATCACCACCTAGAAAAAGGGTCCCAAGTCTGAGCTACTTGAGAGCATTTGGGGGTTCTGAGAGTGGAGTCAGAACTTGATGGGGACTTCCCTGGTGGCCCGGTGGCTGACACTCCGCACTCCCAATGCAGGGGGCCCGGCTTCAATCCCTGATCAGGGAGCTCGATCCCGCGTGCCACAACCAACACCAGGCGCAGCCAAATAAATACTTTTTTTTTTTAAGAAGAATTTGATGGGCAGGAGGAAGGTTGAACCTACAAATGGAAAGCTCAGAGAACCAACAGGGTTCCCCTCTCACTCTTCAAACTACCCATGGCAAATAATCATTCTCAGAATTGCGGTAAAATTCCATGTAGAGGACTTACGACATCCCCAAAATTCGAAGCCACAATCCCAGAACAGAAATATTCCAAAAAGCCTTTAGTGCTGGGGTTGGTTGCTGACACAGAATTTATTTGCCTCAAGAAACGTTTTTGCTGGTTCATTTTGGGGTGGCCTATTCTCGTAAAAGATCAGCAAGGCCTTTCAAACCCTTAGACTAGCATTTGGTTCCACCACAAGTGAAGGTTTATTGTAAGAAGTTACATTAAAATACTTAGGCCAGAAAAGTTAACTAGACTAAAAGACACCATTTTTTTTACATCTCTCCCAATCGATTTGCTTTGGGCTGGCTCTGTGGGTAGGCCAGAGATAAAACCACCAAGAGATGCCTTTCTGATGATACCACAGAATTAAATACCATCATAAAACCTCAGCTCATTCAAACTAACTAAACAGACTGGGGCAGGGGGGAGAGGGAGGGGGAAGACGTGAACTAGACAATCTTCTCTTAATTGCTCAAGAGAATCAAAACTGAAAATTACTTTCAGTTACAACCCAAACACACCAAAATTCCACATTAATGAAAAATAAATAAATAGGTTTTATTGTTTGGGTGAACTGGAACACACATAGTTGATATCCAGAAAATGGTATCACATTAATTCTAACTAAATATTGTCATTCAGCTTTGTTTTCCCTTACGATTCCAAGAAAAACAAAGAAGAATCTGTAGACCTAATTGTCAGGTCCTAACCCAACACAAACTCCTCCATATTAGATCTGAGAGGCCAGAAGAACAGAGTTTTTCTTTAAACATTAACCCATGCCACCTCAGGCTGCAATTTCTAAATCTGACAAGTATCAGTGGAGACGCTCACACATGACCTTAACCTCTCCGAGCTGACATATTAAACTCAACTTACGATTTCCAATTATCTGTGACAACGGGAAGGAGTAACAGTAATAGAGGAAGAATCAAGTTATCTCTTCCAAATTTTGAGATTTACATATTTTTAAATAACTTTAAAATTTTTTTTCAACTATTCTCAAAACACTTGCCTCAAATAAGTAACTGACTTACCAACATAAAGTGATCTCTATAAAAATCCTCTAGTGTTGTTACAAATGTTTACTAATTTTACTTCCCCTTCATATCAAGGTGACTTCATCTATGTACAAGAATTCAAATCTGGCACTCACAGTGGTGTCCAATAATATCCTGGGGTTGTTCAATGAATGCTGAAATGGTAATATCTGGTAAATTCAATACAGTTTTAAACAAAGTCGTTAGCCACTCAAGTCAAGACTCCAGAAACTACTACTCACTAAGAAGTTTCTGACAACCAAAAAAATATATATCAGTTTTACAAGCTGAGGAAAAAAACTAAGGTCCCAAGAAACATAACAATTTGTCCAGAGGCACCATTAGACTCAGGCTTAGCTGGAGAGACACTCAATGGCACAGATTCCAGTTCTAAGTTACGCTGACCATAATCATGTCCTCATACCAAATAAAAAAAATAGTCAAACTTGAGTCAAATGCAAGTTATATTACAGAAACATCCTGCTGTGTTCATCAGTCCACTGAATCGCTTCTGAGATTTTGTTCAACCTTTAACCCTGTGGATACCACACTGCATTGAAATTGTTTCATCTTTACCAATGTTTTACCCACAAGATAAGAAACCACTGAGCTCCTTGGGGACAGGGACTCACCTCATTCAATTAAGTACCTGCACATAATATGTGCCAACAGTAACATAAAGGTCCTCAACAGATGGCCATTTTCAGGAACAAAATGTAATCTATTTGACACACAGCATTTCTTCCGTGGCACAACTTACAGCGCTATTAACAAGTGAAATTAAGATTTGATGATTTAGGCCAATTTGCATCAGTACCAGTCACATTTCTAGAGGGCACATTGGGTTTCTCCTAACAAATGCTTCCTCTTTAGAAAAGTCCTCAGGCTCTTCAAACAGAAAATCTACCCCCAAAACACCTTCCATTTGTAGGGCCATAAAAATATGTAGGAAGTTAAATCCATTGGTCTGGACAAAAGTCACAAGATTATCAACAAGGAACATTTCCTTATGCTTGGTAGCGGCTAGTACATTTTAAAAATTACAACACACCAGCCAAACAAGCTTTACTATCTCTGAACCAGACACGCTGTGTGGCTAAGCTGACAAGCCCTAAGCAAGTTGATCAAGAATCACTATGGCAGGAATTCACACGAAGTGAAATTAAAACAAATGGGAACTCGCATTAAACTGCCAATGGAATGTAAAACTTCAGTGGGGTAGGGGACAAGTGGGGGGATGTGAATATTTTCCACAACCCCTGTATCTAAAACTGGCACAAGAAGCGTGGGGAAAAGAGAAGGTGTTTATTTTTCAATCACACAAAGGATTTGCTACAAGGTTTTTCCTGCTCTGCTGGGTCCTTTCTTGTCCGCTGGATGAAACAAATCCACTTCTCAATGCTAGGTCGGTTTGTACAAGTCTTACCTAGAAGGATGATATCTTTTAACACTCTTTCTGGACACACATCAGCCTGTTTAAAATAAGCCAAATGACCTGCTTAAAAAAAAAAACAACCTGCCACTCGTTCTAACTACGACTCAGACCAGCTGGGACCAAATGGAGTTGGGAGTGGGAAGGATCAGTAAGAGCCTCAGAGAGAAATGAAACAGTGAGGAGAGACCCATAGAAAACCTACCTGGAAACAATGCATCATCAAGTGAAGAATCTAAAGAGAAGTCCAATGAAAAACGTATGTTTGATCAAGTGAAAAGACAGCAGTCTCCTCATCACGGAGCCTCCTCTGTGGGAAGCAAGACTGGGAGGGGCCGCGATGACCTGAGCAGCCTTTTATAAGGGGCGGAGTTAAGGATTCCCGTCCCAGCCTCCCTATACTGCAGTCAGCTTGGTTTGCATAAATGAACATGTGGGTTATCTTAGTGGCTGCTTCCATCAGGTACAAGAAGACATCAAACCCATTGTCCTTTAAACCACTGAAGATGACAATAACGAGAAAGATGATGTTGATAACAACTAACACTCAATGAGTACTTGCTACATACTAGGCTCAGTAACTCATTTAATACAACAGTCCCATGAGGTAGGAACCATTATCATCCCCTTCTTATAGATAAGGAAAGTAGCAGAGAGAGCAACTTGTTCAAGGACGAAAAGCTAGTATGTTAGAAGCAGGTCACTGAACCCAGGAAGTCTGACTTTAGAGCCCAAGCTCTTCATATCACTTACTCCAGGCACAGTGTCCATATAGAAACTAGAAACGTAAGACTCCCTAGTTATGAATTATTGGTTCCTCACCTCACCTGGGTGATGACCCTAAATTTGGGGCCTTTTTAGGGACTCCATATGAGATGCCAACTTTCCAGACACAGTGCTAGCCCGCTCCTCTCATGTCCTCCCTGCAGCTTGCTTCCCTGGCCAAGTTTCACTGGAAACAGGTTGTGACATTCTACTCAGGTGTGCCACCAAGAAGCCCCAACTGCACTGAGGGCCAAAAAAAAAAAAAAAAAAAAGCAGGGTACTGACTTCATCTTGGGACGTGCTAGCTCTCAAGTTTCCAGCCTGCTTCAATACAGAGAGGTGTCGCCACACACAAGCAGGACAGGAACACCACCAAGAGCTTCACTGCCCTGTAAGCCCGAGCAGGCACGAAAGAGAGTATTGGAGATGCTCTGGTTTCAGAGCTCCCCTCAGAAGCTGGTCTTAGCAGACAGAGAGATGGAGAGGAAAGGCATCATCCTTTCACTGCACCAAGCGACATTAATGCCACTCGACAGGAAGGAGCAGAAGACCTGTCTCTGTGTGGAGAAGGAAGGAAGAGAGGAAATGTAAACGTGCCAGGAGCCACTCACCACATCTGGTCCTGCACCAGTACCTTTGCAGCTATCACTCTGGGAGGGCCCAGCAACTGCTCTGCCGACCACAGCGGTAGCCGCGTCTAACGGTGCTGAAAACTGAAGCCAGCACCAGTGGGTCTTGGTTCCACCCCTGAGCTAACACATGGCTACCTAATGCTCCTTTCCCATGTGTTAATCTTGCAACAGAATGTGGGACAGAAGATTTATAAAGCTGGGTGATGGGGGAAGGGCAGCCAGATCACCTTACTCCCAGGCTTCTCAATCAAGCCTCCTCAGATTCCCTTTAGTGGCCTGTATTATTAGCTTCAAGGGAGGTTCCCCCAAACTGGCATTAAAAGAGCATGTGTTCCACTCAGCTGGGGGGAGGGGAGACTTGATGCGGGGCGGGGGAACCCTGGAGAGCTAAGGCAAAGCACACACTCTCTCATCCTGCACAGGAAGGCAATGCCTTACTCCAGGGGGCGAGCTGTGCTCTCCAAGGCTCTGACAAGTAGAGGTACCAGCAGGATGCACCCTGGGGACCCAAGGGCTGGAGGCTGTTCCTGCAGAAAATGAAAACGAAGGGAAAGCAATGGGAGAAACCCAAGTTAAAGTGATCACCACGTCATGGACCCAGTCCAAACTGGAGCCCAGCAAGGTCCCCTTGCGGTGTCCACGCCCACCAGTCCGCGCTTAGGTCTACAGTGGATCAGGCAGGATAATCCTGGAGACCAATTCCACGCCCCCAGCCGGCCCCACCCTTAGGGCCTCTAATTGTTACTGCCTTATAACCTTGTCCCCCTTTCACAGATGGGAAAACTGAGGCATCCAAAGCAAATGCCATGCTTTCCTAAACCAGGTAGAAGTTCACTTCCCTAACCACAATTTTGCACTTTTTTACAGCTCTATCACATTTCAGATTTCACCAGATACACCTACTGCCTCTGCAAAGTGAATCTTAAATACAGTTTAAGGAGTGAACTAAAAAATGAGATGAGGGCGGTCAGGGAGTCCGGCAGGGCTTATCTGTGGCAAGGACAGGATGGGTGCCCCCCCCCACCAGCTTCTCCTCCAACCCGGTCCCCCGGGACGTCCGGGTTCTGCCTCCCCCCCAAGACGCTTCCACCGCAACCCGAGGGCGGAGGCGCAGCAGCTCGGCCCGGGGACCGGCAAGCGGGGTCCCCGGTCCCGGGGCCGAGAAGGGGGCGGGGGGCTCGGGGCCGCGACCGGCCCGCCCTGCCCCGTGGCCGGGAACTTCTGGCGGCGCCGCGCCGCCCCCGCCGCCCCCACCCCCACCGGCCGCCGGGCGGGCGTGCGACTCGGGTTTCCCTTTCTTCGCCTCGCCGCGCCTGGGGCGCGACCCCCGAGGCGGCGGCGGTGGCGGCCACTCACCATATTACAGATGGAGGCGATGTTTCGGACAGTCATTAGTCTAAAGGTTACAGCGATCCCGCACCGCCATCTTTATAAGGTGAAAACAGAACCGGCCATGGTGAAGCACTCGCGGGGAGGCCGGGCGCGGCGGCGGCGGCGGCGGCGGCGGGGAGGCGGCCTGGGGTCCGGCTTTCAGTTTGGCTGGGAGAGGGAGGCCGGGAGGGAGGAGAGGAGGAGGGGAGGGCGGGGAAGGCTGGAGGCGGGAGGGAGAGCGGAGGGGCGGGGAGTGGCGGAGCGAGGGAGCCTGGGCCGCGGCCGGCGGCGCCGAGAGGAGGGGCGGTCCGAGCGCCGCGTGCAGCCCGCGCCCCGAGCGCTCCCGCCGCGCGCCCGGCCTCGACCCAACCCCGACCCGGCCCCGGCCCGGGTCCCCGCGGCTCCTCCTCCCTCCTCCGCCCGCCCGCGCCCCCGGCCACCCCGGCTCGGCCTTTTTTCTTTTTCTCTTCTGATGTCCTGCTTCACTCTGAACGGGTTGGAATGCGCAGCCAGGCCTTCGCTCGCGCGGCTGCCGCAGGTCCCCCGCGCGGACCCCGACGCGTCGGCGGCCTCCTCCGGCCCGCGGCACCGCCCGGGAAGCAGGGACCACGCCCGCGTGGGGTGTCGGCCGGCGGAAGGGGCTGCCCTCGGGCCGAGGAAGCGGGGCACGTCGCCGGGGACAGGGGGCCGCTTTCGATCATTTGTTCTTCTTTCCTGCCGCGCGGCCCCCAGCAGCCCCGGGTTTTTATGTTTGGGCGAGTGGAGGAGGCAAGGGGTAGGGGTGACTACATCCAACTTTTCGTTTCTCTCCGGGGCTCCAGCCAAATGGCACCCGCGGGGACCCAAGAAATAAATGGGGTCAGGACACGGGAGTGTCCAGAGCCCTGGACAGTGCGGGCCGGCTGCCTGATCGAGGGCGCCGGGAGGGGACAGGAATCTGGGTCTGAGGGGAAGCCAGCCACGGCGCGCTCGGCCAGTTTGTGACATTAGCAGGTACAAAGGGAAAGTCTCGGTTCTGGACAAGGACTAGGGACGGTCCAAGGAGCGATTTGAATCTAGAAAGAACGAAAACCAAACTTTTCCGCGTCTTCTAGAAATACCTACCTCTCATGCGGGCACCCAACCTCTTTAGGTTTTGAGAAGGGTCATTGTATCGGCTTATACACATTTCCTGCATAAAAGGTCGTGGGTTTTGACTCAAAGCGCGAATCCACACCATTTAGCAGATATGTTCCTGTGAAGTGGAGGAGCCCATTTCCGAAGGTGTGAAACAATTCTCATACAAGGTTGCAATTCAGTGCTTTCAACAGAGAAGTTGTACAAGCGCAACGCATGATAATTCTTAAACCAATATATTTAATGACAAATCGAATTAGAGGAGAAGTTAATATAATTGAAGATAGCTTTTATCTAACCAAGAGGAACATACTGGGAAAATAGCACGCTTCCTGTCCTCCATTATCTG
This sequence comes from Aethalodelphis obliquidens, assembly GCF_003676395.1. Taxonomy (NCBI): domain Eukaryota; kingdom Metazoa; phylum Chordata; class Mammalia; order Artiodactyla; family Delphinidae; genus Aethalodelphis; species Aethalodelphis obliquidens. The sequence continues at coordinate 3,668,973 of NW_020837950.1, read as the reverse complement.
TTTAGTGTTAGGCATTGTAAGATTTGAGAACCATCGATTGCTAACATCCCTAGGACCTGGGATGGAAATAAGACAAACAACAGCGACTAAAGTTTCCTTGGGGTCATCTTGGCTCTGTATACTTAATGGATTTAAGGAATAAATTCCTGCTTATGTTGAGTCATTCTGCCTACATCTTATTTCCAAACAGATCCTGAGGATGATGATAGCTCGCTTTAATTTTTTGCCATTGTCATTCATGATGCTCTTTACATTCGTAATCTTCAGGCACCAACATAATCATCAGGTAATAGATGCTATTATAATCGCCTTTTGTAGATCAGTAAAATAAGGCTTAGGGTATCAAGTATCCTACCTCAATCATGTTCACCATATGTTACAACTGAAGTTAGTGTGCTAATCTGGCTAAGCACCTTAAAGAGAGGAGAAGGCAGCAAAACACCCAACTTATGGCCAGTTGGGTAACTGACACCTGGAAAGGTTTAAATACTTGAGGAAAGTCATAAAACAAGTTCAGGAGCAACCTCAAGGCTAAAACTCAGGCCTTGGGACTCAATTTCACAGACATTCCACTATGAAGGCATTAATCCAAAACCTTAAATGATATGGAAATTTTATACCATAATAGAGTTCAGTATTTCTGCCAACATTGGCATAATGGATGGCAAAGTCCACAGGATTGAAAATGCCATTGACATAATGAAAACTGAACATCACTCGATTACTGAATGCTACGTTAGCAAGGCATCCTTTGCATGCCTTTTAACAGCCTAAAGCCTAAAACTGAAGTGTTCAATATAGACAAACATCCAGATTGAAACTCAGGCAGTGAATTACAAACACAGCAAATCAATTTAACACAGCAGATCTTGTCAGACTCATGAATAATTAAATACATTTTTACACCACTACAAGGGTGGTATTCACAGATCTAAATTGGAAAAGGCATCAGTTGAAGAAGAATAATTGTAACCTCAGCCTTGTTCAGGGAGGAAACATTACTTGGAGGTGGTAAGAGGTAAAATGATGAAAATGTTGACAAGCTAATGAGAGAACTTTGAGGAAAAGTGTTCCACATATAGGGGCCAGCTGGTATAAAGGTATAGAGTTAAAACTGGGAAAAGTGGGCAAATGGAGAGACGGAACATAGGCTAGCACTAAACAGATGAAGGCACATGATCCAGGCCTGGCCAATGAGAGCACCTCGTGGCCCAGCCACAATGACTGGTTCAGCTAGGAGGATGTAATATAAACTGAGCCAATGAGAGTTGGCCCTGGGTCTTTGGGGAAAGAAGTGCTCCCCTTCCTGAGTTTGCTGAGCTGATATGATAAAATCTAGAGCTGCCATCTTTCCACTTGCTGAGAATGAAGAAAAATAAAGCTGAGAAATGTAAAAGAGATCCTAACGACATCATTTATCCTGTGGCTGCCAGATCTGTATCCTGGACTCTTCAGCAACTCAAGGTGGTAAAGTCCTTGTTTTCTCTGGTAGTTCAAATTGAGTGTCTGCTGCTCACAACTGAAACAATTCTAATACACCATTGTCTCCCTATGTCCAAAATTCATCAGGTTCATTCTGAATTCCTGGTGTTTCCTTTTCCTCTCTTCTCTACCCACTCCATAGATTTTTCCAGGTCTTCCTCCTCTAGATCTGCCTCCTCCTTGATGCCGTCCAAGATTGCTTCCCACCACCACCAATGAACTATATCCAGGTGTTTCCATGCTCACCCTTCTGTCATTACCAGTTTTGTGTCAGTGCCCCCTCCTGCTTCCCCTCTTTGCTTAGTTAACACCACTCAGCCTTCAGATGACTTGAGACAAGATGGGATGCCTTTGTCGTATGTTCTTACAGCACCATCAGTCTTCCCTTCACGGACCTTATATTTGTGAATATGCTTATGCCATCTAGCACACAGCATGGAGGCAGTAGATTGGGTGGTTAAAAAACGAATCCTGGATCCAGACTCTCTGGAATAGGTGTATGATCTTGGGCAAGTGTCTTAACTTCTCTATGTGGAAATTTCTGTATCCATAAGAAGAGGCCCCTTCATAGGGTGTTACTATATAGAGTACAAAAAATATGCCTGACGTGCACTAACCACTACATAAGTGACACTGCTATCATTATTGTGCATGTGATTGATTGATTAATGTGTGCTTCCCAACCCTCGTTAGATGTGAAGTGAGAGAGAGGTCTGTTTTTGCTCACCATTTTACACCTAAGAAGGACACGGGGCCTTGTCCGTAAGAGCAGCCAAGAAATCAGATATTAAATATCTGGACAGTTGCCTCTCTCCAAGTGGCCTGGAAGCTCCTGGACGGAAGGAACCTTGTCTTGTGCATTAAAAAAAATCTCATCCGGTCTCAGGCACTGTGCCTGGCACATTCGTTCCTTTCCTTTTTTTCCTCATTGCCAAATAGGTTATTGCAGCTCATGTGAGATGCAAGTGCTAGTAAACATTTGGCTGTCTCAGGGGAAAACATTTTCCTGACTGTACTTTAAAACCAAACTGGTTTCTGAGGATTACATTTCAACTCTGTGAGGAACTTTATGACAGCCTTTTCCCTTTTTCATCATGTATCAAACAAATCCTGAAGACATGCTTTGGGCCAGATGCTTGCTGTGTGAGGCGCCGGTGGTCCGAGGATAAGAGAAGGCAGTCACGGCACTCGTACTGCTCGATTTCTCATGTGAAACTGTTTATGAATGTCTTCACTACTTTTTGCACGTACTTAGTGTAAAATAAGGATAAGCTAACTTTGGAGTGAGTCCCTACAACGGGGAAACTGCATCTAAAATCATGCGTGTATTTATGCGTGGTTAAGATTCCCTAAGTCTTTGAAACAATTGGCTTATTTTGAAGTGCCGACTGAAATGCCATTGAAGGACTCTTAAGCTAGGTTGGAACATGATTCGATTTCTATTTGTTAATACATTTTGATTAACTGAAAGAAGAGATGACTGTAGCTGGCTACTGTGTGGGGAAAGACGGTTGAAGGAGAGCAAAAGGGCTCTAGGGGAGGTCAGTTAGAAATCTGTGGAAAGGGAGTCCCAGAGCTGCTGGGAGCCTGGGTTTAGGTAAGGAATAGCAATGGAAAGGGGAGAAGCAGATAGATGAAAGACATTTTTTTGGAGGTAGTTAGCTGAATTTGGTGATTTACTGGGATGAGGGACAAGGATAAGTCAAAGATGAGACCCAAGTTTCTGACTAGAATGAAAAGGAATGTCATTTTTTATAATAGGGAATGCTGGAGGAGAAGGTGCAGGTGTAGGTGGTTGAGAAGTGAACTTGGTTTCAGAGGTGTTGAGTTGGAGATAACCATGAAACACCTGAAAAGTTATATCAGGTACCACTGGGGCTCAGAAGAGATGTCTGGACTGGAGATAAACCTAAAGGTAATTAATATATAGAAGATAACAGAGGACATGTGGTTATGGATGAAATTGCCTAGGAAGAGTTTTGCCAAGGAGGTTTTCTTTTTTTATGGATTTATTTATTTATTTTTGGCTGCATTGGGTCTTCTTAGAACACAGGCTCAGTAGTTGTGGCATGCAGGCTTACTTGCTCCGCGGCAAGTGGGATCTTCCCAGACCAGGGCTCAAACCCGTGTCCCCTGCGTTGGCAGGCGGATTCTCAGCCACTGCACCACCAGGGAAGTCCTGCCAAGGAGTTTTGTTTGTTTTTTTTGCGGTACGCGGGCCTCTTACTGTTGTGACCTCTCCCATTAAGGAGCACAGGCTCCGGACACGCAGGCTCAGCGGCCATGGCTCACGGGCCTAGCCGCTCCGCGGCATGTGGGATCTTCCCGGACCGGGGCACGAACCCGCGTCCCCTGCATCGGCAGGCGGACTCCCAACCACTGCGCCACCAGGGAAGCCCTGCCAAGGAGCTTTGACTGAGAATAGATAAAGGGCTAGTCAGAAAGAGCTCCCCCATGCAAGATCAGACGGAGGAAGAGCAGCCAAAGAAAACTAACACAGTGCTGCTAACGTGGTAGAAGAAAAGCAAACAAACATGCAACATCGCAAACTCCAGAGTATTTTAAGATGGGAGGAGGTAGTCGAAAGTATCAAAAACAGCTAAGAGATCAAAGAAGATGATTAATAATAGTAACAATGTTCAATTCTTGACCAAAACTTTAACGTGCATTTAATCCTTCTGACAGCCCTATGAGGAAGGCATATATATAATCCTCATTTTAGAGAAAACTGAAGCTCAGAGAGTTTAAGTAACTTGCCCAGATTCATTTAAGCATTATTTCACCAGAACCTATTACTCAAAAGTTCTTTGAATTCTATCAAAGGCAGTTTGCATGGAACAGTTAGGATATTGGAAATTAGATAATCCATATTGGAATGGATTCATAAATAAGAGGGAGGTGAGAAAGCAGACTAAAGGTGTTCGGCTTTCAAGGGGAGAAGAGATAGGGAACTAGACAACTGAAGAGCTCAAAATTACCTTCATGGAATGGGTCTCTGCCTTGTTTGCAAGTGCCTCCTTTAAATCAAATATTTACATCACTCTCCATGCTTCCAGGCCTGCAGCCTCACCCTCCGATGATTATTCTTCCTTCTATTTCAAGTCCACTCACTCCTCAAAACTCCGTTCAAAGCTCACTTCCAGAGGAAGACTTCCCAGTTTCACCTTTCTTGGTAGGTTTTTATCAGAGGTCACTTCTGACGTTTCTTTAAGATTTTTTTTTTTTTTTTTTTTTGATGTGGACCATTTTTAAAGTCCTTATTGAATTTGTTACAACTTTGCTCCTGTTCCATGCCTTGGCTTCCTGGCTGCAAGGCATGTGGGATTCCGGCTCTCCGGCCAGGGAGCAAACCCACACCCCGCCAGCCCCCCCGGATTGGAAGGCAAAGTCTCACTCACTGGACTGCCAGGGAAGTCCCTTGACGTTTCTTTAGAAACCTGAAATGCCTGGCACAATGCTAGGTGCACACAGGAGTCTCTCAGATAATTGACAGGTAATTAATTCTTTACCTACAACACTTGGCTCACTTAGTCAGAACCATTTTACTCACCACCCTGCTTTCCTGGTGGTTTTCTCTTTCCTCCAAGTTCTGATCTGAATTATATAGAATTTACAGCCCTCACGGGTATGAGGAGGGCAGGGTTTAGAAGGTAAGTGTGTGGCAAGGAAGTTGAAGCAAATGAGCTTCCCTCATTTAGAAATAAGACTTCTAGAGAGATTTGGTCATAAAATAAGGAGAGATCTCAGCACCTTAAGGGAGGCAAGGGAATCAATGGAAGGGTTTGGTCATCTTATTTATCCCTTTTACCATAATTATTAGTACATTTGTCATCAAAATGTGAGGAGCTAGTGAATCTACAAGTAAGGCTTGGTGGAGTGCCCTTATTAGAAGGGTACGGGTCACGTCAAGGGCCCAAGAGCTTTGGAAAGGAGGAAGTACATCCCAGATTGAGGAAATTAACATGAGATGGCCTCCATCTTCTTAGTAGACAGGAATAGACGCTCCATCGCTCCTTAGAGGTTTTGACTGCATTGTTTACTGCCATACCCCTTAGAATAGTAAGGCACATCGAAGGCACTCAATAAATATTTGTTGAATGGGCGATTGAAAGGATAAGATTAGAAGAAGACTCTCTAGGGTAAGAGAATAGTTGTTCTAATAGCCTAATCAGATTTCGAACAGGCTTTCTTTGGGGGCATTTACATTCCTTCCATGTCCATAAACACTATTTACAATAAAGGAAAGATGTATGCCTTCTCACCAGATTATACCCTAGTATGCTCCCAGCCCATATGTGATCACTTCCATAGTTTTAACAGCCTCCCGACCACCACTGCCACCTGGTGGAAGGGCAGGGATTCACAAGTGGCACCTGGAATGAGACTTCCCTCAGGCAGCAACACCTGTAATTCTCCTTTTGTGATCATGCCCTTCTAGAAAGCTGGCAACCATGTGGTTCATCGAAAACAAGATAAGACTGTCCTGAACTCTCTCACTGTACAACTTTGTCCCCAGTGAAGGTTTAGGGTTCTACTCTTGCATTTCTTCTCAGAAAATAGGGTCAGACAGCCAAATGAAGGGTAACACTGATAAGGCCACATGAGCAGATCCTCCTACTGGTGGCTGTGGTGCTATGTACCTTGAAAAGCACTATACACATGCCAGTCATCACTCGCTGTTACCAGTGACCAAAAAGAGAGAGGCTCTGAGGAGCTGACAGCTCTGAATGCTATACATACTCATTTGATAAGCCTTTCAAGCTCTGCATGAACTAGGTAAATAGATTCAAAAGTTTCAAGAGTACTAATTGATTCAAATTATTACAAGTGATTTATGCTGTTTTTGATGGAATTCTGGTTCAACTGGAACCTTTGAAACAATGATACTGTAGATGTTTCCATTTGAAGCACACTATACTCATTGCTGTTTAGACTTTATTTTTGAATAAAAAGGATAATTCAAGATAGCTTACTTATCTTCTTTTGGGGGTGGGTAATTATGAGCCATTTAGTTGAAGTCACTGTTATAAAAGAATGTTTCAGCAACAGCTATTATTGATTCCTATAGGTTATTACTAAAAGAGCTGTTGATATCATGTCTAAGCACAAAGCATGAAACCTTCGTGTGTTTTTAATATTTTAACTTAAAACAAACATTCAGAAAATTTAATTTTTAATTAAAACATAAATACATGCATAAATCTTAAGTGAACTGTCACAAAACAGGCACACCTGTGCACCACCACCCAGGTAAAGAAATAGAACATAACCAGCACCCTGAAGTCCTCGCCCACACTCCTCTCAACCACTATGCTCTCTCCCCCAAAGGTAACCCCTACACTGACTTCTAAATCCATAGCTTAGTTTTGCCTGAGTTTTCTGTTTGTGTTGCTATAAATAAAATCATGCAGTGTGTAACTCTTTTTTGCCTGGCTTCTTTTGCTCAGTATTATGAGATTCAGCCATGTTGCTCAGAAAAGCTGCAGTTTGTTAGTTTTTGTTGCTGTATAGTATCGTGTTGTATGAAGATGTCACAGTTTATATACAAATTCAACACCATCAGGTATTTGGTTTGTTTCCAGCTTGAGGCTATTACCAAAAATGCTTCTATGGGGCTTCCCTGGTGGCGCAGTGGTTGGGAGTCTGCCTGCCGATGCAGGGGACGCGGGTTCTTGCCCCGGTCCGGGAGGATCCCATGTGCTGCGGAGCGGCTGGGCCCGTGGGCCGTGGCCGCTGGGCCTGCGCGTCCGGAGCCTGTGCTCCGCAATGGGAGAGGCCACGGCAGTGAGAGGCCCGCATACCGCAAAAAACAAAACCAAAAATGCTTCTATGGACGTTCTTATATGTGTCCTTTGGTGAACATGGGCACACATTTCTGTTGGATATACATTTAGGTGTAAGTTGCTGGGCCATAGGGTAGGCATGTGTTCAAATGGGGTGATAATGCCAAACCGGTTTTTAAAGTGGTCATACTAATACTTGCACTAGCAGAGTGTCAGAGTTCCTGTTGCTTCACATCCTACCTATACTTAATATTATCAGACTTTTTTTTTTTCATGGTCTAAATCAGCATTGTTTTAGGTCTGTGAAGATTGAGAAGTATAAAATACAGGGACTGCCTCGACCAATTATTGCATTTGCATAATTTTTAAGTGAATGCTCTTCCCTCTTTCAACCTGAAAAACTCCTCCTTTTCCTTCAAAATGTATCTCATCTGTCTCTGAAGGCTTCCTAGATCCCTTCCTGCAGTTAACCACTTCCACCTTTGAACCTCTTTTTTTTTTAAATTAATTATTTTATTTATTTATTTTTGGCTGCATTGGGTCTTCGTTGCGGTGCGCAGGCTTCTCATTGTGGTGGCTTCTCTGTTGCGGAGCACAGGCTCTAGGTGCGTGAGCTTCAGTAGTTGTGGCACATGGGCTCAGCAGTTGTGGCTCACGGGCTCTAGAGCGCAGGCTCAGTAGTTGTGGCGCACGGGCTTAGTTGCTCTGCGGCATGTCATGTGGGATCTTCCCAGACCAGGACTCGAACCCGTGTCTCCTGCATTGGCAGGCAGATTCTTAACCAGGACTCGAACCCGTGTCTCCTGCATTGGCAGGAGGATTCTTAACCACTGCACCACCAGGGAAGTCCCTGAACCTCCTTTTCATAGCATTTATTATGTATGATGAATTTTTAAAAATCCCATTCTTATTAAGCCATTTCTTGGTGTAAGGGACTTCCTCATAGGCAGCCCCTTGCATATGGACATACTCCCTCCGTCCTACATATACAAAACGTTACCTATCTTTCAAAATGTGGCAAAATATTACCAATATTAAACTGCCCCTGATCTTTTAGCTATAAAAAATTTTCCTCTTTTTCTTGATCTTTCATAATATTCTCGATCAGCGCCTCTCAAGCTTTAATGTGCATATGAATCACTGAAGGATTATCTTGTCAAAATGTAAATTATGATTAAGGCAGATTCTGCATTACTAGAGCCCAGTAATGCCAATGCTGCTGGTCTTCCGCGTCTGCTGAGGAGACAGAGGTGAAGTCCCCGTTAGTGGGGGACTACGCCGGGGGGAGGGCCCCGCGGCTGCATCTCGCGGCCCCTCGGAGCTCGCGGCGGAGGAGGAGGCGGTGGCCGGGCCCAGGCCCCAAGGCCGCCGCGCCAACCCGCGCGGGCACCGGCAGTGACCCCCTAGCCGAGATGGGTATCCCGGGAGCGAGGCCGGAGACCTATCAGACTTTTAAACTTTAGCCATTTTGGTGAGTGTGTGTGTGTGTGTGTATTTCATTGTGGTATTAAAATACTGTATTTTAATAAACAACGATTGTGTTTCCTTTTATAGCAGAACAGAGGGAACCATATATAACTTAATAATGCTCATCAAAATATTTTTGGTACTGATTCCACATCATCCTATTTCCTTTTAAGCCCATCTCAATGAGCAGTCCATGTCCCAACTAGTATAAAAATAATAACATAGATATGTGACAGGTCCATCCATTTTTTTTCTAGCAAACAGAAGGATTCATCTAATATCTCCTCGAAATGAAACAAGATAGAAAAATGAATAGTCAACGACTATAAGCAGTAACAGAAAACAACCAGCTTAAAAAAAAATGAAGTTGTAGAACAATTGAATATTACGGTTAGATTCATCTAATTCAACCCACTTGGAACCAGGAGAGTTTAAATGATCAAGACCCATATCATCTGCAGACAGAGGTAGAACTAGAATTCTAGACCATACACCCCTGGGCTTCTATAGGATACCCAAAATTTTATTCAATGTGCTTTCTTAAGTCTAAAATTTCTCTTTAAACTCAACTTAATTTCCCAGAGTCCAGATTAATTTTGTAAGTGCACTTAGTTAACCATGAAAGAACACGCTGTCCACATGTTGTAATTATATAGCCATGCTTTCTCTCTCTGACTAATTAGAAGACAACTCAACACTGAAATCCAATCTCAACAGAACATGCTATCTGGCTATCACTCTTCAGAAAGGCAAAGCAGTCTGCCTAAATTCTCACTACTTTCTTTGCCAGCAAGTCAAGGCTTAGAGTTTTATAAAGCAATCCATGTAAATACTCTGCTCTGTCTTCCTCTGAGGACTCAAGGGGGTCAGGGGGCTAGCTCTATAATGTGATGGCTTTCTTGTAGGAAGATGTCACCATTGACCCACAATCAATAGACCATGGACTTTGAATTATGGTTCTGCAATGATCTATATACATTGATCCAGAGCTTCTAGATGACAAATGGCACACAATTACAAATGTCTAGCCTCTGGCTACTGACCAAAATATAGCTAATTTATCCCTATAAAGTTCATGGTTTGAGGGCTTCCCTGGTGGCACAGTGGTTAAGAATCCGCCTGCCAGTGCAGGGGACATGGGTTGGAGCCCTGGTCTGGGAAGATCCCACATGCAGCGGAGCAACTAAGCCCGGGTGCCACAACTACTGAGCCTGCGCTCTACAGCACACAAGCCACAACTACTGAGCCCGTGTGCTACAACTACTGAAGCCTGCGCACCCAGAACCCGTGCTCAGCAACAAGAGAAGCCACCACAACGAGAAGCCCATGCACCACAACGAAGAGTAGCCCCCGCTCACTGCAACTAGAGAAAGCCCGCGCGCAGCAACAAAGACCCAACACAGACAAAATTAAAATAAATAAATTTATTTTTAAAAAAAGAAGGAAAAGAAGACATTCTTGTCTTCTTTAAAAAAAAAAGTTCATGGTTTGAGTCTCTGCTAACAGCATCAGCAAACCATCTATAGACTCTAACTTTTACCATCTTGGTCTGGGAAATACAAGCTCTCCTCTATTTCACTGCGGTATTAATTTAAGGTATTGTATTTCCTTAAATCAAAAGCCCCAAAACAATGACGCACAGACATATTTAGTTTAACCATTGCAGTGTTTAAAATCTATTTGAATTAATGCCAACATTTGAGATCTAGAGAATTCACATAAAAATTCAGATTATCTGCCTTTCTTGAAATATCAAAAGCTCTAGCCATTCAGGGACCTTGTTCCTGGTAACAGCCAGGAGAAGCTGATGGGTGGCTTCCTTCGGTGGGGACATATTTCCCTAATCCACCAGTCTCCTGTCCAGGCCTCTTCACTCCTTTATGCTGCCTTCCTGGCCCCCATAGGCATTTGAATTTATGACTCCTGCCCTTATCAAATAGTATCAAGGCCAGGTTTCTGCCTGGAGCTCCATGCCAGGGCTTTGGCAGCAACTTGAAGAATCTCGAAATAGGCTGTGCGTATAATTCCGGTCCCCTGCAGGGCCCTGCTGGATTGCCCAATGCTGTCCTTTGCCATGCTCTTTCCATGGGCTGGATATTGGCATAATACAGAGCTTCACTGACAGACAATGGGGATGCGTTCATTCAGGGAGATCTGGGACTTCTGTTATGCCCCAGGAGCCTGATTCCCATTTTCTCTTCCCAAGTACATGGGTAGAAACATGCCGAGAGACGTAGTTTAGCTTTCTCTAATCTGTAGAAAATTCAATTGGCAAGGTCTGCAAGCTCGGCTCTTCTTCTAAGCATCTGTATTCCCCACCCCCCAACCCCCATGAGTCAGTGCATTCAACAATGCTATTTAAAATTCAATAAATAAAGGCAAATGAAATTACAAAAATGGATCATCACTTATATAAAAAACCAACTAAACAAATCTGTTGCTCAAAATGTCAAGCATTCGGGGACTTTAATAAAATATTGAAAGTATGTTCCCTAGAGGAGATAAGCAATTCAAAAATAGGACATATGAGAACAGTACTAAGTGATCCTTCAAATACAAGTGGCACCCCATGTCCTAATGGATACAGAACCATGTTACCTGATGTGATGACACATATCATGCAGTGGGAGTCTCTGGAGCCCAGTGGACAGCAGCTGTGCAGGATCTGAGGCTACAGATGCGAACAACAGTGGTCCATGGGAATCCACAGGAGAGATTAGTTCAATGTCATGTACAGCCACGCTGTACAGGATTTACTGTTGTGAAAGTTTCCCAGAGGTCTAGTAACAATGGGTAGTCAGAACCTAGATTGTCTCAACCAGGGTAGAGCACTGTATGGGGTCCAGGACTGCATAGTACTACTCTTGTCTGTTGGGCCCTTCTTGAAGGAGTTAATGTATCCATCCTCTGTTTTCTTGAATTATCAGTGGTCATTGATCTTGTGACCTTATTTATTTCATTTATTTATTTTTTGCGGTACTTGGGCCTCTCACTGTTGTGGCCTCTCCCGTTGCGGAGCACAGGCTCCGGACGCGCAGGCTCAGCGGCCATGGCTCACGGGTCCAGCCGCTCCGCGGCATGTGGGATCTTCCCGGACCGGGGCACAAACCCGTGTCCCCTGCATCGGCAGGTGGACTCTCAACCACTGCGCCACCAGGGAAGCCCTTGTGACCTTATTTTAAAGTAACTGCTCAGGTGTGTACCCACTTGGTGTTTTGTCCCCAAGCTCTGATGAGGTAATCCCATAAGGCTATCCATTCCATAGCTATTTTAGAAATGCCTGGAGAAGTTTGTTAGAAATGCAGATTACGGGCTTCCCTGGTGGCGCAGTGGTTGAGAGTCCGCCTGCCGATGCAGGGGACACAGGTTCGTACCCCGGTCCGGGAAGATCCCACATGCCGCGGACCGGCTGGGCCCGTGAGCCATGGCCGCTGAGCCTGCGCGTCCGGAGCCTGTGCTCCGCAACGGGAGAGGCCACAACAGTGAGAGGCCCGCGTACCACAAAAAAAAAAAAAGAAATGCAGATTCCATGCAGATTCTAGGGCTCTACTCCCAGAGACTCTGACCAAGTAGGTCTTGATGGGGACCAGGAATTTACATATTAACCAATGCCCCAGGGGATTCTGATATATACGATCTGTGGCCATACTTTGAGAAACGCTGTCTCAGAAGGCTGATGCCAACGCTTCATGGTTCCATCTCCAACATCAATTTTAAAAACATACTTTTGATGAATATAAAACCTGAATATAAAAATCCTGAATTCATGATAATATGAAACCCTCCTGTAATTATCGAGGTTGTATAACTCTGAAATTGGGGGGGGGGGGGCCTAGGCAAAAAAAAAAGAGTTTACCCTGCCTTTCCCATATGACCCGTTTTTTGGGGGTAATCAAATAGTGTTTGAGAGAAAGACGAGTGATGTTTTAAAATTTGTAATTTATTTTACAGCTATGAAACAAGAGTTTAAGGAATGAGCATAAGTGGAAGCTAAAGCCATTCGGTGAAAGGGTAATGGCTAACTTGGTAGTGGAGGACACCACCTCAACCCACTAATAAAACCTAGAAAAATGGGACAAGTGTGCCATTACGGGCCTTGCAACGTGATGCATCAGAAGTATGGAAGGTTTTCTCGACCCAAAATTCAACTTGAATCTCCAGTTTATAGAAAACAAACAAGTTAAAAAAAGAAAAAGAAAGAAGTTAAATGAAGATAAAGAAACACACTAAATGCCAGTAAGGGGAAACAGACAAATCCAGAATGTGGGTCATTTTACAGGAGAAATTACCCAAATTCTACAATAAATCAGTGATCAGGTGAAGGAGGAGGATCGTTATCAAATAAAAGAGACTTAAAGACACAGCCAAGTGCTATGTGTGGATCTTGTTTGGATTCTGATTGGAAAAAAACAACTGTAAAGAAAGAGTCTTGAGACAATCGGGAAAATCTGAACATAGACCTGGTATTAGAGGATAATAAAAAGAAATTATGAGGTGTAATAATGGCAAATAGTTATGTTTTAAAATGTTTTTATCAATCTAGAAATGCATACTAAAATTTTTACTGGTGAAATGACATAATGTCTGGAATTTCCTTGAAAATGACTGAGTAAAAATAAAGGTGGGTGGGCAGATGAAATGAGATTGGCAAAATATTGCTAATTGCTGAAGACTGGTGCTGCGTATGTGAAGCTTCTCCTTATTTGGGGGTATGCTTGAAATTTCTCATAATAAGAAGTTTTTTAAAATATACTTTTGCTGTAGGCACTCACCCATTACAAGTCAGGGTAATGAGTCAAGAAGTTGAGGTTATTATTACTCAGGAATTAAGCACTCCCTTCTACTGGCAACTCCCCTATAAATGCCCAGAACTAAGTTTTCATATCCTGAAATCCATTTTTTTCTCTCACAGCCCAAAAAAGCACTGGTGGTTTTTTTCCCACATTATGGAACTCCATTTGCTATTGCTACTTTGGCTGCTCAAGAACCATTAAAAGACCTTTAAATCATCACTCATCTATTAAGTGAAAGAAAATCCTTGAGACTTCCCTGGCAGTCCAGTGGTTAAGACTTCACCTTCCAATGCAAGGGATGAGGGTTCGATCCCTGGTCTGGGAGCTAAGATCCCACATGCCATGCAGCCAAAAATCCAAAGCATAAAAACAGAAGCAATATTGGGACAACTTCAATGAAGACTTTAAAAATGGTCAACAGCAAAAGAAATTTAAAAAAAAAAAAAGAAAGGAAGGGAGGGAGGGAGGAAGGAAGGAATAAAACCCTTGTCATTAAATTAAGGGAAAACCACTCTTCATACTCAGGAGTTTGGGGTGTTTAAAATGCACTATTTAGATAGTGAAAAAGTGTTGAAGCAAACATGGTTGTACTTTGTTGTAGCCTATGTCTAGAGGAAAAGAGGAGTCCTCTTAGAATATTTACAACCTACTTTGTTCTTGGTTACCTAACAGAAAATGGCTTCAGATTAAGAATTAAAATTTCCTGAATCAAGAAGTATTCTAATTAATCAATCTGAGCACATTTGTAAATGCTGAGGTCAATACTGTAAAGATTGGTGCAGTAATTTAATTCTTAGAGGCTATTTGGCTTTCATTGCCTTTAAAACTAAATTTGGCTACTTCACTCACTCCAGGGTGGCTAATTAACAACCACAACACAATTCTCCTGGCCATCATTCCTGCAAACGTCTAACTCCAACCCAGAAGACATCAGCCAGGGTATTAACTTAGGCCCTTTTTATTATAGTAAGCCTATAGTAATATTTCCAACTTTGTTTTTTAAAAGTCTTAGTCAATAATCTACCAGTTGCGGGCTTCCCTGGTGGCGCAGTGGTTGAGAGTCCGCCTGCCGATGCAGGGGACGCGGGTTCGTGCCCAGGTCCGGGAGGATCCCACATGCCGCGGAGCGGCTGGGCCTGTGAGCCATGGCCGCTGAGCCTGCGCGTCCGGAGCCTGTGGTCCGCAACGGGAGAGGCCACAGCAGTGAGAGGCCCGCATACCGCAAAAAATAATAATAATAATAATAATAATCTACCAGTTGCTATTATGGCTTTTCTGTGAAATGTCAAGTGCTATTAAAATCAAGGTTTAGGGACACCTAGCAGAATTTCTCAAAGTGTATTCTGGGAATACCTGCATCAGAATCAACTGGTGGGTTAAAAATGCAAATTCCTGGGTCCCCTCTCCAATCAGACTACACCAGACTCTCCGCTGATAAGCCTGGAATTCTGCACCTTTAGCAAGTGTGGCAGGTAGTTCTTTCACACACTAAGGTCTGACAACCAAGTTTTCAACAATGTGAGGTTTCTCTCAAGTCTTTGAGAGAAGGATAAAGACACAAGTTGAACAGCAGCAGGAAAAAGCAATCAGCCAGCATGTGGAACACACCACAGCACAACTGACCTGTCCACCAGCTGATAAACACGTAAACAAAATTTAGTATGTCCAATCAATGGAATATTATTCTGCCATAAAAGGAATGAAGTCCAGCACTGCATAGCACTACTCTTGTTTGTTTAGCTTTGAAAACATTATGCTAAGTAAAAGAAGCCAGAAACAAAAGACCACATCTTGTATTATACGATCCCATTTATGTGAAATGTCCAGAATAGGCAAATCCAACGAGACAGGAAGTACATTAGTGGTTGCCAGAGGATGTGGGGAGGAGAGAGGTAGTGAGTGGCTGCTAGTGGGTGAGAGTTTCTTTTTGGAGCGATGAAAATGTTCTGAAATTAGATAATGGTGATGACTGTACAACTCTCTGAATATACTAAAAAATACTGAATTGCACACTTTAAAAGGGTGAATTTTATGGTATCTGAATTATATCTCCAAAACTGTTATTTAAAAAGTTAAAGGTGTTGGAATAAAAAAAAAAAAAAAAGAAAAGAAAAAAAGGAGGACATTTTTTTCTTCACCAGAAGAGGCTTAAGCTTTGAAGACATAACTAAATACAATAAGTAAACCTTGTTTGAATCTTGATTCAAACAAACTGTAAAACAGACATTTTTAGACAATGGGGGAAGTCGAATATGAATTTGGAATTATTGTGTACTTTCTTAACAATCATGCTGGCATTGTTGTCAGGTACGATTATGTCTTTTGAGATTAATACTGAAATATTGAGGGGTGAAATAACATGGTATCTGGGGGTCTTCTTTAAAATATTTCAAGAAAAAAGGTAGATAGATGAAACAAGTATGCAAAATAAATGCTGGTTTTGGTTGATAGCTGTTGACTGGAAGACAAATACACAGGGACTTGCTGAATTTTATCATTGGGCATATTTGGGAATTTTCATGATAAAAATTTAAGAATGAAGGAACTCAGGGCTTCTTGATTATTTTAATGTGTTGTGATTCCAAAAATTTCAGTTGTACCTGCAGTGTTAGGGTGAGATTGAAGGGCAAATATTAGAGGCAGGTTCTTACTTTTTAGCTTTTCAACAGGAAAAGGTCAGAGGGAGAATTGAGAATAATTCCGTAAACTCAGAGAAATTAATGGACAGACTAGAAAGGCACTGAGCTCAAAGTTCCTTGGTCATTTTTAGAAAAGAGAAAAGCGGGACTTCCCTGGTGTCGCAGTGGTTAAGAATCCACCTGCCAATTCAAGGGACACGGGTTCGAGCCCTGGTCGGGGAAGATCCCACGTGCCGCGGAGCAGCTAAGCCCACGCGCCACAACTACTGAGCCCGTGTGACACAACTACTGGAGCCCATGCACCTAGAGCCCGTGCTCCGCAACAAGAGAAGCCACCGCAGTGAGAAGCCCCTGCACCGCAATGAAGAGTAGCCCCCGCTTGCCGCAACTAGAGAAAGCCCACACGCAGCAACGAAGACCCAATGCAGCCAATAAATAAATGAATAAAAAAAATTTTTAAAGGCCACTTTAAGTTCTAAGAGGATAAAATTCTTGTTAACCGAATATTCAGTTGATATTTACTCTAAGCAATGAATTAACTTCACATCAAAACAAATTTGTACTTTGATGTGCTGTGTTGGACTTAGGATTTTATTGTTGAGAACTTCCTAATTTTATAATCTTGTTAAAGATTTAGTTGTCTTAAAAATCTAATACTGTACACACACACACACACACACACACACACAAATTAATGCTGAATCTTTGACCAGGGAATTAACCCAAATTGCCATATCTTTCTTATGGGAGCATACTACTTGTTTTCGATCACTGATTTCAGTATTTTTATAGAGTGTGGCCTATCTGCTTCATAATCAGATGCAATTTCCTTCTCAAATGTCACCTGGCCTGACTGATAACCATCTTGCCACATGATAATTAGGACTTGGGGAAAAATTGTTTTAAGTGAGTTTAAGTATGTGAAATCACCTTGACTAGGAAATCCTCTGCCTGGGTGTCAGAAATCTCGGACATGTGAATTACAAACATTTTTTTAGGTTATTGATATTGAGGAAGTTGGTTGCAGTGCCCTCTTTATGAAGATCCGTGGAGGAAATTTCCTTCCGGAATCTTTGTGCTTCTCTTGAGTGTCTCATTTGTTTCCATTTTCTGATTTTCGCATTGACTGCTAAGCAGCTCAGAGCAAAATTTTTGGCCTTCTTTCAGCAAGTGTACAGCGCTTCATGGGTTATAGTCTGTGTACTAGCCCCAGACTTTTATCTTATTTTTCCTGCAATCCAATTTCCTCACTGTTTTTAAAATATCATTGTAATATAGTCTTATAAACTACATTCATATTCTTTTTGGACTAAAATGGGATATAAACAATGAGTAAATGAATGAACAACAATAAATTATTAAAAATTACAAATATCAAAACAAATACAAAAATATTACAAGTCATTTTCATGTTGCTGGTTAAATCCATCTCACTTTTCACATGTACCACTTCTTTCTTTATACATGGATGTCAGCCTCTCTTCTGACATTTATCAACTATGAACGAGCTGGGCTTTCCCACAAAAATGGGACTAAGAGAGCTTCAGGTTTATTATTAGGACTTTTCTACATTGGAAAAAAGAAAGTGGATTAAAAAAGGTCTGAGGAAGGGGACTTCCCAGGAAGTCCAGTGGTTAAGACTCCACGCTTCCATTGTAGGGGGCGCGGGTTCAATCCCTGGTCAGGGAACTAGGATCTCATATGCCACACAGCACAACCAGAAAAATTTTTTTTAAAAAAAGGTCTGAGGAAGATACTAGGAGTAATGTGTTTCTGTGCAAGGCAGTAAAAAAGAAGAGGAACATCTATCTTCCTACAGCCAGGGTCATGTTGTTTATTCTCAGCTTGGCAATCCAGAGCCTGCTCCCTGCTACAGAGTCTCTGTTTGGAAGACTCTGAGAGAAGAAGGATGAAGGGACAGTGAACGGGTGTTCCCTCTGCCACCTTAACCCATTTTACTATGATCTTATGAATATCTGCAAGGTAGTGACTGGCTGCTAGGATTTACTGATAAATTTTATTACATTTCTTTTCGTCAAATCATCTTAATCACATTTTTAAACCACAGCTTGGGGGCTTCCCTGGTGGCGCAGTGGTTGAGAATCTGCCTGCCAATGCAGGGGACACGGGTTCAAGCCCTGGTCTGGGAGGATCCCACATGCCGCGGAGCAACAAAGCCCGTGAGCCACAACTACTGAGCCTGCGCGTCTGGAGCCTGTGCTCTGCAACAAGAGAGGCCGCGACAGTGAGAGGCCCGCGCACCGCGATGAAGAGTGGCCCCAGCTCGCCGCAACTAGAGAAAGCCCTTGCACAGAAATGAAGACCCAACACAGCCAAAAATAAATAAATTAATAAACCACAGCTTGCATCAGGTCCTATCATCCTCCATTTTAAAATGCTTGAACATCTACACACTACTATATATAAAATAGACAACTAATAAGGACCTACTGTATAGCACAGGGAACTCTACGTAATACTCTGTAATGACCTATACAGGAAAAGAATCTAAAAAAGAGTGGATATATGTATATGTATAACTAATTCACTTTGCTGTACAACAGAAACTAACACAACATTGTAAACTAACTATACTCCAATAAAAAATTAATAAAAAATAAATAAAATAAAATGCTTGAACGGCTTTCCATTGTTCTCAGCATAAAACACAAGCTCCCCCCAGGGCCTCCTGCATGGTCTAGCCCCAATCTCTTTATCAGGCCACTCTGCTACTACATCCTTAAGTTCCATTTACACTCTGGGTTCCTTAACAGGTCAAGTGCTTTCCAGTCTACCTCCGGGCTCTACCATAAGCTGTTCTTTGTGCCTGTAGACCCCCAACTCCACTGGAGATGCCTACCTTGATCAGCCAATCAAACGCAGGCCACTTGTTTCCCTTCGCTCCCGACTCCACCCACCTGAGGAGAGCAATGTAGTATAGCATTTTGAGGGGCTCTGCCTTCAAACTGTTAGGGTTCAAATCCAAAATCCACCACTTGTTAGCTTCTCTGTTACTTTGGAAAGTTACTCGACATGTCTCGGCTTCCCCACCTATAATGTGGGGATGATTAAAAATATTTTGAGGATTAAATTTGTTAACAGAAGGTAAACTCTTAGAACAGGAATAGAAGTTCTCACTTTAGCACATACTCCAATTTAAACCCACTTAATCGTCTGCCAAGTTTGAGTCCGTCACCTCGGGAAGGATTATAGTGCCTCCCTCCCTCCCTCCCTCCCACCTCACCCCCAACATAGCCCCCCCGCGCCACTCCCACCCCTCCAACATACTTATTGAACGCTGCGAATGAATGAACAGAGAGCATGAAGAAAGGAGGCTGGTCCTCCCAGGTTTAGGAGGGACCATGGGGTGACAGTGTTCAAGAAGCTTACAGTTTAGCAGGACAGGTTCTAAACACATACTGAACTTGTGTAGTCGTAAGAAGGGGAATCTCTTGGGTCCTGCCTCAGCCCTGGGGTAACTGCTAGAGCCTCCTAAGGAGAGTCCAGAGGAAGGCACGTTGGCCTCAGAGAACCAGATCCACGAGCGCCAAAGCCTGGGGAGGTGTCAAGACTCCTGGAGCTTCCGAGAAGCTTGCTCCGCGTAGGCTTAGCTCATGCTGCCGCCACGGAAAGACCAGAAAGACCCCTGCCGGCAAGGGACCGCGGGCACCAATGGCCGGACCCGCACCACCCGCCTCCGGAGACTTCCCGGGGATTGGCTGCCCGCCCCGCCCCTACCCCCTCCTTCTCCTCCTCCCGCCCCGCCCCTATCCCCTCCTTCTCCTCCTCCCGCCCCGCCCCTACCCTCTCCTTCTCCTCTTCCCGCCCCGCCCCGCCCCGCCCCGACTGCAATGTCTCAGCGCCGCACGCCCGCATCGCCCTCAGTCTTGCTGAATTGAGCGGTGAGTGTGGGTCAGCGCAGTGAAGGGGCGGGGGGGTGGCACTCGGCCGGTCCCCGGGCCCGGGTGGGGCTGGGCTTGCCCCGTGTCCCCTCGAGCTTTGCCCGCCCGGAGCTCCACTGTTCCCGGCGGCCAGAACGCAGGGGTAGAGCAGCCCTCGGCGGCCTGGGGGGGGGCGGGCGACCGTGCCCGTCTCGGGGCCGCGCTAGGCACACGCGCCGCGCCGAGCCGCGCCGAGCCGCCCCGAGGCTTACCGGCGGCCAGGCCCGGGCGCGGTAACAAGTTTGCGCTTTGCTTCCCCAGGGCGCAGCCGCGGCTACTTTGCAGCGGTTTCGGGCCAGGCCCAGCGGCGGCGGCAACAGCGGGTCTCGGACCGACCGTGAGCCTGGGGAGTTTGTCTCCAACGACTGTGGGTGCAGCGGTCTGAGTTCTAAAAGCAGGTATGTCCCCGTCCTTGAGTGAGGTGAAATGAGCCGGGCCCGAGCACGTGGCCAATGGCGACCGGAGGGTTCCCAAGCACGTGTTTGGTGCAAAGGCCCGAAGCCGGCCCTCCTTTAACAAAGGAAACGGACGTTCACAAGCAGAACAGCTGCTTCTAGTGGGTTTTCAGACTCGGTTAAAGAAACTGCTGAGGTCCACGGACACTGACGAGAGGAACGCAGGAAATCGTAGAGAACCCTGTGAAAAACCCAAATCGCCCTTTCTTGTGCCCTTTTAAGGCTGACGCAGTGCCTTAAGAGGCTAACACAGAAGGGTAAAGAAAGTCTCCATAAAACCCAGAGAAGAGATTGTAGAACTCCTCTTTGGATCCTGTCTGGAGTCACAGCTGAACCAGAAGGTTTTCATTGTTTTAGCACCTTAGTGATATTTGTACAGTTAATAGCAAAGTGATAAACTTATCCTTAGGTTTGACGGTACCTTCAGGCCTGCTTTTTAGACTCCTCTGGGGATACCATACAGTATAGAGTATTTGGATCTTGTGGTCATCTCTGAAGGTGGAAAAAAATCTAGATGATGGAACAGGTGTACAAAAGGCTTTTTCTGGATATCCTTTGAGACAAACTGAAAAGAATACCTCAAAGGTTTTTTTGTTTGTTTGTTTTTCTCTATTCAGAAAGGTAATTTTAAAACTTTTCTTTTTATAGGTTGAAGACTACAAGTACAAGCCAGTGAAGCTGGAATGCCCTGACACTGGTATTTTAGCTGACTTAAACCAACTATCACTCTGCAGTTGACAACACACAAGTGCCTCCAATGAGGTCAACTATTCTCACGTAACTTGTAGCAACCATGTATCTGCCCTGGCTTGGGAGTTTAGGGCAGTGGGGTAGTGCTGGTGGTTTAACTCTCACAGCTCTGTGAAGTGGATACTGTAAAATTACAGGTGAAGCAGTAGTTCAGGTAGTGAATTGAGATTCCATCACATATGCCTAGCCCTGAACAGGGAGCCTCATATGTACCTTTTTGGCTAGGTAAACTATGAAAAGTCACTTATCTCTTGAGATTTAGTGTCCTGGTTAAACGGTAGAAGTATTCAGATGGGGATTAGGTCAGTTTGGGGGCGGGGAGTGTTAAGGACCAGAGACTTACTGTTGAGAACATAAGCTCTTTATAGTATATAATTACATTGAACCTAAAAGAAGTCAAAATTTGATACAAAAGGAGCATCCATCAGCATGTTAAATGCTTCTGATGAATGTAGCATAATGAGCTGTAAAAAGGAATTTAAAGGACACAATGATGCTAGATAGTTAGAATTTGAAAGTATTGGAGGTGACGGGAAAGTTTTCATATGGGAAGAAATGTGTCAGTGTAGCAAGATTAACAGCCCAGTGTGTGCTAGGAGTTACTCCTGTTGATCAGCTCTGAATGTTTACAAATACCTCATTTTCCAGAAGTCTTAAAGGTATTCACCTTGGGTTCATTTTTAATGCTTATTTCAAAATATTGTTTTAGCCTCTTTTTAAACGTCATTTCTTTTTTTTTTTTTTTTTTTTTTTTTTTTGCTGTACGCGGGCCTCTCACTGTTGCGGCCTCTCCCATTGCGGAGCACAGGCTCCGGACGCGCAGGCCCAGCGGCCATGGCTCACGGGCCCAGCGGCTCCGCGGCACGTGGGATCCTCCCGCACCAGGGCACGAACCCCTGTCCCCTGCATCGGCAGGCGGACTCCCAACCACTGCGCCACCAGGGAAGCCCGTCATTTCTTTTTATATTCCATATTATTCTGTAAAATCTAGCTTCCTAATATAGGAAATTTATTGAACAAATGTTAGTGTAATCGCTAGAGGGAAAACAAGATAAGGGAAATAGGAAGGGCGTGTATGTGCACTGAGTGGAGGACATGATAATTTCAGATGGAGCTGGTCGGAGAATGACTAACTACAGAAGACCTGAAAGAGCTGCGGGAGATAATGTGGTTATATACAGTTGATCCTTGAGCAACATGGATTTGAACTTTATGGGTCCACTCATACACAGATAATTTTCATTTGTAAGTACTACAGCACTACATAGTCCATGGAGGGCCATCTATAAATTATGCAGATTAACCCCTGCATTGTGCAAAGGTCAACTGCATATATTTGGGTGAAGAGCATTTCAGGCAGAGGAAAAGTAAGTGCAAAGGCCCTGGGGAGGGATGTGTTTAAAGGTTTGGGGGGAAAGCAAGGTGAAGATGCAGAGAAGTGACCTTACGGGAGGATCTGACAGCAGTTTGTGTGCAGGGCTAAGGTGTATATTTTAGACCATTCTAAGATGGCAGCTTGCTTTCTGGCCTCTCAGGCCTCTGAATGCTGTAACTTAACCTAGAATGCACCCATACACTTTCCCACGTTTCTATAAGCACTGTCTTCCCTCCCAAGTGCTCTTGTTATGGATTTCTGTAGCACCCTGTAATGGCCTTATCGTACTTGGAAGCACATTTTGTAGTTGCCTGTGAGCTTGCCTAATTGCCCCTGCCCATAAAGTCCCTCTTGGTTCCCACTATATTCCTGGGGTCTAACCAAGTGCCTGGCATACTATAGGTTCTCAGATATTTAACTTGAGCCCTAAACCCATGATGACTATAGTACAAGGAGCAGTATCATTTATAATTAAGTTTAGTACTATCGTTAATTGTGTTGGAATGAATTATAAATTTCACTCAAGTGGGTGGCTTACTTAGAAGTGGCATAATAAGAGCCTAGATTCAGATCCCCACCCTGTATGATCTTAGACCAGCTACTTCTTAACTTCAGTTTCTTTATCTGTAAGTTGATAATAATGACAGTTACTAAAAATACCCTGGTGAGTAGTAAGCACTTAGTAGTGCTATAGGGCCATTTTGACAATACCGTATGATCACTGTAATATTGAATCAAAATGAAAATGCTGATATTTGATATTTATATGGTACTAAAATGCTGGCTTTAATGTTCATAAAAAACGATACAGCACCTCCTAGGGCCAGGTACTATTCTAGGTGAACACATCCATGAACATAGCAGATCAGTGGATGTGATTGCGACTGGTCCATTGACGGAGGCCTCCAGTGTAAAGGCTTGTGATGCTTCCTTAATTGAGTGCTGTGACTAGTTAGCAGTGTGGTGGTGGAGAGGGTATTCGGTAGGCTAAAAGCCTAGATGAAGTGACTTCAAATGCTAACTACAAAAGTCTGAAGGCTCTAGCAAAGATCCCAAGGATGACCACTGGTTTCACAAATGGCTCCACTCCACTGAGTCCTGGTGTTGGTTCTTTGCCCCTTGAGGAGTTACTTGGGCTGGGTAGACAGGTGGAGACCCTGGGTCTGCCACAGATCCTCCCCCTCCCACTAACCAACTTCAGCCAGTTACAGTCTTGTTCATACTTTGATTTTCCAGATAATTTTTTTTTTTTTTTTTTAGTAACAAGGCTTTTGGCTAAAAAGCTTGAAGTCCACTAGACTAAACAATAGCAGGTGAAAGATGTGAGCAGTTTTATAGCCAGGGGGTAAAACTTTGGAGGAAAGACAAAACACCTCTTTAGTTGCTTTGGAGTCCAGAGTTTAGAACTATAGAAACACTAGATCTGCGCTGCCCAGTAGGACAGCTCCTAGTCACACGTGGCTATTTAAGGCAAAACTAAAATTAAAAAATCAGGCCCCCAGTTGCATTAGCCCCGTTTCAAGCCCCTAGCCCACCTGTGGCTAGGGGCTACGGTACTGGACAGCAGATACAGGACATTTCCATTGCTACAGAAAGTTTATTGGCAGTACTGTTCTAGAGGTTATATGGTGAAGACAGAAGGAAAACCTAGAGAGATGGTGTAGTAGGCCCGAAAGAGATCAGATTCTCGAACCTGTAAATGTTACCGTATTGGAAAGAGGGTCGCTGCAGATGTGATTAAGGGTCTTGAGATGGGGAAACTATCCTGGATCATCTCTGTGGGCAGGCAGGAGATTCCATGAACAGAGGAGGCCATGTGAAGAAGCAGATTTAATGTTGGCCTTGAGATTGGAGTGATGCAGTTTCTAGCTGAGGGATGCTGGCAGCCACCAGAAGCTGGAAGGTGTGAGGAACATGTTGATTCCCGGTCCCCCAGAGCCTCCTGGGGGAGCATACACTTGATTTGATCCAGTGGAGTTGATTTCTTACTTCTGGCCCACAGAATTGTGAGAGAATACATTTCTGTTGTCTCAGTAAGCCACCAAGTTTGCGGTAATCTGTTACAGCAGCCTCAGGTATCCAATACTGATGGAAAGCTTAAGATCACAAATACAGCCAGAGCTGGAACCTCACCACACCACACCACCTCCTATGCTGTGTTTTCACTAGTACCTTACTGGTGGGTAGGTGAGGGTAGATCTTAACTGTTAGTCAATTTAGAAATTTTCAGAGGTATGGCAATTGTTAAAATTTACTTAGATTTGCATCACAAGAGTTATCAGCATGTGGCTAAAATATGGAGGATTAGCAAATACTTCATAATAAAATACAGATTATCAAAACAAGTATAAGAAATCAATGTATGATTTATTGGAGTGTCATTTATGTATACTTTTAATAAATTTCATTACACAGTACAAAACACCATCCAAAGTTCAAGTTGTAAAAATCTGGTAACGAAACTAAAACAATAGGAAAAAATTATGTTGGTTATATAATTTTTGCCTTGTAGGCCATACAGCTTTGGCTAGCAGCGTCCCAGAGGTAACACAGACTTGTCTCATGTTTCCACAAAATGTAAAACTGAATTTCTGGGAGGTTTAACAAAAACAGTATTAACTAATAGAACTAGTTTTCTCAGGGTCACTACCACAGGGCTATGACTTGTCATCCATACACTGGAATTTTGATGTACTGAATATCTAGGTTACAACAGTACTGATACTGAATAATGGCAGCTTCATGCTAGAGACTGGTAAGGAAACTAGGGCAAAGACCCAAGTTTCTGAATAAGAAATTCACACTTGTTGAACTCAGTGTTCTTATGGGACCATCACACTCAGTCAAATAAAACATGGAAAACCTGAAGGTCAAAACTCAGTCCTTGTTGAAAAGATTGTGTGTTGTTTACATGTTGCTATTCACAGTATTGCCTTTTGAAACTCTTCTCAACCTATGGAATCTCATTCTGATGAAAGAAGTTAGGATCAAACTGAGCCCTATTTGTCTACCTTTCATACCAAGTTGCAGACCTGAACAGTTTATATCTGAAAATTTATTTAAAATTGGAATTTACATAACGAATAGGAGGTTTCATTAACTTTTGACCAAAATCAGGTCCTGACTGGGGGCTTGGGGGAGGGGGGGTAGAAGAGGAAAGTGTCATAAACTGCCCACCATTCCTTGCAGTCTCTTCTGATTCTTTTCTTGCTAACAGACTTGAATACCTGTTTCCAACGTCTCCCACAACAGAAAAGTTTCATTATTACAAGTCTGAATATTTCTGCCTAAAAGTGGCCACGATTTTTTGAGATGTTTCCACATAGTTACATTGATCTCTAGCTCCCTGTTTAAGGTTTAACTCCCAGCCTGCAGGTAACCCGATTATTCAAATGAACTCAACTTGAAATTAGAAATGCTCCCATGTTGAGTTCCTCATTCTGAGCTAATGATTTGCTAGGTTCCTCCTAATAAACTTCTAGCTCCATGCTATCTACTTGCACACTCAACTCTACAGGTTTCACTCTGCTTAAATCACTGTTAAGTGGCTTAAACCTACAGAGCCAATGAAAAATGTCTGAAGAAGCTCAGCTCATTTTAGCTTCTCCAAAACCAATGAAACAAAATTGTAGGCCTGCCCTGAATATGCACCCAAGTGGCAGGTTCCTGTGCAAGCTCTATTTTGGTTTGGCCTCTACAGGATCACTGACCACAACAGCAGGAGAGATCATCTTGCTAGAAAATTTCTTCAGGTGCAAGTTTTCTTTCAGAATGAGTTGGTCTAAGTTTTCACCCGTTTTTTTCTTAGTTGGTTATTTGAGCAAAACAAATTACGACCCTCTCAGTTTGCATATGTCCCGTGGTGACTGGCCAGCCACTTCTTGCATCATCGTGGGTATCATCTCTGCCTTCTTTGAACCTTTTATGCCAAAGACTCTTGCTCTTGACATTACTTCACCATAAACTACATTTAACATTTCAAGTGTCTCGCTTGCAGATTTACTTAACTTTACACAAAGTGTAATGTGCATTCTTTGCTCTAAATTATGGTCACTCATTTTTATGGTTGAAAAAAAAACCTGTCATATCTACTCACAAAGATAGCTGGCAACCTTGAAAGCACTGTTGTGGCCAGCTGAAACGTGTTATAATAATATCCGTGCAGCAACCACTCATCTGATGTCAAAAGCCACACATGAAAACTTAGTCAAAATTAAAACAGAAGAGTGCAAATAATCTTTGAAATACATTAACGATGTGCAGGGAGCATTTACCCCTACCCTCCCCCCGCAAAGAACCTAAGATAAAAATACATCCTAATGACATTATGGAAGCTGCCACCTGGCTTGGCTGTATATTTAGAATGAGCTAGTTCAAAATCTTTTTTCTAATTGATAGGCCAAATGCAAGATACCAAAATAGTTTACTCCCAAATATATAACAAGGGAATGGATGCTGTTGTCTCCAGTCTGCTTTCAATTTTGGTTATATACCAAGAAGCAGAGTTGCGGGATCATATGGTAACTACTTTTTTGACAAGCAAACTGTTCCATGGCAGCTACACCATTTTACATCCACCAGCAACGCACAAGCGTGCCAGTTTCTCCAGCTTCTCTTGTTATTTTCTACCAAGTTTCACAGTGGTACATGAAAATTCAGGTATCTACAGGTCTAAGTATTTTCGCAATCCTCGTCTGCCTTTCCCCCCCGCCCTTCTTGGCAGTGCTTTTTCTTCAGTGAAAATACAGACTCAGGCTCAAGACTTTTAGTTAATATTAAGTATAAACTACTTTAAAATAACTTTTTGTTGTTTGCCATGCGCAAGAATTCAATACATATTGACACGCTCCTTTACTGGAGGAATCTGCATTACCTTTTTAGGAGGTGAATAGGGCTGCTTTTAAGTGTCTGCATTAGAAACGAACTTCAAAATGTAGATGTGACCTTATCCTCCCTTAACTATCGGTACAGCAGCCGAATAAGCACGAGCTAGAAACAGGCTGGGACAAGAACCGACCATTTAAGCAAGGCAATTCATTCCTCTAAGCATTGTATCTCACCGTACTGCGTGCACTCAAAAGTGCGTTAACCATAGAACCACAAACTCGCCCACTATTTTTTTTTTTTTTTTGCGGTACGCGGGCCTCACACTGTTGTGGCCTCTCCCGCTGTGGAGCACAGGCTTCGGACGCGCAGGCTCAGCGGCCATGGCTCACGGGCCCAGCCGTTCCCCGGCACGTGGGATCTTCCCGGACCGGGGCACGAACCCGTGTCCCCTGCATCGGCAGGCGGACTCTTAACCACTGCGCCACCAGGGAAGCCCTCGCCCACTATTTTTAATTCAAATGTCCCTTCCAAGGTTGCAAACCGTTCAACACAGACGGAGCGAGCGTCAGTACCCGGCAAGGCCCAATCAGGTCGCGCTTTACTACCTTGGGTTCCTCCTGCTAAGCGGCAGAAGAGCCGCGCGGACCGCGAATCTCCGCCCGGCGGAGGATAAGGCATGGGAACGCGAGGAAAAGCCCGAGCTCGGGTGGCTAAGAGAGCCCACGGCCCGGGCCCCGCCTCACCTCCGCCTCGGGCACCGCAGGTCCGGGGTTCGAGACAGGCAGCTACCTGCCTGCGGCTAGTCAAACTCCCTGGCCGCGCCCACTGTCCCTGGACGCCACTCGGCCCAGGTTGGGAGCGGACGGACGCTACCAGGGGGTCCGAGGTACCGGAAGTGGGCAAACCCCTCGGCAGCGAAACCAAGTGCCCAAGGACCGGAGAAAGACCCGCACCCTCGCGAGAGTTCTGACAAGCCCCCACAGGCCGCGAGAGCCCTGGGGGACGCGGTCTGCCAATCACCAGATGGAGGCGGTCCTGGGCGCACCCAATTGGCTAAACACGGGAAAGCTCGCGTCCCGTTGGCATCTTTTCCGGCCCCAACTTCACCTCCTCAGCTTGAATCCCCGCCCCATTTAGCGGCCCCATATCTCAGCTGAGAAGGTGGGGAGCAGGAGGGGAAATGCCTACGCTTCCCCCCAGTTCCTAGTGCAGGAGCTCGGGCTACCTGAGTAGAATCCCAGCTCTTCACCCTAGAAATGGCATTTTAGGACCATTTCACGCCCAGATTCTGACATGACCTGTCTCATTCCTAAGCTCAGCATTCTACCCTGTGTCCCCAAACTGACCCAGTCCTGGACAGAGAGCTGATTTCACCTGTGCTTGGGAGAAAACAGGCTTCCATGGACTTTGCCAAATTAAAATATTTCTCTAAAAGCTTTCTCATCTCCATACCTACGTCTTGCTCTGCATAGTATGCAGTGAGAATTAAATTTAAATTGCTTTTTTTTTTTTAACAATCGCTAATCCTCCTGTGCCTTAACTCATTAAATCATCAAAATAATCATCAGTGAAGTAGGTACTGTTAATATTTTTCAAGTGAAGAAACCAGAAGCACAGGGGAATTTAGTGACCTGCCCAAGTTCTGTGTTCGCTCTCCAAATAGGAACTATACTCTGTCCTCTTCACCCCTATCTCCCTTACTTTATTTCGGGACTTCATAATTGCTGGATTACTTCTACAAACAGCCCCTTAACTCCTCTCCTTGCCATCCTCTACAAAGCCAAGGATTAATCTTCCTAATGCAAATCTGATCATGTCCCTCAAATCCTTCTGAAGTCTCTGAAATGTCAAATCCGTCTGTGGCTCCTTATTGCCACTCTCTGGCAGACAGTGCTATTTATTGAAGTATTCACACCTACAGATAAGTACGCAAGCCATGTTGGGTATATACCCAGAAATGGAATTGTTGGATCATAGTTGTGCCAGGTCCAAATTTAGTAGATATTTTAAAGCAGTTTTCCAAAGTGTTGGCACCGATTTACACTCCGATCAGCAACATCTGAGAGTTCCAGTCGTTCCACAGTCTCATTAACTCTGGGTATTTCCCATCTTTTTTCATTTTGGCCATTTTGGTGGCTGATAATTATGTCTCCTGTGATTTTAATTTTCATCTCCCTGATTAATGAATTTGAGCACCTAGTCATATGTTTACTGGGTATTTAGAAATACCTTTATGAAATTTGTTCAATTCTTTGCCCATTTTTCTGAGTTGTTTTTTATTTGAGTTTTCCTAACATTTGATTATAAAAATTTTCAAATATTTAGCAAAGTTTAAGGAATTTTACAGTAAACACAAGTAAACCTACCACACAGATTCTACCATTAGTATTCTATAGAACCTGCTTTATTACATTTCTATCCTTCTCTTTATCCATCTTCATGTTGTTGCATTTCAGTTAATTGCAGATAGCAATACATGTCCTCTAAATACTTCAGCATATATGTAATTAATTAGAATTCAGTATTTAAGGTTTGTTTTGATGTAAAACTTACATCAAATTAGTGTAATGTAAAACTTACATTAAATGCACAAATCTTCAGTGTAGATTTGCTGAGTTTTGAGCAAAGGAGTTTTTCAATGCCACCTCCCAAGTCATTCTCCATTTCCACTTTCCTGGGGGCAATGACAGTTCTGATTTATTTTTTTCCCTGCTGTAGATTAGCTTTACCCTGTTTCAGAATTTCATATAACTAGAATCATACAGTATGTGCTCTTTTGTGACTTCTTTCACTCAGCATACTGTACTCCTCCATGTTGTTGCATGTGTCAGTAATTCATTTCTTTTTACTGCTGAGTAGTATTCCGCTGGATAAGTATACCAGTTTATCCATTATAAGAGGACTTTTTCTGTATGCATCCTTTATCAAGTGTATGTGTTGCAAATATCTCCTCCAATTCTGAGTTCCTTTTCATTCTTTTAAGGATGTCCTTTGAGGGGAAAAGTTCTTAGTCGTATTTTTTTTAATTTTATTTATTTTTGGCTGCGTCGGGTCTTCGTTGCTGCACGCAGGCTTTTCTCTAGTTGCTGCGAGCGGGGGCTACTCTTTGTTGCATTGCGCAGGCTTCTCATTGCAGTGGCTTCTCTTGTTGTGGAACATGGGCTCTAGGCGCATGGGCTTCAGTAGTTGTGGCACGTGGGCTCCGTAGTTGTGGCTCGTGGCTCTAGAGCACAGGCTCAGTAGTTGTGGCGCACAGGCTTAGTTGCTCCGTGGCATGTGGGATCTTCCCAGACCAGGGTTCGAACCCGTGTCCCCTGAATTGGCAGGTGGTTTCTTAACCTCTGTGCCACCAGGGAAGCCCCCCAAAAGTTGTTAGTTTTAACACTCCAATGTATCAACTTTTGATGGTGACTGGTTTTATTTAAGAAATCTCTGCCTACTCCAGGTTATGAATATTCCTTCTCTGTTTTCCTCCAAAAGCTTTAGTTTGCCCATTTAGAATTGTAATCCATTTTGAACTGATTGTTGTGAGTGATGGGATATAAAACTGGGTCCACACATCTTTTTTTCTATGTGGCTATCCAATGAATCCAGCGTGGTTATTTAAAAGATCACTTCCCTCCATTTGCAGTTATCGTAAGTCAGGTGACCACATATGTGTAGACCTATTTCCCACTCTATTCTGTTTGATAGGTTGGTATTGTCTATCTTTGCACCAATACCACATGGTCTTCATTACTACAGCTTTATAATTATTCTTGATAGTGTACCAGTGAACTGAATTTTTAATTTAATTTAAATTTAAATAGCTATGTGGCTAGTGGCTACCATACTGGACAGAGCAGATATAGAACATCCTCATAGGAAGTTCTGTTGACAGCACTGCTTTAGAAGACATCTAGAGGCCAATACCAGATAGTTCATTTTATAGCCACAGGCCATCTTGAGTTATGGCTGGGCTGCTCTTCAAAAATATCTGTGTAATATCTTTTTGAAAGAAATTCAAAATGCATCTTCCCAAAGATAGGTAAGGTGTCCAGCTCTTTTGATCTTGCACTTTTAGCAATGAAAATATTATTTCAAGTGTGGGAGAGTTTAATGCTTTGGGAGACATTTCCTGTGATCAGACACCATAAAATCTGTAGCCCCAAATCACACGGAAAGATCCTTACTCTAGTACCATTACCTGTAGTTTATTATCTGCTGTCATCCAAGGTCACACTTAATAATTCTCTTTCAGAGGGCTTTCCTGGGCTGTCACGAGCTGTGTTTGAGGGTTTGCCCTCAGACCTGCAATCAGAGGTCTGAGTCAGATCTGGCTCCTGTGTGTCAGGGATTCCTCAAGCCATATTGTCCTGTTTATTCCATCAGTGACACTAGAGTCTTTTGACTTGTAAATGATACATGTGTACTTATTATGTCCTTCGGGTGTTTCTTTTTACATTAAATGTATTTATTTCTCCCCACATTTGATACCTTTCTTTTCCAACGTCTTGTGTTTTATAGTTACTGTGATGGCTTTTTAAATTATCGTTTCCAGATCTGAGGATAGCACAGGGCTATAGTCATGATCTAAGTTTCCACTGGGGCAACAAATATTTATTGAGCGCTTACTCTACAAGATGCCCTGTGCTGGGCCCTGGAGATAAACTCTGACAACCAATAATACTGGGTTGGCCAAAAAGTTCGTTTGGGTTTTTCCATAAGATGTAACAGGAAAACCCGAATGAACTTTTGGCCCAACCCAATAGTTACCGTTGAGCATCTGCTCTAACCCAAGCACTTGCATTTGTTATTTTTAATGATCATAATGACACTGTAAGGTAAATACTGTTACCACACTTTTCAGATGATAAAACTAAGGTTCTGGGGCTAATAAGTGCTGGAGCTGAGATTGAAGCTATGAATCCCACCACCACCACCTCTACGAGAGCTATCAGACTTCAAAGGCGCTTTGTTTCCTCTTGAGGAACACATTGTCTAATAGAGGAGGCAAGCCCACAATAACCACAACCCCCAGCAGAACAGATACTACAAAAGGGAGAGGGGGTGAAAGCACAGAAGAAATGAAAGGTGGCAATGAATCCTGCTGGCAGGTCTGTAGGATGTCATAGTTGAAACTAACCTGTGGGAAATGAGCCAGATGGCCCTAGCAACTTGGTCTTGTAAATGCCTCCTGAAATCCTTTCTCCTCCATGAAGTCCTTCTGGAATGATCTGAGGAGAAGCAACAAGCTTCCCTCTCCCTCTCCTCAGTCCTCAGCGAGGCTTTTCTCTGACCCCCACTTCTGAAGAGGCGGCATTGCTAACAAGTGGCCAGTGTCCTCTTTAGGAGAACAACTCTCCAATGACCACCTCAGAACCAGAATCTGTTTGTGCTAGGCTGCTTTGAGACACCCTCCAGAGCAAATATTCAAATTAATGTGCAAAAGGACCTGCAAGGATGGGCCCTTTAAGAAGACCCTGAATGTAAATGTGATGGCTGGATCTCTAGCTGCTATCTTTGACCATACCCTCGATGTTATGGGTTGGATTGTGTCTCCCCTAAATTCACATGTCCAAGTCCTAACCCCCTCAGAACGTGACCTTATTTGGAATGTGATGTTATAGGGTCATTGCAGATGTAATTAGGTAAGAAGGTCATACTAAAGTAGAGGGAGCCCCTAATCCAATATGACTGGTGTCCTTATGAAAAGGGGAAATGTGGGCAAAGAGACACACACCCAGAGAACACTATATGAATATGAAGAGGAAGGAAGAGATACTCCACAAGCCAAGGAATGCCCAAGGTTGCCAGAAAACCACCAGAAACTAGGGGAGAAGCCTGGACCACATGCATTCTTCCAGCCCCCAGAAAGAACCAACCCTGTCGGCTCCTTCATCCCAGACTTCCAGCCCCCGGAACTGGGAGACAATACTTTTCTGTTCTTTAAGCCATCCAGTTTGTGGTACTTTGTTACAGCAGCTCTAAGAAACTAATACACTAAAGACCGCAGAAAAATGAGGTATAAGGAATCTGAGCCCCTGAGAACTGTTATGGACCACAACTTCCGCATCAGCCTTGGTCCTGGTAAACATCTGCCTTGTTCAAGGCCCTGTGATACTGTGATTTATAATAAGAAACATACATCAGGCCTTTGTCCCTGTTTCTGGCACAGAGCTCCTAAAACCCTTGGGATTTCTTAAGTGTGAGATCAATAAAAAGTGTCTTTTGTTATGTTAATGAAGCGACTTTTGGAAAGCACCTAAGGATGGGGGCTGGTTGCCTGAGGACCCAACCCTGTGGTTAGAGGGTTGGAGCTTTTAGTCCCTCCCCCGCCCCGACACACACACGGGGGAAGGAAAGGGGGCCAGCGGTGGACTCAATCACTAAAGGCCACTGATTTAATCAATCATGCCTAAGTAATGAAGCCTCCATAAAAACCCAAAAGGACGGGGTTCAGAGAGCTCTGGGTTGGTGAGTGCGTGGAGATTCTGGGAGAATGCCTCAACGAGGGCATGGAGACTCCACCCCCTTCTTAATATGTTGCCCTCTGCATCTCTTCCATCTGGCTGTTCCTGAGTTATATCCTTTTATAATAAACTGGTAATCTAGTAAGTAAAATGTTTCTCTGAGGTCTGTGAGCCACTTTAATCAGTCGAACCCCAGGCTAGGATCGTGAGAACATTTGATTTAAGCCAGCTGGTCAAAAGCACAGGTAACAACCTAGACTCACAGTTGGCACTGGATGTGGGGTGGGGGCAGTCTTGAGGGACTGAGTCCTTCAGCTGTGGGATCTGATGCTCCCTCCAGGCAGACAGTGTCAGAATAGAGCTGAACTGCAGGACAGCTAGCTGGTATCCAAGCATTACTTGGATGTGTGTGGGAAATCCCCCCACATCTTAATTGGTGATCAGAACCTTAGGCACTATTACTGGACCTCTGTTATTTGCATTAAAACCAATCCTGATACTAAGGGTAAAGATCAAACTCCTTAGGATGACATACTAGGCCCAGTAAGACGTGTCCCCTGCCTTCTTTTCCGCCTTCCCCCTTAGAGCCCACATACTCAGTCACATGGCACTACTTAGCTCCCAAAGCCCTCTCTTAAGCTCTTTCCTCTGTGCATGCTTCTCCCTCCGCCGGTAACATCTTTCTTACACTCTGCCTGTGTTCTTTCTCACCCTTCTTGGCCTGGCAACTTCTTAACTTAGGTTTTTGCATTCTCCAGAATCCTTCCCTGACCTCCCTGGGACTGGCTTCTGATCCCAGGCTCCCAGTGCTTCCTGCTATCGCAATATTTATTAATTATGTTGTAGATGATGAACTACTTTTAGAGTTCAGTGCCTGACCCATCATAAATACTCATTACATCTTTGCTCAACGATGAAGCATCGCCAGGGATTTTCCTTGGCCCACCTATGGGAAGGTGTGTTCTGAATTCCTAAAAAATTTAAAAAAAGATGTACATAGATTTTGTTCGTTTGTTTGTTTTTTGAAGAGCAGCCCAACAATTAACTTAAGATGGCCTGTAGGACTTCCCTGGTAGTGCAGTAGTTGAGAATCCACCTGCCAATGCAGGGGACATGGGTTCGAGCCCTGGTCCAGGAAGATCCCACATGCTGCGGAGCAACTCAACCCTGACCTGCACTCTAGAGCCCACGAGCCACAACTACTGAGCCCGTGGGCCACAACTACTGAAGCCCACATGCCTAGAGCCCGTGCTCCACAACAAGAGAAGCCACTGCAATGAGAAGCCCGCACACTGCAACGAACAGTAGCCCTCGCTCACCATAACTAGAGAAAGCCCGCGCACAGCAACGAAGACCCAACGCAGCCTAAATAAATAAATAAATTTATTGGAAAAAAAAAAAGATGGCCTGTAGCTATGAAATGAAGCATCTAGAATTGGCTGCTAGATGTCTTCTAAAGCAATGCTGTATACAGAACTTCCTGTGAGGATGAAATGTTTTATGTTTCATATGTCATGTTTCATATATACAATATGGTGGCCACTACCCACACGGATATTTAAATTTAACTAAATTAAAAATTCAGTCCTCAGTATGGTAGGTTGAACAATGGCCTCCAAATAGACCCAAATCCTAGTTTCCAGCACCTATTAGTTGTACCTTATATAACAAAATGGACTTTGCAGATGCGATTACACTAAAGATCTTGAGATGGAGAAATTATCCTGGATTATTCACGTGGACCCTAAATGTAATTACAGGTGTCCTTATAAGAAGGGAAGAGAGAGATTTGACTGCAGAACAGAAGAAAAAGACAATGTGACAGCTGAAGCAAGATGCTATGCTGCTGGCTTTGAAGATGGAGGGAGGGGCCTTGAGCCAACCTATGCACGGAATGGAGCTCTAGAAGCTGGGAGAGGGACAGAAACAGTGTTCCCTACAGCCTTCCAGAGGAGCGTGGCCCTACAGACACCTTGATGTTGGCCCAGTGAAACTGACTTCCAACTCTGACCTCCAGAAAAGTAAGATAATAAACGTGTGCTTTAAGCCAACAAGTTTGTGAAATTTGTTACCGCAGCCACAGGAAATTACTATACTCAGTAGCACTAGCCTCATTTCAAGAGCACACTTCTAGACAGTGCAGTTCTAGAATCCTCTGCCTGGTGAGGAAGCATATCTCCTGGACAATACATCTTTCAGAATTTAGAAACTCTGAATATGCTCCTGGCACCCACGATGAATTTATGATACCATTACTTTGCATAGGAAAACCAAGCTAAGAAAGCTCACCTGTCTTCTGCTCAGGCAGATTATCAGACTCATAAATCAAGGCCTTTCTTTGACATCGTGATCCATCTCTTTCAAACAGTCAAGACAGTTTATAAATGGCCTCATTTTTGTCATGAAAGTAGATACCAAAGAGACTTACTTCAATTCACCTTTCTCTCTGGAACACCAGAAACATCGTCAAGTCCAGTACAAATTATATTCTCTTGCTCAATGCCTCACATAATAGTGATCTCGATGTCTCTTTGTTTGCTGTGTACACGTGCAGGCAGGAGTACATCAAAGGTGTGAGGGTGAAAGAGACTCTTCTGATGTTTGCTTCAGAAGGATCCTCACACAATAGTCTTCACGGCATTGCACTGCGGATTACAGTTTTACTGCCTCTACCTGTCTGCACACGTGCGGAGGTTTTGTAACAGTTAACAATTGTTAGGAAAGTAAAAGAGCTACCTTCTTCAAAAATGGTGTGGAGAGAAAACCACCACCAAACAAACTATTAAGGCCATTACCAAATCACTCTGTATCACATTCCTTACCATCAACACTCTAAAATCAGCTGGAAAAGGTGGCCCATAGCCCACCACCGGCAACTTTAAAAAAATTTTTTTATTGTACTGAAATATACATAACATAAAATTTACCATTTTAGGGCTTCCCTGGTGGCGCAGTGGTTAGGAATCCACCTGCCAATGCAGGGGACACGGGTTGGAGCCCTGGTCCAGAAACATCCCACATGCCGTGGAGCAACTAAGCCCGTGCACCACAACTACTGAGCCTGCACTCTAGAGCCCGCGAGCCTCAACTACTGAGCCCGTGTGCCATAACTACTGAAGCCCGTGCGCCTAGAGCCCGTGCTCTGCAACAAGAGAAGCCACCTCAATGAGAAGCCTGCGCACACAACGAAGAGTAGCACCTGCTCACTGCATCTAAAGAAAGCCCACGTGCAGCAACGAAGACCCAAGGCAGCCAAAAATAAATAAATAAAATTTGTATAAAACAACACAAAACAAAAAACACACACAATAAGAAAAAATTTACCATTTTAACCATTTTTAAGTGTACAATTCAGTGGCATTAAGAAAAGAACATTCACAGCGTTGTGCAGTCCTCACCACTATCCATTTCCAGAAATTTTTCATCATCCCCAAACTGAAACGCTATACCCCTTAAACAATAGCTCCCCACGCACCCTTCTCCCAGCCCCTGGTAACCTCTATTCCACTCTCTGTCTCTATGAATTTGACTCTTCTAGGAACTTCATATAAGTGGAATCATGCAAGATCTGGCTTATTTAACTCGGCATGATGTTTTCAGGGTCCATGCATGTTGCAGCATCTATCAGAATTTCATTCATTTTTAAGGCTGAATAATACTCCATTATATGTATATACCACATTTTGTTTATCCATTCACATCCATCTGTGGGTATCGGATTGTTTCCATCTTTGGGCTCTTGTGACTAACACTGCTATGAACATTGGTATACAACAGCGGCATATCTTACTACTAGGCTATGCAAACCTATTTAACCAGAATTTGTGCAGGGTGAGAAACAGGTTTAAAGTCTTCCCTAATTAGTGGTTATAAAATTTGGCCATACATTAGAATCATCTGGGGTGTTTTAAAAACTTTCCAGTGCCCATACTGCAGCCCAGACCAATTACATCAGATTACCTGGGAGTGGGACACAGGCATCAGTATTTTTTGTAAATCTTAGTAGTTGATCCCAATGTGTAGCCCAGTTTGAGAACTAGTGCCCTAAACAGTGAGCTAGTAAACACTGTTTCATCTAAAGTATTCTTCCTTTCCCTACAATATCTAAATCACACTTAGATTTCCCATACTTTCAAATCCAATTTAGCTGAATTAAATTCATCTTTATATTTTTAGGGTCTTTTAAGGTCTTCTAGCCAGAGCACTTACACTTATAATTTAAGTTTGGCAGGGCGGTGGGCGGGGGGAAATCTCAGATATACGTACCATTAGTACAGAAATGTGTGCTCCTATCAGACAAAATGAATACGTTCACGAATACAAAAATTAACTTTTATGCAATTAGATCTAATAATAAAACTAGACACATTTTCTTTCATTTCAGGCATAAAAATTAGCTCCCACTTACACAATTATTTAATATTGCTTTGGAAATCCCATGCTAATGTAATTACACATGAAAAGAGAAAAGCACCATTATTTGCTGGTGATGCAATTGATAATCCTAGAAAATCCAAAGGAATTAGGTTTAAAAAAAAAATCCTGGAGGTATAAAAATAGGTTAATGGTGAGAAAAAAAAAGAAAGTCAATAGGATCCTTGTATAACCAGTCATAACCAGCTGAAAAATAAGAGATCCAATTGAAAACAGTCACAAAAATATATAATACTTAAAACAACAAAAGATAAAGTATATATTTGTTTAGTCATCAAGTATACTGGGTAGTGCTACAGAGAACAGCCTCTGGAGCAGGCTGCTTGGTGCCCACCCTGGCTTCCACCCTTAGTAGTTGTGGAAATTGGCAAGTTATTTAACCTGAGTCTTAGTCTAACCATCTGTAAAATGGAGATGATAACAGTATCTACCTCATAGAGTTGAACAGGTTACACGATTTGAAAATGTAAAGTGCTTAAACAGTCCCTGCTACATAGTAAGTACCATTTCTGTGCTAGCTTTTAACTTTATTACTGGCAGTCTTTTGAAAAAGGAATTGGACAGCAGGAGAACTATAGCATATTCTTGAACAGAGTGAGTTTACAAGCATAAAGGATGGAGGGAGACAGAAAATAATGAATCACTGGGTGCATAAGAAATGAAATCTGAAACTTGAGACTAAGTATTTATATGTCTGTTTACCCTATTTAATTTATAATTGCATAAATGTGTAAATTATAGCATTTAGATTTTAATGTAATTCTAATTAAATATAGAGAGAATACTAAATATAAAATTATTTAAATGGAAAAATAAATGGATTCAAATATAATATATATTATACATAATATATGGGAAAGAAAAGGGCTATTACCAGCTTTTATAGCCTATTATGCAGCAATTACAGACTAGTAATGGTATAGTAGAACTCTACTTCAATTTAGAAGAATTCAGAAACAGGCACAACCCCAAGAAGTTTAAAGAAGAAAAAACCAGAAAACCTGGCTGTGTAAGAGTTTTCAAAATCAAAGGGATAAAGGAAACCCATGAATACATTTTGATAACTGGATAGAAATCTGAAGAATAAGAATTTAAATGTAAAAGCTTAAATTAATGGAGAATTATTAGAGAATGATTTTTTGAAACACATCAGTGGAAGAAAAGTCAATTTCTCCTTTGAAGAACTCAACAGAAAAAAGACATCTGAGCGATCCTGGCTCAGAGTCTCTCTTACCTTGACCTCTGAAATAGCCTTGCCGCTAACTTGTCTCTCTGGTTCCACCCTTGCCTTCCTA
Organism: Aethalodelphis obliquidens; assembly: GCF_003676395.1. Classification (NCBI taxonomy): domain Eukaryota; kingdom Metazoa; phylum Chordata; class Mammalia; order Artiodactyla; family Delphinidae; genus Aethalodelphis; species Aethalodelphis obliquidens. The sequence goes on along the minus strand of NW_020837950.1, from coordinate 3,629,280 downwards.
AAAATCCATTCTCTGCATGACAAGCTGAGTGATCCTTTTTAAAGATCTTAAGAAGACCTGGTCAACTCTCACGCTTAACACTCTCCCTTGCTCTTCTCTGGCTCTTAACATTTAAATCCCTCGTCAGGCTCCCATGGCGGCACGTGATCACTCACCTCCCCCCAGTCTCTGCTCTTGAACGGCCCCACCTGAGTCTTGTACCAGTTGTTTCCTCTGCCTAGATCACTCTCTCCAGCCCATCTTCACGAGGCTGGGTCCTTCTTGTCCTTTAGGTCCAGCTTAAATATGTCTTCCTCCAAGAAACTTTATGAGTCCCCAGTTTAAGGTAAAAATAAAAAACTAACATTTGGGAAGTGTTTTTCTGTATGTCAGGCACTTTCTGACACTTTGCATGCAAAATTCAAGCACTCTCATGAGAACCCAATGAGACAGACTATTATTATCATTCCCATTTTACAGTAAGGAAACTGAATCCCAGCAAAGGTATGTAAATCCCAATATACTGCAAGAAGTAGCTTACCAGAGTAGTAGTGCCAGCTACTCACAATCATATCACTACAGCACTTTCCAAAGTGTAATTTTGTGTGGGCTCCAGACTTGCTCTGTCACTAACACTAAATGTGCTGGTTTTCATCAAACATCTGGAGAAACTTCTGTACCTTTCTGTAAATTCTCTTTTAATTTCTCAGAAATGTCTAAAAGGGGAAGAAAAATGTCCATGAAGACTATAAAACTTCATGCTTTTAGCCAGTGAGAAGGTAATAAACCCTGCCTACAGAAGGTGTGTTTTCATGCAAACTATAAAAACAAACAAACACACACATTACATTACATTCTGTCTCCTCTTGACAGAATGTAAACCTATGTCTGCCTTGTTCACTGGGGTATGTTCAGCTCCTAGAACAATGGCAGGCACATGGGAAATACTCAACTAATGTTTCCTGACTGTTGAACAAATGGATGAGTACATAAGGGAATAATTAAGAAATCAACTTGATAAGAAAAAAAAAAAAAAGACCAGGAGAACCAAAGGGTCACTTTTATTCTTCTTTTTTTTCCCCAACATCTTTATTGGAGTATAATTGCTTTACAATGTGTTAGTTTCTGCTTTATAACAAAGTAAGTCAGTTATACATATACATATGTCCCCACATCTCCTCCCTCTTGTGTCTCCCTCCCTCCCACCCTCCCTAACCCACACCTCTAGGTGGTCACAAAGCACCGGAGCTGATCTCCCTGTGCTATGCAGCTGCTTCCCACTAGCTATCTGTTTTACAATTGGTAGTGTATATATGTCCATGCCACTCTCTCACTTCGTCCCAGCTTACCCTTCCCCCTCCCCATGTCAAGTCCATTCTCTACATCTGTGTCTTTATTCCTGTCCTGCCCCTAGATTCTTTTTTTTTAGATTCCATATATATGTGTTAGCATCTGGTATTTGTTTTTCTGACTTACTTCACTCTGTATGACAGACTCTAGGTGCATCTACCTCACTACCAATAACTCAATTTCGTTTCTTTTTATGGCTGAGTAATATTCCATTGTATATATGTGCCACATCTTCTTTATCCATTCATCTGTTGATAGACACTTAGGTTGCTTCCATGTCCTGGCTATTGTAAATAGAGCTGCAATGAACATTGTAGTACATGACTCTTTTTGAATTATGGTCTTCTCAGGGTATATGCCCAGTAGTGGGATTGCTGGGTCGTATGGTAGTTCTATTTTTAGTTTTCTAAGGAACCTCCATACTGCTCTCCATAGTGGCTGTATCCATTTACATTCCCACCAGCAGTGCAGGAGGGTTCCCTTTTCTCCACACCCTCTCCGGCATTTATTGTTTGTAGATTTTTTGATGGCCATTCTGACTGGTGTGAGGTGATACCTCATTGTAGTTTTGGGTTTTTTTATTTTTATTTATTTATTTTTAGTTGCATTGGGTCTTCGTTGCTGTGCACAGGCTTTCTCCAGTTGCAGCGAGTGGGGGCTACTCTTTGTTGTGCTGCGCGAGCTTCTCTCTGCGGTGGTTTCTCTTGCTGTGAAGCACGGGCTCTAGGTGCGCGGGCTTCAGTAGTTGTGGCTCTCCGGCTCTAGGGTTCAGGCTCAGTAGTTGTGGTGCACAGGCTTAGTTGCTCCGCAGCATGTGGGACCTTCCCGGACCAGGGCTCGAACCCATGTCCCCTGCCTCGGCAGGCGGATTCTTAACCACTATGCCACCAGGGAAGTCCTCATTGTAGTTTTGATTTGCATTTCTCTAATGATTAGTGATGTTGAGCATCCTTCCATCTGTTTGTTGGCAATCTGTATATCTTCTTTCCCACCAGCCATTTTTAAACCATCTGCTAGCTGCAACCTTATCTCAAGGTTGTTCCCCCGTGTAACCATGCAACCATTTCAGAACCCAATCAATCCTTATTTAACAAGCACCCTTACTTCCTGCCAGCTCCCACTATAATTCTTGATAAACAAGTTATGTAACAACTGTAACCTTGCCGTTTTTGCCTTCATAAGTCTCCCCTATTTGGTAGTCTGGTGAAACACAATTCAAGTGCTTCTTGAAGCTGTCTCCCATCTTAATTCTATTTGTAGATTAAGGTGTTCAAATCATTTATCATTGTAACAAATATCATTCAAAGGATTACTGTTAATTCTAACAGAATTGATTACAATGGCCCCTGCTTTCTGGCATCTTTCATTGAGTCTTGGTAAATGTTGATAAATAATTCAATGAAATGTTAAAACATCTGAGGATTTTCAGTTGGCTAATAAACTCTTTTGCCAACTAATGTATCTTGTGCTCCATCTGTTACAAAATGATGGAAAGAGAGTATCCCTCCTACAAAATAACTTAAGACCCAAGTATCAAAAATGTTAATAATTAATTAATAATTAATAATAATTAATTATTTTAATAATTAATTAATAATTTTGAAACTATTTTCTGTAACTTTTCATGCCCTACAAACTTTACATAAGGAAGCAGAAAAGGTGCATATCCTTTAATGCAATATTGTGTGGCTAAACACACCTCAAAATCACTCATGCCAGTTGACAGAATAAGACCGTATCCTTCCAAGAGACATTTTCTAACATTCCAATTACTACACTCTCATTTCACAACTTTTCCTCCTAACTTTGTTAGAACTCAATGGTGTGAAACAAGGGCTGAATAAGTAGATTTGCATATATGCATTAAGGTTTCTAATGTACCCGAACACTTGAAAAGGGAAACAAAGTAAGCCATGATCAGAACTCCAAAATGGCATATAATCAACTTTATTCATAAGTTTTTGGAAATTTACATCTGACAACAACCAGTGCCAAAGTTCAAACCTGCTACTCATATTGGCTGTAAGTGAGCTCTATCTTACGTTTAGTTAAGCAATGCCCAAGGTCAGCTTTACATGCATTACTTAATCCTCACCACAACCCTCTTCATTGTGATTCAACAAATATGCCTGTCCTCGTGAAGCTTATATTCTACCAGGGAACAGACAATAGGTATACAAATAAGTTTATAATCTAGTGTGTCTCAAACCTCTTTAAAAGTGACCCTTGAGCACTGAATTCCAAGGGTCAGTAGCTACCAATCCTCTCCTGAAAGGAAATTCGTTAACAATAAACTTTGTATCAGTTTTTGTCAAAAAGGCCACGGAGAAAGTAGTGGTGGCCTACCTACCCTTTACTGTTTTTCTCCATTTTACAGAAGAAAATTGAGATTGTGTCAAGAATCTAGATTTCTTTTCCGATCACTTCCCCCAATTGCTTAGAACACTCCTGCCACTCTAATTCAGCATCCCATGACCCTCATCTATCCAGGTACCACAAAATACCCAATACTGAAAGCAGAACGCTCATCTTTTAATGGTTTCTCTAGTTTCACTGCAAGAGTTTAACTACTGTTTGCTTACACACACAGGAAAGGAACAATAGAGGACTTCTGCTCAGGAGCCCCCCCTCTTACTATGCCCTGTACCACTGGAACAGTTTTCATATTTTATGTTCTTTTGATACCAATATCACTATGAACAATAAACCCACCTCTAAGGATGTACCCAGAATACTGTTCATTTTTCGGCACAGCTTGAAATAACTTTTGAAGTAATTTTCTCTATGTGAAGTTGTCAATTTGCTATAATGTTCATTAGTTCGTTTATATTCAACTTTCAGTTGTCTTTTTGCAAAGCTAAGTATATGTATGTATACATACAGGCATACCTCGTTTTATTGCTTCACTTTATTGCACTTTGCAGATACTGCATATTTTACAAATTGACGGTTTGTGGCAACCCTGTGTGGAGCAAGTCTGCTGGTTCTATTTTTCCAACAGCATTTGCTCACTTTGCATCTGTGTCACATTTTGGCAACTCTCGCAATATTTCAAACGTTTTCATTATTATTATATTTCTTATGGTGATCTGTGAAGTCACTATTGCAAAAAAGATTGACTTGATGAAGGCTCAGGTGATGGTTAGCATTTTCTAGCAAGAAACTATTTTTAATAAAGGGATGTGCATTGTTGTTTAGATATGTTGCTACTGCATACTTAATAAACTACAGTATAGTGGAAACATAACTTTTATTTACACAGGGAGACCAAAATATTTGTGCGACTCCCTTTATTGCAGTGGTCTGGAACCAAACCCGCAATATCTCCAAGGAATGACTGTGTATTTTTTCTTCTTTCCTCTGCTCTATGAAAGGTTGCACACTCGGTACCAGTTCTGCATCTTGCTCTTATTTTCAGTAATGGTATAGTCTTTTTTTTTTTTTTGGCTGCGCTGCACGGCACGTGGGATCTTAGTTCCCCAACCAGGGATTGAACCCATGCCCCCTGTATTGGGAGTGCGGAGTCTTAACCACTGGACCACCAGGAAGTCCCAGTAATGGCATAATCTTTAGCAAGTTATCTACCCTTACAATTTATTCATCTGTAAAACGGGAAGAACACTGTGTGAGAATTAAACGGAATAATGTAAGGACAGGAGCAACAGAGTGACACGTGCAATACGATAAATGCTACCTCCACTTGGTCCCTACAGCCCCCCTCGCTGCTGCTGCCCATAATCATAAGACAGCTACAACTATTACCAGACAAACGACCCTTTAGACCGTAGATTAAATGCTCACGGAAAATCAGGAGAGTACAGCAGATCATCCCAGATTAAATGGTCTACAGCTTTCTCCCTAAGGGAAATAAAAAGAAAGTTTTCAGTCAGTTATTAAACACAGTTTGAGTCAAATTTAAAAGGATTTCCACAGAGCCTGTGTACATGTACACTGGATTCTTTCACCTTCCAACAAAATTAAGGTTTCCAAATTCCCCTATGTATTTGAACACATTCTCTGGTGTATCCAGAAAAGTCTAAAAAGTGTTACTGGGACGAAAACTTTTTCTTTACCAACTTAGGGTGAAGTACTTGGGGGCCTGTGAATTAACAGATTAATAGGAGCCAAGATTATTATACATGTAGGCAAGAGCATGCTGTAGGGAGTAAGGATTTATATACCAGCTTAATAGGATGGGGGTGGGGTGGGGAACGGTATTAAGGCCTCAGTGGGAAAGTATGGAAGGTTCTCCCAGGATGTATTTACGCAGTTCCTTGGCAGGTCCTGATGCAAGAGAGGGCTTACAGCAGCTGAATACTTAGAAAGACCTGCTTTACTTATCAAAGGGAAGTTCAGAGAAAATTTTTTGGTTTTTTAGTGGTTTTTTTTTTCCCAGCAGCTGCTGTTTGTTCAGATGGTCTCAGTTTCAATAGTCATTATGCCATTTTGGTGAGGTTAGTCCCTTCATTTCCCTGTTATAACCTATCATGAAGTTTCACAGGCAAGGAGCTGGGGAGATTGCCGTGGAGACACATGGATTAGATGTCGGGAGGTAAGAGGTCTGCGAACAAAAACACAGATAACAAGGATGAATAAGCATAAAAGGGCAAATCCCAACACATAGCCCCATCTTTCACTGAACCAGTCTCTTATTCTCGAGGTCAGTCCCATTAATTCTTGCTTCACTCATTTTATGTACGATGTCAACCCGTTCTTTTATACGGTTCAAACTATCCTGTACTTCTTTTGATTTATTTACATACAAGCAGCACTGTCTGCCAATGACGGCACAGTGTTCCCTGTTGGGCAGCCTGTGTAGCCAGGAGACGGCGAGTTCAGAGCACAGAGGTGAAACTGCTAACCCCTGACGGACGTGCTTTCAAGGTCTGCGGGGTGCCAGTGAATCCTTGTTCCATGACTTTGGAAACGTTCAGAATGGCTTCTTCTAGATCAGAAGTTTTCAAGCTTGGAAAAAGGGTCCTTACTGAATCAGTATTGCGATACATGAGTGGCTTGCCTACAATGTCTGGTTGGATGCGTCTATGCGGTGCTACTTCATGCCTGAAGGAGCCCAGGTTTATAATCCGGCTAGCATTTAAAGTGGGATAACTAGTGAGGGAAGGTGCCAGGTAGCCGAGTCCACAACGCCCTGACCATTTAGGTGGGAACCCTTTATATACCTTATTGCCACACAAAATAAACAGACGAGAGGTGTTCACAAACAAGGTCAGAGTGGAACCTGTGACCCACCAGGATGGAGTTCGGTGTCCATGGTGGCCTTTGTCATTAGTTATGTTGGCATCTGTATATCTCCATTTCCCATGTGCCTCTGTCAGGCTGTAAGAACAAAACAGGCTACAAAATATCGGGTAAGAGGAGACCTTCAGTTTGGTTCTAGCAGCTACCGAGAAAGGTCATTCCAGAATTTTGGTCGACCCATTTGTGGCCTGGGGTATCAGGCAGACCAACCAGGGGAACAGCTGAGCTGTTCCAGGTCCTATTTGTGTGGCCTGCAGGCCAGGAATACTGTCCAGTGACTACGCAAACATTTGTATCATTATAATAATCAGTCTGGAACTCATTTATAACGTCTTTGGAGGATTTGAAGGTGTCATCTGTGGAATCAAACCAGTGTTTGATTACAGTATTGTTTTGGTATGTTACCTAGGAAGGGTCCAGTGCCGTTTTTATTTTCAATGCAAAGAGAAAATTTTCCCTCCAATACCCTCACCTGAGTGAAGGACAGACCTCAAGCCTCCATGGGGGTTCCCCAATGCCAAGTCACTCTGCTGCAGGAGGAAGCAGAGTGCCTTCCATACACCCACTGTCCAGAATGGGTCCACCAGGTGCTTGCACTGGCAGGGACAAAACCTAGTTCAGCTTCTGGTGCGTTATTTAGACGCTGACATAACCAGCAATTAGACTGATTAGTTAAGATGGCCAGGGTCTGAAAGACTGGTGTGACTGGGTGTTGTGGCCATGCTAAAACTGTTGAAAAAGCAGTAAGAATTCGCTGAAGCAAGACATAGTCCGAAAGGGAGCCCGTAGTGGGGGAACAGAGGGAGGATAGGTTTAGACAAGCAACCTCCAGTCAGTCCTTCTGTAACTGAAAGAGGAAGGGTTTTGTTTAAATTTCTATGTCAGAAAATTTTGCAGGTCAGGCAGAGGTTGCAAGGGAAGATAAACGGAGACAAAATTCTTGATCAGAGATCTTGGGTAAAGCTGTCTACTCTGTGGTGTCGTCTGCTTCTGGAGCCTGAGTAAGCTCTTGAAATCCTCAATTTGAGGTCACGCATAGGGATGGCCTTCAAATTGTCCTGGGTGGGGGGGGGTGATGACATGGAACTAGCTTGGTATCGCATGTGAATCCAGGAGGACTTTTATTCTGATGACAGGGTAGATGGTTAGCGGTACTTCCTAAGGCCTCTCCCAGCAAGGTGACAATGTACATTTTCCTCTAAAAATGTTGATGTATACTCATCTCCTGGAAGAAAGGGATGGCAAGGCCTGTCAGTGAGGACCATGCTTTTTTTCACCTGTTGATGAGACGCACCAAGTATAGACGTTCTTGTATATAACTAGTTAGAGTGCTGAATTGTTCACTCAAGTCCCCATGTTGCTTGCCCAATCCAGGAATGGAAGGTTTAGAGATGCCAGCTGGCACTGGGGTGACTAAAAACTATTTCAAAAGGGATCCATTTGGAGTATCCTGGATCTATATAAGGGCCAGGGATAATGCTTCTAGCCATGTAAGTCTAGTTTCTAGATAGATTTTTTCCCCCCTCTGGCATTCTTTTTTATGTCTACATTTTAAGGTCTTCCTTCCCCTGAGGAAAAGGGATGGTAGGGAGTATGAAATGTTAACGAATATCCTCTCAGAGTCTTTGTGAGTAAGTGATTTGTTTCTGCTGTAAAGTGAGTTCCTTGGACAAACTAATGGTTACCAGTGGAGGCGGCAGGGAGGCAATATAGGGGTGGAGGACTGGAGGGTACAAACTATTGGGTTTGTAGGCTACAAGGATATACTGCACAACACGGGGAATACAGCCAATATTTTGCAACAACTGTAAATGGACTGTAACCTTTAAAAATTGTATGCAAAATTTAAAAATTAAAAAAAAAAGTTCCTTCGTCAGATTCAGTTCATAAAGAAATGCCAAAACAAGGAATAAGCCAAGGTACTAGTTTGTTACAACTGTTGTGGCATCAGTATGTCTAGCTGGCTAGCACAGACCATCCACTAAACATGCTGACAATAACTAAACAGTGAAAAGAGCCTAGGGCTGGAGGTAAGTCTAAAAGTCCACCTGGAGTGCCAGAAAGGACAGTGTGGGTTTTGGAAGACTCCCTGAGCTACAGTGGTTCCCTCCAGAAACTTGGTAAGATTTATAGGTGGTACACTGGGAAATAATAAGTACCAGTACCTGCATAGGTCAAGAATCTGTGGAACTGCCAAAGTGTGCTAACAGCCTGACAGACTCTAAAGGCTTATCTAGTCGGTATAAATGTTTGTAGCTTTCCCTTTTGCCAGTGTATCAGCCCTAGGAAGAGCTATGAGTTTTGTAGCTTGGGCTGATTTTCTAGTGGGCAGCATGCGGCAAACGTTTGCTCTGGGATAGTCAGCTTCCCTGAAAATTTTGTTTACAAGAGCCATCACATAGAAGAGCATGTCTGGCTTGCTAAAGGACATGTCCAAGAGGTCTTCTTGTGGTTTAGAAATCATCTCGATGGTTGTAAGGTAACCATGTGGAATGGCTCTTTATCATGAGGGGTTTAAGAGTATTAGGTACAAGGTGAGGTACAAGATGATGGACGGGTAATTAACAGGCTTGTTCATAGGTGGTCTGTCATTGAGTAGAGAGGTGTTGTTTTACGGACTTGTAAGAACTGATACAGCATGGGAACAAAAAGGTGAAAAGGGGAAACTTGTGTAAGGCTACTGGCTTGTGAATCAGGGTGGCAGCCAAGTTAATGTACTTAGGCACAGGGGCATGTCTGATCCCATAGGGTCCAACTGACATGAGAAATATTCTATGGGGTGTATGTGAAAAGGAAAAGGTGGTCCTGGAATACCTGCATCTATCCCACTCTTCTCATGGCAATATAGGTGGAAAGGTTTGTCAAAACTGAGTAATCTGAGGGCTAGGAGATGGACAATGTGAATTTCAATGCTTCAGTAAAGGATTCTGTGGTGTATCTGGGAGGAAGGCATATAAGGGTTTGGCAGGGGCAGCGAAGTTGGTAATCCACTGGTGGCAAGAGCCAGCTACCCACAAAGATTTGCATAATCGTTCATCTTTGGGAGAGGGATGGACAAAATTGAGTCAAAGCATTTGGGGTGAGTTTTTGCATACCCTGAGATATTTCATGACAGGAGGAGGTAACTCTTGTTTCCACCCAGTGAAGTGTGACTCTGGAGGCTTTATGACCTTTGTCAGCTGGTGCATTTAGATGTTCTCAATTTATAGTCTTTATATCATTCTAGTGGGTTGTCCCTGCCTTCAGTGACAAATACCAACACTTGTACTATCAATGCTAAGGTTAAGTTTGAATCCATCGCTTCTGCTCGGAGCTGTGTAAAAATATCACAAAGGTGCTCACAATGAAAGGAAATTTTCTTCTGGTTCAGCTGTGACTCCAGACAGGATCCAAAGAGGAGTTCTACAATCTCTTCTCTGGGTTTTATGGAGACTTTCTTTACCCTTCTGTACTAGCCTCTTAAGGCACTGCGTCAACCTTAAAAGGGCACAAGAAAGGGTGATTTGGGTTTTTCACAGGGTTCTCTACAATTTCCTGCATTCCTCTCTCGTCAACGTCCGTGGACCTCAGCAGTTTCTTTAACCGAGTCTGAAAACCCACTAGAAGCAGCTGTTCTGCTTGTGAACGTCCGTTTCCTTTGTTAAAGGAGAGGCGGAAACACGTGCTTGGGAATCCTCCAGTAGTCACTGACCACGTGCTCGAGCCCGCGTCATTTCATTTCACTCAAAGACAGGCACATACCTGCGCTTAGAACTCAGGCCGCTGCACCTGCAGTCGTTGGAGACAAACTCCCCAGGCTCACGGTCGGTCCGAGACCCGCTGTTGCCGCCGCTGGCTGGGCCTCGCCCGAACCCGCTGCAAAGTAGCCGCGGCTGCGCCCTGGGGAAGCAAAGCCTAAACTTGTTACCACGCGCGGGCCAGCAGGCCGGGAAGCCTCCGGGAGGCTGGGCGCAGTGTGTGTGCTTCGCGCGGCCCCGGGACGGGCACTGCCGTCCCCTCCCTCCCACCCCTCCCCGGACCGCCGAGGGCTGCTCTACTCCTGCGTTCTGGCCGCCGGGAGCAGCGGAGCTCCGGGTGGGCAAAGCTCGAGGGGACGCGAGGCGAGCCCAGCCCCACCCGGGCCCGCGGACCGGCCGGGAACCCTCCCCGCCGCAAGAGGCCAAGAGACCGCACACTAGGGTAACACTCACCACCCAACTCCATGGGACAAAGAGACCCACGACCCGCGGAGACCCAGCAGGTGGGGCGGGACCTGGAGGAGGGCTGCGGGGCGGGCAGCCAACCCCCGGGACGGTTGGGGAGGGGGCAGGACGGGAGGAGGGCCGTGGGGTAGGCAACCAATCCCAGGGAAGTTTCTGGCCGAGAGGGGCGGGGCCCCCGGCCTTTCGACTTTGGCTGCGGCGAGAGAGCTAGCTGACTGTGAGCCGAGCGTGCTTTTTAGAGCCTCAGGAAGTCCGCGCGCGGAAACCGGATTTATCTGGCCCTTGCCCAGGCCTTAGCCCTCGTGCATCTGGTTCTCCCAGGCCAACGTTCCTTCCACAAGAACTCTCCTAGCGAGGCCTTCTCCTGTATCCTCTCCTCAGGTTAGCGCCTGGTCCAGGGCTCCCGGTCACACAACCCCCTAGAATGCTGAGCTGCTCGTTCCTATGCCACAGTTTAATTTATTTTGAGTGCCTACTACGTGCCATGCACCCTTCTAGTCTTTAAAAAGGCGAAACAAAGGCCTTTGACATTCTAGTGGAGAACAAAAACAGAATCAAGATGTAAAAATAAAATGTCGTAGGGTAGTAAGTGATAAGGAGAAAAACCTAAGTATTTTATTACAACTTGGAAAACTAAAGATAGAGACAGTAGTCTTTGCTGTGAACAAATGCCCCTTATGGCACTAAGAAACAAAGAAGCAAAACTTATCATGACTAGCGTTACTGTGCTGCTTTGGAAAATATATTTCACTGTAGAAATAACTAAATATGATGGAAGGCTCTTTACCAGAGATCCCGAGTAGGGTCCTATTTGGATCCATATTGCAGAGGGGACCAAGATGGGCAAGGACAATGGCCCTGGGCTGCAGGACACATGGTCCACAGTCCTGGTGGCAGTCACTAGTGAGAGGCTGCTTGGGAAGGAGGCTAACTGTCATGGGGATGGGATAGTGGTCTTCAAACCCTTCAGATTCCCAGGTCTCCTCTCCCAGCCCTGAATAGGCCTGCAGCCTGCTTTATCCTTCCCAGTGTTCTCTCAGCTGGGGGGAACCCTTCCCCCAGAGCAGCACCAGTCCCACTGCTCTGGTCTGGGCTCCAGTCCTATTGGCTTCCTCAGCCCTCCCAGGCTATTTATTTTTTATCTCCTGCCTCTTCAAATTTCTCTCTTTTGCTCTTCAGTCTGGCTCAAGAAATGGGTGTAACCACTATTCACACTGCCCTTTGCTTATGCTGATTCACTGCCCCATTTATAACTCTGTTTATTTCATTGATGTCTCTTTTCCTCCCTCTCCCTTCTAAATTACCTTTTATTTTCCCCAAGCTATTTTTACCTTCCAAAACATGAGTGTTTTCACAGTACAGCTGAGTAAAGCCAGGGGTGAGGGGAACAGTGATTGTGAAATAAAGTGGAAAGAGAGAAATGCAGTCCTTGGAAGGAATTGCCTCCTGTTGGGCTGTGTTTATTCATTTATAGAACTCATGTGTATTGAGAACTACCATATGCCAAGCCCTGTGGTAGACCTAGAGGTACACAGATAGTAAGAAAAAGAAAAACAAACAGAACAAATCATGGACCTTGCCCATGTGGAACTTTTAGTCTAGTGGGTAAAACATATTAATACAAGAATCACATTTTTAAAATGTGAAATTACCACTTAAGAGCTAAGATGGAGGTCAGAGACTCAGCTGTGAGGTTGAGGAAGGGGTGATTAAGCAGAAAATTGAAGATGAGTTTATGAGGCAAAGCAGAGGAGCCTGGGGTTTAGTTCCACGTAGAGGGAAGAGCATGGGCAGAGTGTGGGCTCCAGGAAGGAGCTCAGTGCATTGATGGGAATGTACGAAGGCTGCTGTGATTTCCGCACAAAAAGCCAAGGGATGGGGATGGAGAGAGATGCAGGATAGGCATGATATAAACTGGGCTTGGGGGTAGGGGACTGGGGTGTGGAGGGCGGGGTTATCTGGAGATGCTGGTGGCTGCCAGAACTTGTAGACCACAAAATTGCCCATATATTAATGCTCATTAACAATGTGTTGTATACATGCAGATCAGTAAAAGTTGATGTTTGCAAGGCTGGCATGTGTTCAGGCCAGCATGTTGAAGACAATAAGAGCTAACCTTTATTGCCCACTCACTACATGCTCTGAACTCCTTAAACTGCTCTACACAGATTAGCTTATTTACTCCTTTCAGCCACCTACTGGGTACACGATTTCTCATTTTGTACCAGAGGACCCACATATTGCTAATATTTTTTGAGAGCTGTTCTCCTGCCACTCTAATAGTTTAGGTGGCTGGTAAACATATTAGGAATTGTGAGCACATCCAAACAGTGGGTCAGGTTCCTCCCCAACACGTGTACACAAACATAACCTTAGGGAAGGAAACTGAAATCATAGCTGCAATGGCCAAATGGTGGACACAGGATGGCAGCATGGAATTCTCAATTTCTGTAACTTTGAAGGTGCTTTTCCCTAAGATTGATTGTGGAATTTCAATTAGAACTCTTGAGAAAATCTAGAATTATGTTGATAGCCATATTAGAAGTTGCACGTTGACCAGCTGAACCTGAACAATGGTACTTGCTGTCCTATAGTATTTGATTATACTGGATTTTAAATATTGCTTTTTCTTTAAAAAAAAAAAAGTGCTCTTTAAAATAATTACATGTTATCCATGAGAAATGGAGTATTGCCTGCCATGTCAGTAAATAAAGGATGTCACAGTCATCAGCGATTGCAGCCGCAGCCGAAGGTAACCTGGTGAGCCCCAAGGGAACTCAAGAAGGAAAAGAATACCTGCCATCTAGCAGCCATCAGACTGCAGCCACTCCCTATGGTGAGTCCTGAGGAAACACCGATGTGAAAACACTGGATACTGGCCCGGAGAGTTGAGGTGCATATCAAAGGAATGATTTCAGTGAGCCCAGATTCTTGCATCTTCCTATGCATAGAAAAGCGCTAAATTCCTTAACTTGAGACATCTGGTTTTCTTTAATTTACAATAATCTTTTGACATTCAGACTACCTGCCCTTTGTTGCAAAACTCCTATATGTCCTGGCCCTTACCTCGCCTCCTTGGAGCAGTTCTCTCAGGGTTACTTGAGATGCTGCTACCTTCCGGGCTTGAAGTCCTAAAAATTTCCACCAAATAATACATAACTCTCAACTTTTAGGTTGTGAATATATATTTTTAGTCAACATCCATTATGCTTAGCATCCAATGTACTCTATGAAAGTAGTATATAAATTATATTTGGCCAGTTAAACTAATTAGCATAAGGTATCCAATTGAAAGTACAGCAAAAAATGGACTATTTAATTCTATTAAAGAAAATGGAGTGAAGAGCCAGACCTGCTTCTTCAGTAGCACAATTTAATGAGACTGCTTCAGATGAGTCCTGTTCTACATCAGAAAAGGAACACAAATCCCTCCAGCTTCTATTTCTGGCTCTACCACACACAGGCTTTGCTATTATACCCAGAGCAAGATGGAACCTGCTTTTTTTCCATCTGCAAAATGTAGGCAATGCTTTTAGCCTTTTTCACAGGAGGGGCAGATTAATGAGAGCCACAAATGACCTTGACCTGTTTTGTAACTGCAGATACCTTTTTATTGCTATATTTTCATGAAAAATGAAAATCTGCTGGATTTTTTTTTCTGACGAGTTAATATTAGGCTAAAACTTTAAAGTCTGGAATATGTACTTTATCAGCTGCTCTTTAAAATTCCAGTATCCAAATTTAAACAAAAGGAGAATAAGATAAATCTTTCAAGTGATAATCAAAACAGTAGGAAGTGAAAGGGTTGCCTTATAAATTGAGGTCGATTTGTTTTTTCAAAACTGTTATTTTCAGTAAGATTAGTAAGACTGAAATACATTATTAAAGCCATGTTGAATGAGGCTAGCTTGCTGGAAAAAACATGCCAGAAGTAAGTTGGCGTGTCAGGATATGGTCCACGTGTTTACATGTCAAGCCAGTTGAGAAGTTTGTGATAATGTGCTTTAGAATGATTGTTGATCACTCTGAGATCTTTCCATCAATCCCAATATGATGCCGCAGGCCTGGGATTGATGGTACATGAAGGAAGAAAAATTCTTAAACGTGGTGCTTTTGCAGAGCTCTGACTAGTCAGAAAGTATCTTTTCCATCCTAGGCAATGGTTACTGGTCTACATCACTGTAGGAGAACGCAGTCCTTATTTCAGCAATTAGGTCAGATACACATTATGATTTACTTGTTTCTGAAAGACAGAATCTAGGTCAGAATCATAAGGAACGAAATCAACTATTTCAAAATACATAGCTGGTTAGTGGGAAGTGCTTAATTCCCTATGCCTATAGGTTCCAGGTGGAGGTATTTCTAGTAGAATAACATGCTTGTCTGTCTCTGCTCCCTTCCTTCCTCTTCCCCAGGGAAGGAAGGGCTTCTCTCCTGGATGAGTTTGAAGGAGGAGCAGAGCAGGAAGGGGCAGCCTCTCCCTACCTCCAGGGCTCTGAGACCAGCTGAGCTGCAGCTGCTGATGTGAATTCTGTTTACTGCAACTGAGTCCATGTAACATATTTGCTTTGTGCTTCTGGCCATGCTATTATTAATGTTTGTTATGTGGACTCTGAGATGAATTTTACACAATGAAGGAAATGAATCCATATTCATAAAATTCTCCCATATCAAGTCTTATCTTATTTCAGAAACTCAGAGGAGAAATCACCCGTTTTATAGATGCCAGAACCCAGACGAAATGTAAAATAATGGATATTCTGTCTTTTGCTTGTGTTCACAGTCTTCCGTATTCTTCATGGCAGTGGCTGTAGAAGTATAGAGGGAATGGGAAAAGTGCAACATTTTTACATATACTTTTCCTACTTTAATTTTAACTAAGACTGTGGGCTGTACGAGGCCATCTCCTTAGATCTAACATAGTAGCTAACACACACTTGAAGCTCAACACATATTTGTTGACTGAATGAATTATTAAATTCAGGGCATTTTAATTGAAAATGTTTAAAAACCATTTTAAGGTATTTCATAATGCCTTTAATCAAATTCAATAATAGACTACTTACAGGTAATCTGATCCAGCCTGAGGGTCTTACCAAGCTCCTTTTTGGGCAGACCCATCATGAAGGTCATGAGTGTACACAACTGAGGAAGCTTTTAAGCATTTATCACACAAAGGAGGGAACTACCACATTAGCATAGACCTCACATAAATATATAATACAGAAATACAGAATCCCAGCCAAACACTTCTGGATGGGAAGAGTTAAAAAGGATAGCATCTATCATCGACACTGATTACAAGGAAAATGATATCAGCCCTCTGGGGCCTGAAGCTCTAGCGTGTGCCCAGTAACGGCTGTCATTCATCATCTACCTCAACTTAGCCTGTGCCTCATGAGCCCCTTTCTACTTACTAAGTGTACTTCCTCTGCCTCCCTCTGACCTTTCTGCATCACATCCTCCAACTGCCTGTCCTTGCTCCAGATGACATATACCGCTAGGGGTTCTCTTTCTCCTTCCCCAGACTCCTGGGGACTCTCATTTCAGCCTCATGGGTGAAGGGTGGTCTCACTTCCATTTATGCACTTAATTGGGCAACAGGCACTAACTGAGCACCAGCTGTGTTGAGCACTGGGCTACGTGCCTGGGATACAAAGATGATCCAAACATAGTCCTGGTTCTCCAAGAGTTCATGGATGATGGTCAGACAGTAAGTGATGTGGTCGAGGTAGCACCGGGCACTGTGGAGACAGAAATGAGACACAAAACCAGCCCCAGAAGAGTTCCAGGAGCAGGGCCTCCTTCCTCAGGTTGCCATGTCCCAGAAGAGATGGAGGTGGAGGTAGGCTTGAGAATTTTTTTTAACTTTTAAATTTCTATTTTTTTTTACAGTAGGTCCTTGTTGGTTATCTATTTTAAAAATAGCAGTGTGGGGCTTCCCTGGTGGCGCAGTGGTTGAGAGCCCGCCTGCCGATGCAGGGGATACGGGTTCGTGCCCCGGTCCGGGAAGATCCCACATGCCGTGGAACGGCTGGGCCCGTGAGCCATGGCCGCTGAGCCTGCGCGTCCGGAGCCTGTGCTCCGCAACGGGAGAGGCCACAAAAGTGAGAGGCTCACGTACCGAAAAAAAAAAAAAAAAAAAAAAATAGCAGTGTGTACATGTCAGTTCCATGCTCCCTAACTATCCCTCCCCCCCACTATTCCCTCCCCACCCCGGTAACCATAAGTAACCATAAGTTGGTTCTCTAAGTCTGCTTCTATTTTGTAAATAAGTTCACTTGTATAATTTTTTTTTAAGATTTCACATATTAGCAATATCATATGATCTTTGTCTTTCTCTGATTTGCTTCATTTAGTATGATAATCTCCAGATCCATCTATGTTGCTGCAAATGGCATTATTTCATTCTTTTTAATGGCTGAGTAGTATTCCATTGTATATATGTACCACATCTTCTTTATCCATTCCTCTGTCAATGGACATTTAGGTTGCTTCCATGCGTTGGCTATTGTAAACAGTGCTGCAATGAACATTGGGGTGCATGTATCCTTTTGAACCATGGTTTTCTCTGGATATATGCCCAGGAGTGGTATTGCTGGGTCATATGGTAGCTCTATTTTTAGTTCTTTAAGGAACCTCCATACTGTTCTCCATAGTGGCTGTATCAATTTACATTCCTACCAATAGTGTAGGAGGGTTCCCTTTTCTCCACACCCTCTTCAGCATTTATTGTTTGTAGATTTTTTGATGATGGCCATTCTGACTTGAGACTTGAGAATTTTGAACAAGTTCCAGATCCAGAACAAAAGGCTTTGTGAAGCTGAGTTTGTGCTCAGGCGAAGAGGAATAGTTAGATGTGGGCTCAGCAGAGGAAGGAAAGTTCTGCAGACGTTACAGAAAATGTCAGTTTAGATTTGGGGCTTAGAAACAGCACTCATCCCTCTTTTTGATGGGGCCTTATTGGCACTTTTTTAAAATTGGGGTTAGAGAATCAGGGCTAAGGCATAAAAAGGGTCCATTTACTAAAATTCTTATAATCAGGAAAAATTATGTGTGTGCTGTAGGTATTTTACTGCCATTTTAGAGGAGGTTTATGGTTTCTTAACAAGCTTCATTCATTATAACGTGCATACTTGTATAGACAAGTTGAGGAGAAAGCTTAATTGACATTAATCCCAAAGGTGTTGATGGGAAGGGCTTTTTTTGTTTGTTTGGTTGTCTTTGAAGTGAAGATCAGAGGTGATTCTTTGTCACCCACAAAACTTTGATGTTTTCCTGCCCTAATGCTCACAGTCAGGATGTAAACACAAATATACACTGGCAACATCCACAATCACTTTATGACTAGGTGAGAAATTTGTTAAGGAAAATATTTGTTACTGCTCAATGTGGCTTTGAAATGTTCCTGGGCCCCCGGAGGGAAAGCTACTTCTAGAACAGAAGTATTAACATCCATTAACAAACAAAGTCTAGGTAAAAAGCCAGTTTAACACACTGCAAATGAATGTATCAAAATGGCAAAGAAAAAATAAAAAGGTTGGTGGGGGGATGGGGGGGACACTTGCTTTAGTACAGTCGGAGTGGGAGTGTATAAGGATGTGAGTCTGATTGAGTTTTGGAGCCGGACAGGCTCAGCTTTGAATCCTGGCTCTGTTATTTGCTAGCTGTGTGCCTTCAAGCAAATTACATCTTCTCAGCTTCCTCATAAATAAAATGGAGATAATAATATTGCTGTTAGGATTCACTGCAATTACATAGTTAAGGTGCCTAATATATAAGTACATGCTCAAAATGGTAGATATGTTGATCTTGAGCAAAACAGTCAGTTCACAAAATTTTAACTGATGTCTTAAAGGATATGGTATGAATTTTAAGTGTACTAAATGCCCCCAAATGCCCTACCTTGCCAGCTCTTCATGGTATGATATTGGCTTATGTGTTTCATTGTTGCCATGGATGCTGAAGATGCCAGAGAGGATTCATCAAAGGATACGGATGAAACCTGGTAGAGAACCTGAGGACCAATTTATTCACACACATAACTACAATTATTCCATATGTTGTATTAACACAAGCATCGATGAGTTCTGGTTATATCTGGCTGTCTCTTACAAATATTATCCTCTGCTTAATTTATAACCTGATATACCTAGGTGGAAGTAGTACTTTTGTTAGGTAGTTAGACATTAGCAGCAAGGAGGTGACAGTGGTGAGAAAACCAAGACGAAATCAAGTCACACACGCAGTCATCTGGGGACTCTCCCTTGACACCACCCAGACAGGTAAAACTATGGTCGTGTGGTGGGCAGTTTATCCTGATAATAGAGGGGCACGGTAACACAAGGGGAGGTCCCCCGGCTGCGCATGCCCAGACCAGACAGGCGTATAACCTATAGTAAACCCAAACTCATTATACCATAATTATAAAAAAATCTACATGTGGTTTTGCCGCCCCACCCCCACCCCGTGGGCGTTTCTTAGCGATTCAAGGGTGAGAGCATGCGCAGCAGTAAACTTGTTACATAGCTCGGGACTGTCAATCAAATAATGATCCCCTGTCACTCACCCCCGCCTCCCTGCAAAATGCTCCTTAAAAGCACCCTTAAGCGTGTATAGGAATGCTGTTTTCCATTCGCAGAAACAGCCCGCTCTCTCTCCCTCTTAGAGTGTACCTCTGGGTCGATAAAATTTGCTTTGGCCTTGCTTCACTTCGCTGAAACAGCCCGCTCTCAGAAACAGCCTACTCACTCACTCTCACTCTCTCTCTCTCTCTCTCTCTCTCTCTCTCTCTCTCTCTCTCTCTCTCTCCCTCTCTCTCTCTCTCTCTCTCTCTCCCTCCCTCTCTCCCCCCCGCTTCCCCTCCTCCCCCTCCCCCTCCCCCCGCCTTCTCTCTCCCCCTCCCAGAGTGTACCTATGCTTAAATAAACTTTGCTTTGTGCTTAAGCTTAACGGGGTAGTTTGCAATTCTCTGCTTACTATCGTGAACCGAGATTGCTGGTCCGGGCCTTCCGTTGACCTCCTCGGTTCAAGCTATTTTGTTATAACGTACGTCCACCCCGTGACACTGCTCTTACCGTCCACGCCGTGACACTGCTCTTACCGTGAGTCGAATCCGCAACGGTACGTTTGGGCCACGGCCTAGTAGCTCCGCCGGCTTCCTGATCAGAGGTATGTTTGCGACGCCTACTTTGCGGCTTCCCCGCGCCTGCTTTGCAGCTTCCCGCAGCCTGCTTTACGGCTTTCCCCGCGTTCACGTTCGCTAAAGGTAGGATTACGCCCGCCGGCTGAGTAGCACCTTCCCGGGGTTTCGTCCATTTGCATGACAGTTGCCCCGCCTGTCTTACATGCCTCTGCTCCTTGCCTCATTCACCTGAGAAGGGACTGCTCTGTCGCTGCTAACGTGAAATGGCCCTAATGCTGTTTTATTTTCCTACAACTCTCCTTCCCGGCCTCTCGCTTGCGTCCTTCACCACTGCCGGCAGCAACGGTGGACGAATTGCCACCTTCTGACTCTGTTAAGTGTTTACACCTCTCCTGTCAAACCGACCTCCCTGATGAGCTTCCTTGAATCACGGCTATAGAGAAGGCTTCACACCTTTCTCTGGATCAGCTTACTAGACCTCCTAATCATTTTTTCTGTCACTGACTAGAACCGAGATCAACAGTGGGACTCAGGGAGGTCTTTTTCCCACTTTCATTTCGGGGCCCTTTTTTCCTCTTCTGAGACTCGAAGGAGCTTTCTTCTGTGGATAGGTCAGGCTGATGGCCGCCCCAAACACCCAATCTGTTATATTTGTGAGGACTTCCAGCAGTTCCATACACCACTTTTTGGCCAGACTGCTCTAATTTGGGATCCCCTCATTCTTTTCCTTGTCGTCTCAAACATCTGTTTTACATGGTCCCTAAGGAAAACCAACTCCTCCTCCCCTCAGCCACCCAGAACAGTTTCCATCACTTACCAGACCTTGCCAATCGCCAGCCTGTCAGGAATCTCCAGGGACTTGCCTTTACGGTCCTGATCACCTGCATAGGAGCCTTGGCCCACTGGCAATGGGAAAGAAGGAATAGCCACGCTATTATGAGATTCAGGAGCCAGAGAGTACAAACAAACGGCTCGTTAAGGAGAGGGAATCTCTCTTGGTGACACAGCCTCAATGCGGTGTGTTCCCTCTACCTAAAAACCAGTTGCTCATCCAGGTGAAAGAATCTCTGTAGGTGACAGAACCATTGGCACATGGTCTGTTCCTCTCCCTGAATGTTGCGTGTCCTCACTGCCAGTAACGGCAAGGAAAATGGAGTGAGATTCCCTATGTTCAAGCCTATTTCGCTCTTAGAGATAAGGAAGAACTCTGCAAGACTTGTAAAATTGACTCTGCTGTGCTAGTCCTGATGAGACAGCCCCCATCCTCTCCTCGAGAGGATTCATCTGAGCGGGGCCATGCTAAAAGGGAACCTGAACCAGATAAGAGCCATAGGGAGAAAATCTTTAAACCTGGGGATAGCACTAAACCCACCCCATTCTCCATCTATATCCCCCTTTGCCACCGATAGCCCCCTTAACGCCTTACCTGGGAGATCTGACTCCCACAAGGCCTCCCCCTAGAATTTGCCCTTTGGTGGAGACAACGGGTGAATTTGGACCCCAACTCATTCAGAAGACTTTTACTCTTCTAGAGTTAAAGCACATCAGACAGAAACTAGGTAAATTTTCTGATGATCCTGACCACTACGTTGACAACTTCGGCTTTTGACTTAGCCTGGAAGGATGTCATGATAATCTCAGAGCAAACTCTATCAGATACTGAGAAAGTAAAGGTCCTAAAGGAGGCCTGCAACTTTGTGGACAGCCTCCATTTATCCAGCTCAAAATATCCTGTGGGGGATACCACCATTCCCCATAAGGACCCTTACTGGGATTACAATAACCCCAATGGACAATGGGAAAAGGAACATCTTATAATCTGTATAAAAGCTGGACTCAAAACAAGAAGAAGGAAACCCATTAATTCCTCAAAGTTTTCTGCCATCAGCCAGGAACCCAATGAAAACCCTACAGCCTTCCTGGAAAGGCTCAGGGAGGCAATAATTAAATATAGCAACCTAGACCTGGACTCCCTTGAAGGAAAAACCATTTTAAAGGATAGGTTCCTTACCCAGTCTGCACCGGCCATCAGGAGGAAGCTCCGAAAGCTTACGCAGGAGCTCAGTGTTAATCTAGATGAATTTCTAGCTACAGCCACCACTACCTTTTATAACTGGGACCAGGAGAAGGAGGTCAAGGCTCGGGAGAGGGAAAAGAGAAAAAAAAATAGGCAGGCCCAATTATTGGCAGCCCTACAGGGGCAAACCTCATCCGGAGAAGCCCGGACCCGTCCCAACGGAAGCCAAGACCGGTGCCGAGTCTGCAAAAAGCCTGGCCACTGGGCGAGGGAATGCCCCAACAAGGACAAGCCTCCTAAGATACCCTGCCCAAAATGCCAAAGAAGTGGCCATTGGGTAGCCAACAGCCCTTGGGCTGAAAGGCCGAGGGGCCAGGGGCAGCCCCTTGGATGGCCCTAGATTGACAGGGGCCTTCCACTCCAGATGGACCCCCTGTTTAATGTCAGTATTACTGGACTGGAGCCAAGGGCAAACCTGGATGTGGCAGGTAGGACCATATCTTTCTTATTGGATACGGGGGCTGCCTACTCTGTCCTAGTTTCCTTCTCTGGACCCTTCTCCTCCGACTCCTGTCAGGTTATAGGCGTCTCGGGTAAACTTACTACTAGGCCTTTCACTCTCCCTTTGTATTGTTACTGGGAAGGATATACATTCTCTCCTTCCTGGTCACACCTGAATGCCCCCACCCACTGTTAGGTAGGGGCATCATGAACAATCTGGGAACCAGACTGCTACTTGGGGGAACCACTGCAGTAACACCCCTCCAGTTCTTAGTCTTAGAGACACAGCCCCCTCTGAGGACTGGCACACCAGCCTTAGCTGAGTTGCCAGTAGGCCCCCAGGTCTGGGCCGATGGAATGCCAGGGGGAGCTATAACTGCCTCCCCAGTGCTTATCACCTTAAAGGAGCCAAACTCTTTCCCCAGTCAGAAACAATATCCAATTCGCCCAGAAGCCCCAAGGGGACTGCAGCATCTCATATCCAAATTTTTACAACATGGGCTACTTATTCCTTACAGTTCTCCCTGCAACACCCCTATCTTACCTGTTAAGAAGCCAAACAGAAAAAAAAAAAAAAAAAAAAAAAGAAGCCAAACAGAGAATACAGACTGGTCCAAGACTTAAGAGCTATCAGTGAGGCAGTTGTCCCACTCCATCCAGTAGTCCCCAACCTGTACAACTTGTTGGGGACCATCCCAGGCACAGCCTTCTGGTTCACTGTGTTAGACCTAAAGGATGCCTTCTTTTCCATACCTCTGGACCCACGGTCCTACTACCTCTTTGCCTTTGAGTGACGTGGGGAAGGGAATAGAGAACAACAACTCACCTGGACAGCCCTACCCCAAGGGTTCCGAGACAGCCCTCACCTTTTTGGCTAGGCCCTGGCCTAGGACCTCCAAGATCTACGCCTGGAAGAAGGGACTGTCATCCAGTATGTGGATGACCTTCTTATTTGCTCCCCAGACCACGAGAGAGCCTTAACTCATGCTACCCAGACCCTTAACTTTTTGGCCAAATGAGGCTATAAAGTCTCTAAGTCCAAGGTCCAATTGGCACAGCAGGAAGTCAAATATCTGGGAATAATCCCCTCCCCAGGGCAACGCAGGATGTCCCCTGAGAGAATACAAGGGATTTTAGATCTGCCAGAGCCAGCTACCCAAAAACAGCTCCGAGCCTTTTTAGGCCTCACAGGTATTGCAGATTATGGATTCCTAATTATGGACTAAAAGCACAACCTCTTTATGAGGCCCTGAAAGGAAAATCTGACTCTGAACTTCTGCTCTGGGGCCCTAACCAAACCCGAGCTTTCCAGCAGCTAAAGACATTACTGTCTCAGGCCCCAGCCTTGGAAATCCCAAGAACTGATAGACCTTTTCAACTACTTGTGGCAGGAAAACAAGGGATGGCTTTAGGAGTCTTAACTCGGGAACTTCTCCCTGTCCGGAGACCTGTAGGATATCTGTCAAAGAGACTGGACCCGGTGGTCACTGGATGGCCCAGCTGTCTTAGGGTAGTTGCTGCTTTGGCCTTATTGGAGGAAGAAGCCTCCAAGCTTATTTTGGGGCAACCCCTGACAGTATATACCTCCCATCAGGTTACCTCTCTCTTGGAAAGGAAAGGCCATTTCTGGCTCACAGATCGCAGGATCCTCAAACGTCAGGCATTACTGTTGCAGAATCCAGACCTACGTGTCATGATCTATTTCTCTTTAAATCCAGCTACACTGTTCCTCTTCCCTGAGGAAGGTCTACCAGTTCATCAATGTGAAGATATAATATTTCATTCCTTGTTGCCCCGACCCGATCTAACCGATACTCCACTACAAAACCCTGAGGAAGTTTGGTTCACTGATGGAAGTAGTTTTGTTTCCGAAGGATGTAGAAGGGCAGGGTATGCAGTGGTCTCCTTGACACAGGTTACTGAGGCCCAGACTCTTCAGAACCTGGAGGGATGGGGACACATCTTGGGCTGGTTAAATGACTCCTTTTGTAACTATACCCTCAACTTTAATCAGACTAGCCTGGGGTGGGATTCCTGGTCAGAAGAAGATGACTACAAAGTATACGAAGGTAATTTCACTTTGTATTGGGGAAACTCAAGGAAAAATGCAACGATGCATTTGTTACATTTGTTATCTTCTACATCTGTAACTCTATTTCTGTTTTGTAGATAAGTTCATTTGTAGCCTTTTTTAATATCCCACATATAAGCAATATCATATGATATTTGTCTTTCTCTGTCTGACTTACTTCGCTCAGTATGACAACCTCTAGGTCCATCTGTGTTCCTGCAAATGTCATTGTTTTGTTCTTTTTTTTTTTTTTTTTTTTTTTTTTTTGCGGTACACGGGCCTCTCACTGTTGTGACCTCTCCCTTTGCGGCGCACAGGCTCAGTGGCCATGGCTCACGGGCCCAGCCACTCCGCGGCATGTGGGATCTTCCCGGACCGAGGCACGAACCCACGTCCGTTGCATTGGCAGACCGATTCTCAACCACTGCGCCACCAGGGAAGCCCGTGATGATCATCTTTAATCTATTTCCTAGAGCTAATCATGGTTCAAGAATCTTGGAAGGCTACAGCAGCAGCCGTTGAGCAACAGTGCAGGAAACACAACAACCTTAGGGTATTTCGAGAAGAGAGGCATTTAATATAGGGAGTTAGTTAACCATTAACATTTTGGTGTATTTCCATTAACATTTTGGTGTATCTCCTTAAGGTCTTCTGTGTTTGTAACAATAGTGAAATAATGCAGTACATAATTTTACGTCTTGTTTTATTATTCGCTTAACATTATATCATGAGCAAATTTCCTGTGTAAAACTTAAAAATATTACTTTTAGTAGTTGCTTGATGTTCCGTTCTATAGATCTATTAAATTAATTTTTCCTAAACATTTAGATTGTTCGTTTTTCCCTTTTTTTTTTTTGGCTTTTAATTAATACTAAAATAACATCTTTAAACCAAAAATTGTACCCAAATCTCCTTAGGATTTCCCCTTAGATCGCTAGAAGTGTAATTTCTGGGTCAATGGATATGAAAGTTTTATGTCTTTTGCCAAATAGCTTTCCAGAATAGAAAAGATTCCATTCTAGAACATCTGGAAATTTTAAAAATCGTTTAGCTCAGTGTTTGCTGTCATGCATATCAATCACAATGCCATATTTGGCTGAATGACGGTGTCTTCTTACGGGTCAATGTTTGGACACAAGCCTTTTAAATTATAGGTTTTGAGAGGGTGACTTTGAATGAACCATGCTGAAAACAATGGACGTTTTTCTTACTCTTCTTACTCATATCATTTCAAACCCTCCACCCCATTTCCATGCCTCCACCTATGCCGGTAACCCATCCTTCCATGTTTTTCCTCAAGCTCACGTAATCAGATACACATTTACGCAGACATATGCACGTGCACGTGTGCACACACAATCTTGTAATTTTACAGAAATGCTATCTCATTATATTCACTGCCACATAAAAGAAAGAAAAAAGAAAGCAGTGCCTCTGGTGGTGAGTTCAGCAGGGTTTTCTGGGAATCATTACTGGAGGTCCAGCTTAGAGCCAACTGTCTTAGTTCTTTCAATAATAACTTCTGGTATTAAGTTTCTAATTAAAGCAGCTAGAATGGTGCCTCTTTTCTTCACATGAATCCTGGCCTTATTCAAATACTCTTCTGCCAAATCCCATGATTAATATATGTCACTGCTCTTTAAAATTCTTGCCAGTATGATGGGTATTAGTGATATCTTGGTATTGCTTAATTTTGGATATGAGTCTAAGCATTTTTTTTCTTTCTTTATCTTTGCCATTTGTGTGAATTGCCTATTCATATCCTTTGCCATTTTTCTTTTGGGTTGTTTAACTTTTTCTTATCCATCTTGAAGAGCTCTTAATAATATATTAAATTCTAAGTCTTTGTCTTTATCAACAGTAATATCCACCCTCAATCTATTGCTTTTTAAATTGACTTTGTTTCCTAGATATAGTCAGGTCATTTGATGTACAGTAGTACATTCCTAACCCTTTCTAAATACTTCCTGATCACAGGGGCTGGAAAGAGAAAAACACATTTCACAGACTCCCTTGCAGCTAGGAATGTGATGTGAATTAGATTGCACCAATGAGACGTACTCATGCAAGGTCTGGAAGATAGAAGTGCTATTTTTGCTGGAAAGCAAGTTGGAGAGACATGAATATTTGTGGCCTTACTTAGCATTCTGTTGTCTGATCACCAGCTTCCTGATCATGAGAGTTGAGGAGGCAGTAGTGGTAGCAGCAACAAATTTCTCACATCTGGATTGTAACTCTGTTAATGTGCCCTTGAAATCAGTCATACGGTGGCAGCCACCTTACGCTCACTGGTTCTCCTGGCTCTCTCAATACTTTTATAAACAACTAATTCCCTATATTAAATGCCTCTCTTCTTGAAATACCCTGAGGTTGTTGTGTTTCCTGCACTGTTTCCTGACTGATACACTTTAAGATATCTTTTACCTTGAGAAGTTTAAAATTTTTATGTAGTCAATATGTCTACTACTTTTATTTTATGAAAGTTTATGAGATTCCTGACTTGGTTAAGAAACATCCATGACCCTAGATTACATGGAGTCTCCTGGATTATCATTTAAGATTTTTATGATTTGATTTTTATAATTAAGTTTTTCTATCTTATTCTGTAAGATAAGGGTTGAGATTTACTTTTTAAGGTGGTGTTATGGACTGAACTGTGTCCACCTCAAAGGCATATATTGAAGCTCTAAGCCCCACATGTGACTGCATTTAGAAATAGGGCCTTTAAGGAGGTAGTTAAGATTAAATCAGGTCACAATGTGGGTCCTAATCCAATATAACTGGTGTCCTTATAAGAAGAGGAAAAAATACCAGAGATTTGTGTATACAGAGAAAAGGCCATGTGAGGACACAGGAAGATGGCCATCTTCAAGCCAAGGAGAGACCTTAAGAGAAATCAAAGCTGCTGCCACCTGGGTCTTGGACTTCCAGCCCCCAGAACTGTGAAAAGATAAACTTCTGTTGTTTAAGCTGCTTGGTATTTTGTTATGGAAGTCTTAGCAAACTAGTATAGGTGGATAGACAATTGTATCAACATTACTTATTACTTAATCAGCTTTCCCTCATTGAACTGAAATACCATTGTATCATGTATAACTTTATATATATATAAAGGGGTCAATTTATGGATTCTCTAGTCTGTTCTTCTCTTCTGTTTATTACTATGTCTATACAACACTGATTAGATTATACTGGTTTTATGGTATGTTTTGATGTTTGATAAGGCAACTCCCCGCTCTGTTCTTCTTTCTTCCCCCATGGGTTACTCCTTGAAAAATATCATGATACATGTATACAGTTGGAAAAACCAAATAGTACCATAAAGCTTATAACTGAAAAAGGAGTCTCTCTTTGGCCCTTAGTGGCATGCTTGTGAATGTTTAGCACCTGACTGACTGGAAAAAGAAAAAAAAGCTTTGATGTATAGTGTTTTCTGTTCCAGTGATATAAATACTCCCACCATGACTGATTTCAAGGTCCCACTGTGATACCACTGAATAGGGAATTGGGAAGAGATGTGCCCAGCTGGCTTCTCAAGCCAGA
This sequence comes from Aethalodelphis obliquidens, assembly GCF_003676395.1. Classification (NCBI taxonomy): domain Eukaryota; kingdom Metazoa; phylum Chordata; class Mammalia; order Artiodactyla; family Delphinidae; genus Aethalodelphis; species Aethalodelphis obliquidens. Next base: position 3,601,213 of record NW_020837950.1, on the reverse strand, counting down.
ATTAAGTCAGCTCTAGCACACCACAGCCCACTCCTGAATTCCTCTTCTGAAACTCTTTCTGGCTTACATCCATACCTTTAAACAGTGTGCTTCCATTACTATTTCCAGGGTATACATTTTAGGCGTTATCTATTGATATTCTATGATGGATGATGGGATACCATCAAATACTTTTCTATCCCCATGCTCTCACGTCCTCTCCCAGTAAAGTTCTATCACAATTTTTGTTTAAGTGAATAGTCAGTGTTTATTTTATTATAATTACCTATTTATATGCCTAATTACATGCTGAGTTACAATGTGATTATCATGACTACATCCTACTTGGTGAGGCAAGTAACTTACCATGATAAAATTTCCCTTATTATACATTTTTTATTTTTTTATTTTTTATTTCTTATTTATTTATTTATTTTGCGGTACGCGGGCCTCTCACTGTCGTGGCCTCTCACTGTTGTGGCCTCTCCTGTTGCGGAGCACAGGCTCTGGACGCGCAGGCTCGGCGGCCATGGCTCACGGGCCCAGCCGCTCCGCGGCCTGTGGGATCTTCCCGGACCGGGACACGAACCCACGTCCCCTGCCTCGGCAGGCGGACTCTCAACCACTGCGCCACCAGGGAAGCCCTATACATTTTTTAAAGCTCCTTTTTCCTGATGGCTAAGTTCCTCAAGTCCCTAACCTGCTTCTCCCAAACTTTCCAAGAGTAAAACCTGTGGTAAAGCTGGGAGCTTGATAGGCTGTCATTCAGTGAGAATGAGGACTCACCTGCTTGCTGCTGCTGCCACTTGAGGTTATGAGGAGAACCATTTGTTTCTATCATTATTCTGGGTAGAAAAAATAAAAAAAATTATTTCACGTGAAAAGTGACAGCACCTCCAACACGCGGCTGTGGGATGTAAATTTGTATTGCTAGTGCAGTCAGGGGGAACCCCAAACTCAGAACTGACGTTATGCGGCTCACAGTTTGCAAAGGACTCCAGGCGTGTGGCCAAGCCTCTGTAGAGGAAAGCACCTCCCACTGGGCTCAGGGTTTCCCCCAGATCAAGTGCAATAAAATAGAGGCTCACAATAAAACATCACCCAGCACAAAAACTGACTCCTCAGAACGAGAGGCAGCAAAAATGCTAACAAAAAAATAGACTTCCCAGAATTTAAGATATTGGCATTATTAGCTACAGAACATACATGATGCATAAACATTTAAAGATAAAAGATGAAGTGAAAATTGAGAAAGGAAGAGAAAGTTTTAAAAATTAAACTCTGTTCGAGGAAGAATCAAATAGAACTTCCAGAAATTAAAAACTATATATATATATATGTATACATATAACCATTGAAATTACGCCCATCCTCTTTGAAGACTTCCTTCTCCTTCTTTATCTAATGCAATTGGTATCTTCCCCAAGGCACTGCCCTACAGCCTTCTCCAGAGCTGGCTGTTGTTTCTCCCATACCTCTCCCATGTGTCTGAGTATCACTGCCACTCTTTCTCCCTCTTCCCCAGATTTTACCACCTGCTACCGTTTGCGGTTGGTATCTTCTACTGATTCATAGGTTTCCCCCCTTCAGTTAAAAACTATTTTAGCTCCTGCTTCCTTGATACTCTCTCCAGCACTACTCCTATCTTAATTCATGGCATGTCAGTATCCATGCAGGCAATACTTCCAGTATCCTCACCTCTTAGTGTTCATTTCTTTCAGTTGCTGAGTTGCATTTCATTGTACGTATATAGCATCATTTGTTTATCCACTTACCTGCCAGTGGATCTTTGGTTTTTTTCCAGTTTTTCACCCATTGTAAATAAAGCTGCTATGGACATTCATGTTGGTCTTCACAGTCAGATACAGTGACAAACAGACTCAGAGGTCGTCCACAGATTCCAGCAGGCCCTTGCTCTCCTTTGCTCTGCTTACGGCTGTTTTTTTTTTTTTTTTTTTAATTGAAGTATAGTTAATTTACAATGTCATGTTAGTTTAGAGTGTACAGCAAAGTGATTCACATATATACCTAAATCTACCTATCTATCTATCCATTCTTTCTTTTTCAGATACTTTTCCATTATAGGTTATTACAAGATATTGAATATGGTTCCCTGTGCTATATAGTAGGTCCTTGTTTTTTACCTGTTTTACATATAGCAGTGTGTATCTGTTTAATCCCAAACTCCTTATTTATCCCCACTATCCTCTTTGGTAACCATAAGTTTGTTTTCTGTGTCTGTGAATCTATTAGTGTTTTGTAAGTAAGTTCATTTGTATGCCTCTAGCTCTTTCAGAGCTAGTCCTGCTAGCTGGCAGTAGCCCCCAGACCCACCGCAAATGCTTGGTGGTGGACTCACAGCAGGGATAGCTACATAAAGACAGCAGCTTCCCACAGACCTGTCCACAAGCTCCTTCTTTATGATCCCATTGCAATAGCCGGCATGTTTAGCTTCTCAAGAATTACAGACTTGTCTACTTACACCAGGGCACAGAGCAACTGCTTGTGCCTTTTTCTCTAATCCACTAACTCCACCTTTTAGACTCTCTCCCCAATCATTAAGATCTAAATCCTATAATAAATCCCCTATTCTATAACACCTACAGTGGCTTTGCTTCCCTGACCAATATATGCCCCCAAAGCTGAAATAAACCTTATTTCTTTGGTGTTCATTTCCTTTTCCTTCTTCTTCTTCTTTTTTAAAATGAGAATGTTTTTAGCAGCTTGATTTGTGATAGCCTCAAACTGAAAATAGCTCAAGCATCCATCAGTAGTAGGAAGGGCAAATAATGTATATTTTATTCATAGAACGAGATGCTACTTAGCAACAAAAAGAATTACTAATATCCTCAGCAACATGGATAAATCTAGCAGACAAATGCCGAGTGAAAGAAGCCAAACAACAAAGAGAACATACTGTATGATTCTACCTATATGAGGTTCAAAATAGAGAAAAGTGATTTATGGTGACGGAAGTTGGGACAGAATGTTCTTGGAATACCCTTTGAAAAGGGCTATGGACTGGGAAGGGACATGAAGATCTTTTCTAGTGAATGAAATGTTCTATATTGTGGTCTGGGTGATGTTCACAAGGATATATACATATGTTAAAATTTTAGCAAGTTGTTCAATGTTGATTAGTGTACTTTGTCTTTGTATATATGTGGAGAGAGGGAGAGACAGAAAGGGTAGTCTCCTAGTCTCTTGTCTGGACTCAAGCTCGTTTTTAAAAAAAAATTTTAGGGGACTTCCCTGGTGGCACAGTGGTTAAGAATCCATCTGCCAATGCAGGGAACAATCAGGGACCAGGGTTCAATCCCTGGTCCGGGAAGATCCCACATGCTGTGGAACAACTAAGCCCATGCGCCACAACTACTGAGCCTGCACACCACAACTACTGAAGCCTGTGCACTCTAGGGCCTGTGCTCTGCAAAAAGAGAAGCCACCGCAATGAGAAGCCTGTGCACCGCAACAAGGAGCAGCCCCTGGTCGCTGCAATTAGAGAAAAGCCCGCGCACAGCAACGAGGACCCAACACAGCCAAAAAAAAGGCAAATTTTTAATTTGAAATGATTATAGATCCACAGGAAGTTGCACAGATAGTACAGAGAGGTCTCTTGTACCGTTTACTAGTTTCCCTCATTGGTTACATCCTATGGTGTTCATTTCTTCAGAATCATTTCCATCATCATCATTTGGCTGCCCACTACCAGTGGATTTGGAACAGCAGTGTCATTTCCTGACAAAGAAGTCCAGAAAAGCTTGTTTCATCATTTATCAATAATGGTTAACATTTTTTAAAATACAGATTTTAATTCCCTAATTTAGTTAATAACAAATAAGTTAAAAAACAACCTTGATTAAAAATTAAAATGATTATAAAAATAATGAATTATAAAAGTAAGTAAATGCTTACATTTTATCGGATTTTTATACACATTTGTGTTACCCTTGACAACCTAGCCTCAAAATGTCACATATTGTCATATGGTTCTACTGCGCATGCCTAATACTCGGCTCCCTCACATGTGGCGGAAATCTGACAGCTCCTGACAGGTCTAGACCATGCTCACTGAGATACGTCCACAAGTCACACACCTAGAGGTAGCAGCAACGTCAAATTGCTATAAAGTTTCTTAGCGCTTACTCAATTTCTCCACTGGTAACAAAGAATATGCAGACAGAGCTGCTCAGTAGACTGATCTAGAACATTGTTAGTTCTGGTGTCAGAGGGGAAAAAAAGGCTCCTGGTGGGTTGTGCGAAGTCAATTAAATGCATGGCTGAAGTGACAGGCAAAGCTGTGGTCACTGTTCTAGCTCCAAGCTCCCTCTGTTTTTGGAACTTTCTTTCTTTTGAGGATGGCCATTTTAAAGTGCTCTTTTTATGTTTATCCACCATATCTATGTCTTTGTATTTTGGAGTGGGGTCTGCATTAGCTCGGTAGTCAGATTGCCTGGGCTCTAATCCTAGCTCTACTAGATCGTAGCTGCATGACCCAGGGCAAGTTACTGCATCCCTCTGGGTCTCTGTTTCCTCACCTTTAAAATGGGAGAGAAAAATAAGAAAGTTATGGTAGAGATTAAATGTGTAAAGCACTTGGAACAGGGTATGGGACATAAGTATCAATGAATACATTTTTGTTATTAATGTTATCAGAAGTACTACCCTTAGATACGTTATGTCAAGCCCTTGGAAAATTATTATCCAAGTGTTAACTTTTTAAAATCTAATTTGAAGGAAAAAGCTGAGAATGTCTCTTCTGTACTAGATTGGGTTTTGCCTTTTCCAGGAGCCAATGAATACTGTTGGTTTAATGAGGGGCGGTGGGCGGAGCTGTGGGAAACTAAGAACTAAGGACTTTTGGGAATAAGATTACATAGGTTTAATATTCCCAGCTATCTTCAGAACATCAATGTTTGTTTGATAATTTTGGATACACTCATCTTTATTGACTTTGTTAATTTTTTTGTAACGCATGATTTAGTAAAATATTAATTTAGACACAAACAAAATAATAAGGTGTAAGAAGGGATGACTGACCTCTGTAATCAGATTGGGCTAACATGAAAATGGAAAGATTTTTGCTGTTGTATCTATCAAGGTAAAATACGTGAACATCAAAGCTAAGAGATGCCTTTTGTTGTGGTGTGGTAAGCTTGGTTCCACTCTCCGAGAAATAATAACTATCATTTACCCAATAGTTTCCAAAGTCAAAGACAATCCTTCCTTTAATAGGGTTTTCCCATGCAGTCGCTAGATGTGTTCCTGATAATATCAGAGCTCTGATCTACATACTGTGTTTCTTTTCTGTGTTTTAAGAAGTTGGCACTCATATTCCCTTTGGTTTCCTTGTTGTATCTGTAGCAGTTAATTCTCTCTACTCTAAAATGATAAAAAAAAAAATGCCCCCAAGTACTTAGTGTTTTTCTGGTGATATAATAAATCAATGAAGTATCTATGACTTGTACCAAGGTTTTCATTTGGTCACTATTCATTTTGCTTGGGTACTTTTCATTTCTCAATGTAGTAGAGCCTATTTAAATACATTCATTATTTTTTAGTCTCTAGCACAGCATAAAACTCTAGCTATTTAATGGGAAGTGGGTCAAAAGAGTTATTCTTTTAAATTATCTATCTATCTATCTATCTATATCTATCTATGTATCTATCTATCTACTAAGGAAAGAATTTGCAATAAAGGTTTAAGGAAATCCTCATGGTGATTTTTGAACTGGAAATTGTAGAAAATGTGTCCAGTTTCCTCATTACTTTTAATTCCCCATAACTACCAAATGCCTCCTGAAATCTTCCCTCTCTCATCTTCAGGGAGCCTTCGCAGAGTAATTAGGGGAAGACAGAGCCACCCTATCATATTCCAAGTTCCTACAAAAGCATTGGTCTCTTTGGAGCTGCCTTCTTTTTCCATGGATATTGTGTCTAATACTATTATAGGTTTAAAATACATCTTCATGTCCTGAAGAGTGATTCTCCCAACTATCTCAGAGTTATCTTGGCTCTTCTCAAACATTTATTGTTCCATATAAATATTATTATCAGTTTTTCAAATTCCCCAGAAAATCTAACAGGAAATTGGATTGGGATTGCAGTGAATGTATAGCTTAATGTGGGAGAATTGAAATATTTGGAACAATTGTATAATTGATGATTTGGCAAAAGTTACCCATAAAAACCATTTGAACATGCTGTCTTTTGGGGAGAGGAAGAAATTTTTAAATTTTCTTTAATATTTATTGGTTCTGGTGGATTTTTTTTTTTTTTTTTTTTTTTTTTTTTTGCCATCCAGCATCTGAAATACCTTCCTTTTGGGGAACTCCCTATTGTTTGAATCTTGGCTAAAGGCAGGACCTGTATTCCATTGTAAGAGTTGAAACAATCAGATATACACTTTCCTCTGCCCTCTAGCATCTAGGACCTGGGAATGTGTTTTTGGCTCAGCTCGGGGACCATCGTGCCCAGGATTTTAAGTCTGGAGCCAATGAACAGAGAATCAAGGACATTCTAGAGAGGTTTTTTTTTGTTTTGTTTGTTTGTTTGTTTGTTTGCATGTGGCAATGGTATGAGAAATAGCATCGAATGTTTAGGAACAACAGTGCCTAGTGGTATCATGGTGTCCTTTCCAATTATGGCATGATTTACCTTTGGATCCTTTTTTAAAAAAATTCATTGCTGCATTCAGTGAACTAATATCTCATTTTGGCTATTTGTAGGTATGTTCATAAGAGATATTGGCTGGTAACTTTCCTTGCACTATCCTTTTTTCATTTTTTATTTTAACAAAGCTAAATTATTTTCTGTTGTTTGAACATAGGAACCATGACTAACAAAGTATTCTCTTCAGATCTTCTTTTTCACACTGAATAAATTTTAGTATTCATATTTTTCTAGAAAATTATTCCATTCTGGGAGGAGACGAGGGTGTCCAGGTGGAGGACTGTCCTTATGACTGTATGATTCAAGAGTGGTGGTCACACACAGGATTAATACAGCGGGAGTGTCCCCACGCTCTGTGTTCCCTTCTCCTACCCTGGTCTAGCTTTGTTGCCTCAACTTCTCCCCTGCCCCACATTGAGGAGAGTCGTGTCTTGATTTGTTGATTTCTGGGTCTTTGGGATTCTACATGGAGAGAGTGCGTATGGGTGACAGGGCAGGAGAGGAGGGAGGAAACACAAAAGAGAATGAAGCTTCCAAGAAAGAGGAGAGCATCAAGATTCTGAAGCAGTGTCAGCATGTGAGCAAACAAAATCCCTTAATGACAAGGAAGTGTTGCTGTGGGATATGACTCAGACTCTGTTACTGATCTTTGAAAATACTATCAATGACTAGAGTTACTTTTTAACTATTTCTGGTCTTCAGACTTTTTCCTTCGAATGTGCTTAATGTTTAATTTAGCAATATGAGCCCCACCTTACATCCAGGTTACAATTGGATAACCACCCCCTTTATTTGTTCGGGTCATTGACTCTTATCTCTGACTAGTTGATTCTTCTCACCCAGCGGGGAGCTGCCCAGTATTAGGGGGTAGGGAAGCACCTTTAAGGAGCCGAGAGTAGACTGGCTCCTCCTTACTTGGCTGGAACTTTTTAATTTTTATTTGGATGAACTTTCCAGTGAGGCTCAAGAATTCTAACTACTGTAGTTGACTATTGTTGAGTAATTCTTGAAATGTATTTTATCAGTGTCATGGGAATTTTCAGAACTTATATTTCATTGTTTTTTTATTTATGTATATGTAGCATTAATTCCTAATTATCCCCAGTATCCTTTTCCCTTTTTGCCTTAATAATAAAATTCCCAATGTCTTAGCTCTCCAGAATAAGGACCACATTGCCCAGCCTCTGTTGCAGCTAGGTGTGGCAAAGGAATTTGAGTGGAAGTTAATATTGTCCCAGGAAATGTCTTTAAAAGGAGAGCACACCCTTCTACAGGCCTTCCTGTCTTTCTGCAGGTTGAAGTGTGGCACAGTGATTGGAGCCAAACAGCCGACTTGGACCATGAAGCACAGAGCCTCCCATTTAGGATGGTGGATAAATGGGATAGACATCTGGATCCTTGATGACTGCGGAGACACCCTATCAGGCTGGCCTGCCGCACTATGGGCTGCATACATGTGTCAAAAGAGAAATACATTTCTGTCTTTTAAGCTACTGTTATTTGGGTCTTTCGTCACACACAGCCAAAGCTAATCTGAAATGATACATGTACCAGATATGTAACCATATATTGTTTGATGTGTCAAAAAATTACTCTCTAATTTTGTTTTTAATGCACATTCTTTAATCACTGGGAACCCAAAAAAACATGGCATCATAGTTATAGACTAGATAGCTACTTAAGAGTATAAGCTGCAAAGGAGCCAAGGTTATTATCATTAACACTGATGGTGGTCTAACCAGCAGGAGAGTCCATTCTTCTTTTTTTTTTTTTTAATTTATTTTTATTTTTTATACTTGGTTGCGTTGGGTCTTCGTTGCTGCGCGCGGGCTTTCTCTAGTTGCGATGAGCAGGGGCTACTCTTTGTTGCAGTGCGCAGGCTACTCATTGCGGTGGCTTTTCTTGTTGCGGAGCACGGGCTCTAGGCATTTCAGTAGTTGTGGCACGCGGGCTCTAGTAGTTGTGACTCGCGGACTGTAGAGCACAGGCTCAGTAGTTGTGGCACATGGGCTTAGTTGCTCCACGGCATGTGGGGTCTTCCTGGACCAGGGCTTGAACCCATGTCCCCTGCGTTGGCAGGTGGATTCTTAACTACTGCGCCACCAGGGAAGCCCCAGAGGGTCCATTCTTCTAACAGAAACTTAATTTTGTTCAGGTACCTACTCACTCCTGTTCAACACAACCTGGGATAAGCAAACTTCACCCCCACTCTAGGGAAGGTCTGGGGAACTAAGTGTTATGCCACATCTCTGCTCAGAATCTCTGCTCAGAATTTGGATCATCCAAAGTGGGTTCTATCTCTGGCCTTTCAGTGAAGGGAGCCAATCAACTTCCCTGTTATTGAGGGAAGATAAAATTGGGTTTTCTATGACTTGCAGTTAAAAGCATTTTTGTTGCTGTTGTTTCTTAATTGTAAATTTTTTTAACCTTTTTTTAAAATTAATTTTTATTGGAGTATAGTTGCTGTACAATGTTGTGTTAGTTTCTATTGTACAGCAAAGTGAATCAGCTATATGTATACATATATCCCCTTTTCTGGGGATTTCCTTCCATTTAGGTCACCACAAAGCATGGAGTAGAGTTCTCTGAGCTATACAGTATGTTCTCATTAGTTATCTATTTTATACATAGTATCAACAGTGTACATATGTCAATCCCAATCTCCCAATTCATCCCACCCACCACTTTCCCCACTTGGTATCCATACGTTTGTTCTCTACATCTGTGTCTCTATTTCTTCCCTGCAAACCGGTTCATCTGTACCATTACTCAGATTCCACATATCTGCGTTAATATACAGTATTTTTCTCTTTCTGACTTACTTCACGCTATATGACAGCCTCTAGTCCATTCATTTGTCTCTACAAATGACCCAATTTTGTTCCTTTTTATGGCCGAGTAATATTCCATTGTATATATGTACTACATCCTCTTTATCCATTCCTCTGTTGATGGACATTTATGTTGCTTCCATGTCCTGGCTATTGGAAATAGTGCTGCACTGAACATTGGGGTGCATGTGTCTTTTTGAATTATGGTTTTCTCTGCTTATATGCCCAATAGAGGGATTCATGGGTCATATGGTAGCTCTATTTTTAGTTTTTTAAGGAACCTCCATACTGTTCTCCACAGTGGCTGTGTCAGTTTACATTCCCACCAACAGTGCAAGAGGGTTCCCTTTTCTCCACACCCTCTCCATTATTTATTGTTTGTAGATTTTTTGATTACGGCCATTCTTACCGGTGTGAGGTGATATCTTATTGTAGTTTTGATTTGCATTTTTCTAATAATTAGTGATGTTGAGCAGCTTTTCATGTGCTTCTTGGCCATCTGTTTGTCTTCTTTGGAGAAATGTCTATTTAGGTCTTCTGCCCATTTTCTGATTGGGTTGTTTGTTTTCTTGTTATTGAGCTGCATGAGCTGTTTGTATATCTTGAAGATTAATCCTTTGTCAGTTGTTTCATTTGCAAATATTTTCTCCCATTCTGAGGGTTGTCTTTTCATCTAGTTTATGGTTTCCTTTGCTGTGCAAAAAGCATTTTAAAGTAATATGGCCACACGGTGGTAATAAACCCTCAGCTGGAGGAGAGTACTTGGTTCTATTCCAAGCCTTGCCACCAATTAGCTGTGTGACCATAAGCAAGTCACTTCACCTCTCTGAAACTCAACTTCCTCATCTGAAAAGGTGAGGCTTTTGGACTAGTTCAGTGGTCCTCAATCATGGGTGGCTCTGCTCCCATGAGATATTTGGGGAAATGTGGGGCATTTTTCATTATCACAATAAATGTAGAGACACTGCTGACATTGAGTGGGCAGGGAACAGGGATGCCAAATATCTACAATGCTTGGGATGATCCAATACAATGAAAATTTGTCTCACCCAAAATGCCTCTTGAGATACTGTGCTAGATACTCCTCTTATCTCTTACTTCTCTTCTGACTCTGGGTCATTTATTCCTTTCTCTTGATTTCTGCTTTCCTATTCTTTGCCATCCGCTGGTCTCCCTTTGACTGCCTAGACAGAGACTTTACATCCGTGTTTCTCAGTTTTGGTCCCAAGGACAACATGCATCAGAATCACCTTGGGGAACTGCTAAAAATTCAGTTTCATTGGCCCAACCTATGCCCTACTGAATCAGCATCAAGATCCCCAGGTGACTCGTATGCAGTCTGTAACTTGCTTTACATGTTTCTCCATGTCACCAGGCCACAAAATGCCAACAATATAGAAGTTTTCTTAAAAAACTTGAAAATCTTTAAAGTCACTTATAAGGTTTAAAAAAATAAGGTTATCACCCATCTTGGTATTTGAGTTCTTTGCATAAGTTATTTCACTAACCCTCACAGAAACCTAGTAAAAGAAGTCTCCTATTCCCATTTTACAGGTTAAGGAAAGGGCTTCCTTATCATTACAAGTTAGCAAATGCAAGCACTGGGACCTGAGCCCAGATATGCTTGACCCCAAAGCCTGAATCGCTCCATTATGCTATATAGTCTCATGGTGTTCTCTGTCTTTGTGACACTGGCTACCAAATAGACACACCAGACAAATGCCTGGCTGCTACTTGCAACGATGCTCTGTTTACACCAGTGATGTACATCTACAATACATGTGACAGATGTGTGATTTGATGTATTGTTAACAAAGAAAGATCCAGGTCATAAAATAGTAAGTGTATATAGTATGATCCAATTTGCTAGCTATATTCCAAATGTTAACAGTAGGAGGCATTGCAGAATATATTTTTAAAATGTGATTATATTACACAGTGTGGCATAGATGGCTGGCTAACCCTTCCTTAGCTCAGAGTTATTACTTGGACACAGCTGCCCAATGAAGGATTACATATCCCAGCCTCCTTTGCATCCAGATCAGGACATATGGCTAATTCTCACCAATGGGATGTGAACAGAAGTGCTGTGTCACTTCTGGGTTGGGTTTTAAGTAATGGGCTGTGCCTTTTTTTTGCTCCCCTCTTCCATCTGTCAGCCAGGTGCAGAGGACTCCAAGGAAACGGGGGCTATTTGACTTGGAAGGTGCCAAGATCCCTGAATGACCGTGGGGAAGAACACCTACTGTCACATGAGCAAGAAACAAGCTTCTGTTGTGCTGTCTTGTGGAAATTTGGGGGTTGTTATAGCACCCTACCTAATACAAGCTATACAGACTGATTAATAATTATAATCTTTATTTTCTTCTTTTTATAAATGTGTGATTTAAAAAAATAACAATAACATTTACGGGCTTCAATGCTCTAGTTATAGCAATGAGCATCCTCACTGGTTTTTAACTCTCAAGACTCCCATCATCTAAAATATATTGGAGAGATCCACAGAAGAAGGAGTAAAAAGCTGGCAGGGTGACCAGCTGCCTCTTTCCTTTTACATAGAATCAGACCATATATAGAAAGTCATTTAAACATCCTTGAGTTCAACATCCAAAGGGACAAAGAGGTGTCAAGGATTCTGAATCAACTACCAAAAATTTGTTTTTCGTTGCACTGAGTGGCACCTTATACACAATAAGTATGTATAAACACGGGACAACAGTTTGCAAAGTGCTCTTAAGTCATAAAGAAGAATGGATAAAAGATTTGCCTATCCTTTAACATTAGACCTTGTATAAATAAAGGAAGCTGGGCTTCCCTGGTGGCGCAGTGGTTGAGAGTCCGCCTGCCGATGCAGGGGACACGAGTTCGTGCCCCGGTCCAGGAAGATCCCACATGCCGCGGAGCGGCTGGGCCCGTGAGCCATGGCCGCTGAGCCTGCGCGTCCGGAGCCTGTGCTCCGCAGCTCCGCAGCGGGAGAGGCCGCAACAGTGAGAGGCCTGCGTACCGCAAAAATAAATAAATAAATAAAGGAAGCTGAGTTTAATACCTAACTGACTGCAAAGAATCACAGGTTTTTGAAAAGTTGGGCAGCGCCTTGGATTTAATTTCCAGTCAGTTATGCTGCAGCGTCTTATCCAACAGCTCATATGAATTGCAGTAACATAATCCAAAGGCAATTACAAACAAAGCTGGCTTAACCATGAGGTTTGACAAGAACCATGAAGAGTACACACTGGAAGCATTTTAATAGGTTTAAGATTTCATGAAACATTAAAAAGAAGATGAAGGAAAGGTTTGGAATTGCTTGAGGTAACAGAAGACATCAAACTAGTTTAACTGTTTAGAATGAGAATTAACGCACGAAATGAAAATTTTGTGAGCGGGTTTAGCTCTAAATATAAGAGAATATTTATTTTCATGGACAGTATCAAGGTAAAATGGCAATGACATTTGGTTTCTCATAGTTCCGTGATTACTGTGTTCTCTCCCTTAGTATCTGTATGGGGATGGAAACAGACCTTTGTAGACAGAGACTTGATTTTAAATGGATCCTTCACACTGCCTGGCTATGTCTGCATGAAACCAGAATATCTAGATCAGGAGTATAAAGCTTTAAAAATGCCAAATGATGCCAAGGTTTCTGATGTTTCCAAAGATCCAAGCGTTTGTACAGATGTTTCCAAATATGTAGATGCTGATGTCGACAGTTTAGTTGACAAAATTCAGATACGTGCTGGGACTTTTTATTTTTAGCACAGCTATTTTTAGCACAAGCGTCTATCAATGTTTAGTAATGGATGATAGGGTAACTGCTTCAAATTCTTGACCCCAGGAAAAGCCCAGGTATTCAGGGAGGCATTTGGAAACGTGCCCATCCCTCCAGGCTTCTTTGGGTACCCCTACCCCTGTCCCTTGAAACCTAATAAGTCCTCTAAACATTCCTGAGTTATTCCAGAGAGGTGAAGGCATGTCAAAGCTGTGGGGAACCTGACAAAATGATCTGATGGGCAGCCAAGTGCAGTAGACACTCAATAAGTACATGAGAAAATGTGGCAATCAGAAGAGAAGGTTCACAGCCTCCTTTTACCACATCTGCCCACTGACGGCATCTGAAGCCACATCTTAATATAGGGGAATTTCCTACGCTCCCGTCTAAAGCCAGTTCTTCCACTTCGCACTGGAGCCCATTCACTCTTGCCTACTCAAGATTCTTAACCTGCTCTCATCAGGCTTTTTGTTCTGCCCACTCCATCAAGTCTGCTGTCATCTGGAGAGGCTGCAGAATCCATATGAACCCATCAGTTCTCCGTCCTCCTCCTAACTTGACCTCTTTGTAGCCTTTGACCCATTGGATCGCTCCTTCTTCCCTGAGCCTTTCTCTTCACTTGGATTCCAGGACGTCAGACCCTCTAGTTTTCTCTCTACCTTGATGCTGGCTCTTCTCACTCTCCTTTGCTGTTTTTTCCTCTTTCTCCAATCTTTTGAAGGTGGGTTATCATCAGAGTTCAGTCATTGACCTTTTCCTCTTTTCTAGGCAAATGCGTTTTCGTGGCGATTTTACTTCATCTTGTAGTTTAAAAATTATACCTGTGACTCCGGAAGTTACATCTTCACCCTAGCCCTGTCTCCCAAGCTCCGAATGTTCATCTTTCTAACTGCCTTCTCCATGTCTCCACTTGGATGTCTGACTGATTCCTCAAACTTAGCACTTTCCAAACCCCACGCCTGATCTCTCTCTCTCAATGAAAGGCAACTCCTTTCTTCCAGGTGCTCAGGTCAAAGCCATGGAATAAATCCCTGACTCTTATTCTTCTCACACCCCACAACCAATTCACACCCGTGGGAAATCCTGCTGGTGTTACCTCCACAACAGGTCCAGAACCTGCCCACGTTGGGCCACCTTCACTACTTCCACATAATCGGAGTCACTATACTCTCTCACTGTGAAGGCCCCTTAACAGACTCCCTGTTTCTACCCTTGACCGATACAGTCTATTCCAACACAGCAGCCAGTGATTCTTACAACACGGAAGCCACCTCATGCTGCTACCCTGCTCAGAAGCCCGCAGTAGCTCCCCACTCCATGCAGGGGAAGAGGTCCTATAAGGTTCCACGTGATCTGCCCCCCACCTCTCTTCTGTCACCTCCCCCCTCGCGCCTCTGTCCCCACCAACACTGCCCCTTGCCAGCCTCCGAGGCTCCAGCACACTCCTGCTCTGAGCCTTTCTCCCGTTATCTGCTTGTCTGCTCTCTCACCCCCTTCACATCTTTGCTCAACTGTCACTTTCTCACTGGCGCCTCTTCTGATTACCCTTCTTAAAATTCCAACCTGAGCCCCCAAATTCCTGAAAATCCTTCCGCTGCCCTGCCTTGTCTTTTTCCATAGCGCGCTCATTATCTTCTAAAGTACCGTACACTTATTTCTCTTTCAGCTCTATTATTTATTGTCTATCTCCTCCTCCCTGCCACGAGGATGTGAGCTCCCACTCAGGCCACGATCTTGGTCTGTTTTGCTCACCGATGTACCCCGAGTGCCGAGAACAGAGCCTGCCACATGGTGGGCACTCACTAAGGATTTGTAAGTGAATTGAATCGATGAGTGGAAGAACCATCATCCCAGGCCCAAGCACTTTCTCTCATTTAATCCTCAAAATAGCCACATGACATAAATGTATGTGTTTCCCCCATTTTTCAGATGAGAAGTCTGAGGCACAGAAAATTTCTATCATTTGCCCAAGATCGCATGACGGGAGGGAGGCAGAGCCCAGGTTCGAGCCCAGTCTGCACGTTTGACTTCCCCACTATCCTTATCCATTCCTGGAGTGAGTGTTAATTGGTGCAGCTCTTCTGGAGGGTAATTCTGCCTATGGATAAACAGCTTTACAAATGTTCATACCCTTTATTTTAGAGAACTGATCACGGAGGTGCACAAAGACCTATCAAAACCATTGTTTGTAATGGCAAAGAAGCAAACAAACAACCAGGAAAGAAGCCAAGTGATGCATAGCAGGGAACTGATTTTTTTTAAAAATCATGGTGCATTCACACAACGGAAAACTACGTAGTCAGCACTAATGGTATAGAAGAACGAATAATGAAACGGAAAAACCTTCCCAGCATATGTTAAATATAAACAACAAAGACGACAAAGCAGGATACAAAATTGTATACACATCATCATTCCCCAATTTTGAAAAATTACATTATTTATGCACACGCACAGAAAAATGACTAGAAGGAATATACCAAAATGTTAATAATAGTTCTTCCTAATGGTCTGATTATGGGTGATTTTTATTTTCTCTGTCACTTTCTGTGTATCTTTTTATAATAAGAAAACATCATTTTTAAAAGGAATCTCTGCCTCAACATTAAAATATGCCTTCCTATTTATATGCTACATTAATAAGTGTTATGAAAAAAATTCAGCATACCTGAATAGGTGAAATGAAATACTAGACCCCTGTGAAGTACTCAAGGGTTCTAAGAAGTTAGATTGTTACAGCTGTACTTCATGTAGCCAAGACTAAAATAGTTTCATTGTACCGCAATATTCTTATCTAGGTAAACTGTACTCAACCATTTCATTTAAGCCCACTAGATTTTCCAAGTTTTAATAAGGTTTAGTTCTTCTTTTCCTTTCTTTTGGAGATATCCCCCAAATAGGCGTTATATTCTTTTTCTCTTTGGAGCTAGAATCTCTTAATTGGAGAGAAGTATCTCATTCCACAGCACAAAAGTACCGCAAGTTGTTTCAAGAAATTGCAAACAGAACATTTAGACTGTGTCATCACATTAAGAAATCGCTGTATTAAGGCACATTCCTAAGCAATTACTTACATATAAGTTTTCTCTTTTAACTCCATTCCTGGAGAATAATCTTTAAAGCCCATCTTGGAAAATGTCACTTGTGGGTTTTTTTGTTTTTTTTATTTTTTCTGCTCACAAGCCATTTTAAAAGCTTTCAGAAACCGATATAGTGTGAAAGATACTGTGGGGTTTCTTAACATCGAAAATGAGGACAATGCCAGAATGATTAGTTAACTTACTAAACAAAGAAGGAGAAGGACACATTTAGGTTTGCTTGCTGAACAACTGGAAAGATTCAGACAGGTTAATGTTTCTACATTAATGGTCATGCAATTGGAAGTGACTTTTAAAATAGATAATTCCTGAAGCCCAGATAGAATCTTAACATTCTTGTGGGTTTAAAGATAAAATGTTTCAAAGGACTGGGATGAATTTATTAAAAGAGAGGCTGCGAAGAGAGTGGAGGGGCTGACAGGAGGGGCCACGCTGGAGAAGGACACAGAGGCACACACACATGTGTACGCACGCACACACCCGACTGTGCACACGGGCCCCCAGCAAACTGGCCTCACTTCTGAGACCTGAATATGAGCTAAACGCCTGCTCAAAAGAGTGTGTTCAGCACACGTCAACGTAGCCCAACAGAAGGGGACAGCTACTGAAGAGAGAACAGAAGCACCATCAACCTTGAAACGGAAGACAGGGGCTTCGGCCTGAATGCCACGGCTGGAATAGAGGCTATAAATGAATGGAGAGGTGACTGCCAGCATATCACGCGGCTATAAACAGGGATAAGAGAAGAAAACTAATTCGCTTGGGAGAACCTAGTGGGCCAGTGGTTTTCAGCAAACGCCCGGGCAGGGCTGGAGCCTAATAGCCGCCCACCTCCCCCAGCTCTGTTTTCACTCACACGCGCTCAGCACAGTCTTACCTTTTCGGGTGCCATCAGGGCCACTGCCCTTCTCACCTCAGGCCCCCTTCCGACCCTCCAGCAGAGGTAGAAACGCCTTCCTAGGAGACCCCTCTCCCCGGGGAGGAGTAGGGAACATCGGGCCAGGCCATCAGGCTTCCTAATCCGGCAAGGGGAGGAAAGGCCCACCTGCGTCCTCTCGGAACAGCCCACGCTGTGGGGCACACAGCCTGTCCACCAGGTACTATCACACCTGTTTTTACTCTCGAGGAAACGAGGCCTATCCTAGCTCATTCAGCTGACAAGCAGCAGCGTCAGGACTTAAAATCAGTTCCGGGGCTTCCCTGGTGGCGCAGTGGTTAAGAATCTGCCTGCCAATGCAGGGGACACGGGTTTGAGCCCTGGTCCAGGAAGATACCACATGCCGCAGAGCAACTACACCCATGCGCCAAAACTACTGAGCCTGCGCTCTAGAGCCCACGAGACACAACTACTGGGGCCCGTGTGCCTAGAGCCCGTACTCCACAACAAGAGAAGCCACCGCAATGAGAAGCCCATGCACCCCAGCAAAGAGCAGCCCCCGCTCGCTGCAACTAGAGAAAGCCCACGCGCAGCAACGGAGACCCAACACAGCCAAAATAAATAAATAAATAAATTTATTTTTTTTAAAAAAATCAGTTTTGCTTTCCTCTAAAACTCAGGTGCTTTTAATCACCCCATGATGCCACATCGGAGTTCTAGTCCTAATGGCAAATCCTTAACAAATGGTGGCAAGAATTTCTGACAGAAGCTGGTTTTAGAAATTCTGGTTGTGCTTTTTCTTTCCCCCCTTCTGTCCATTCATCCTCTCCCTCCTTCTAGTCTTCTCTCTCCCTTTATCTTTTCTTTTTTCTAATCTGAAGGGGCAGCTTTAGCCCACAGCTCTTAATATCCAGCCTTCCATCTCTGATATGGACAGCTGAAGTTTTCTGCCTCCTATATAAGGTGCGGCCTCAGAGCCCTTCCCCTCCCCGTACACCCTCTATCAGCCTGGCTGGCCAACCCCATGTTTGTAGAAGTTCTGTGCCAGGCCCACATTTCTGTGCACCTATTACCTGCTTTCAGAGTATCCGGAATACTGTGCCTCTCAGGAAGCAAGGCACATCACCCAGGCTGCCTGCACTATTCCTGCTGTGCCCTTTCTGGATCTTTCTTGCTTGCAACGGGTTAAAATCCCAGGCTTCTCATTTTTCCTTCCCCTGCTGAGAAACAAAAAGAGAAAGAATGTTCAGATGGGTGGATGCAGGACATGGACCCTTCCATGTAGGATTCCCCCAGAAAATAATTGAAAATTGAACACATGCTTTAATTTTTTTCCATTTCAAGCCTTGTGTTTTCCAACAGAAGAAAATATTCTCCATGGAAACAACTACTGGGATAAAATATGGGAGTGAAGGTCAGAACAAGCTTGTGGTGAAGAAACGTGAATAGCAGAAAGAACAATCTGGTTCACACCTGGGGCCCAGGCTCTTCAGATGGGCGGGAAGCAGGGAGCGGGGTGCGGGGCCTGGCCGGGCAGGGAGGCCCAGAGGGGCCCGGCTGGGCCCAGGTGTGGGCCTGCCTCTGTTCTCTGGATGCTTATGTGAGGCTGCCTTTTGCTCCAAAATCTTCTGGAACCTAAGAAGAAACGTGATAAAATAAATGGGCTGACCCAGGAAAGGCTCAGCCTTTCCTGGGGGCTGAGTCTTTCCTGGGGGCTGAGTTTCAGGAAAGCCCACCCAGCTGTCCTTACCAATGGTCCCTGGAGCTCTGTTTATAAATAAATTAGGAAAATAGGACTAATGGATCAGAAGGGTGAAGTGTAAAGCCGTAATATCTGTGTACACGTGTGTGAGTATGAAGCCTACTATTTCAGATACGTCAAGTGTGTTTGGATCAGGGACCTCAGACGTGGCTCATGCATTGCCTCCTCCGGGAAGCCTTCCCTGACTGCCCCCAGCACAGTCTCCAGGATGGATTAGGACTTCCTCCCCTGTAGGCAGCAACCACTCAGCATACCCAGCAGCGCCTTTACCTGGTGTACTTCTCCAGCTGTAAACTTCCTGAGGACCAGCGCTGGTTTTGGTTTTTGGTTTTTTGTCTTCACGGTACAACACCTAGTCCAGGACCTGGCACACACTAGGCCTTCAAGACCTGTGTGCTTGGAAGTGAGGCATCTTAAGACTTTAGGTAGCTGGATGCAGGGTAATTAGTGGTTTATATTCAATTGCTCTGGAGCCAGACTTCTTGGAACAAATAACGCTCTTAGCCTGTAGGAACTGTGGACTCTTAGACCTTAATTGCCTCATCTTTAACATGGGGGCATGACTGACACCTGCTTCTTTGGACTATTGAGTGTTGAATGAGGTAATTATTTCAAGAGCTTAGCCCAGAGTCTGCCACTTAGCTTAGTAGGCAGTCCATAAATAACAGCTAATCTTCCTGTATTGTTAGGTGGGGGGGAACTTTCAGGACAAGAACCAATGAACTCTAGTTCTGTCCCTACTTTACCTCTAAACCAGGTTTTAGAGACCGCCTCATCCTAAATCCTGTTTCTGTGTGGCGTGGTCCAGCTTTCCTGGAAACGACATTCTAGTCACTTACCAGCAATCTGAGCTCTGTGACCAAGGCTCGTGACTGCTCAGTGCTCAGGGAGCCAGTCAGTTTAACTTTGGCATTTCCAAGGAAGCTGACGATATCAGCCTAATTCTGTCCACTTAAGGACAGTGGACGTTATCGCACTTCTGTGCACTTAAGGACTTCTTGCTGGCTGCTGGGTTACAGGATGAACATCAGACAGATGGAGTGTTGTTTGCTTCCTTGGTGCTTCCAAATCTCTAAATACATCACAGATGGGGAATTTCTCAAAATTAACATCCTCCATTACTCACCCCTACCCCCTGCTAAGCCCATTAATTATTACCTCACCAGCTCACAGAACAATTTTATGCGATGGGCAGGCTAGCCTCCCTTTTGTGGATGAGAAATCAAAGGCCCAGAGAAGTTAAGGGAATTCTCAAGGTCACCTTGAGAACAGTAGTGGGGGGGAGGGGCACTGTAGAACTCAGGACTCTGGACAAAGAAACCAGTGTCTTATTTTATAACATGTTTTGGCAATGTTAGAAATATTCCCTTCCTTAAAACCTTTCAGTACTATAGCAGAGACTGCTATATCCATTTTCCCCTCTTTCTTAGTAATAACGCATCCAATTTTTAACCAGGCACGCGGGCAACGGGAGAAAGACTATTTCCCAGCTTCCCTCGCCGATAGATGTGGCTACATGATTAAGTTCTGGCAATGAGAGTAAGTGGAAATGATGTGTATCCCCAAAGGGAGAAAACATATCGTCCCTCCTCCTTTCTGCTGACTGCCATGTAGATATGATAGCTGGCACTCAAGCAGCCATTTTGAACCATGAGGTAGGGGTAAACTCTGTCCTGAGGATGGCAGATGAAAGGTTGAAGGTGCTAGTCCCTGATACCGTGGACAGTCATCCTAGCCTCTGAGGGATCATGCAAACCTTAGTTCATGTGGGGAAGTGATATATTTCTGCCTTGTTTAATAGATTGCTATTTGGGGTTTCTGTCACTTGCAGCTGAACCTAACCTAAACAAAACAAGTGGTTTCTACTGCACTAAGAAAAAAAATCTTAGATACTCAATGAGGGCTGCCATGCCCTGCGTGACCCAGTCCTGGCTTACTTTTTCAGTTTCGTCTTGCATCCCTCTCTCATCCGTACATTTTAACCCCACTCTCCTTTTTTCTCATGCGCTGTTTCTTCTGGGTGGAATGCTATTCACCTGGATAACTCCTGCTCATCATTGGGGTCTCAGTCTATGTGCCCCATATTCAGAGAGGCATTCTTTGACCAAGCTTCTTTTATGCTCTTCCTTTCTGGCACCTGGCTTTCCAATGTGGAAATATATTTTTTATTGCATGGTTAATTGTTTAATGTCTGTCTTAACTACTAGATATTAGCTCTAAGGACTAAGGGACCCAACGCTGTATACCCTGGCTGTACATGCCCACCTGTGGCAGATCGTAGTTTCCAACGATGCTGGTAACAATATTTCCCATCCCACGTACGCTTCTGCAGTGTGATTTTCCACTCTCCCATCAAGGAGTGGAAGCTATTTCTCCACCTCCTTCAATCTGGGTAGGCCCTGTGACAGCTTTCACTCATAGGCTATGGCAGAAGTGACACTGTACCTGTTCTAGGTGTGGCCTTAACTGGGCTGGCAGCTTCCACCTTTGGAAGCCAGTTGCCATGTAAGAAGAGCAAGTACCCTGAGACCACCATGCTGTGTGAAGCTCACGCCAAGTGGAGAAGGCCTGGAGGGTGAAATACCACGTGAGGGGAGAGGGAAAGTCCATGGGGCACCTGCTGTGCGAGGGAGCCGCCCTGGTCGTCTAGCCCAGATGAGCCTTTGGATAACTCTAGCCCCAGCCACGACCTGATGGCAGCCACGTGAGACCCAAAGCAAGGACCCCTGAGCTGAGCCCAGCCAAAGGACACGTTTATAAGAAGTAATGATAAATAGTTGTGTAAAGCCATTTTCTTTCGGGGTGGTTTGTTAGGCAGCGATAGATAATGTGAACCTAGGCACAGAGTAGGCAACTGGTAAATATTTGTCAAATGAATGACGGATAGATTTGTTCTTTTCATTCTTTGATTTCTGGAAGCTAAAGGTCCACAGTAATGCTGAGACAGATCTAGAACCGGTGTGTCTTCTAGGGTGGAGCTCTGGCTCTGGGCCACACCCTTCCTGGAGGCCCGTGATTTGATCCTTGCGAGACTAATGCAGGAGGATGATTTCTCCGCAGGAGTGGGTCCAAGAGTTGAGGACACACGTGGGAGAAAACACTGGGGGTGTCAGCTGGTTGTCACCGGCCTCCTTGCCTCCTGCGGCACATGCCATCTTTAAACCGCCCTAAACACACCTAAAATATCTGAACAAGGGGTGAGATGGGCGGGAAGTTCATGAGATACCAAGAGGTGGTGGTGAGACTCAGCGTGAACGATGGCCACGGCTGTCTCTGGGCAGTGGGGTTATAGGCTGTTTCAAATACTTCTTCTTTTTGCTCATCTGCATTTCCCAAATACCCTTCAAAACAGCTCTTACTGTTTTACTAAAAATAAGAAATATATTTGTATTTAAAGACTTCATTTGTGCTCTGAACTTTGCAGAAGGTGAAAACAACCAAACCAAACTGAGATAAGACAAAACAGCTACACAGAACTCAGGCCCCAAAACTTCATTCTCAGCAGCCAATTGTTTTCTAGTCTTAAAGGCCATTATTTCAGGAAATAAAGAAATAAACATACCCCAACATAGCTTATAAAGGACAAACAAGAGTGAGCGTCAGAGCGGGGTGCAAAGGGGGAGGCGGCAGCCTGGAAACCAGGTACAGAGCATGCCCCCGTCTTTATTCTTTCGTGGAAGATTCGGTTTGCTCAGCTTGGGCCATCAGTGCCCCATCTAGCAGCATCCTGGAGTCATCAAGCTCCCTGATTTATAATTATCCAGCTTTACGTTGCTCTTTGGAAACTAGTTTCGTCATGATGCTCCTTGGTGTGATTAATTATACCTTATTAAGAGACTAACATATATTCTCTAGAAATGTAACCTTTTCTAATTTGGGGGGAGTAATTTTCAGCACAGCCAGCTCAGGAAGCACGTTAATACTGAATCACCAACAGAGAATCACTGCTCCTAAAGTGGGCAGCTAAATCTGATGAGTAAGAAAACCCAAAAGCAACAACAACAAAAAACTTGACAAATTAGCTTGGGAAGGGAATCACTGTCTTTTCAATAGGATCTCCCAGGATTCTCCTAAGGGCAAGTTCAAGACTGTTTAACCTCATTTTATTCAAAAGACATGTATTGACTCTTGCTTGTTACGCCTGGAGCTAGTTGGGCGACTGGCTCCCGGTAACACATGGTATTCATTTATTCATTCATTCACTCATTCTGTAAGAAGTTAGTCAGCACCTATTCTGTGTCAAGCATTGCTCTACGCCTAGATTCTTGTGTTACATCAATGAATAAGACAGACATAAATCCCTGCCCTGGTGAGCTTACATTCCAGTGGGAGGGGAGAAGAACTATAAACCTTATACATAAGCAAATGATAGAGTACATTAGAAGGTGGCAAGTACTGTGGAAAATAAGGGAATAGTAACAGGATAAGGGGTATCAGAAGGACCTGGTGTGTGTGTGTGTGTGTGTGTGTGTGTGCACGAGAGTTTATAGTTTTGCAGTTATTAAATAGGGTGGTGTAGTGGGTTGAATAATGTCTGAAAGAAATGTCTGAATCCTAACCCCTGGAACCTGTGAAAGTGACCAACCATATTTGGGAAAAGGGTCTTTGCAGATGTAATTCAACTAAGGGTCTTGCATTCGAGTTCTCTAGAGAAACAGAACCAACAGGATAGAAATAGAAATAGAAATAGATATAGGTATATAGATGGAGATGGAGATAGGAGTTGTAGATAAGAAGAGATTTATTATAGGAATTAGCTTACACAGTTATGGAGGCTAAGATGTTCCATGATCGGCCGTCTGCAAGCTGGGGAGCCAGGAAAGCCAATGGTATAATTCAGTCTGAGCCTGAAGGCCTGAGAATCAAGGGGCTGATGTCTTAAGACCGATCCGAGTCTGAAAGCCCAAGAACCAGGAGCGCTAATGTCCGAGGGCAGGAGACGATGGATGTCTTAGCTCAAGGAGAGAGAAAGCAAATTTGCCCTTCCTCCACCTTTTTGTTCTATTCGGGTTCTTGACAGCGCGGTGGGTAGTGGCACGCTCCTGTTGGGGAGGGTCCTCTGCTTTACTCACTCTACTGATTCAAATGCTAATCTCGTACAAAAAAGAGGTGTGGCTGGATTTGAATCCGGACATTCTGGCTCTGAGGCTAAGGCTATAAAGTCCTACATTCTCATCAGTGGTGGACAGTGATTCCTCAACAAACCTGAAAGCTCCTATTTGCAAAGAATTACAGTGTCACAGTTGGTGCATATATACATACACACATGGCACAGAGCTGCCAAAGGTGAAACAGTGTTGAGTTTTGAATTTTAGTGCATTTGCTTATGTGTGTGTTTTAACTTCCCTAACCCTGAGCAGATGTGTTGCAATATGGAGCAGACTGTTTCCAAGATGGTTATGACAATATCTGGCAAGCCCTTTGCCTCTCCTCCAAGGACAAGAATATGAAAAGAATGTATATACATAAAATACATATATATACATATGTATGTATAACTGAATTACTTTGCTGTACAGCAGAAACTAACACAACACTGTAAATCAACTATACTTCATTAAAAAAAAATAAAAGAGGGACCATCACTAAAAGTTATACAGAATCAAAAGAATAATAAGGAACTGTTATAAAAAATCTTATATCCATAAATTCAAAATCTTCAATGAAAGGGACAAATTCCTTGAAAGATACAATCGACCAAAGTTCATTTAAGAAGAAATATAAAACTGGAATAGCTCTATATCTATTAAATGATGTGAATTCGTAATTTAAAACATTTCTACAGGGCTTCCCTGGTGGCGCAGTGGTTGAGAGTCCGCCTGCCGATGCAGGGGACGCGGGTTCGTGCCCCCGTCTGGGAAGATCCCACATGCCGCGGAGCGGCTGGGCCCGTGAGCCGTGGCCGCTGAGCCTGCGCGTCCGGAGCCTGTGCTCCGCAACGGGAGAGGCCACGACAGTGAGAGGCCCGCGTACCGCAAAAAAACACATTTCTACGAGGAAAAAAAAGAGATAGAGTCTATTTCCCTTCCCGTGGATCTTGCTCCAGCTAATTAGAAAATGGTGGAAATGACATTCGGGAACTTCCAAGGCATTCCTTAAGCCGCTTTTAGTTTCTGCTTTCACCTAGGAAGAGCAGCCACCATGGAGAGAACTCGAGGCTATTCTGCTAAAGAGAGAGGACGCCTGGAGAGAGAGGCCTTGGAGGACCAGACAGAATGAATCCAGAGAGGCCACAGGGAGAAGCACGGAGCATTCCAGACAGATGGGTGAAGCCATCTCGGATCTTCCAGCCCAGCTGACCTGTCAGCTGAATGCAGCTGGTGGAGTGAAGGAGCCAATGCCACATGAAGTAGAGTCTTCACACAGAGCCCTGCCCAAATTCCTTACCACAGAAACATGAACAATAATAAATGGTGGTTGTTTTAAACCATTACATTTTGGGTGGTTTGTTATACAGCAACACATAACTGATAAAGTCTATCCGAATCCCCTCTTTCTATTCCTGAGGAATGGAAGAAGTCAAGATTGAGCCTTTTACCCTGACTCACAAACCTGCGAAAGACCTGGAAGGCCTGGGCTGACCCGCTCTGTCTCCACTTATCTTCATGTACCCAATAAAGGAGATCTAACTTCGTTAAAAGCTACTGCTCTGACACCAAAATATTATCAGTGGATTTCTCTGGAAGATGTGGTTATAGGTAATTGCCTGCATTTTTCAATTTTTCTAGAATTAGCAAAAATTGCTTCAATAATGAGGGCAGATATGCCATAGCTCTCTTCCATAATTACGGCAGCCACTCCCAATCCTTTTCTTCTTTCCTGTAGGGCCTTAAAGAGACAGGTACTCACTTTCCTAGTCTCCCTTGCAGCTTGAGGTGACCAGGCAACCAAGTATTATCCAATAAGATACAAAGGCAAGACTGCTGAAGGGCTTTTGAGCAACAGTTTTCCTTTCTGGAAAAACAGAAAAGAAAAAAAGAGCTACACAGGAGAACTTTCTCTTGCTCTCCTCCCCATGCTTCCTGGCTTCGGATGTGGTTATTTAAGATTGGGATGTTTGAAGCTCCAGTACCCATCTTGTAACCATGAGGCAATAAGTCTATAGATTAAAAAAATGTCTGCTTAAGAAATAAAAGAACAGAAGGATGGAAAGCACCTGGCTTCTCCATATCTTGGTATCACCAATAGTTGCGAAACAACCCTGAGATTTTCTACCTGTTCACTCCTTGTTAACTGACAAATGTATTGATACTTACGGCTTAAACCACTGTAAGATTTTTTTATTACTTGCAGCTGAAAGCATTCCTAGCTGATACAATAATCCTGTGGGTATTTAACATTCCATTACCTGTACTAATTTTTTTCCACGTAGCTAAATCCAATTTCTCGCACTTGTAAATTAATCCTTTTCCTCTTATTTTGTCTCAGCGGAGACAAGGACTTGCTGGTAATCCATCTTTGCATTGTTAAACCTGTTAGATATGTAATGGCTCTTGTCAAGGGTTAAACTTTAGTTACAATCCAGTTTATGGGACCTATTTGTCTATCTTCAGCTGTGGTGGTGATAATGTCACTACTATGTAAAACTCCTGGAGGCTTTGGTAGAAGTGGGTAGGTGGCATGTGTCCTGTTGCCTTTCATCTTGGCTTCCCCAAGCAGGATGGCATCATGCCCTCACTGGCCACTACACCCCCGTACAAGTAGGCACACTCAGGAAGGCACGCAGAAGGTCTGCACAATTCTCCAGAAGCAAAGGTAAGGGAAAACCCAGGTTAATCTCAGCCACAGTGACCTAAACCATTTAGAAAACCTAAAATAGTTTTCTACCTTTATTTTAACTTTAAGTTATGGCAATTTGCAACATATACAAAAATAGAAATGTATTACACACCCTCACGTACCTAGCATTCAGCTTCAACGATTATTAAATCATGACCTTTCTTTTTTATACTATACACCTCCCCACTTAACTATTTCCCATATTCTTCTTTTTTTTTTTAAATTAAAATTTTAGCCATGCCTCGAGGCTTATGGGATCTTAGTTCCCCGACCAGGGACTGAACCCGGGCTCCTGGAGGTGAGTGCCGAGTCCTAACTGCTGGACCACCAGGGAATCCCCTTCCCGTATTCTTTTGAAGCAAATCCCACACATATCATTTCATCTATATACATGTCAGTACGCATCTCTAAAAGCTAATGAGTCTTTAAAAAATATAACCACAATATCATTAGTACACTTAAAGATAGTTCCTTAATACCATCAAATATTCTGTCAGTGTTCAAATTTCCACCGATTATCTTTTTAAGATTGATTATATTATATATCATGGTTTTTAGTTGACACAGAAGTAGCACATACTCATTGAAGAACTTTGGGAAATCATGAAAAAGCACATAGAAAACAATTTGGACTCATGTTCCCAGAGCTAACGCCAGTCTCTATGGTACCATGTATGATTAGAAAAAGATGGCCCTTCCCGGCAGGGCCAGCCCTGTGCCAGGGTGTCAGCCACTGCTGTTCTCCCAAGGAGATGCTCTTGCACGGTGCACAAACTGGCCATTGTGTGTTCATGGCCCTGAGTATTTCATCGATGTCTACATTTTGGAGTATAGCTTTCCAGATTTTCAATGGATATATACCTACTTTTGCATAATTGTTTTCATACTGTACATTCTGTTTTGTAAGCAGCTTTTTTCACTTAATAGAAGACCACAAACATTTTCTCATGTCATTAAATTTGCTTCCAAAGCGTGATGTTCTGTGGCTGCCTAGGGGTACGCTGTGTGGCTGTACTGTAATTGGTTTAAGCAGTGGCCAGTTGTTTAGACCTATTGCCTTTGCAGTGCAGTGCCTGCCTTTGGTAGATAAAACACAGGCAAGAACATTATGTCCTTCTCAGGAGGAACATTAAAACACACAGGGGAGTCTCTGCACACACACTGAATGATCATGACGTTTTAAATTGGTTCTACCCATTGGTTTGGGAAGAAAGCAAAGGTATGGTTCCATTTAGTTCAACTCATGCCTATGGGGAAGGGAGCATTGTCCCTTGATGTATTTAGATTCCTAGCAATTCCACAGTAAACAAGAAGCTTTGGTGAAGAGGAGTGAGGCAAGAAAATAGAACACGTCTATGAGAACAGTTACTCCCAAAGTTACGCGACCAGGAGATTTGGGGTTTGGGCGACTGACCTCAGCCAATGTGTGAGGCTGACAGAAAGCAGTGGGCTCAGGGGTTCTCATGGACCAGTATTGTGGGTGTTAGTGCACGAACACAGCCACCCCTGGATGCAAACCACCAACTGACTGTAAGAAACCCCACAGACTCGGGAGCTGGCCCATGGATTCTTGGAAAATTGCCAGCGCTTGAGAATTAAGAAAAACATTAAGGTTAATTGCAAAGCATCCATTTGCCCAAACCCCCAGCTCACAGTCAGGCCAAGCTTAAGCCACAGTACTTTTTTTTTTTTTTTTTGCAGTATGCGGACCTCTCACTGTCGTGGCCTCTCCCGTTGCGGAGCACAGGCTCCAGACGCACAGGCTCAGCGGCCACGGCTCACGGGCCCAGCCGCTCCGCGGCACGTGGGATCTTCCCGGACCGGGGCACGAACCCGCGTCCCCTGCATCGGCAGGCAGACTCTCAACCACTGCGCCACCAGGGAAGCCCGAGCCACAGTACTTTTATGCCAGCTCTTATCTTCTGTACTAAGTCCACTAAATGAAAGGCCTCAGTTTAATGAAGTCATTGGGACAGGGTGAGCTCAGAGAGTAGATGTAAACCAGGAATTCCTAACCCCAGAGGCCACTCCCATGGGTCACAGAATTTGATAAGTGCCTTGAAATCCCTCAGAGGGGAAGTCCACTTACATGCAAATGATCAGAATTATGTTGGGCAGCCTAAAGAAGGATTAGAAGGAAAAGTCCTCCAATATTACATCAATCCGTAAATTAAAGTTCAGAAGTTGATAAGGAACCCAGGGCGTCTCTGGAGGGCACTCCTCCGGATAGGAGGAGGTACAGAGTGCCAGGCCCTACTCAAAGGCGACTTGCACACTAAACATGGTCTGGTAGGTAATCAGGAGTCCAGACCCATAATGAGCCATCTCTCATCACTTCCAAGGAGCTGCGATTTCACCCAGAATTTCACTCACCTCTCACATCAGAAATGCTATTGGATGATGTATTAGTTTCCCAGGGCTGCTGTAACAAAATACCATAAGCTGGATGACTTTAAACAACAGAAGTGTATTCTCTCACAGTTCTGGAGGTTAGAAGTTTGAAATCCAGGTGTTGGCAGGGCCATGTTCCCTCCAAGCCCCTACAGGAGGACAATTCCTTGCCTCTTCCCGTTTTAGTGGCTTCTTCCGGCTGTTCCTTGGGTTGTGGCTGTGTAATTCTAATGCCTGCCTCATCTTCAAGTGGCTGACTTTCCTCTATGTGTGGCCCTCTATCTACATTTCCCTCCTCTTATAGGAAACCATCATATTGGATCAGGGTCCCCGTAATGACCACATCTCCACTTGATTCCATCTGCCGAGATTCTATTTCCCAATAAGGTCACATTCACAGGCACCGGAGGTTAGGACCTCAACATTTCTTTCGGGGGATACAATTCAACCCATAACAGATAGAAAGTCAAAGGTCTGGGGTTATAGATGCAGCTTCATTGCCAATTGCTGTGTGATCTCGAGCAAGTCACTTACCATCTCTGGGCCCCAGATGCCACAGGTATCCTTGCTGCCTGCAGATTCAATGCAGTATGAATAAAAGCCTAATTTATTGCAGATTGGTAAAAGAGAAAGGACTCACTGTGGAAAGGGTCTGCCAGGGTGGGAGCAGTATCACAGCTCTGAGAGGCAATGCCAAGTCAGGGTGGAGAGGGCTGTGGAATGCACTTCCTAGCATGGCAGATCTGGTACCTCGAGTGCGGAATCAAGGGCACAGGATCCCTCCAGCAGCCAGGCCCTCAAGTAAAGAATCATCAGCAGAATTGCCATGCTCCTCCCTCAGGTACCCAGGGCTGCTAACCGCCGGGACAGCATCCATGATCATCAGTCCTAGAGCCCAGAGAGCACAGTCCATGACTCTGGGCTTCCAAAGCTCATCATGAAGCCAGCACTAACAGGTGAGACCCACTCAGCTCCGACAACTCAGTGTAATCAATCCAATTACATACATCTCCCCCTTAGCCCAGCTTAAATATTTAGACAGCCACAGCGAATATGCGTTCCAAATGCAGAGACTGGGAGTAGGTGAAAGGGTTTTAGCTCTGGGTGAGATTGAGGGAACTTGACATGTTATTGAATCGAGGGCCGCAGAAGGTGAAGCCGGGCAGTTACACATCCCAGGAATGCGGACGTAGCGCTCAGTGTGTATCTGAGGCCGACAGGGTTTAACAGTCTCCATCTGGGAACAATCACCCGCCAGCGGCAGGCCGATCCGCCGGGAGGGCTGCCCTGGCTGCACGCCCCCTCCCCCTACCAGGCCCTCTTCCTTCCCTCCCTGTGCAGCCGT
This sequence comes from Aethalodelphis obliquidens, assembly GCF_003676395.1. Classification (NCBI taxonomy): domain Eukaryota; kingdom Metazoa; phylum Chordata; class Mammalia; order Artiodactyla; family Delphinidae; genus Aethalodelphis; species Aethalodelphis obliquidens. Next base: position 3,570,713 of record NW_020837950.1, on the reverse strand, counting down.
GGGCTGTGGACTCCGAGTGGGGTGGGGAGGTGGGGAGGACGCGAATGTCCCCGTTACTCTGCGGGACCGGCTGCACGCGGGAGTCCCGGAGAAGGCAGGGCTGGGGGCCGGCTCACCGAATGCCTGCAATTCCAGGAGCAGCGGGCTGAGGAAAGAATCCATTCTCCCCCCGTCCGGGAGACCTGGGTGGAATGCCACGGGGGGAAGGCCGTCTGGGATGCCAATGGCTCACCCGGCCGGCTGCAGCGGGCGGCAGTGAGGCCGGTGAGGGTAGGGGAGATGTGTTCACGTCCCGTCCCGTTTCGTACCTCTGGCTTTCTTTGTGCGAATGGGGGAGGGGGCTTTCATCTGTGAAGTTCAAAGCGCCGTGCACGAATTTCCTCTGCTAATCCTCACTCTGATCTGAATTTTGTTGTGTAACCAAACTGATTACAGGAATCTGGTGAATCGGGCGAGGCTGGGCCCCTCGGACAGGCTTCCTCAGGCTTTGCCCCAACGAGGCCCGCCAGCCCTGGGGCAGGGCAGTGGAATGGGGAGGCTGATTTATGGCCTGGAGACGCTCGGAGGAGGAAGGAGGCTCCGGGAGCAGGTCCCATAGCCCAGCATAGCCCTGTTTTATACATGATGCTGAGGGTAGCCAGTGTGCGAAGACAGATATATGACTTCAAAATCTTCCTTCTGTGCCCCCGAATGACAGCTCTGACTACCTCCTGGTTAGCGCCACAGACCCTTCAAACACAAGCTCCCCAGCACTAAAGTCAGTATCTCCTCGCACCCTACTTTCTCCGGCCGGTCCTGCCCTTACACCCGGGGTCCTGGGACCTCTGCCCCAGGGCACTTGGAGGCCCCCCTCTCCTGCTGACTTTTGGCTGTGCCCCTTCCCACTGGGACGTGCTGACCCCCAAACCACCTTATGTTCCCAGGCCCTAGAATTCCCCGCTCAAACAGCGTCACGCTTCTCCCCGAGTCTGCGAAGGCCTCTGGGCCGGGTCAGTCCCCCAGAGGATGCTTTCTGCTTCAGGAGAAGCTGTTCGTGTGACCGGTGGTGTGCAGGGGCTGCGTGGGCCGGAGTGTCCACATGCCTGACTCCTCATGATGCGGGGGAAGGGGCAGGCTTCAGCCACGGGCCCTGGCCTGTTCCGCTGTGTTATCCAGCCCTGGGATACACCACCAGCCAGCTTCTGAAGCCGGGAACCCTGAGCCAGAAACCCGCCTCAGGTCTGGATCCCTCCTCCTGTTCCAAACAGACGATCGTCACCAACCAGTCACCACGTTCTCTGGACGCCACCTCCAGGATGCCTCTCGTATGCCTCCCTTCTCACCATCCAAGCTGCCTCTGCCTCTCCTGCTCTCCTGGATGGAGGAACAGGCTCGTTGCCGGTTTCCCTGCCCCCACACTTGCCCCTCTCCAATTCCTCCTCTGCACTGTGGCCACAAGGATCTTTCATCCTCTGATCTTGTGACTTCTTTGTTATTCACAGTCTGAATAACCCCTGCTTGAACTTCAGCTCTCAACTTGGAGGTCACCCCTGTGGAAGCCTTCCTGACACTCCTGGATAGGGTCAAAAACCTGCCGAGGAACTGCCAGGGAGCCTCACACACTTGGCCCCCAGCACCTCTCCATCATGTATTACCAGTGCCTGTGAATTTCCTATACTGTGAGCACTGCGAGGGCACTGACATTGCATGTGTTGGTTCCCAGGTCCACAATACCTAGCGCAATGTCTTGGGCAGGTTAGATGTTAAACAAATATTTGTTGAATGAATAAAGGATCCAGACTGATGGTGTCTTTGCTAAGACTAGGTCCTAGGTCTCTTGTCAGAGCCAGGTAACTTCTCAGACCAAGAGTTGAGGGGAGTTTAAACATGGCTGTTAAGCTAAAGCATCCTTAGACATGTTCTGACATGGAACAAACTCTATTAGAATTCCTCTGTAGGAGAGTATAGTATAACAAAGATGGGAGAAATCTTAACATTCTCTGGGGGAATATTTGAGCAACAAGTAAATACGGTGCTTTATGAAGTGTTTTTTTTTTGCTACGTGGGTGTGCAAGTTTGGGGCCAGAGCAGAATTGCTCAGGACAGAAAACTGGAGGCTGTGCTGCTACTAACAGTCCTCATTCTCCCCTTTCCCTCAAACCACTCTCAGTGTCTCCGTAGGTAACACAGCGTCCTCTGCAGTCAGGAACAGCTGTGTGGCTGAGCTCTGGCTATTGAGATGTAAGCAGAGCTGTTGTATGGGACTTCTGGGAAGGCTCTGTAAAAGGTAGAGCGTGTGAATGCTCTTTTTGCCCTTCCTTGGTTCCTCCTTCCTGTTGCCTGGCATGTGGATGTAATGGCTGGAGCTCCTAGCAGCCATGTTGGATCATGGAGCAAACTTGAAGGATAAAAGCAATGAACTAGGATGGTGGAGCAGAGAGCTAAAGAGTTTGTGGAGCTACGACAGAAGCCCTCTAGACTTCTTTTATGTAAGAGAGGAATAAACCTCTTCTTGAAGGTACCGCTAAGATGAGCAATTAAGCGCTATTTCTTTTTTTTTTTTTTTTTTTGTGCGGGGGCCTCTCTCCCCCGGCCCCTCCCCCTGCGGTGGACAGGCTCCGGACGCGCAGGCTCAGCGGCCATGGCTCACGGGCCCAGCCGCTCCGCGGCATGTGGGATCTTCCCGGACCGGGGCATGAACCCGTGTCCCCTGCATCGGCAGGCGGACTCTCAACCACTGCGCCACCAGGGAAGCCCTAAGCACTCTTTCTAATTGAGTCAGGAGCCAAATGGTTAGCTTGCCTGGGGTGCCTCAGTTGGGTGTGCTCCTGATTCCCAGCCCAAGGCTCTCTTACTTTTTCTTCCTTTACTTCCCTCTTCCCGTGCTGGCACAGCCCCAGGAACCCAACGATTCCTACGGGCTGCCTATAAGCAATTCCCTTCCAACTTGGCAAGGTGCACCCGGGCTCAGGTAGTGCACTTGCATGCAGCAGGAGATGGAGTGCCAAAACTATTACTAGTAGGGGAAATGCAAACATAAGCAAGACTCTACAAATGTTGTAAACAAAGACTCTTTCTCAGAAGTTTGGGGCTTCTCGTCACTACGGAACCTGTTTCCTGGAATAAACAGATGACATGTGATTGTTTTCTTGAAATTGTAGACAAAGAACACCACCAGGATAGGCTGTTCAGAGCACTCTGTACAGCTCTTGCAGGGACTCAGGGTGTAAAGGAGAAGTGGGGGGACTGGAGAAGATACCCGTGTTCCAGTGGGAAAGGGAAACAGAGTAAGGGGAGCGAGGGCAGCCTTGCCACCTCCCAGCCCCTTCACCTCCTGTGCGGATACCCCCCCTTCTGACAGTGCCATCACACTTCCTGTAAGGGCCTCAGCGGTCACCGGGCCTCTCAAATGTGCGGCTGTGGAGTTTTCCCCACTCTCAGAGCCTGGAAGGGAGGGCTGTTCACGGACTACTGTGAGAGCACCTCCGAGGACAGGAGCCTGAGGGCTTTGAGAAGTGGGGCGACTTGCCCAAGATCACAAAGCTAATTGGCAGGGTCAATTCAACAACAACAATAATAACAGCAACCAAGAGCTATATTATTGCTAACACAACATGAAATAAAATATACCTTAATTTGTGACAGACGTTCTTCTGTGTACTTTACCCATTTCAACTCCTTTAACCCTCAGAATGACCTCATGGGGCACTCAGATACCCATTTCACAGATGAGGAGACTGAGGCACAAGTAGGTAAAACTTGCTCCCGAAGCCAACCTGCTGGTTCCTGGCAGAACCAGGATGGAGGGCCTCTCACTCCAGTGTTCCTTCTACCACAGCACAGGTGCTTTTAAAAAAGGCCTCCAAACTAGAGTAATTTCTGAAAAGGCAAACTCTTTTAGTGTCTTCCTGTGATGGCATGCCTCCGTCTGCATAGGACTGGGAGAGGGAGAGAATTCAGTGACAGGCGGGACTCACAAGTGGTGCAGGGGGACAGGGCCCAGAAGCAGAGAAAGCTTTGCTTCCTCCCTCCCTGCTCTGCTCTCATCCTCTTCTGCGGCACAGAGCGCCTGGATGGGCAGCTTGGCAGGTAACATTCCCACGGGGTGGTGTGAGCAGGTGACCTTTGCATATCTCCGCTTGGGGACCGGTGACCCTTTGAACAACAGGGGCACTGATAAAAGCTGGGGCCTTATTTTTACAGACAGGATCCTGTTTGAAATGCCCGAGAGGGCTGTGTGTGAAGCTTGACTGATAGCAGGTCTGTGGGGACTCATTCATACAACCTATTATCACCCCCTACTTTATCTCTCTTGAAAATGTAGGTTTTTGATGTGATTGTTTAAATTTGAGTATCCCTGTATTTATGATTCTGAAACACCAAGGGTGGGGGGCTTCTGGAGATCAGTGACATTCCCTGCAACAGGTGAGTGCTCGGGGAATGTAAGAATGGATCTGGCCCAGGCCATTAGGGAGACACCCCTACGTCCAGTGGGGAGGCCCATGCCCAGCGTGCTTTGTTTGACAAATATTACTGAACCCCTTCTCTTTTGCATCTCGACCCACTCCCTGTATGATCTCATAGCTTGAGTGACATCTTTTCACCCATGACTCCCAAAATTATATCCAAGTCACTCAACACTTCCACTTGGATGTCCAGTGTCCAGTGGACATTACACACCAACATGTCCAAACGGAGCTCCCATTGAACATGAAAACGAAAATGCCTTACCCACAGCTTCCCCATGTCAGTTAATGGCAACCATCTTTCAAGATTTCAAGCCAAAATCCTTGCAGCCAACCTTGACTTTCTCTCTCTCAAACCTGATATTCAGATTCTCAGAAAATCCCACTGGTTTGAATTTCAAAATATTTCCAGGATCTGACCACTCTCACCACACTCCCTGCTACTGCCCTGGTCCAAGCCTCTCTCTTCTCTCACTTGGATTATTGCAGTGGCCTCTGGTTGGCCTCCCAGCTTCCACTCTTGGTCTCTTCGTCTACTCTCAACATGGCCGCCAGAACAAACCTGTTAAAACGAAAGTGAGATCATGTCAGGCCTCTGCTCAGAACCTTCCAGTGGTTTCTTAACTCCCAGAAGGAAGGCATAGTCTTGCTGGATGTCCAGGTGCCCTGTGGTTTGCTCCCTCCCTCCCCATTCCATCACAGACCTCCTCGCCTGCCCCCCACCCAGCGCTGCTCTGCTCCAGCCTCCTTCCTCCTGTAGCGCCGGGACCACATCAGAGCCCCGGCACTGACGCTGCCTCCTGGAACCGCCCCCGACGCTCTCCCCACCTTGTCCACCCCCAGCTCCCTCACCTCCTTCAGGTACTTTCTCAGCGAGCTCTCCCTGACCAGCCTCTCTAGGATTTTACCTTCTGCTTGCACTTTATTCCCCCTTCCCCCGCCAAGGTAGACACTGTTGTCGCCGCACCCAGATTGTTTCCTGGGCCAGTGCACTCACCCCAAGCTGCTGTGAGTGTGGCCGCCAATGGCTCCGAGATGCCCTGCTTCTCTGGGGAATTGTCCTCTACCAACAGGCTCTGCCTTGGCTGAAAAGTTACAGCCCCTTCCTCACCCAACCCAGGGCAGCCCACAGCCAATGACTGAAAGATAAGGGGACCCAAGGTGCTGGCTTTCATGCTTCAAGGTGGGGACAATTGTGTAAGAGTTATATGAATACTCCAGAGTCTCTCGTGGATCAGACCTAAGCCCACATTCTTCTTGACTTTTTTCCATTCATTATCTGCTTCCTTCACTCCCTTTCATCTAAGAACTCTCGCTCAAAATAAATGAACAAACAAAACAAAAAAACCCACCTTCACCAAATCCCTGTCTCAGGCTCTGCTTCTAGGGAACCCAACCTAAGACCTTCCTGTTGTTTTTTTCTTCTTCTTAGTGCTCACTTAACATAACATATATTTAACTTTGTCCATCTCTCTCTCACTAAGATGTCCATCCAGGAGGGAAGTCACTCTGTCTGCTTTGTCCCCTGCTGCATCCTCAGTAGATAAAACAGCACCTGGTATATAGTAGGTGCTCAGCAAATGTATGTTGAAGGAATAAATGAGTCCTCAGGCCTCTATGCATCCCAGGACTTGCACAAATCCTGACCTTGGTGGTCAAGCCAGGAGTCTTGAACTGCTAATGCTGTCGCCCACAAGCTCATTCCACCTTCTCATCTAATTTCTCCAGCCTATGAAAGCTGGCTTCTGATCCCAGTGTGCTATTCCTCCCTATCTTGGATGATCTGCCAGTAACCCAGCTTACTTGCTTGTTTGTCCAAAGGCATCTGTCAGCTCCTCTTGGGACTACTGGCCTCCCACAGTCTGCCCACTCAGGTCTCAGTCAAATGATAAGGTAAACAAGGGAAGTCTATTCATCTGCCTCCAGATGGGATCTGAAAACTAGGTGGATGAAGAAAGGTACTCGGTAGAAGGCACCCAGGTGCAGCTGTGCTTCCTCATTGGGGTGAGGGATCAGAACGCGTGGCGGAGATAGGAACGGCCACGGGCAAGGGGGAAAGCTCCTTTTTTCCTGAGCTGGAGCCCTGCCAAAGCCAGCTGAGGGCCATTGCCTAACTCATTCTAGAGGTTAATTCTGGCACATTTCACAGGGGTGTCTTAGGGCTGTGTTCCAGCAAGGCTGCATTGCTGCCAGCCAGGAGTGACTAAGGAACTGGAGATGCGGAATCAGTCAGGTGGGGCTCAGATCTTGAAGTTTCTGTGCTATTGACTCGTCAGCGACCTAGTTACCTTCCTGGGCTTGGTTTCTGGGCAGTATATGTTCTTTGGTTTCAGTAATAGCAAACAACACTGTTTTCTGTGAGGGCATTTCCTGGCTGTGGGCTGCCCTGGGTTGGGTGAGGAAGGGGCTGTAACTTTTCAGCCAAGGCAGAGCCTGTTGGTAGAGGACAATTCCCCAGAGAAGCAGGGCATCTCAGAGCCATTGGCGGCCACACTCACAGCAGCTTGGGGTGAGTGCACTGGCCCAGGAAACAATCTGGGTGCGGCGACAACAGTGTCTACCTTGGCGGGGAAAGGGGAATAAAGTGCAAGCAGAAGGTAAAATCCTAGAGAGGCTGGTCAGGGAGAGCTCGCTGAGAAAGTACCTGAAGGAGGAGAGGGAGCTGGGGGTGGACAAGGTGGGGAGGGCATCGGGGGCGGTTCCAGGAGGCAGTGTCAGTGCCGGGGCTCTGATGTGGTCCCGGCGCTACAGGCAGAGGAAGGAGGCTGGAGCAGAGCAGCGCTGGGTGGGGGGCAGGCGAGGAGGTCTGTGATGGAATGGGGAGGGAGGGGGCAAACCACAGGGCACCTGGGCATCCAGCAAGACTATGCCTTCCTTCTGGGAGTTAAGAAACCACTGCAGCCTGGTTCTCCATCAGTTCTGGGTAAACCTAGTTTCCTTCAACACATTTACTTTTGCTTCAGTTAAGCACAAACTCTGGAGTGAGAAAACTGGATTCAAATCCCAGTTCCACCACTAGCTAGTTCCACAATCTTGGGCAAGTTGCTTAAGCTCTCTGTACCTCTATTTCCTCCTCTGTAAGAATGTGTACAACCGGACATACTAGTACCTACCTTATAGGATTACTGGGAGGATTTAATAAGTTAATATACAGCAACACTCAGAATTGGTCAGCCTTATTTAATATGGGGGTGGGGGGACCCTAAAGGGTGTGAATACCAGAAGGGGAGGCTCATGGGACCATCTGGGAGACCAGTTGCCATGTTCCTCGCAAGGAAACCAGTGTGTGGTTAGGAAGGAGGATTAGATGCTGCAAACCCCAAACAGAACACCACACACACACACACACACGCGCGCGCACACGCACACACACACACAGACCAGATATCTACTGGTTTCCTACCAGTAAAATGGGGAAATACTTGTATCTACCTTGCAGGGCTGTCCTGAGAATTACTGTGGAGCTGGTTGCTTGGCACGCTGAAAGCAATAAACAGATGTTAGTTGTTGTAGTTGTTTGTTATAGTTATCAATTTGCTAGTCCCTTTCTGCCCTGATTGAATCCACCCTGTCAAGTTTCAGCTGTGCTTTTGCCCTAATTGGCATCTGCTACCTTCACTTCTCATTTTCTGGCCCCTCGGCCCTCAGCACCCGCTGCAACCATGGCAACTGTCCTGCTGCCCTCCTGTCACCTGGTCCACGTCACCTCCTCCTTCCTGAGAATGTGTGAGCGACTCAGGCTACCTTTCCTTTTCTCTCTTTGAATCCTTCTCTCTACCCAATTTCTCATCTTCCCCTTAATCATTTCTCCCTGTGAGTAACTGGTGTAAGTTATCCCCTGGAATTTCTATCTGTACTAGATGTTAATAGGTCTTAGAAAAGAGGAACCCTAAAATCCTTCCGTGGCACTCTCAGTAGATGCAGAAGCGGGGCTTACTCGTGTAAAACGTAATGAACGTTACTATACTCTCTAAGATAAATGCATTATTTTGTGATTTACAAAATAATTTCATATTCACCAAGGGGCAAAATTCTGTCCTGGTAACACAGTAAGAGCTGTTTAAATTCTAATATCCCACTGAAGTTGCATGACGTTGAGCTCTTGGAAGGTCGGCCCTAGGGGCTGGGTGATCTCCTAGACTTTATGGAGTGTGTGGTGAGTTTAAGTGCTACTGTTTTTAGATTTTAAATCCTGCAGGCTCTACTCTGAGAATCCATTGCTTGCACGATGGGCAGTACACAACCATTCATTCATTCAATTATTCTTAACAAGTGCACTAAAGAATCAGCTAGGAATCACTTACCATGCTGGGTGCTGTGTTACAGCAGTGAATAAGGCCGACGCCGTCCCTGCGTTCATGGAGCTCAGGGTTTGCAGTGCTGATGGTGTGGAGGAGGTGAAAAAGATATTAAACTAATAATTACGCAAATATTTAATTCTGTCGTTTCACTCTGGTGGTTGCAGAGGGCAGAGCACAGGAGGTGAGGAGACTGGTTCACAGAATATCTGACCCCCTTCCTCTGCCCCAACTTGCGCTGCCTTGTTCCACTCTCCCTGCCAGACCCCTGAAGACCGTACGCCAGGAGAAGGTCGGAGGCGAGGGCACAGGGAGAAACTCTAAGATACTTTTATACCCTTTCCCTCCCCGCCTGGGTGGTAGCTGCTCTATGATTCTAACTCCCACCAGGCAGGCCTGCTTTGGTTTTCGCTCCTGTCTGGGGGCTCCCGCCTCGGCTCTGGTTCTCCCATCTCCCTTCACCCCACACCTCCCCAGCCTTCAGGTGGTAGCTGCTTCCTATTGTTGCCAATTCAGGACTGTCTCACCCCTGTAACAAATTCCTCGGCACGCACTCCCTGTTTGAAATCCACAGTGGCTTTTCTTTGCCTAGCTGGACTCAGACTGATGGAACGACTGTATTTTCAGCCCCGTCTCTCGCACTTGCTGTAGTCCCTGCTGCTGATGCGGGGCTGGGCTGTGACTTTTCATGAACAAGCAGGCAGCCCTGGGCTGCGGGCAGGGATGGCCCACAGCGCTGTGCAGAAAGCACTCGGGTGGCACAGGGACTGGAATCGTGATATTGATATTAATTTCCTCCCTTTAGAGGAGGTGAGGAACCTGTTCTAGAACCTCACGTTTCCTGATTCCCAGCCCCTTTCCTTTAGGAACCCACCTGTCACCTCCAGGGTCCCACCATTACCCAAGGCCCTGCAGTCCTTACACACTCACCCCCCGATTCACCTGACTTCATTTCCATCCAAGCGAGGATTATTTGTCTGAGCCCACAACCCATAATTCCCACCCGGAAGTGCTGTGGTTTCCATGGTGTCCTGGGGTGAGGGGGTTGGACAGTTATTTAAGCAGAACAGAGGCCCCAAGTCCAGGGGATCAGCCTGCAGCGTGATCAGACAGCAAGCTGGGACTGCCGATGGAAGGGCAGGAAGCGGTGACGTGCCCGTCAGTGATTCTCTCGTCTCCGAACCCCAGACCCTCCCAGGCAAGTGCCCAGTGCCCCGAGCGGCAGCAGGTTAAAATCAACTAACAAAGTAAGTCCCCTACATATGAACGAGTTCCGATCCGAGAGTGTGTGCGTAAGTCCAATTTGTCCCTAAGTCCCGCAAAGTTAGCACCCAACTAACACAATCGGCTACACAGTACTGTACTGTAAGAGGTTTATAATACTTTTCACACAAATAACAGGACTCTGTACAGTACTGTAAAGTACACAAAAGCACAACCACTTGTAGAGGATGCACGCAGGTGACCAGGTACACCAGACACGTGAACTAATTTATGTGATTGGACATGTGGACACACGTTCGCATCTTTGAAAGTTCACAACTTGAAGGTTCGTAGGTAGGGGACCTACTGTACAGTCTCTTGGTCCCGAACTGGCTGTTAGAGCCCAAGGGAGGATGAAGACCAGCCAGCGTTTTCCACTGGGGACAAAGGTTTCTCTCATCCGGCCCTGTGTGCAGAAAGCCTGACCGCCTCAGACACGGCAGCCAGAAAAATCCACACTCCTCATAATCCTACAGTTTCTCGCTAATCAGATGTCTAGACAAGAGCGGTCTCTGCCCCCTTTCCGGTTTGCAAATCTGCCTTGACAAGTCGTATCCTCTTGACAATACCATTAAAATGCTCTTTTATTTGCTCTGCGGGCCTTCGGCGACTTGGTTGCTGGAAATGCTATTAGTTTCTGGATCAGCTCACTTCTCTGGAAATCACGCTCTGATATTCCTCTGCTTAAGTTTCATTCTCTTGAGAGGAGGTCTGCTAACAAGGCAATTAGTACTCTTTGAGCATAAGTATAGAGTACTGTGGGGTTCACAGCCAGACGGCCTGTGAATCAACTTGATTCAGGGTTACGGTGACTCTGGAGAGGGTGCCATTCTCACTGCAGCCCTGACGGGTTCAGAGAACACAATGTGCTTCTTTAATGCGGTGAGGAAAACGGGGGAGAGGGGTTTCAATTTCCATCCATCCACTGGAGACCAGGAGAGGCTCTCAGTTAATTTCTCCCCCTTCGTATGCTCACATAATGAAGGCTGAAAGCAAGATCTATTTATGTATTTTAAAATTAGCAATAGGATAGTAGGGATCAAGGCCTGCTAGAGAATCAACCCCAGCTTCTCAAATAAGAAGCTGGGGCGGGAGACTTCCCTGGTGGTGCAGTGATTAAGAATCTGCCTGCCAATGCAGGGGACATGGGTTCGAGCCCTGGTCTGGGAAGATCCCACATACCGCGAAGCAGCTAAGCCTGTGTGCCACAACTACTGAAGCCCGCATGCCACAACTACTGAAGCCCATGCGCCTAGAGCCCATACTCTGCAACAAGAGAAGCCACCACAGTGAGAAGGCTGTGCACCACAATGAAGAGTAGCCCCCGCTTGCTGCAACTAGAGAAAGCCCGTGAGCAGAAACCCGACATCCAAAAAAAAAAAAAAAATATATATATATATATATATATATCTATATCTATATATATATATATATATATCTCCTCATGCCAAAGAGAGACATTAAAAACAAAAAAAAAGAAGCTGGGGGACCTAGGCACTGGGCTCACAGTCCTCCCCACCACCACCTCCCTCCAAACCCCACCCAACCCACCCCTTATTCTTTGAGAACTGGACCCAGGGGTGGTGTCACCCTCAAGGTCTGAGATGGCTGCAACAACTTCACTTGACATAAAAAAAAAACCCCAGCATCTTTATTATTTTTGAACACAGTACGTGCATAGCATATTTGGAGCCTCTCTATTTGCAATCAAATGCCTGCTCTGTCACGTACTAGAGGTATACACTCTCTGTGCCTCAGTTTTCTCATCTGTAAAATGGTCATAATAAGAGTTCCTACCTCTTAGGGTATGGTGAGGATTAAATGTGTTTAAACATGTGAAGTGCTACAACAGTACGTGGTGTGTAATATGTGTCAAATCCATGTTAGCAATGGTAACCATACTTTTTAAAAAGTTTTAAAATTCAAACACTATAAATGGGTAGAGTGAAAAGTAAATGTTCTTTTCAACTTGATCTGAAGCCTCCTAGTTTTCCTCTCCAGAAACAATCACTGTTACCAGTTATCCGTCAAGAGCTATTCAAAGCGTATTCATGCACAGATATAGTTATTTATATAGGTATACACACAATGGAGAGAGAGAAAGTTATAGCTACAGATAACTCCCAATTAAAAGAAAAAAGTAGATATTATATACTGGTTTGCATTTTAAAAAAAGAGTACAAGAAAAAGGTTTGTTGCAAATCAGAAAACAATCAAAAGATTGTTCCTTATTAATCCCTACAGATCCAGCTCATTCTCAACAGCTGCCTGGGCCCCTCTGTCTGGATGTGTAGGGACACCTTTAACCAGCCTTATGGCATTTAGGTTGTTTCATGTCCTCTGCCTGGATTGCTTTGGTTCCTACCCTGATGCTCCTTCCGTTCCCTCATGTTAGTTAAGTGGGAGGACTCTTCATGAGTCTTTTCGTGAGGAAGTTGAAGCAGACCCTTGCTTCTCCTGAAATAATTAGGCCTCAAGCTGACTCCAGAGGGGAGCCAGGCAGCTTCTGGAAGCAACTCCATCTCCAGGTTGCCAGCCCTAAAGTCCACGAGGAAGAAATTCACAGACATTGAAAACAAACGTATGGTTACCAAAGAGGAATGGAGGTGGGAGGGATAAATTAGGAGTCTGGAGTTAACATATGCACATTACTATGTATAAAATAGTCAAACAATAAGGACCTACTGTATAGCACAGGGAACTATATTCAATATCTTGCAATAACCTATGGAAAAGAAGCTGAAAAAGAATATATATATATATATATATATATATATATATATATATACACACACAACTGAATCACTGTGCTGTACACCTGAAACTAACATGACATTGTAAATCAACTATACTTCAATTAAAAAAAATTCAGAACACTTGGGTCTGGTCAGCCTTCCAAAAGTTTGCTGAGTTTTGAAATGGATTTGAATGATTTTCAAGAAACCATCCCAAGAAGATAGATGTTGGATGTATAAATAATTGCAGATCATAGACAGGTGAAAGTCTGCACATGTATTTGTACATCAAGCTCGTTTTTCTGGTCTTTGGGAACCCGAAAAACAAGCCATTATACTTGCACAGCCATTTATCTCACTTTCTGAATTAGGTTTTTTTTTTTTTTTTAGTTGCTCTAAGAGAACATTTAATTTTAACATCACAATAATGAGAGCTCTGGAAAATAATCCCCCTCCCACCCTGACAGGCTTTGCTGTGCAGTAACTTCAGGTACAAATAACAATTGGTACGTTAGAGTATTGTCCAAAGATTAGATAATATGACCGGAAGGGAAAAATATGTCTCCATTTCTCTCTAGGATGGGGAACATTCCGAAAGCTACGCCTTGACGCAAGATTTTGAACGTTGGTAAATTTGTTTGAAATAACCAAAAGGTCACCAGGGAGGCAGCTCGGATAATCAAAGGTCAAGGTTTTCAGCCAGATGGGCCTGCATTCGAACCCCCGCGGGCTGTTCCACCACTTATTAGCCGTGTCACCTTGGTGACTTGACCTCCATAAACCTCAGAGACCTGAGCTTTGACGCGGGAATCAGGTAAACCCTGAGATGAGTGAAAGGAACGAGAGGAGAAATGAGGCCCACCGTGGATGCGCCTGGCAGGTAGGAAGCGCTCAATAACTATGCATCACTTAAAGGGCCTGGCATCACTGTGTTGCTAAGCCCTTGGAAGCACAGAGATGATAGAAGAGAGACCGACCGGCAGCCTTCCTCATCTCTCTTTCCTTTTAAATTTGGTCTCTGTTGAATTTGAGCGACGGGGCCAGGGCCCCCCACCTCACACAGGGCCAGCGTCTGTGGGCTCGGTGACAGCTGGGAGGCCCGTTAGGCTGACCTAGGGCCCCAGAAAGTTCTCATATGGTTTTCACATCACCAGGCTTGTTTTGACTTTCCTGAGCTTTCTCACCACAATCCCTCTGTGACTCTGGGAGAGAGGGAGGGAGGCCATCTCCAGTGAGAGCTGCACACAGACGCGCAGCCGATGGCACAAGGAAGGAAAACACCTCCCAGGCCTGCGCCGAACACCCCAGAATGGTCCCCTGCAGCGACTCTCCCCTGGCTCTCCTTCCCAGGCTCCCAGCCTCTAGCCTGCGTTGGCCTCCCAAGGACTCAACTGTGTCTGCTCTTTCTTCCCAGAGGAGGACGGGTGGGGGAATTTGACAGGCGAACAAAAGCCACGAGCAGCGTCTGGTCTGGCCGAGGAGGTCCTTGGGCTCTGCTGGGCTGACGTGGGCTGGACCCTCCGGCAGCTGCTCTGTGACAATTGCTCCTTGGGTCAGTTCCAATTCTGGCAACTGGTCATCCAGAAATAAAGATGGCTCAAGGAAATGAGACCCTTCCTAGGTGCTGGGTAATGGAGTGGGTTCTGGATATAGTGTGTGAGTACTGTGTGAAGCCTCATCGATAATAACGATAATAATGATAATTCAAGCAATATGTGTTGAGCTCCATATTTACTGAGCTCCAACTGTATACCCGGCACTGGACTAGAGGGGAACAAAACAAGTAATGGTGAAACTTTATTGTGTTGGCATGGGTACAAAGCACTTTTCATGCGTTATCTTAACTGGTCTGCTCCTTAGCCTCAGGAAGTGGAGACTGTAATTAGTCCCATTCTTCAGCTGAACAAACTGAGGCTCAGAAAAATAAAGCAACTTGGCCAAAATACCATCACTAGCATGGAGGCCACAGGTAGGATGGTGGGCAGAAAGTGAACCCAGGACCCTACAATTGAGGAGTGACCATTACCATGTACCGTGGACCACCCGAAATGTCCACCCTAAGACTTCCGTTATGTGCAGTGCATCTAACTTTAATGCCTCCAAGATTCCTTCCCATTCTGGAATCCTGACTATGAACACAATGTCCAGCTTGGCTCTCAGCCCTTCACCTTCTAACCTTTGGAGCCATGCAGAGCTTTACCCATTCCTCTACTTTCCCCTCCACCTCAGACTGGGGGCCTTCCCCTGGCTAAGGGAGGAGAGGGCTTCCCAGCCCTGGCTTCCCTCCCCCTCGGCCCAGGGGAGCATGTCTCCACCTGCTCTTGCAACCTCTTCTAATTCCTGAGTCCCCGCCTTGTTCTGAGACGAAGCTGCCATTTCTACCATGACGCCCCCCTGCCCGCCAGGGTCCTCCTTACCCATCTTGCTGCCTGTCTGGTGCTGGGGGGCCCCCTGAACTGGGCTCCTGCTGGGAGTTTGCTAATAGGGATACAGGGAGGGAAGGAGAGAGTCTGTGAAGCTCTGGAGAAAAGCTTCCGATTACTGGCTCTAAGGGGTCAGTTTGGTGGGAAATAGAAGGCTAGTACTTTTTTTTTTTAAGATTTCTCTTACTTTTTCAGTTCTTTTTTTTTTTTTAATTTATTATTTATTTTGGCTGCCTTGGGTCTTAGTTGCGGCACGTGGGATCTTTTGTTGCAGTGTGCGGGCTTCTCTCTAGCGCACAGGCTCAGTTGCTCCACGGCATGTGGGATCTTAGATCCCTGACCAGGGATCAAACCCATGTCCCCCACATTGACAGGCAGATTCTTAACCGCTGGACCACGAGGGAAGTCCCTGGAAGGCTAGCATTTTGAGGTTTCAGGCCTTAGGTCTGCGTATCTAACTTCAAGGGAGGAGGGAGCATAATCTCTTCTGCCTGCATTTCCACTCTGGACACCGCATCTTTATCATCAACAGTTGACCAACAACTGCACCTCCTCCTTCAGCTCAGTTTCAAGCATCCCCCTGACCACCACCTCCCACTTTTCCAGCTCCCTTTCCCCACGGCTTGTCTCACACCATTCACTGGCCTTGGGGGGCAGAGACTCCCTTAAGTCTACAGGCAGTGTACCCCCTACCACACGTCCCTTCCTCAGTTGCCTCTATCCCCCATTTGGTGCCCGTGGTCCACGTCTATGGTCACTTCCTTGCAAGAACCCTCAACCCCTTTGCCTCTCTCTTTTTGTTGTAGTTCCCTGGCAAAACATGAACCCTACTTAAATGTTAGTCCACGTCGGTGTGCAGGCCGATGAACAAGGCTAGAGGAGAACACCTCCCATGCTGGCCGGTCTCACTTTACCTCTTTGACCACGAACCTCAGGTCAGTCCTGAGTCTGCTCACTGATCCTCGTATGTGTCCCGACCTCTCCTTCCACGTCCTCACTCACAGCTGATGGCCTTGCTTTCTGTTTCACTGCTAGAATGGGAACAGAGTGATGGGAAGAGACTCCCACGTGCCCCCCTCCCCCTGCCCCCGCCCCACCTGCTTCGCTCCCATATCCTGACTTCTGCCAGTTAGGAGAGAGGCCAGTGCCAGCTGCATCAAAGCCAAAGATTTTCCTGAAACTCAACAAACCTCCACTTCCTTTCATTTCACTGGCCAGAACTGTGTTGCATCCTCCTTGCTGCAAAGGAGACTGAGAAAGTAGAGGTTGCCCTTTTCTGCTTCTGTAGCAAAAGGAGCGAGGGCCAGGGGGTTGCGACTGGCTGTTGCAGTGTCTGCCACAAATACAGTCTCATTCTCTAAGACTCATTCACGGCAGCGAAGTGGTTTCCTGTATTATCTGATGTTCTCCCAGAGGCTCCCTCCCTTCTCAAAGTGGGGGGCCGCCCATGGACACTGTCGTCCTAGGTGGAGGAGGGTCCTCAGCCGGGCTAAGAGGAAGGGGATAGCTCTTCCAGGCCTTTTGACTTCCTATTTCCCCCTCAACCTTAATCAACTACCTTATTCAATCTATGGGATGCAATCCCTACAACCTAAACTTGAGCATGGGGGTTCTGTTTTGTTTATGCTTCTTTCTTAGGGATTGGTAGCCACTCCTTCATATTCCCTCAACCACTTATTTATGCTGGGAATTGAGCTTGCTTTATTAAAAAAAGACAGAGATACAATGAAACTCTAAACCGATTAAAACAATGAAGGCTTAGCAATGAAGTTGTGGAATAGTTACACCAGGGTGTTCAGGATGAGGAAAATGCATCCAGTTAAGTGCAAATCTCATGTCTGAGCTTCTTAGGAGACAAAATAGTGTGTGGTAGCCACGAAAGAGTGAAAGGGTGTCAGGGGTGGGGAGAGAGGGGATTGGATGAAGACGGTCAAAAGGTACAAACTTCCAGTTATAAGATAAATAAATACTAGGGATGTCGTGTACCACATGTTAAATATGATTTAACTGCTGTATGTTCTATATGAAAGGTGTTAAGAGAGTAAACCTTAAGAGTTCCCATCACAAGGAAAAATATTTTAAAATTTCCTTAAAGGCTTCCCTGGTGGCACAGTGGTTGGGAGTCTGCCTGCCGATGCAGGGGACACGGTTCGTGTCCTGGTCCGGGAAGATCCCACATGCCGCGGAGCGCCTGGGCCCTTGCGCCACAACTACTGAGCCTGCACTCTAGAGCCCGTGAGCCACAACTACTGAGCCTGTATGCCACAACTACTGGGGCCCGTGTGCCTGGAGCCCATGTTCTGCAACAGGAGAGGCCGCCGCAGTGAGAAGCCCATGCACAGCAGCAAAGAATGGCCCCCGCTTGTTGCAACTAGAGAAAGCCTGCACGCAGCAGCAAAGACCCAACACAGCCAAAAATAAATAAAATTAAAAAAAAAAAGAGGTTATTTGAACAGTAAAGAAGGTCATGAGAGAGAGGCATGGTTTTGGTAACCTTCAGTGACCATGGTTCTGTGCAACCAGTTATTATCCAGGAAGGCCACACTGTGGATGACCACGGAAGTCCCACTGCTGTGAAGTGAGGTGAGCATTGTATGACTGAGTGTTGGCCAACTTTTCATCCAGCCCACTGTGGACTCTTTGGTGGTGCCTAAGAGTTGATTTTGACAGAATCCACTTTCTTGATGGGCAAAAACTTCAGTGGTTATGGTGGCAGCCGTGGCAGAGAAGGTGAATGATGTGGGAATGAGGGAGGTGGCAGAAGCTACAATGCCCTTAGGCAATCACAATTAACCTTCAAATTTCGTTTCAGGAAAGAACCAAAATGTTGGAGGCGGAAACCCTGGCTCTTATGGTGGTAGAGGTCACCCTTCTGGCAAACCACAAGCCCCAGGTGGCTTTGGTGGCTCCAGGCTGTGGCAGGTGCCGGGGTGGGGACCGATATCGCCGCTGGGAGATAAGCCTTGGCAGGGGTGGCAAGAGGGAAAAGTGACAGGGCAGCTGCACTTCAGTCAGGGCTGACAGCCATCCTACGTGCACCGTGTGGCACCCCGGGTCCCTGCTGATGGGCAGTTCTTATTGCTCAGGTTTTGTGCCCTAAGACTGATGAATATTTCCAACGTCATGCCTCAATAAAGCAGGCTTGTGAATTCAGCCAAGCAGTACTTAGCCCTCTAAGCCCAATCTGACAGTATGTACCCTTAGGCCAAGGCCTCTGAAACAACCCCAAGTGCTCCTCCTGTGGGGCCTCATCTTCACTTGGACTCAATGTCTTATAGGGTCCCCAGAGGTAGCTGCAGAATCAGGGAACCTCAGAGTCCTGAGGAGACCTCAGAAATGTTCTAAACAACCTTATTTTACAGAAGGGAAAACTGAAGTACAGAGAGAATTATTCTTTGGGTTCAAATAAAAACTGGCTGGACCAGTTTATTATTAATTAATTAATTTTAGATCTTTAAATTTTACTCAGTTGAATTTTGTTCTTTTTTTTCCCCCCACACCTTTATTGGAGTATAAATGCTTTACAATGTTTTCTTAGTTTCTGCTGTATAACAAAGTGAATCAGCTATACGTGTACATATATCCCCATATCCTCTCCCTGTTGCGTCTCCCTCCCACCCTCCCTATCCCACCCCTCTAGGTGGTCACAAAGCACCGAGCTGATCTCCCTGTGCTGTGCGGCTGCTTCCCACTAGCTATCTATTTTACATTTGGTAGTGTATATATGTCAATGCTACCCTCTCACTTCGTCCCAGCTTCCCCTTCCCTGTCCCCCATGCCCTCAAGTCCGTTCTCTACGTCTGCGTCTTTAGTCCTGCCCTGCCACTAGGTTCATCAGTACCGGTTTTTAAAATTCCATATATATGCGTTAGCATACGGTATTTGTTTTTCTGTTTCTGACTTACCTCACTCTGTATGACAGATTCTAGGTCCATCCACCTCACTACAAATAATTCAATTTCATTCCTTCTTATGGCTGAGTAATATTCCATTGTATATATGTGCCACATCTTCTTTATCCATTCATCTGTTGATGGATATTTAGGCTGCTTCTATGACCTGGCTATCGTAAATAGAGCTGCAATGAACATTGGGGTGCATGTATCTTTTTGAATTATGGTTTTCTCAGGGTATATGCTCAGTAGTGGGATTGCTGGGTCATATGGTAGTTCTATTTTTAGTTTTTTAAGGAACCTCCATACTGTTCTCCAATAGTGGCTGTATCAATCTACATTCTCACCAACAGTGCAAGAGGGTTCCCTTTTCTCCACACCCTCTCCAGCATTTATTGTTTGTAGATTTTTTGATGATTTTCTATCCTCTTGGCCAAGATGATTGCCTTTGGGTTGGGAATGTAACCCAAGCCAGGCCAATGAGACTCAATCCTGGAACTTTTACTGGAGATGCTGGGAAAGAGGTTTGTCCTTTGAGCTGAGAGTTGCGAGCTATGTGGCTGAGGTAAGCCTGGAGCTTCCAAGGACAACCACCTGGCCAGAGCCTGCCTGAGAACAAAGATGGGCAAGAGAGGAGAGGCTGGCCTGGGACCTGTGGACCTATGGATGCTATTGGAGCCTACGAGCCCAGCCATACCTGAACCCACCAAGTCTACCTGTGGATTTTCCAGTTACACAAGCCCAGAAATTCCATTGTGATCCTTAAGCCAGTTTGAATTGAGTTTCTGTCATTTTTATCTGCAGGAAGTATCCTGAATGCTTTGAAGAGAGAGATTCTTTTCCTATCTTCCCTAGATAAGATGACGACCACTCCACTAGCCTTGTTGTTCTTCTGCTCCTTAGCTGAGACCAGTTCTGCTCTCTCAGCTAAAGGCATCATGGCTTATTCTTCAGCATCACAGGCTGACACTGTGATGACCCCATCTCCAACAATGACCTCAGGACTGAGGGATTTCAGTTGGAATGGGAGACAGCTGTGAGCAGAGGCTTTCTATGGAAAAGACTCAGCCTTTCTATTGCTTTGCTGACTCAGGCTTTCTATGGAAATCTCTCTTCATCGTTTTAAGCAATTAGACATCAGCTGTGACATGAAGCCAGCTTCCCACTATATAAGCCATCAACATGACAGTAGTATCCACTTCCCCAAAGCCAGGGTTTCATTCATTTATTCCCTGCACTCACCAGATACCAGGCTTGTGACTGTTAGCTGATGTTCAGTAAATCACACAGCTGATGAGAAGGAAAAGTTGAAGTTTTGCAGAAACTAGGGCAGAGCAGTCCATAAATTTTTACTGACTTCACTTTTCTCACTCAAGTAAGTGTTTAATGAGGTAGAGAGAAAGGTATCATCACAGGTTTGGAATTATTCTCCGCCACTGGCCTTCCAGAGGGAGTAAAGCTATTTATTCCACAGCACAGGCTGGAGAATCAAACCATTTCAGGTGTCTGGTCTGTCTCCAGAGGGGCTGAATCTGTTTGTACTCATGCTGACCTTTCATCGTGGAAGGAAGGCAACCCCCTGGGGGCTTTGTAGAGGCTAGTTTGTAAATGTAGCATCTGTCTATAAATGTGCTTTAATTTTCACCTCTGCCTCTTTGGCACCTCTCCACCTGCAGCCTTCTTCAGATCTATTCTATTGGGAGGACAGGAATGAGTGGGCACAAATAAGAACTGGCCCAGTCCCTGGAGTCTGGCAGGATCTGGTTGGCTGGTTCCTATTCTTGGACTTGACCCTGAACCTAATACTTCTGCACCTACAGCAGTGCCTGACACATAATGGCCACGCAATCCAGGCTAAGTGGAGGCACAGCTCCAAAGGCCCCATTCAGATTTATTCTACAAGGTGCTCCAGCGGTGCCATTTATACAAGAAACAATGTGAATGGGGCTCCCTGGAATTGGGCAACTCAACGACTGCACGCAATATATTGGGTGGGCCGAAACGTTTGTTCGTTGCCCGAACGTACTTTTTGGCCAACCCAATATTTTGCTGCTGAATAGACGAATGGATGGATGAATGCACTCCTGGTTGGTCACGCTTTGGCTTCTCTCCTTGAACACCCAAGGTTCTCCTTTCCACTACCTTGCCTTTACATTCTATTCACAAATCTTGACTGGATGGCATCAGCCTCTGGATGAATCCTGTTCCCACGCCAATCCGCTTTCCATTTAAGCAATCTGATTGCCTACTTTAGCTTCCGGACACGTTCTGCTCCAGCAGCCAATTATTTAGGGTCCCTCACCATCCTCCTGCAGATTTGTGGTTCCCTTTACCCCCTCTCCCCTATCTCTCTTTCACTCCTGCTTGATCCTGCATGTGGACTTTTGCTCCTAGAATGTCAAGGCACCAGGGTCAGTGGTTTTAGCTTCTTTGTTTTTTGTAGAAAAACACATGTCAGAAATGGACAATCATTCAAGTCGGTCATTAAGTTGTGGTCCATTTCTGACGTTAACTATGGTCGCAATGTTTCTTCTCTTATTTCCTTTGGTTCCTCAAACCCTACTGTGAGAGCACCTCGTGCCTATTGGAACCTTGAGGTTCCCCACTAGGTTTGGGCACTAGCAAGTTCAAATACAAGTCTAAACGCCCTGGCTTCCAGCTTCCAAATCCTTCCATCATCTGGCAGCATCTTACTCATCCAACCCAAGTTCCCACTCAATCCTGGCACAATTCCTTCTGTCAGTGCAGCCTTTTCCACCCCTCTCCAAGATGCCACATTCATTCCTCCTTCAAATGCACCCTCTCATCCAAATCTCACTCATCCCTCAAAGTCCAGCTCAACTTCCAGCTCTTTTAAGAAGTCTCCTATGGCCACTCCAGCCCTATTGATCTTCCTCTTTCTCCTTAAGTACAACTTGACACGCTTTGTATGCATCACAATATATCATCCATTCCTTCCTCTGTAAATCTTGCCTTCCTAACTAGCCTGTACATTCCCTGGGAGCAGGGATCATGCCAGATGATTTCATTGACCTTCACATGGCCTCACACACATGATAATGTAAGCAAATAAATTTGACTAATCCTACTTCATGGTTAAATACCTAATATTTCTGGTGTATCTTCTTTTATTTTTTATAAATTTATTTATCTTTTATTTTTGGCTGTGTTGGGTCTTTGTTGCTGCACACAGGCTTTCTCTAGCTGAGGCGAGCAGGGGCTACTCTTCGTTGCGGTGCGCGGGCTTCTCATTGCAGTGGCTTCTCTTGTTGCAGAGCACGGGCTCTAGGTGCACAGGCTTCAGTAGTTGTGGCGTGCGGGCTCAGTAGTTGTGGCTTGTGGGCTCTAGAGTGCAGGCTCAGTAGTTGTGGCTCATGGGCTTAGTTGCTCCATGGCATGTGGGATCTTCCTGGACCAGGGCTTGAACCCGTGTCCCCTGCACTGGCAGGCGGATTCTTAACCACTGCGCCAACATGGAAGTCCCCTACTTTTTAAACCATTTTAAAAGCACTGGCTTTTTCAACTTTTCAGCATCACGTTGATGAGGACAAGTGAACATATGTTTGCCAGGGCTGCAGAACAAACTAGAATACTCTCCTCTAAACCCCTGCTGGAGCCTGTTACCTACACATAATGGTCACATGGGAAGGACACACGAAGCAACCAAGGTTCTGCGGATGATTTAATGCTCAAGTGGGGCTGTGGCATTTGACAACAGCCACCAGTGTTCAGCAAATGTGCTTCTGGTCACTGAGCACCGGGACTATTGTAAAGCATTATCTCTGCTCTGAATGGGGCTGATGTTATGTAATAGAAGGACAGAAGGTGGAAAAAGCAGAACACCAAGAAATAGATGAATGCCACTTTTCCTTTTTTAAAGCAGCTTTCAGAGTACCTGGCTTATCGTTGGAGTTAAATTGAATTTCACTCCACCGACCCAGTTCTAAGTACACAGTCCCTCGGTACCCGGGAGGCCCCTCAGTTGCCCATATCTGCCGATGCTCAAGTCTCTTATATAAAATATTGTATACAGCCTGGCTTCCTCTTCTGTGGGTTTTGCATCCCTGGGTATGGAGGGCTGACTGTGGTTTCTTTTTCAGGTCTTGAGACTTCTGGGCAAAATGCAGAGGTGGTTGAACTGAATGCTTAAGTTAAGTTCAAGAAGCGATAGTCTTTCCTCTTCCCACCCTGGGAATAAGCTGCAAGTCTTCATTTTGTTCTCGCTTTTCCGATTAGCCAGTCCTCAACTTCCTATGCTCTGACCCTAAACTGACATACTCACATCCTGATCAAATCCCAGCCCTGTAGCTGTGGTCGGGTGCTCTTACCCTGGTGGGTTAGATGAGAAGTAATTTTTAAAAATATATATGAGGGGTTTCCCTGGTGGCGCAGTGGTTGAGAGTCCGCCTGCCGATGCAGGGGACATGGGTTTGTGCCCCGGTCCGGGAGGATCCCACATGCCGCGGAGCAGCTGGGCCCGTGAGCCAGGGCCCGTGAGCCATGGCCGTTGAGCCTGTGCGTCCAGAGCCTGTGCTCCGCAACAGGAGAGGCCACAACAGTGAGAGGCCCGCGTACCGCAAAAAAAAAAAAAAAAAAAAAAAAAAAAAAAAAAATATATATATATATATATATATATATGAAGACATTTTTAACAACTGTAGCTCCTACCACACACCGCGCGCGCCCACACACACACACACACACACACACACACACACACACACACAGAGCTTGGGACTCCAGTCTTTCCCCAACCTGCTGCTTTCTTCATCCTTGCATTTCACACATTCCTTTCCAAACATAAAGCCCCTCCGCCTGCAAGTTGCATAGAAGATGAAAAAGCAAGAGGAAGGCTGAGGATAGAGGCACTTGGCCCTGGAGAGGCGGGACGGTAGAGCATCCTGAGAGGCAGGCGGCAGGCTGTGGGTGGTAGGGCTCTAGAGCCAGACTGTCTGGGTTCAAACATTGCCTTTCCCACTTCCCACCTGTATCATCTTGAACAAACCACTGAGCTTTTCTGGGTCTGTCTGTAAATAGCGGGACAACAGTATTAGCCGTGTCTTGTGTGTTTGTGGTGACAGTGAACTGAGTCAATACATATGGAGCTCTTGGAATAGTGCCTGGGACATGGTATGTGCCTAATCGGTAGTATCATTGTCAGGGAAGGCACGTGAGTCCCCTCGGTACCAGGATAAGACCCACACGAGACAGCGAACAACAGGAAACAGTCCGACCTGTTCCTGCACAAAATCTGCTCTATTCATTCATTTTACTATTTACTGAGACCTAGTATGGGCAAGGCACAGAGAATACAGTCCCTGCTCTCGTGAGCTTACGGGCCAGCCTGTCTGTACCTGCACAGACTGGACGCTGGCTGTGCAGCATGGTGGCCAGCCCCCAGGAAGGTCCAGGAGTCCCTCCCCGTCACTCTCCCTCCTTGTCGACATCCTTCCCACGTAGATTCCAGAATCAGCCACCCATCCAAATCCCAGATAAACTCACCCCCTTGGTTCCCTGAGACGCCACACCCCTTCCTCTGCTTCTGCTTCCCTGAGCCACACCCTCCCTATTCCCATCTCATTTTAGCTGGTCCTCTGGTTCCCGAAGCATTTTCAGTGGATGTGACCTACCTGTTCTGTTCTCCTTGCGCCGTCCTCACCATCGCCCTGTCGTTTCCTCGTCTTATCCCCCAGTTTGGGCCGTTGGCCTCAATTCTGCTTCCCAAGACACCAGCCGGCCAGCCACAGCACCCTCTCCATCTTCTGCCCCTGGCAGTGGCCTCCGACTGCAAAGCCATCCTCTTCGTTCGTCTCCTGGAATCAGTGAAAAGACTGAGCCAGTGCGTGGTGCAGCCCGGGAGCCTGCCTCACGTCCACAGCCCTTCTCCATCTGTGTTCTCATGCCCACACTCCCTGTGCCCCCTCCGGTCCTGACTCCCCTGCCATCCCCGTCCACAGGTCTAGCTTCCCCGGGCTCTCTCCACTGCCTCTTTTCTCAGTGCTTAGAAAATGCACAGATTCTTTCATGTGTTGACTTTTTCACGACACCTAGAAGTGCTGCATTTACCCTTCTAGGTTCTGGAGACGAAGCAACGAAGCACACAGCATCTCTACTCCTGTGGAGTTTACACTGCAGTGTACAGAGCTGGACCATAAACAAGCAAATAGTGTAGCGTGAAGGGTGAAGGATACGGCGAGTTGAAGCACAGCCCAGTGGCCCCGGGCCTGGGGCTGAACTGGGAAGGAGGGATGGAGGGACAGGGGGACAGGTCGTGCCACAGAAGGGCCTCCTGTGGGTCAGGCTATTTCATAATGATGAGGGAGAAGCTGTGAAGGGCTCCCTTAAGATGCCGCTTGGCCAATATGAGGAATTTCTTGAGCCGGCTGCTGTCCAGCACAACTGTCTGGAAATTGTTCTCCACAATGTTCTTGGGCTGGGTGTGCGCTGTTACCTCAGGGAGCCTGCCACATTCTGCCCTAGAATCACAGCGGGTCTGGTTGATAAGCAGTGCACTAGCTCATCCAGAAGACATGGTTCCATCTCTTGCCTGCAGATAGGAAGAGAGGAATGCCTTGGCTCCTGGCTCTTTTCGGCTGTTATGGCAAATAAACACAAGAAAGGCTTCAGCCTGGCTCTTTTCACCCTATCTCCTCATCCAGGTCCAGGTAAGGAGGGATTTGGGAGAGGATTTGACTGAGCTGTTAATAGACGACTTCCCAACAATTGATCACGGGACAATCCAGGCTGGAAAAAGAACTCCACTTCATTTTCATAACGAAGATATAAAAGGATTAAACGTTTACAATTGACCAGGTCCTTTCATGTGCCTAATCTCAATGGACATTCAACATATGTATGGCACAAAATCTGTTATAATTTATTTACCATTGAGCTACATATATTTTTTAGTTAGAATGGGGGTACACATTCTTTGCAAAAAAGTTAAGTTGTTGTTGTTTGCTTTTAAAGCCAGTTAAGAATTGTCTCAAAATACACGGGAGTTTTCCTGTCTTGAAAAACAGTTAAGATCCTGGAGCAGCTAACTTTACATTCCAAATGAATTAATAATGGACCTCACAGAACATTCCCAGCAGAGATGCCCCGGCATACCAAACTGCATGTTCCTCAGGCTTGGAATGTGTCATTCTTCTGCAAGCTACTTTCTGCTATGTGCAGCTCTATTTTGGGACTAGGTTGCTTCTTTATATAGAAACCAGTACTCCTGTCAAATCAAGTGAGTACGTGAGTCATTTGTGCATTTCCTAAAAACGATCGCATCCAATTTTTCTCATCTGCTGTCCATTTTCTTTTTCAATCAGAAGGGAGGTGCATTAACAATGCGGATGTCTTGGTGAAAATCCTAAACTCTCACAGAATACCGTTCGAATGAAAATGCTTTTAGGCAGTGACTGAATTTCATGCTTGTTAAAGAAATGATCACATCACCATTTCCACGTTCACAAACCAAGTAACTCACATATCTCTGCTACCTTGGGGCCCCATTTCTATAGTTCACACTATGACCCATGATATTTTCGATACTCCTGAATACCCTGAGCCAGGGAGGCTGATGAGAGCTTAGAAAGGATTTGATGGTTCCTGTGATTTTTGAGAGCCGGACAAAGCAACGAGAATCAGTGGCTTTGGCCCCAAACAAGGTTTCATTCCACCATCCAGGTGATTCAGGCAATGGAGGGAAGTGAAGCTTGTTCTCTCATAACATAGGTGGATAGGTATGAAGTTTTGATTTCCTTTTAGCTTCGAACATTATGCTAAGGAGTGGAGGCTGTGAGGAGAGGCTTTGTCTTCTCTGCAAAGACAAATAAGGAGGCCTGAAGTGTCCTTAGGTGAACTTTCTAGCACCCCAAGGGAAAGTCGGAGGGCAAATATTAGATGTGTCCAATCTACGGAGGAATTTGGAACCAAAGATTCTGCTAAACAATTGGCTCAGTTGTCTGAATCTTTCTGAACCATTTCTGTTTGTGCGTATCACCTGATGCCAGTAGCCCGTCAAGTGTCCCAAGAGCAATCATTTCTGGGGGACCGATACTTATGCCTCTCGGCTCCTTAGTCTTCTGTACAAATGATGGGTTGGAGAGAGAAGCGGCAGGATCCTTGTATGCTTGAAGGGTTCCTTCCACTGGAGAAAAGAAGAAGAAATGATCTCAGAGAAAGTCAGCACTGTCTAGCTCCAATATTTTAAGACCTTTCATTTAATGACGAGAACTCCTAACCATGGCTTTATCAGTAATGCAGTCCCGTCAGTTCCTAATGCTCAACGTTTTAAAAGGCTTTGGGAAAACGAGCCCTGTGAGTTTTCCTACTCTCCGTGAAAACACAGTGAAAATTCACTAGCTGTTCCAGGTAATGTTTAAAACTTGAATATATTCTGAGTTCTTGCCACCAGATTACTTATCAAATAGGTCTTCTGTGTTGCCAGAAAAACGACTTCGGCTATTAAGACTTAAATCATTGAGAGGGGAAGAAAATCTCAGATTTTGCCCTGAATGAAAAGGAGAATTATTTCCACTTTTTCTTTTACCTTCAGTTTATATATTACATTGAAATAGAGAAAGAGGGTGGAGGAAACCTTCCAGAATAAGAAAGATAAAACCTGATAGAGTAGCAAGGGAATATAACTGTAGAACACTAGTCCTTCTTTCTCCCTGAGCGTGGAAAGGGAGGGGGGAGTGTGGGCCATTTGCTACCATAGAAACCTACCAAGGTATGTGGAGGGGAGGGAAGGCCCATTCGAGGAACTTAAAGATCTTACTTTTTTCAAAGTTAAAGTGTTCTGGTCAGTTGGTGATCTTTCTAATGGCAAGAGGTGTGTGTGTGTGTGTGTGTTTGTGTGTGTGTGTGTTGTGTTCTTTTTATTTGAGTTCCAATCTGCCTTCCCTCCTTTGCCTTTTGAACTTAGTGATTCTACTTTTCATCCCAGCCTCTACTAAAAAGAAGGTTGACAATTTAAAAAAATCATCACATCCCCACTGTGTACCAGGCATAGCTCTCTGTAGCGGAATCCACAGAACTGCAAGACATCCGACACATGGTGCACAGAGCCATTGGGTGAAAACCTTCCATTACGCTTACTTCTATCTCTTTCTATTTCCACGCTTACAGAGCTCTTAGAAAATGAGCAGCTCAAAATGAATTCTCTCCCCTCTTTCATCCAGATGCTGCTTCTGAGCCATGGTTCTTTTTCATTTTTAAAATTGAATGATAAAAACTCTATCACAAGTCATCCTTAGTGAAGATGCAGGCGACACATCTCCGGTGTTTCCTGTTCCTTTACACATCCATGCATAGGCAAGCACCTTTCCTTTTCCCTTATCGGTCCTTTAGTCCTTTCCAAACTACTATGGAAGGCAAAGGAGCAATGGATCAGGTGTTTGGAAAGCTGGTGAGGATGCCAATGTCTGCCTTTCAGGAAGGGGGCTCTAGGAGAAAAGATAACAGCTCAGTATAAATGTGCTGCTGTGGATGGTGAGTACTTCCCATCACTGGAAGAATTCTAGATTAGGTTGGACAATCTCTTAGCAGGGATATTGCAGGAGAAAGTTGGACTAGATGTCCTTTCATATATATATATATATATTTTTAATAGATTATTTTTCGAGCAGTTTTAGATTCACAGCAACATTGAGCAGAAGGTACAGACTTCCCATATGTAGCCCGTGCCCCGTCCCCCAGACACAGAGCCTCCCCCAGTTATCAACATCCCTCACCAGAGTGGTACATTTGTTTCAACTGATGAACTTACATTGACACGTCACCATCACCCAAAGCCCATAGTTTACATTAGGGTTCGTTCTTGGTGTTGTACAACTGGGTTTGGACAATTGTATAAAGACATGTAACCACCACTGTAGTATCATACAGAGTAGTTTCACTGCCCTAAAAAGCCTCTGTGTTTCACCTGTTCATCCCTCCATCCCTGGTCCCCATGGCAACCACTGATCTTTTTGCTCTCTTCTTAGTTTTGCCTTTTGGAGGATGTCATAAAGTTGGGATCATACAGTATGTAGCCTTTTCAGATTGGCTTCTTTTACTCAGTCATATGCATGTAAGCTTCCTCCATGGCTTTTTGTGGCTTGATAGCTCGTTTCTGTCTAGTGCTGAATATTCCATTGTCTGGATGTACTAATATCCTTTCAGTTGTGTGCGTATTTCTATAGATTGCAGGGTATGGCTGAGCTCAGATTTCTGAATGAGGGATGTTGCTGATGCTTGTGCAGAGACCACAATTGCACACAAACAGGGTGTGTGAAGCCGTGTTCAGTGCAGGTGACAGAGATCCAACTCAAACTAGCCTAATCTCGAAAGCAACTGTGTTGACCCCTGTAACTGGGAATTTCAAGGAGTGAGTCTGGGTTTTGAGGTATGGCTGAATGCAGAGCTAGAAAAGATGCCATCAGGGTCCTGCCTCTCTGCCTGTCAACTTTGCTTTCTTGTGGGTTGGCTTCATTCTGAGGCAGACTTCCCCACATGGTGGCAGGATGGTTACCTGGAGCTCCAGGCTCACTTTCTACCAGCTGATTAACATCAGTGCAAATGAAGCACCCCTTCCCCCAGCAAAACCCTCAGGCAGGGGCTTCCCTGGTGGCGCAGTGGTTGAGAGTCCGCCTGCCGATGCAGGGGACACGGGTTCGTGCCCCGGTCCGGGAAGATCCCACATGCCGCGGAGCGGCTGGGCCCCTGAGCCATGGCCGCTGAGCCTGCGCGCTCTGCAACGGGAGAGGCCACAACAGTGAGAGGCCCGCGTAGCGCAAAAAACAAACAAACAAAACTCTCAGGGAGATATTTCACTGGCCCAGCCCTGAACGAATCCCTGAGGCTTATTGGTATCTACTCCTGCAATTAGGGATTGGTATCACCCCATTGCCATCATCAGAGCAACATGAGAATGGGGCAGGGGAGTTTTCCAAAGGAAAATTGAGGTGCTCTCACTAAAGAATGGAAAACGATCTGAGCAAGTGACATCAGTAAATAATCCCTGTGCCAGGCTGTAGGAAAACAGTTCAAAAAAGCGGAGAGGGGTGTCAATACAGAGTACATAAAAGCAACGAAAACAGTGGCCTTGAACAGTGGTCTCAAAGCCATCAGTTGAAAAAGAATCTCATTATACTCTTTTATAATTGAAAATTAAATGTAAGGTAGGACCCAAACTCTCCTTTGTTGGGCCCCTATGTTCTTTGGGATGCTGAGAAAAGTGTGGAGGAAATGGTGGGTTCACACCCACCTTCCTTTCCACTTCTAGTGTGTTAGGTTAACCAGAGGTGGGTGCCGAGAGAGAGAGAACAGTTTAACCACTATAGCATGGCATCACAGGAGACCATCTCATTGTGAACATCCCGGATATTTTCTGTGTTACTCATCCTTTTCAGATTTGGCTCTGTTTTTTTATAGGATATATGACCCTGAAGGAGTTTTAAAGCAAGACTTTGTTTCCTCATTTATAAAATGGAAGGGTGGTTAATTACAGATGGCCACAAATTCTTTGACATTACTCCCCTCTAAAGGTGGGATCTATGCCCCTTGCCCTTTCATCTGGGTGGGCTCTGGGACTGACCATCAGAATATAGCTGAAGTGATGCTGTGCCAGTTTCCATGCACTGGCCTTAAGAGATTGACAGCTCCCGCTTCCTTTCTTAGAATACTCCTTCTAAGGGAAGCCACCTGCCATGCTGGGAGGGGGCCTGAGCTAACCAAAGTGGGAGGCAGGCAGGGAGAGATACTGGCCAGTCCCAGCTGTTCCAGCCATTCCAACTGAAATGCAGACATGTCACCGAAGAAGGCATCTTGGACATCTAAAGCAGCAACAGAAAACTGCAACAGGACGTAATGACGACACCTACCTCTTAGGAAGAGGTAAAAGGTAAAAGAAGATTTTTGTTTGCTGAATCCCTAGCCCACAGCCTGAAATAAAACAAGCCTTCAATGTATATCAGTTCTCCTGCCCCTTCCCCTTCCTTTTTATTAATTCTATGAATTTCTTAGAAGGGGTAGCTCTCGTGTCGTCCACTGAGGCAGAGTGGCATGGAGGTGGGCTATTTGCTAGACGTTTGGAATTTGAAGAGATTTTCTCCATCTTTCTCTTCTTTCTTTCTTTTCTGTGTTCTTTAAAGCACAGCCAGATCTCTTAGACCTAAAATAAGAATACCAAATTCAGCCTTCGTGTTTCAGACGGAAGAATCACAGGCTTGGTACAGGCTCACGGTACTGAAAATCAAGCCCCAGAAGCTAAAATGATTCAAAGCAAAATTCCCCTTGACAACTTTCGTCATGTCTCTGTGTGTGGTGTGTGTGTGTAAAAAGCAGTTAAACAAAAACTTTAGACGACATAATTATTTTACCACATAAGCATGACAGAATTACAGGCTTTTTTTCCTTGGGGGGGTGCGTTGAAAAGTACATGGTTACCTGTAATTATAGTCTTGCTAAGTTTGATTTTATGGCAAAAAACATAGTGCATTTTTGCAATTTTTATGAAGAGCAAAATTCAAGTTTGATTTAAACCATGCAGAAAAACATAGTGCATTTTGGATATACTCTTTTCCCTTCTGACTCAAATGGCTGAATTTCTTTCATTCCTGTGACCTCCCCAGAAGTCAACCTTTTCTCGTGTTTATTAAGGTTGTGCACCTTGCTAATTATGTTGCCCATCCTAGAAGACTTGCTGCTGAGCCATTTGAGATTACTCTCCTATTTCGTCTTTGAATTCCTGCAAACATCTAAACCGTGATAGGCCCGAGGGTTCATCTCAACGTCTGAACTGGGTCTGCATCATAAATTCTGTCAAATACCTGGTCAATTAAGTCAAGGTTGCAAGGAGGAGTCAAACTAGATGCCTGGCATGTGTAGATAAGGGAATTGGTTTACTTTACTTTTACGTTTCAACCTTTAACGTGGGTGTGGACCCAGTGCCACAGTGTTTGCTGTCATTTGTCTTTAGGATAAAAGCCTCTGGAACATTTGGGGGCCCACCAGGTTAGGAGGGTGGGAAGGAGAGGGGGCGAGATGGAGGGAATGGGGAGGTGGTCAGCCTGAGTGTTTGGTGACATTTTACAGCAGTTCCAGCAACATAATGTTGCTTGGATGGGGAATTCAGCCTACCACTGAAGATGCCTTTCTGTGGTGAGAATGTAAGGGGTGGAGCTTGGGATTTTATGAGCGCAAATTGGCATCAAGTCACTTAAGTAAACTTGCCATTCCTCATAACCAGAGACTAAGTGCAGACCCTTTCTGATATCTGCCTCCCAATCTAGTCAGTATCCAGAGACAGCTGGGATAACTGTTGCTTTCCTTTTCACAGCTCTTGGTGGAGGTGTGAGTGCGTGTGAGGCGCTAGAAAGCTTGTTCTATAATTACTTCTAGATTTGCCTCTGGGTAGGCTGTACATGCACTCGACCGTATGTGTGTTCACGTGAGCTTGTCGGAGGGTGAGTGATCCGCCACCCTGCCAACAAGAGCTAGAGCAAACTGGGTGACTTTATTTTTCCCCAAAGTTAAAGTCACATTTCAGGGGAGCGGGTACGGGGGTCTTTGTTACTGATTGCCACTGTAGCCAAATCTATGATCCAGGATGCCACTCCGGATGCACCCAAGTCAGTACAATCACGACCCAAATTAAGGAGACAGGCACGAAGCCGGGCAGCCAGACGGGCGACCCCGAGCGCTCACACCCTCGAGGCCCCGGCCTCCCGGGCGCAGGTTCCCTGAGGGTGGGCGGAGCTGGCCGATCAGTTGGCTGCGGGGAGTGGGTGGGTGGGTGGGCAGGCGGGCGGGCTGGGCATCCGGGCGGGTGCAGATGCCTGGGAATGCTAATGGGGGTCCAAGGCCGCGCTCTTCGGGGACGGCAGGCAGACAGGCCAAGAGGCATCCCCCACAGCCGCCCCCAGACCGAGCCCCGCTTCCCGGGACCGAGGCGCCCCCAACCCCGCAGCCACAGCACGTGCCCCATCCCGGCGCAGCGGAACCCCGGCCCGTGCCCGGCGCCGCCCTCCTGGGCGGCCGCCATTGGCTGCGCCGTCGGCTCCGGCCCACCCGTTGCCTCCTGTTGCCGGCTGCCCCATTTTCTCCGAGCCTCACGGGGCCCCGCACTGGCTCTGGGCGACCCCAGGGGCGTGGCGCGCGCAGAGCGGCGCCGGGGGCGGGGCCTCGCGCAGGGCGCCCAGGGATTGGCCGCGGGAAACAAGGGGTGGGGCCGGCCCCGGAGAAAACAGCGCGCGCGCAGCCCTGCTGCAGTCCCAGCCTGGAACCCGAGACAGCCGGAGTCTCCCGCCGCGCCCGCTCCGGGGCTTTTTTTCTTTTTCTTTCTTTCTTTTTTTTTTTAATACCGCGGAGCCCCCTGCCCGGTCCACCAGCCCGCTCCTGCGTAGCGCGAGCCTCTTCCTGTCTCGCAGGTCCCGTCCCGCGCGCTGAAGCCCCTGCCGAAGCGGCGATGCGCCTCATTCAGAACATGTGCACTATCGCCGAATACCCCGCCCCGGGCAGCGTAGCCGCCGCCGATTGCTGCCTGGGGGCGGCGGGCCGCCGCCTGGTCAAGATCGCTGTGGTGGGCGCCAGTGGCGTGGGCAAGACAGGTGAGTCTTAGCGCTCCGGCGAGAACCCGCTTACCTCTGGGGCTGGAGTTGGGCGGCCCCCACTGAGGGTTGCGGTTAAACGAGGCGTGGGGGAGAGGTGGGAGCTGCAGCCGGATCGCCCACCCTCTCCTACTGATCCGCTGCCCCTCGGGAGGGACCTCAGCCATCTTCGTTTCCACTCTCCTCCTTCATCAGATGAGGGAAACAAACTGCTGAGGGCCAGACGACCCTCTACACCACCGACACAACGGGGATTCGAATTCTGGGGTTCTTGAGCCTCTGGCAGTCCCTGGCACAGAAAGGGGAGTTAGTGAACGTAACCTCTCCTGGAGTTCTTTAAGGTTAGGAAAGACATTTGTCTGCGGGAAGGCTTAGGTGTGGCTCAGCCGGGCTCCGAGGATGGTGGTGGACCAAATGACCCATCCAGCTGGACAGAGCCATAATTCACGACGCCTTCCAGCCCCCTCCCCGTCGCTGCAGGGTAGGAATTTCACGTGGTGGTCGGCTGGCTTTCTCTGAGAGTTGCTTTTTAGGTTGGGGGAGGGGTGGAGACCAACCTAACTTCTTGTGCCAAGGTTAACTCTCTTTCCCTTCTCTTTTCTGACCTGCAGCTCTGGTGGTCCGGTTCCTCACCAAACGATTCATCGGTGACTATGAAAGAAATGCAGGTGAGGAAATGTATTTGAGGAAAATGCTGTCAGCTTGCACCAGTACTGCTGTTCCCTTTTTTTTTTTTCAGTGTCTACCAGGCAGGTTCCTTCAGAGTGACAGTCTGAGCACTGGGATCCTGCCACTTGCAACTTCCCTTGTCCCCGTCCCGTGCTCCCCCGCTTCCCATAACTGCCATCTGGCCTCATTCCATTCCAAGCCCATTCATCATTTTATCAAGTGCCTGAAAGTATTCCCGTTGGTATGTTTTAACTATAGGGACCCCAGTTGGAAGCACCCTTTGTACTCAAGAGCCTCTCCCTTCAAAACACTCCTGCAAAAGTCATAAAAAAAAAAAAAAAAAAGATGGCCAGCTCCTCCCCCTACCCCTCGCCCTCTCTGCTGGCTGCCTTTCAGAGGTGACCTTTTAAAGCAAAGGCCAAAGGAGAGCAGTTGTAAACCTAAAGTTCTCTTTTCTTAACAAAGAAAAATAACTAAATGGTAAAATTTTAGGAGGAGAGTTCCTGAATAAATGATAGAACACTTTTTCAATCCCTGTGATTAAGAATGTCCACTGGGGAGGCTTAAGGACTTTCTACCTATGCTCTGTTAGCAAATTGTTTAATTCCTTAGACCATATGAAGTACCTACAGGGGATTATTTGGAACGCACTATATAAACCATCCCAAGATAAGGCATGGCAGCCTTGTGCTTTGATGTCGAGTCAGCTATGTTATGTTACACTTGTATTCCAACTGATTATGTTGGTTGTGAATTTACTAACAATATTTGCCCACCAAACCATTATATCTAATAGCTAGAATATAAATTTATGCCAAAGAGCGATAAGTACTAAAATAAAACAAATTCCACACATGCTGAACAAGAAAAATTTTTTTCACGGAAATTCTCTAAACATGGAACCTTCGTTTAAAATTCGACAGCTAAGGTTCCAAAAATGTACAAGCTTTGTCCTAGTTTTAATAAACCTGCTAAAACGGGGTTAAAATTGCAGTTGTTTAAAAAAAAATCTGAACTAAGCCCATTAAACAGAATAAACTACAGCATATTTTTGTGCATTGGTTCAGGTTATAATTTCTAAGTTAAAAAAATATCCCACAATGTTTTAAAAGTTGTACAAGAAGGAAGGACATAATCTTTTTGTTTTTTGAAATTTTGCCTTTATAGGTAATCTCTATACCAGACAAGTCCAAATAGAAGGTGAAACCCTGGCTATTCAGGTTCAAGACACTCCAGGTATTCAGGTGAGTATCTGAGATATGTGACTAGATCAAAGGGGAGTCTGCTTGGCCGTGGAATTGTTCGATTGTTTCCAAAGTACCTCTTGCTGAAGGAGGAGAGAGACTTGGGGAGTCACTAGGCTTTTATATGTTGTTTGACACTTCAGTTGTATCTGGCTGTTGGTCAGTCTTAGCCTGGCTTAATTTGGGAGACTTGGCTAAGGGGCAGAAATCTTCTCGTAGGAGGATTCTACCCAGCAGGAAAGACCAAACCAAACACACTTGGATTTGGCAAAATGCCCTTGCTATGGTTAAAAAGGTCAGTTTTTACATTTGTGTTTTTGGCATTAGAAATCAAACATCTAGGTATAGTCTCCAAACACTTGGAATCATTTTTATATGGTGGAAAGTTACGCTGTAGACAAAGAGCCATGCGCGCGTGTGTATTTTTTTTTTTTCCCTCTTGAACTGGGCAGTTATCCAGGTTTAAATGCTTCCAGCTCCTATCTTTACTTCCCCAGACTTACTGTCTAGCCAGTTAATTTCCCATTTTATGCAACTACAAAGTCTCTCTGCATGGAGTTCTCTGCAGGTCAATTTTCCACTCGAGTGTGGTGAGCTGCTCTGTTATTTATTCCAGCTCCATGCAGCTGGATCAACATATTGTCGAGAAAGCTGAAGCGTGGGGGGGATAGAACTTGTTTACGGCCTGCAATCTGGTGTTCCCGCTAAGGGCTTTTTGAATTCTCTCTCCAGCTGAGCCAGGGCTCTCTCCGGCCCTCACCCTTCACCTTGCCGTCATCCCTCTCTTTCAGGTCCACGAGAACGGCCTGAGCTGCACTGAGCAGCTGAATAGATGCATCCGCTGGGCAGACGCTGTGGTGATCGTCTTCTCCATCACCGACTACAAGAGCTACGAACTCACCGGCCCGCTCCACCAGCACGTGCAGCAGCTGCACCCGGGCACTCGGCTGCCTGTGGTCGTCGTGGCCAACAAGGCCGACCTGCTGCACATCAGGCAGGTGGACCCTCAGCTTGGACTGCAGCTGGCCAGCATGCTGGGCTGCTCCTTCTACGAGGTGTCCGTCAGCGAGAACGACAACGACGTCTACAGCGCTTTCCACGTGCTGTGCAAGGAAGTGAGTCACAAACAGCAGCCCAGTGGCACGCCAGAGAAGCGACGGACCTCCCTCATCCCCAGGCCCAAGTCCCCCAACATGCAGGACCTGAAGAGGAGGTTCAAGCAAGCGCTCTCTGCCAAAGTCAGGACTGTCACCTCTGTCTGACGCCGAGCTGCTCGAGGGGGTTTGGTCTTCCCGGGAAGAGGCCCGAGGTTCTGCAGGAATGTTGGATGCTGGCCGTTATTCATGGTTCCAGGAAGGGCTGGAGCAGAGGGGCCAGGAGGGCCCATGGAACTGCTGCAGACGAGGAAGCGTTGTCCTGAGCAGGGGGAAGGAACTGATGCAGCTTGAACGAGCCCACTGCCACCCTCCGAATACGTGAAACATCCTCCATGTCTTTTCCTCCGGAGTGGGGACGGGGCACGATCGCTGGGGATTTTGTTAACTACCTTGTAAATGACAGTCAGTTGTAATTTCAGCCAATATATTGATGTGATTTACGTTGGGAATGAAAGAATGGATTAAGCATTCACAGGCTTTCCTCCTTTTTTTTTTCTTCTTTCTTTCTTTTCCTTTTTTTTTTTTTTTTCCCTCCTCCCAAGAGGAAGAATTGCTTTTCTTACGCGAGTATATGTGTCTCTGGAATACGCTTCCTTATAGAATGCCCTTCTAACCTGAAGGATACCCAGATTTCTTTTTCTTTTAATGAACAAGGAGAAAATACTACCCCACCCCACTAAAAAGGGTGGAGTTTATGGGCCGAATGTTATATATACAGACGTGTGTAAGCTTATGGGCCTGCATCCTCCTGCCATGGGGTGAGTATGCTGAGTTGGGTACGTGTTGAGTGGTTGAGAACACAAACTCTTCAGCCCCAGACTTTGAGTAATTGTGAGACTGTATAATTTTTTTTTTTTAATCGTTGCATCAGGTACAGAAAAACAAAGTGTGTCCATTTATTTTGGTCTGATTTGTGTAAACACAGCAATGACGCTGGGTTGTTTCTAGACCTGGCCGAGTTGTGGCTTAACTACGGAAACACTATCTTAAAGCGAGTGAACAGATGCAGGGGTGACCGTCAAATCTCCTACACAGATGCACTTTAAAAAGCCACTCATGCTTTTGGCTTAAACTGTAATTAATTTATTTTATGTACAATAAAGCTCATTTTAAAAGAGGAGACGCCTGACTTGGTCTTAATTGAAACGTTCACCTTCTGTCCTTCAGACAAAGTATTACTCGGCACCTTGTACTTCTTGGGCACGTCGAGTCGGGCATGATACCTTCCTGGGGTGAGCACTTAAGTCTCACAACAAGCCACTGAAGCGCATGCTCTTCTTATCCCCATTTTACAGATGAGGAAACAGGCTTGAAAACAAGTTAAATAACTTGTCAAAGGCCCCGGCCTGCGAGAGTTGTAAATTGTAATTTGCTGCTTTCTAGTCAAGAGTATAGCACATCTCCTATTCATTTCCTTCCTGATCCTCCAGGTAAACCTAAGACAAATGTCTGGCCCTATATTTTATGTTGATCAGAGATTGCTTGGCTAAGCCGTGAAGATCACGCTTCTACACAAGACCACTGTTTCTCCACATGTGCTCTATTCGGCGAACCTTCCTTGGGTATGCTGCTTTCAGAAAGTGCACTTTGTTCTCATTCTGCAGAAGCTCATAGCAGTTGATCCGGGGCTGTTCAGGAACCCCTCCCACGTAGCACCTGCCCCAGGTGATGTGCTAAAACTGCCAGGCCTCTCATCGGCTTCCATCCGAGCCTGGGAGACCTTTCATACAAGCTAAGTGAGTCACCACCTTTACGGGCAAATAGTCACACCTTATATTTGTCTGTGTAGTGCTTTCACGCACCTGATCTCATTTAACCCTCAGGATAAACAAGTGGGGAGGGCGGGGGAGGTAATACGACCATTTTACAGATGAGAAAAACGCTCTGAGTTTCGAGTGATGTCCTCGAGTTCACACAAAGGGCATGAATCAATGTCTTCTGACTATATTCAGTTTTCTTAGTCCTTTATAATATTTCATATATGGGCCACTGCCACATATAGGGGGCCTTGGGACCAGGAGAAGCAGCCATAATGAATAGTTGAGGGCCTACTACGGAATGGTACCAGATTTTCAAATCTGTTTTCCCACAGGGTAAGTGTCCTGCCTGCTCTTGACGGCGCTTCTGGTGATGTCCCGAACCTTCCTTACGTGGAGAGCAATTTTCTACACTTCAAGCCTAACCGAACCGCTGAGAAGGTGTTGGGGTGAGGGGGGGTGAGGGAGGGAACAGCGCTCACATGAGATTCTAGAAACGTCTCATTTCAAAGGCAGTGAGACAAGGATCTCTGACTAGATTCTGTTCACGTTTGTTTTCATTCATTCTGTGTGGCTATATTAGTAATGTCCGGTGAGTGAGAGGTTCATCTTTAGATACTTACCAATGCTCTTCTACCCATGTTCTG
Source organism: Aethalodelphis obliquidens (assembly GCF_003676395.1). Classification (NCBI taxonomy): domain Eukaryota; kingdom Metazoa; phylum Chordata; class Mammalia; order Artiodactyla; family Delphinidae; genus Aethalodelphis; species Aethalodelphis obliquidens. Next base: position 3,531,597 of record NW_020837950.1, on the reverse strand, counting down.
GAATTAAAGAAGATGAATTGTCCCGGGGGCTTTATCTTGCAAAGGTGCTGAGCGGCGCCAGACGTCCTCTGTCTATGAGAGGTGCCCTGCTTCCTCCTCTCCTTTCCACCTGCTCCAAGAGCCTGCAGACCTCACAGCAGGCCTCTCCTCCTTTGTGAGCTGCCCTTCCTGACCTCCTGGCACTTCCCCGTTGCCCCTCACATCCCCACAGCACTGGACTCGGTCTCTTATGTTTCATTTTAGAAATTCACGTTGAAAGGGTCTCAGGGCTCCAGTCTACCCTGGGGATAAAGTGGTTTGTTGGAGGCCATTCTGGGAGAGAGAGATTGACTCCCGGCTGGAAACCACCCAAGTCCCAGTTCTGTCCACTGTCTCAGGCTGACTTGACTATTTATAGTTCCAGAACACACCATGTCTTCTTCTCATGAATTTAGCTTCATATTTCTTTACCTTTGTTCATCCCTTTCGTCATACTCTGAATTCCTCTTTGGTTTTAATTTCTGTTCTATAATCATACGGCCCTGAGAAATGGCCTTCTCCCAGCTGGGTAGGGGAAGGGAGGGTTGTGTGAGTGTGTGCAGGGGCATGGAGAAAGGAATCAGAATTTACTGAGCATTTACAGTGTGCCCAGATTATAACCCATCTCCTTTAATCTTCTGAAGAATCCTGCAAGGAAGGTAATAATTCCACCGCCAGTTTAAAGATGAGGAAACTGAGGCTCAGAGAGATGAAAGCTGGGGTCACACAGGCAGTAACATTCACTGTTTCTGAAAACCTCTGTGCCAGGCACTGTAGGGGTACTTGAAATAACTTCCATTCTCCACACCAACCCCACAGTCCATTTTCAGTCCCTGCTACAGATGCGGAGAAGGGAGGCTCAGAAGAACGAGCTCCTAAGTGGCAGATTCAGATCCAGGACTCCGCCACGTCTGCCTGATGCCACGGCCTAGACGCCAGGCAGCCGGCCCTCCGCTGCCCAGCCCCGGCTCCTCTAAGCAAAGCCCCCAGCGCACGGAGCTCTCCCCTCCTCTGCTTGCAGACGCTGGCCCTCCCTGCCCAGCCCGTGGTCCCTGTCGGGCTTCCCTCCACCTCCTTGCTGCTACCCTGGGCTCGTGGCCCCGCCTGGCTGCCGTGGCCACATCTGCTCTTGCTATCAGCCTGCTGCACACTGGCCTGCAGTCCCAGCTCAGTAATAAAGACGTCCAGGCTGGGGCGGGGGCCAGCACAGCCCACAGCCCGTCTGCCTCAGCAACGGATCCTTGTCCGTCGAGATGTCTGGCTTTCGAGCTTCCTCCCTGCCGCAAATCAAAACCATCCGAACACTCTGCGGCGGGCCTGGCGCTGCGCCGGGGACCACGATGGCTCCCTGTCAGCGCCCGGCCACCGGGCTGCCCTGAGCCCCAGGTTTGAGAGCTGCGGGCCTGCCTAGAGTGAGCCCCTCGTTCTGGTGAAAAGCGGGATTCCGACATTCATGTTACACCCTGCAGGGGAGAAAGCAGATGTGCTTTCTGGACAAACGCACAAGCCTCTGGGCAGATCCCTCAGGGGCGAGCAGTTGGGTAACTCCAGGGCTGCACCAGCGGGGGACGGGCTGCCCGGCCAAGTCTCTGCCGGTAACTCAAGACAGGGCGCCTGGCAGTGGCCACGACCAATGACAGGGCTTTATTTATTACAATAAATAACCCAGGAGAACTGGTGTTTTCTGCACTCCCTTCAGAGTCTAAAAGGAGAAACTTCCATAAAGTTCTTATTGTCCTCATGACTCTCCTAATTCGGTGAGAAGAGCACAGGATGGGGGTTATCGCTGATTGTGGCAAAGATCCCGACAAGTACCCCTCACGCCTCTGCTCTCACATACCCCCCGTCGTCTGGTTTTGTCTCTTAAAATAGAGATGGAGTTTCTCTTAATGTTTCCTGGGCAGCAGTGGCAGACGATCTTTGTAATCCTGGATTATTTGTTGTTGGGATTCTGTTTCTGGTGACCGGGGTTTAATAAATAATAGTCGTCTTGGGGCGAGCCTGATGGAAGTCTTTGTTATTGGGTAACGCTGTAATGGAGGGGTCTGGGGTTGACGGAGCCGTTATCCATAGGCCCCAGCCCTCTGGGGACAACCCCTGGCTGCCGTACCTCCAAACACCTGTCGTGCCCGCTATGTTTGCTGGGAAGCAGACTCCAGAAGGAGGGTTTACAAAAGTGGAAGTCAATCGCTAAGGAGTATGTACACCTCTATCAATTGTGTCTATGAAGAGTGGCTGATGAGGTCCTTGGCAGAAGGCTTGCACTTGTCTGTGCTTGTTTTGGCTCTGACCAGCCAGGGTTTAGGGGGTGAACACTCAGACCCAGGCGGAGAGAGGAGAAACCACAGTAAACACCCAGCTCGGCCTTTTAAGCCACCTTCAGGTGGCTGACATCTGCCGGGGGGGAGGGGGGGGGAATCCCTTTAGAACTGGTGCATTTGGATGAGGTTGAAATGGTTCAGTCAGGGTGTCAGTCTCAGAGTCCACGTAACTACTCTGTAGCTAACATTAGGGATGGAGAAAGTTCTCTCAGGGACAGGGCTCTGCATGGGCAATCGTTAGACGTTAGCTGCCAATAATGGTGATTCTCCTGTGTTCTTAGCCAGCTTGCCAAGTGCCACGTTCTAAATGCTTTACACGTATTCACTCTTTTAATTCTCACAACAACTCAACGTGGTATGTCCTATCATTGTCCAATTCATAGTCAGCTGAGACCAGGAGAAGTGCACCATTGTGTGGAGGAGGCGGGATTGGAACCCAAGCCACGGGATGAGGCTCCAGGCGCTGCTCCTGGCCTCTGGGCTGTATCATCCTGGAAGTAGGTGGGACCAGGGCATTATTCCTCCTCCGTTTTCTCGTCTCCTTGTGGACCCTGGGAATGCTTCCAGATTTTCTCTTCATTTGACATTATCCGCCTTTTGAGACTTTATCATTTTGTGGGGTGAGTTCCTTGGTGGTGTCCTGTGCAGGCTGTGTTAGGGATGGCGTCCCCCTACAGCAGCCCTCTCATGAGGTAGGTACCACTCATTACTATCAGGATTACAGATGCAGGCACTAAGGCTTGGAGAGGGACACACTGCCGGGAGTGGCAGAGCTGAGACTTAAACCCAGACAAAACTATGGAGCTCTGTTCTAACCACTGCTCCTTCATAGGACACCAAGAGCACGACCGTTTCTCCCTCACCCCCTCCTCCCCCGGGCAGTGAGCCCAAGAAGAAGGCAATGCCAGAGAGGTTTCGGGAAGCTCCGCCCAGGGGCCCGATGCGCTACTTCCAGAGTCCCCTCTTTTTTCTTATCTGGTAAAGGCTCTTTGCAGGATTTACACCGAGTCGTGCCTCCCACCTTCTTATTCAAACTAAACTCTGATCCCCAGGGTCTTCTTTCAGCTTACATTTCCTCCAAAGCCTTCCGCTACCTGATTGTCTGCCTAGCTCGATTCCTCCAACCAGCGACCACAGAGATGGAAAAAGACGATGATAAACTCAACCTTTCATGTTCCCCCCATCACTCAGACACTCAGGACCATATTTAATCTAGTACCGAGAGCATTTTCGGGACATAGTAACTGCTGAATGATAATGTTTACAATCAGAAGCTTCCTCTGTTTATCATTTCAGATGAGAAGATTTTGAATATTCTTTTATAAAAGAGAAAATTAACTTGTAAAAATACATTCAAGGCACGGAAGTAAAACACAAATACATGTCTACTGTGAAACATATTCAAATGACACAAATATATTGAGAGCGAGACGTTCCCTTTTCTTAGTCCTCCTATAATATGCTGCTTCCCAGAGGGAACCACTTGTTAGCAGTTCGGTTTTTCTATTTCCCGAAAGTTTCCTTTGCATATAGACATATGGTTTAAAACTTAACGTCGGGAATTCCCTGGCGGCCCAGTGGTTAGGACTCTGGGCTTCCACTGCTGAGGGCCTGGGTTCGGTCCCTGGTCAGGGACCTAAGATCCTGCAAGCCATGGGGTAAGGCCAAAAGAAAAAAAAAAACCAAACACTGATCCTTGAGCAGATCCTCACACAGGGCTCGAGTGCCAGGAGAAGAACCAGCTGCTCGTTCTGTGAGAGCCATTGTGTCCGGGATGTGCCGCTCTCCTTCCCCATAACATGGGCAGAAGCTCTTGGAGTGCCTGGTACATACCGCTGGATAGTTGGGAATGAATGAATGCAGATTGGAGACACACAACAGTTTACTTCTTTTTTTAAAAAATTTTTTTTATTTTTGGCTGCGTTGGGTCTTCGTTGCTGCGTGCGGGCTTTCTCTAGTTGCGGCGAGCGGGGGCTACTCTTCATTTTGGTGCACGGGCTTCTCATTGCAGTGGCTTCTCTTGTTGTGGAGCACGGGCTCTAGGCACGCGGGCTTCAGTAATTGTAGCACACGGGCTCAGTAGTTGTGGCTCGCGGGTTCTAGAGCACAGGCTCAGTAGTTGTGGCACACGGGCTTAGTTGCTCTGCGGCATGTGGGATCTTCCCGGACCAGGGCTCGAACCCATGTCCCCTATACTGGCAGGCAGATTCTCAACCACTATGCCACCAGGGAAGCCCCCAGGTTACTTCTTTATTTTTAGAAACGAGTGATCTTTGCTTTAATGATCATCTCTTTGGGGCTATTTGCCATTTTCTTCCTTATTCAAATTCAAACTTCTAACTGAGTGGAATGGAAGAAGCATCCGAGGTCTCCAGTATTTCAGCACCGTGAAGGAACTGGTGTTAGGTGGAAAACATACTTGGACAAAATAAAGAACGTTGGTGTCTAGAAAACCTGCTGCAATGACATCTCAAAATGATTTCCAACCTCACAGTTTTCTCATAACAGTGTTTTGTAGAGCACTAAAAGCAGAGACACGTGAATGTTTTGGTTTACATTTTATTTCCTCTGTTTAACCCACACTAGCCACTAATTTTGCAGCTCTGTCTCTTTATTACAAACTTCTTTTAGAGATGTTAGAAATTTTCATGAACTATACACCTACAAATGTGTGGGTTCCAAGCAGTTCATTTTTGCTGGAGCTCTTATATAATTTCACTCTGTCAGTCTAGGTTTTTCTGTTACGGCTAGAAGGAAGCGTTAGACTCACAGAAAAGAAAGCTTTATACTTCTATAGAAATGTGATATCACAAAAGTCATGGGGGCTGAGGTTCCAACCTAGACTCCCTGGACTAGGTGTCTTTATTGGGGCCTTCCTTGGGGAGGAGAGGAAACCTACAGGCAGGCACAGCCCTCCAATCAACCTCTCTCCCACTCCTGTTCCAAGCAGGCTGGCAGCCCTGCCCAGTAAGCAAACTGGAACAATGCAGCCCTTTGTACAGGCAGGCGATTTACAACACAGGCAGACAATCAGCACGGCCCTAGCCGCTACCCCTCCCTTCGGGCCTTTTCAGAAATGTCTCAGATCGAGAGAGAAACAAAGCCTCAGCTCCTATCTGCAGCATTCCCTCCTCAGCTACATAATCTTAAAAACCAAACTTTCCTCACACTCACGATTCTAAAGCATGGGGAACTTCTCCTTGAGCAACTGCGGATCAAACGTCTTGTAATCTACCAATACTCACCAACAGGCACTCATTTAGAATGAATGAACTTGCAGGCGGAATCAGAAAGATCACAGAGAGAGGGTTAAGGATAAAGTGGAATTATCATGAATTAGGCCAGCTGAAAGGCAGTTTGATGCCTTGAGAAAAATGAATTTTTTTTTTTTTTTAAAGAATCTCAGCAATGCCAGCAAAGTACTTCCCTGTGTGGGTATCAAGATCCTTTGGGCAAAGCAACCTAAGTGTCCATCGACAGATGAATGCATAAAGAAGATGTGGCACATTTATACAATGGAATATTACTCAGCCATGAAAAGAAATGAAATTGAGTTATTTGTAATGAGGTGGATGGACTTAGAGTCTGTCAAACAGAGTGAAGTAAGTCAGAAAGAGAAAAAGTAGTACCGTATGCTAACACATATATATGGAATCTAAAAAAAAAGGTTCTGAAGAACCTAGGGGCAGGACAGGAAGAAAGATGCAGACGTAGAGAATGGACTTGAGGACACGGGGAGGGGGAAGGGTAAGCTGGGACGAAGTGAGAGAGTGGCATGGACATATATACACTACCCAATGTAAAACAGATGGCTAGTGGGAAGCAGCCGCATAGCACAGGGAGATCAGCTCGGTGCTTTGTGACCACCTAGAGGGGTGGGATAGGGAGGGTGGGAGGGAGGTGCAAGAGGGAGGGGATATGGGGATATATGTGTACGTATAGATGATTCACTTTGTGATACAGCAGAAACTAACACACCATTGTAAAGCAATTATACTCCAATAAAGATGTTAAAAAAAAAGATTCTTTGGGCATAATTCAGTCATACCCACGATTAGTAACAGGGACACTGGTTTGGGAGGCATATCTTGGATGGGGACAGAAAATAGTATTGGGATTTCCAGCTCGGGTAGGTCTCCTCTTCTCAGCAGATCCTCAGAAGCCAAGGTCTGGATGCAGCCGGTCAGTTGTAAATAACAGTTCAGGGATACTAGTTGGCTTTAGGAGTCGCGTGGACAGCACGATTACCTAACAACGGGAGGGGCAAACACACCGCAGACAATTAGGAGAGCCAATCCCAGCTTATTAGATGATGAGAAATAAAATGCAACACATTTCTTTGGGGGAAGGCATGGAGTGGGTACTGTGGAGAAAAAGGCAGAAGGTGGCAGCTTGAACGCCACCGGATGCTAGCGTCCTGGGTGTAAGGAAGGGCGCACAGGCTGGGAAGGATGGCTGGAGGAACGGTGGGCTGCGTCTGTTGAGCCTTTAACCAGTGGGCACTGAGCAGGGCTGAGCCCAGCCACCACCTCGCTGCTGAATTGAACTTGATCAGACCGTTGCTTTGTGATCCAGTAATGTGACCTCAACAGAGAGGTCTCTCCCTCTTCTAGGAAGCCTTTGCTCCTTCAGGGAAAGAGAGAAGGCACACTCAAGAGCTGGCTGTCGCTGTGCGTGATAATGATGACGGCTGTATTAATTTCTTAGTACCCCAAACTTCAATAACAGAAAGTTACTGTCCCACACTTCTGGAGGCCAGAAGTCCAAGAGCAAGGTGTTGGCAGGGTTGGTTGCTTCTAAGCGTTGTGAGGGAGGATCTTCCCTCTTAAGCTCCCTTATGTCTTCACATTGTCGTCCCTCTACGTGTGTCTGTCTCTGTGTCCACATTTCCCCTTTGATCAGGACACAGTCATATAGGATTAGAGCTCACCCTAATAACCTCATCTTAATTTGATCATCTGCAAAACCTAGTTCCAAATAAGGCCACATTCACAGGTACTAGGGGTTCAGACTTTAACATCTTTTGGGAGGGACACCGTTTGACCCATAACAATGATGATAATAATGATGATATCTGCTAATATTTATTAGTTCTTATGGTGGGCCAGGCACTGAGGATGATCTCATTTAATATCCATTTAATCTTCATAACAACCCTATGAAGTAGGTACATATATTACTCCTATTTTGCAGATAAGCAAAATAAAGTACAGAAAGGTTAAGCAACTTGTCCAAGGACACACAGGAAGCAGAAGCAGTTGAGTCAGGATTCCAACCCAGGCAGGCTGGCTTCAGCGTCCAAGCGTCTGTCTGGTCACTCCTCTATCATCAAGGGCTCTGGGAAGGCTGCTTACTTCCCTGGTCCACATGGACCTTTGGGCCTCTCTGGCCTGTCGTCGTGATGTCCCTCTCTGCTTCCCTGAGACTGGGCCGTTCTTCTGGGGCAGATTTCCCTCTGCAGCACTGGGAGAGCTCGTTCCCCAGGGCTGGGCTGGAGCAGTGATGTGCTCTGTCAGGCTGGTAAGGTTTTGCCAAGGCAGGGGTTGTACACCCAGTAGCTAAGGGGGTGACTATGGGAAGTGGGAAGGAGGTATGAGTCAGATGCCAGAGCCTAGCCCCTGAGCGCGGGGGGGTCGCAGGCCGGCAGCAGGCCTGGCTTCAAGGGGCCACACCGCCTAGCCAGGCCTCTTGCGGGGAAGCAAGTTGGCACTCACACCTCACTCTCTACCCCTCCCACCCCCAAAGCTATCCCAGGTGGAACCAAAGCAATGAATTAACCAACTCACTGGCCAAAACCAGAGCCTACGCTCCAATGTGGAGGAGAAGCTGAGGGAGGGGAGGAGGGAAGGAAGCATTTTATAATTTTCTTGTGCTTGTTGTTGTTAAAGAAATGAGGTTATTAAAAAGTTTTCTGTTTAAAACAGAAATTAATCTTTGAAAGCATTGACGTTACTATTTTTTGAAAGAGAATTATCCTTGAAAATATATGGCTAATGTCAGCCAAGTCATATTTCTGGCAGAAAAAAATACACTGCAATCTGTGCTCACATCTTTCCTAGAAAGCCATGTGATGAGAGTCTGAGGGCAGACAGTGAATATTAGCACCCCCTTATCACATGGTGTAGATACCATTTGAATATGTGGCTCTGGAGAGAGAGGACAGGGTCTCTACTCACTCCTCGGGGGCTTCTGGGCCAGGTCCAACAGATGGTTGAGAATGGCGGTGCCCAGACCTGCACGCTCACCAGATGCTAGTAGAGCCCGCCTCCACCGCGCATGGGCTACATGCCCTGGGGAGGGTCACTTCACCTGGGGCCTCACTCTATCCTTCCCAGAAGAAAAACAACAGCCCCGAGCTTGTAGCACTGTGGCAAGGATTACAGAAGGCCAAGTGCGTAGAGCACGTGAGGTGCTCAGCAATTCTGAGCTGCTATTTGATTGTGTTTTGTGATTGCGTCATAGGCCTCCTTTTGAATCTTATGAAAGCTAAAAACTCTCTAGAAAAATATGCATATGTGTACACACAAGATTCTGAATATAGTTTTAGGTGAGGTTTAGGTGGATAACTAGGACTCACAGACAAGTTAAGAATCCCTTATTCAGATATTTAAAAAAATGCACACATAAAGACAAAAATCCTTTGCATAAGAATAGACTCTTGAGAGGTAGGAGAGGCCAGGGAAGCTGATGGCCACAGCCCCTCCCCTGCCCTCCTGCTCGCCAGGCTCCACCACCGCTGCCAGCCCCTGGGGTCCTTAGTTCCAATGCCAAGACGGTGAATTCCTCTCTGGCTGAGGTGAGGGCAAGTGTAATGGCTAGAGTGAGTCCCACAGGATGGTTAAGTCTTATTAACAGGGTTGAGGAACTTGGAGGGGAAAGGCTGTAGACTCGGTTGATGTGGACACTTCTAGAGCAGTGATAACTAAGCTAAAAGAATCTGTCACTCTCAGGCCATGTGCTGGGCTTTCAGTCACGGCTGACAGTGACTATGGGTTCGGTCACCTCCACCAAGCTGGAACCAAGGACCAGGACCCTCACATCTAGACATATGGGTATTTAGACAGCATGAGGGCTAAACCTGAGGGTGTCTGGGGCATGCCCTGTGGAGGGCTGAAAAGAAGCAGATGGAAAACAAAGGCAGCCTGTGAAGTAACTGAGGGGGTCTTTGAGGAGGGGAGGAAAGGAGGAAGCTGGGACCAAGGACTCTCGCCGGATAGTACAGTCGTTAAGAGCACAGACTTAGGAGTGTCCAGTTTGAGCTGGGCCCCAGCTGGCCACCTGCCAGACGATGGACCCTGGAGAATTTGCTTAATCACTCTGAGCCTCAAGTCCTCATCTATAAAGTGGGAATAGTGATATCCACCTCACACGATTATCATGAGGATCAAATGTGAACATACATAGAAAATACTTAGCACAATGACAGGCTCTGGAGGGGCTTAACATGGTACCTGCTGTTATCGTCTCCATTATCATCACCATCTTCACTATTCTCATCCTCTGCTGCATTCCCTCTATTCAGCTCACAGCAGTCACTGGGGTGGACTCAGAGGAGATAAACGTGCCAGAGCCATCTTCCCCAAGTGTAAATCTGACTGTATTTATTCATAGTTTAAAATCCTGACTGCCTTCTCTCCACCATTTATAAGCCTGACCCAGTGCTGGGGAAGAGAATAAAGAAAGAAGAACGAAAGAAATAAGGACAGTCTAAGAGACCTCTGGGACAACATAAAATGTACCAACATTCATATTATAGGGGTCTCAGAAGGAAAAGAGAGAGAGAAAGGGCCTGAGAAAATATTTGAAGAGATAATAGCCGAAAACTTCCCTAACTTGGGAAAGGAAACATTCTCAAGTCCAGGAAGCGCAGAGAGCCCCATACAGGATAAAACCAAAGAGGCACACACCAAGACACATACTAATCAAACTGACAAAAATTAAAGACAAAGAGAAAAGGTTAAAAGCAACAAGGGAAAAGCAACAAATAACATACAAGGGAATCCCCACAAGATTATCAGCTGATTTTTCAGCAGAAACTCTGCAGGCTAGAAGGGAGTGGCAGTATATATTTAAAGTGATAAAACAACCAAGAATACTCTACCCAGCAAGGCTCTCATTCAGACTGGATGGGGAAATCCAAAGTTTTACAGACAAAGCTAAGAGAAATCAGCACCATCAGACCAGCTTTGTAACAAATGCTAGAGGAACTTCTCTAGAGGGAAAAGAAAAGGCCACAACTAGAAAAGGGAAAATTATGAATGGGAAAGCTCAGGAGTAAAGGCAAACATACAGTAAAGGTAGGAAATCCTCCAGACACAAATATGATATCAAAATGCAGGATGTTGGAAATGCACTTGAAATGAAGAGACCGGCAACTTAAAACAATCTTGTATGTATATAGACTGCTGTATCAAAACCTCATGGTAACCGCAAACCAAAAATCTGTCAGTCCAACCGTCTTAGAGAGCATTCCAGGACTTTAGAGACTGATGGCTGTTCAGTACTCCACACCCCACCACACCCCCTGGCCACCACACACCCCTCACCACTGGTTCCACATTCCAGCCACCCTAAATGATCTGCAGTTTCACAAATGGCACTTTGGGGATGCTTCTTCATCTGGAACAGGAGTTACCAACTCTTTGCCTGAAGTCCTCTTAATCATCCTTCAATAATCGACTCAGGCATCACCACCTCCCAGAAGCCCTCCCAGACCACCCCTCTCTGAAGACTGAGGATGTTCCCATGGCTGTTGGTATCACATTGTATTCCTTGTTTCTTTGTTGTGTGCTGGCACAGTGCCTGATACCTAGCAGGTCCTCGATATAGTGAGTTAGCCAATGACTGATTAAATGAATGAACAAAAACAAGACTAGGAAGGAGGCAGTGAGTTTAGCCAGCAGGAAGTTTTTCACACCAGCAGGCTCTGGTATCTCAAATAGCTCTGCGTAAATTTGTTTCAAATCAGTTCAGCTGAAAACCCACTTGTCTAAAATTCCGATTTTGAAGAACAAGCAGGATCACATCACTAACATTTCCTTTATAGTATAATAGCTGATGGTCCTTAAGCATTTTCACATCTTAGGCGTCTTTTGTTCTTCAGAACGCTTTTGAGCATTTTCTGTTTTTGAGCGTATTCGACAAAAAGCATTTCTGCCTTATTTGACTGAAATAGTCCTTAAAATTATAAAAAGTTAGCTAAATGGGGGGAAATGGCACTCAAAAATGAAAAAGAAAATGCTTAAAGCAATCTGAAATTGGCCTGTTGGATATGAAATTTAAATTTTATGAACATAGTCATCAAATGTGTGATATGAGGTAAATTAAGCACTAGAGCTCCTTTCGGAGGACTGGCTTTTTCCCAGGCAACCAAGGGCACTGATGAAAATTTCCATCGGGGAGGCAAGGGTGAAGGACACCAGGGTGCCTCTGAACCAAGCCCTAAAAAGCTGCCTTTGGGGCTCCACACAGGCTTGTGGGGCTCGAGGGACATTGTTCCAGCTAATGATTAAGAACTCTCCAGACAGTAGGGGCTTCTTAGACAATGGGTAAATTTCCAGGATGTCCGGCCCCCTTCCGAGAAGGAGGGAGATAACAAAATGTAAAAAAGGTGTCTGTCAAAGACCAATCAGGCAGCTGGGGAGAAGGAGGGAGATAACAAAATGTAAAAAAGGTGTCTGTCAAAGACCAATCAGGCAGCTAGGGACAAGTTCCCTCTCTGGTCCGAGCCTAAGCCGGGACCAATCAGCAGGAGAACACAACCAAATCTATAATTTACATACGGGGAAGTGGGAACCTATAAAACTGACATATTCGCGCCCAAAAGGGTTCCTTCTTCGACCTCCTGCGTGAGGACCAAGGAACCCCGGTGCACCGGCCTTCAATAAACCTCTTGCGTTTTGCATCGGCTTCCGACTCTTGTTGTTTCCTGGGCGAGTCGAAACTCCTAGGAGACCGCGAAGGTCTAACAGGCTCTCTACTCCAGCTGAAGGAGGGGCATCTTGTCTTTGTCCTCAGCCCACCCTGGCTCCTGCAAGAGTGACCCAGCCTGCTAGCTTTCTCTCCACCTTCTGCTTCTCCGGGCCGTAACTTGTGTGTGCCAGCATCTTCCTGTTCCATTTCTGCTGAACAGGGGGAAGCCGGCAACCCAGGATTTAGACTCCATATCCCTCTGGTTTCTAACATTGTGAAGTGAAAGGAGAGGGGGGTAAAAAATAGTTTTTCTCTATTTTTCTTTTGACCTTGGGAGATGCTTCCCAGTAAAAGCGACTAATACACACAGGTACCAACACGCATATTCATCCAGCTGATGAACTGGTTTTGGAGCACATGTCAGATTCAAGGCACCACTCACCCCCATTAGCACAGGTGCTGCATGTATACACGCACGTACACACGTGTGTTAAACATAAAATGTTTGTATCGTTAAAACAGTGGGGCAGTGGATTAATTAAACAGACATGACGAGCTTTCTGGAAAACTCACTGCCTTCTCATTGCCTGAGGGGTGAGTGTGCTGTGCTTAGGCTCTCCTGAGGAACCTGATGAGATTTCAGATGCCTCTTCGCTTTTGTCCCTCATGATGGTTGTTCAAAAAGAAGTCTCTTGAGGGAAAACAACAAGAACAAAAACCTTCCATTGTAAATGACTTCAGCGTTGTTACGTGGATTGCTGCAAGTATCAAAGACACATGAAGTGCGTAGGAATGAAGGGTAATATTAAGAGGAACAATATGAACATATGTAATGCCGTCTAATAGTTCAAATGATAAGGGCCTAAGCTAACTCAGGTAAACATAAAAATTTTGAATCTCACTGACGTTTTCCTTAGAGTAAGAAACTTCAGAACAAATTAAATGTAGACCAAGAAAAGAAAAGGAAGTGGCTTGACTCTTCTCTTTGGGGCTTCAAATTTTAGAATAACCTGGAGCTATGGTATACATCCAGGATTTAGGTATCCTTGAACCTCCACAGTTGTGCAAAATTGTACGCGTATGAGCATATTTCCGGGTCTAATTTTTTTTTCCTCCTACATTCTCACTAAATGTTCAGCTCCAGAAATGGAGATGCACATGAGAGTGTGGCTGGGCAACGTGTACCAGCCCATGAAGAGCGTGATGGCAGGGTCGGCTTGGTCACTCGGCCTTCCTCTGTTTCCTGAGCTGGCCTTTCCCTGTATTTTACGGAGGGGTCCCTCCCTGTTATTTTCCTCCCACAATCGCAGGCTTCTGCTGGCCTCTTGGCCACGACCCAGCTACGGGGTTCAGCCTGCAGAGCTGTCTGGAATGAGAGAGGTTGGTGCTGAGCACACGCACCCCAGACCAGGGCAAGCCCGCGAACTCTCCTGCTCATGGCTGTGGCTGTTTGCAGTGGGGTTGAGAGGTTGCCTCTTTGATCCTTTTTTTTTTTGTAGTCAGGAAGGAGGGCCTTCTCCAGCTGCCCACTTTCTCTCAGCACGTTTACCAAGCACCACAGATGGAGAGCGGAGAAAACACCCCATTTTAGAGTATAGCAACCATCCTCTAGGACTAGCAGCTGCTAATGCGGTTTCTGGATTCCACTGTTTCATGCTATCCTTACCATCTTTTGTAAAAGAGAATTCATTTCTGGATGTGCCTTAAGTGACTTCTATCAGCAGTTTCCTTTGAAGAGCAGATCCCCGGATGCCTTGCAAATCTCAGCTCACCAGCCTTCTGCTCCAGGGGAAGCCGGTGCCGTATGAAGGAACCTCTTGCCTCCAAGCCCCCAGGTATTCCCATCACAGCACCTGCCTATGTTCCCGGAACACTCATGTCTAGCTGGAGCTTCTGTGTTTAATGTCAGTCAATCACTTACTATTAGAATGTAAGTTCCATGAAAGCAGGAACGAGTCTGGCTTGGTCACCGCTCTATCCTCAGCACAAAGAACAGTGCTTGGCACAGAGTAGATGCTCAATAAATGTTTACTGGATAATTGACTAATCCAGTTTAAGACTTAAGTTCCTGCACCTGGGTCCAAAAAGCACCCATGTTGATATACAGTAGGTATGGATCATAGCAATTGATACAAAAGACAGAGTGGTTTTAGCTGTCCATAATCCCAGAATCAGTAACAGGTTGGCGTAGTCTACAGAAAAGCTGCTTTTATCTTATGCTTCAATAATGCAAGTACGGTTTCTAGTATTCAATATGCAATGAATAATCATGACAGCTGGTGCCAGGTCCTGTTTGAGGGATTAAAGTAAGTGCAAAGTCCTGAGGCTGGAGAGGAGCAGGCCAGCAGAAGGGTGGTAGGAAAAGAAGGCCCAGCAGCAGGGAGGGGCCGTGGTAGGAGGAGGAGGGGGCCCCAGGGCCTCTGCACTGATCAGCCCATGGCAAGGGCGCTCAGTTGTAAGTGAGCATGAGAGGGAGAGACCTGGTGGCCCAGGAGAGCTGCCCGGGAGCTGAGGCACTCGGGTCCACGGCACGGGCTGGGGTGGGGAAGCTGGAAGAACTGAAGATACTCGGTTTGGAGAAGAGTGGCCCTGGGGGAAGACCTGTGGAGGAGGGAAGAGGCTGATCTGCTCGTAGATTCTGTGTGGCCCAGGAGTTAGAGGCAGCAGCGGTGACACAGCAGCAGGCAAGGCTGCTTCTGAAGCCCCAGGTTCTCTGAGCCACTCTCTCTGCAGATGATCGAGCACAAGGTCAGTCAGACTGCAGCCGAGCCACTGAGCCACTACAGATGTCAGGTCTCTGCTGTCAAACTCAGGTCACACGGCTTTGAAAACGTCTGCATTTTATCCTTTTAGAGTGGGGATTAACAGTCTGGCAGGCTATTAACAATGCATCGCTGTTCGGAAGAGCTAAGAATTTGGTCCACCGTGTTAGGGGCAGTGAGAAGTGTGCTTTCTGATAAAAAACAATGTCTTGCTCAAAAAGGCAATTGCTCACCAAACAGATCCTGAACACTGCGGACAGAGAGGGTGTGAGACGAGGCAGAATTTACCACTTTATCAGAAATTCCACCAGCTATGACCATGACAGGTGTGAGTAATGGTAGGAATGGTCACAGCCAATGACTGGCCACTCCCTTGTTCAAGAACGTACCATGGCTCCCTAGATACAGGTCACCTTCCTAAGTAGGGTGTCTGGAGACCCTCGGAAACCAGGCCTTCTCTACGTCTCAGGTGTCCAGGCCACCCTGACACCAAGCCAGTTCTCCTGCCTCACATCAGGCCGTCAGGCCACAAGGCTTCCGGAGCTCCTGCCCTGTGCTCAGGCCTGGGAAGGCCCAGCCTCTGTCCTCAAGGAATTCGTGTTTGCTTGAGGATGCTTTGTCAGCAACGGGAAGCAGTCAGTGAGCCCGCTGAGTGCTGCACTACGGAGTACAGATTACGGATGCCAGCAGAGGTGGGGGCTCCTCGGCTGGCTGAGTGCGTATACACAGAGTGGGTGGAGCTGGGAGACAAGGGCACTGTACACTGCCCCCCACCCAGACCAGCAGCCAGGCGTGGCTGGAATACCCCCTGGGCTCCGTGTGCCTGTGGTGGACAGTCCCCCACGTAAGCCAGGGTCCTACCTGAAGCACTGCACTGGCATCTCTGTTCTGCTTTCTCTAAACCACAGAAAGCCGCTGGCTGCATGCAGACATGGCAAAGCTGAAGACAGGCCCCGAAAGCAAGTCTCAATTGGGCGGGGGGCGAGGGTCAATGGGAAGGTGTCCCAGGCTCCCGTTGCCCCAGCAGGACAGTTCTGAGGCCCCTCAGCCCCCAGAGGACAGAGCCTCGGTTGCCCATAGCAGTAAGCAGCTGGGCAAGGCACTCTTTTCCCAACCACCCTGCCCCGTAGCCTAAATGAGAAAACGGAGGGCTTTTCTCACTCCAATCACCTAGCTAGTAAAAGGCGGAGGGAGGATGCAGACTCGGGCCTGGAAAACCTAGAGGGCTGTGTCTTAACCACCGGGCATTTGCGTGGGGAGGAGGACGGGACCTGGCAGGAGGCTACAGAGGAGAAAGATACTACACTTGTCATTGTCATGACAAGGGGCCTTCCCAAACTCCTCCAGCCCCGTCCTCTCCCTGCCACAGGGCGGAGATGGTCCCCGGGAGTCACCCTCAATTATCTGGAGCCTGGAAAGCAGCCAAAACTCTTGAGTAATTAAGCACCGATTGGATGCCAGAGAATACAAGCCCTGTAGGAACTGGGAATAGCGCTTCAGCACTTGCCACTCAGAGGTAGGAGAGGTCTCCCCCTTCCCTCCACCGACAGTAGGTCCTGGCCCTGGGAAAGGAGGCAGCGGGATGGAGATAGGAGCGCGGGGGAGCCTAATGAAGGCCCTGGTCTGCCCTCCCCACTCCTGCCTCAGGCCTCCCGTTCAGATCATATCACTGAGGACTCGGTACCTGGGTTCCTGGCTTCAGGGATGGCACAAGGTCTTTGATCATTTTGGCTTCCGAGACTGTGACCCCGCCCACCACGAAGAGAATCAGAAGAGGGTGGTCGCTGGGATGAGGCCGGCTCACCTGCAAAAGAAACCACCGCCGGCGTCAGAGGCGTCTTCAGGTGAGATGAACAACCCTCAGAGAGGGTGGGATCTGTTAGGGGTCGGATGTGTTAGTGGTCTGTGAGCGCACTGACCAGGAACACGCACAGCATGTCACCTTCCTACAGCCCTTTCAATAAATATTTTACTGAAAGCAAAGTTACAGGAGTGGGCACTATTAAATACGCAGAGAAGACTGAGGGCAACTTCCCCTCTTGTTCGGTCTGCAGGTCTCAGCATAAGCGTGCTCCTGCCTTACAGAGCTCCGTGCATCTCCTTCCAAGCACGTGTCACAGCCTGGGGTCAACGTCTCTCCCCTGACGGCCGTCTCCTCTAATGGAACACAAGCTCCACGAGGCGGTGATCTTGTCTGCCGGCTTCACTGCTAAATGCCCGGCATGCCTAGCACAGTTTCTGGCTCAGAGTAGGTGCTCAGTAAATGTCTGTGGAATTGACGGATGGTTAGAGCCCTAGGAGGGGGCGGTGGAGGGTGGGCAAAGATGCAAGAGCCCTGCACCCAACCTCGAGTGCAAACTTCACGCCCTTACCTTCTGCAAACCAGCCTCAGTCAGCTGAGGTTGGCCTCAGCCAGAGCTGAGGCCCTGCTCCACGTGCAGCACTGCACTGGAGGTCGTGGAGAATTCCTCCCGGTGCCTCATGATTTCACCAGTGAGGCAAAGTATTATAAAACAACTAAAATGAGGGCTTCCCTGGTGGCGCAGTGGTTGAGAGTCCGCCTGCCGATGCAGGGGACACGGGTTCATGCCCTGGTCCGGGAGGATCCCACGTGCCGCGGAGCGGCTGGGCCCGTGAGCCATGGCCGCTGAGCCTGCGCGTCCAGAGCCTGTGCTCCACGACGGGAGAGGCCGCAACAGTGAGAGGCCCGTGTACCGCAAAAAAACCCAAAAGAACAAAAACAAACAAACAAAAAAAACAACTAAAATGAGAATGTCTCCCAGTAATCTCTCAGGAAATGTGCAAGGCCAACATATAGACCTAGTGACTAACTGAAGGGGACGAGAGGGCGTTCCTGAAGACAGTGTGTTTGAGCCCTACCTGGAAGCCCGGGACGGTTCGGTGAGAAGTGGGCTTGGTAATGGCTTTTCTCCCCTGCGTCATCTCGTTTTATGTGGCATGGACAGTTTCCTCTGTGTAAAGTACCCCTGCCTCCCCTTCTGTACCTCCTTCCTTTTTACTCTCTTTCAAAGGCACCCTCGCCTCTAAAAAGTTCCCCCTAACCACCTCTCAACTCCTGCCCCATGACCCGAATCTGACAGATACCTCTGCCTTGGCCTTGTCACACTGGACTGCGACCTTGACAGACCTGTCTATCTCCTCTCCTAGGCTGTAAGCTACTGGAGGGTAGGGATTGATATTTATCTCGGTATTTTGGGGTCTGAGCGTAGAGCTAGCTCATGATAAACTTTCAACAAATGTTGCATGAATAAAATGAATGAATGAATGAATGAGGTCCACAGGGTAACTGGAGATATTCTTCTTTTCTTTGAGATCTTTTAGACACTCTCTCTTTGCTTTACGTGTGGTTCTTCCTAGCTGAGTAACTAACCGGGGTTCCTTCCAACCCTACAAACAATTGTTTCTCACTTAATGCTGGGACAGAAATACAACTGGCTCCAGAACTGCAAGTGGTACAGTACGTTCCCAAAGACATATGCTTTCCATAAGAGAGTCTGGACTCTGAAGTACATTGTGAGAATCTCGGAAGGATGTATTGAAAGATGAAAAGGAAAAAAGAAATGAACAGCAACAACAAAGAACAATACCCTTTGGCCAACGAATTGAGGGAATGTTGATTGTGGTACAAATTAACGGGCCCCATTAATGCATGTTGCTGTTTGCCATTTTGGTTTCTGTTTAGATTTATGTTTTGATACCAGATTTCCTTTTAGAACATGTCAAATCGGCAGGCTATTGGGAAGTGGAGCCTTTCCAGTCTTTTCCATCAGAATAACACATTCCTTATAACCAGCCACATTCGGCCGAGTCCCACTTGTATGTGGGTTCATGGTGTAAGGCACTTGGATGATGAAAGATTTAAGCGTCATTACTGCCGTCACAAACACACAGATGAATAAAGCAAGTCAGACTCATTGCTCTTTCTTTCATTTTCTAAACCTTCGCTGGCTGGGATTTTAAGACGTCAGGTTCTGGTCAGAGAAGATAGTTTCTCCCCACCATCCATCCAGCCTTTGAAGCAGGGGCTGCCGACACCTTCTCTGCAGCTGTGGTCCCGAGAGCACTCTTTGATGTCCTGACTGGTTTCTATGAGAAGGGTTTCCTCTGCTCCCCGTTTCTCTGGAGTTCTCCAGGCGTTCCAAGAACCCAGCTGCTGACTCTCCTCCAATCTGTTTCTCTACATGTGTGACTTACTTGTCCCCAGCACAGGCAAGGGTCAGGTCCCCCGCCCTCTAACGATAGGCTGGGCCTCGTAGGAGGGAGACAGCGTAATGGGAGCGTTGGCCCAAAGGGCACTGGGCCCTGAGACCCGCCATGCTGACTTTGAAGGTGGCTTGGTAATGGCTTTTCTCCCAACAGGAGGAAGTAACAGCACTGCCACTGCCGCCAAACACTTCAGGTCTAGCACAACCTTTTACTCATTTATTCATCCAGTCCACAAATATTTATTGAGCAACTACTATGGGCCAGACACTGCTCTAGGCACTGGGGACTCCGCAGCGAACGAACCCGAGAGGACTCCCTGCTGCACAGAGTTTATATTTTCGTTGGGGAGAGTGACAAAATACAAAAGTAAATTGGTAAGTGAAGAAGGTGATAAGTGTTGCGGAGGAAAATAAAGCAGGGGGTGGGGCAAGCGTTACTCTGCACAATCTTAGACTCTATGAAGTAGGTAGAGGCTCCATTTTACAGATGGAGACAGTGAGGCTTACAGAGGTGAAGTGACTTGTCCCAAGTTTTCCAATTCATAAGCTGTAGCGTTGAGACAGAAATCCAGGTCTGTCTCATACCAGAGTGGGATACATTCCACATGCTCTCATTTATACACAGATTCTTCAAACTGAAAGCATTTTTACTAGCTTTCATCTCTTAAAACTCTGTACTTTTAGTTCTTCAGCAACGTCAGCCAATTACCAGGTTCCTCGTGGGTCTTTATTTAATCTCATCGCAAAGGCTGCCATCTGCCAGAGTCACTCTGCCATCAGCCCAGCCTAACGGTTGCATTTGCTGCAGTGGATGGCTTCCGCTTTCCAGAAACTTCCTCCCCAATCCTGTCTGCCTTCTAAGCCCTCTCAGTTTCTCTTCTTCCTCATGGATTCTCCTCTTGCTTGACCTGCCCCATCACGTACTGTGTTCCTGACTGCTTGGGCCTCTTCTCGCAAACACCGTCCCTGGGTGGCCCTATCCTGTCCACGGTCTGGGCCTCACATGGGCCAGTGGCCCCTCAGCTCTGCTGAGCTGCAAAGCTGTCTCACAGGCACCTAAACTCTAAAATGCAAGTTATTTTCTTCTCCATTCCTGCTTCCAAGTCAGAGAGAACGTTAACACCTGCCATCCAGCCATCCCTGACTGGGTGACTGACCCTGGACAATGTTCTCTCATTTACTTCCACATCCCATCAATGCCCGGTCCTGTGGGACCCTCCGGCGCTGCATCACTGCCCTCATTCCCTCGGCCCCTACCTCACCCCAACTCTCATCTTCTCACCTTCTCTCCCCAACCTGATGCTAGTCTGGCCCTGTTCCCCCACCCCCTCTCTCAGTGCTTCCAGGTGATCTTTATAACACATACACTGGTTATAAATTCCTAAAAAACATTCCATGGAACCTCATTGTTTTTGGTCGAATGTCAAGCCTCCAGCCCTTCGTGATCTGCCTTCTGCTTATTTCTCTATCTTACCTTCTTCCACTCTTTACAGGCTGCTCTTAGACCCAACCATTTGGAGCTACCTGGAATTCCTTTCATGTAGCCCGGCATTTCATCACTTTGTTCCTCACTCCTACTGGTTGGACACACTGAGCTCCCCCTTCTCTGCGTCCTCACACCCCACCCAGATACCACTTATCTCTCGTCCCCTCAACCCTCAATGTTCTTGTCCATCTCCCTAACAAACTGTAAGCTCTCCAATGTAAGCTATGCCATGGAAGGTAGGATGGCTACTTTGTCTCTGTATCTTCCTTCCCCACAAGAGTGACTAGCACACAAGAGGCTCTTGATAATTGCTCACAGGCAAACAAAGTTCGTCGCCTGCCAAAACCAAGTTTTTGTTTCACGATTCCTACCAAAATCCATCTCACTAGACCTTATGGATCAAATTTAGCGAATGTTAGACAAAAATCAAACCACAGTATGTAGCATAATTAAGAAGAAGAAAATATAAACAACAGTTATAAATAGTATTGTAAATAGATTCCAAGACTTGTGCTGATTTAATCAACAAACACCAAATGCTAAGATGTTTTCCTCTTGTCAGAAATGCCATAAAGTATAATGGACCTAAGCCAACTTTTCACGTCTGAGTCTCATTTTTCTTGTGCAAACAGTGAGGAGCTGGACTAGATGACCTCCAGGCACGTCCAGCTTTCCCAGTCCAAGGATCTGACATCAGATTGCACCTGAGGCTCATCACTTTGGCCCTTTATCCTTACAGCATCCTTCACCGCTGCTGTAGATGCATCTGTAGGTATCTGTCCCGCCCACACATGAATAGTCTCCTCCATCCCCATGGCCATGGGGTGGGCTCCTGGCAGCCATGTAATTATGGTGTGATCGTGCCCCCCAACTTCAACTGAACGGTTCAGGAATGGGCCCCGACCCAGGCTGGGCCCACTCGAGACCCTTCACTGGGAATCAAGACTTGACCTAAGACGGACGAGGCCCAGTCAAAGCTGAGCTCTTAAGAAGCACCAGAAGCTGTGGCAGAGCTCTCTAGCCATTCACTCAACTCATATTTATTGAGCATGTACACAGTGCTAGGGCTGTTCTCGGCATCTTCTGCAGGCCACAGCAAGCCTTCAGAACTGTCTGGTTTCCTGCTGGCTTTCTAGTTCTCGGGCCCAATCCTTCCTGAGGCCCACCGCATTGCCGCCCTTAGGTTCCCGGAGAGGCCCCCTCGGTCCTGATAATGAGGACTTTCTTTGATGGAGTTCGTGCAACCTGGTGGCGGCTTAATTGCCACTGAAGTGTTTCAACTCTTCCCCCTCACCACCTCCAGCTTTTTAGGGCTACCCTGAGCAGTTGTGCCCTCTCTCCTTGTGGGCCCTTTCCTATTGCTGCCTAAGGCCATGGAGCTCTCGCAGGAACTCATACTAAGGGCCCAGAGGCAAGCACTGGGTCTTCTTTGAGTGTTTTTCATAAATCTTTTCTTTTTTCCAATGAAACACAGCCATATAAGAAATGGAACAACAACCACACAAAGTTTCACAATACTCTTAAAAGGAGGTAAAAGGGCCTCGTGTAAGTTCATTAGATACAACCGACGGCCCTCACAGCAGTTCCAGCGGAGAAAACATCTTGACAAATCAAGTCCTTTAGTCAAAACAAGTTGGAGTCCAAACACATGGAGTAGATATAAAATATATTATTTTCAGGAGACTGAAATCCAAACCACAAATTCCAGAAACGCATTTTCAAAGTGCTGCCTATTAGACATGCTCGTTTTAAATTAAATTGTGAGAGTGGTAAGGTATGGTTCGCTTTATTTATTAGATCACTATCAAGCTTTTCTCTACAGGGATCAAGGTGCTCCACGCACAGGCATTTGGAAAGAAGACTTGACCGTTTAAAAAATGTGACGTTCTGTCAGAGCTGTTTCTCTCGGAGTTTGATAGTCCCCCTCCCCCCAGGGCACTGCCCTTTGAAGCCGACAGCTCCGTGTGGCTAACCACAGGTCTAGCCTCTGGTGGAGGAGTGCGCTGAGCTGACTCCAAACACTTGCTCAGAACTGCAGGAAGAATGATCTCGTGGGCACCCAGCTCTGCTCCCCAGCCTGCCTGCTTTCCTTGACAGGGCCTGATGGGGGGAACCTGGGAGAGCAAAGTCCTCCAGCTCGTCACTCAGAAAGGTTTTTTTTTTCCTTAGATTATATTATTTAAAATGATTGTGGGCAAATAGCAGGCATGCCTTTGATTATCAAAGTCTTTCTGGGCTCACTTATTTTGAAAGCAGATCAGAAGCCTAAGTACATTTTCTGTCCTCGAGATCGAAGGGAAAACTCCTAGAATTAGCCGAACACTGCCCTTGATGGGCCGGACAGCCACTCCTACATTGAGGTAAAGTGCGGACTGCATTTTCCTAAAGTGGCCTCAGCGATGGTTTCTGCTTCGCACGCTCTGGTTCCCTTTTTCATAGGAAGACAGTATATCCCTCCCCTTGAATCCAGGTGGGCATTTGTGACCGCCTCAACCAACAGGATACTGAGGAGTGATGCCCTGTGGCTTCTGAGGCTTCCCACCTGGCAATTTCTTTTAGGATGCCTGTCCCTGGGATGCTGTGAGGAAGCTCAGGCTACGTGGAGGGGCCTGTGTGGAGAGGAACTGAGTCCTGTAGCTCACAGGCCGGGTTGAGCTACCAGCTGGTGATCAGCGTCCATCTGCTGACCATGGGAGTGGACCATCTTGGAGGCGAATTCTTCTCTGCTGAGCTCTGCCAGAGAGCAGATACATGAACAAAATAAATGACGGATAATATTTTACGCCAGTGTTCTGACATGGCTTCTTATGTAACGAGCGATAACCAGAACGGGTTGGGCGGGGGATGAGAGACTTCTGTGGAGGGTCTGATTTATACAGGAAAACAAGCTAAAGCAATGAAAAGAAAGTGACTTTAACAAGTTGTAGCCTGACACAGATGAGGTTCCGACTTTAGTAAGGGCAACATACAGCTGCCTTGATTCCCTCTCACACAGGGTTTATTTGAGGCAGAGAGTCTTGGACACACAGGCATTCTTCCTAACTTTCACTGTCTGCGGACATTTACATCAATAAGATTGATTTCTGCGAGCCACTTCCGAGGCCTCCCTACAGCACTGGTGCTGATTGAGGAGTGCTTGCGGGGCAGAGGCGGAGCTTCTGAAGTGCTCCTGGTAGAGTCTGGGGTCCGAGTTGTCTTGGGCTTCTGCCTCCGTGCCAGGGTCTAGCCCAGCTGGCCTCTCTTCCCTTGAGCCATTTTGTCACAGCACGGGCACAGAATTTCACCGGCTCCCACACCTTGCTCCAGGAGGGAGGGTCTGTGTCTGCTGAGACCGAGGACATCAAGCCGGGACTCACAGGATAGAAGAGAAAGGGGGTCTGGAAAAACACCACACAGCCGTATAAACATGGCTGCCCACAGGCAGAGAAAGTCCATGTCTCTTAGCAAGAGCAAGTCGGCAGTGAGACAGGAAATGCTTGTGACTTTGGGGGAAGGTGTCAGTTCTCTCCTGTGTGATTCATTTGTTCACTCAGCGGTTAATCTGTATGCACCAAATGCCCCCACACGGGCTCTGTACAGCAATACAAAGACACTCAAGGTGGCTCTTTTCCCAAGAGCCACAGTCTGGCCAGGATCACGAACTTGTGCAAATAAAAATAGCAAGTACATACTTAGCACTTCCTGTAGGCCAGGTACTGGTGTAAATCCTCTGTATGTATGAACTCACTTAATCCTCACCACAGTCCTGTAAAGTAGGTACTACTATCATCCGCATTTTACCGATGAGGCAACTTAGGCACAGAGGGCTTAAGTGACAACATACCCGCGGTCACACAGCTGGTAAGTGCGGGAGCTCGAGTTCTAACCCAGACCACCTGACTCCGGATGTTACCACCACTCCCTATTGCCTCTTGAAAACAAACATGGGCAGTAGAAGGAGGTCAGTGGTGTTAATAGAGCATAAACTAGATGGCCTTCTATTATTTACAAAAGCAAACAGAAAAGTGAGAGATGTGGAGTAGACAAGCGACCCCCAAAACCTCCCCTGACAACATGCACCCCCCTGCCTAACACTGTTCGGACATTTCTCCTGCTGGCTCCTCTGAGTCTTCACACTACAAAACCAGTCTCTTTGCTTCCGTTCTCTTCTCCAGAGAGACAAAGAAGGTGGAAGAAACAGATTTCCATGCTGTCTGTGGACAGAAGACGAGCCCACCAGGTTTCTTTGACAGAGGCGAGGTGGGCTTCCGTCTCCCCCAGCAGGGCAGTGCTGGGTGGTGAGCGGGAGCCCGTGGGCCGCTGCTTCTCTGGGGTGACATAATGACAGAACAGTGACTGGCTTCGCCTTGCTTAGTAGCTGCTGCAAAGGAGGGTCAGGGAATACGCTGAGGGTCACTGGAGTTGCCTGGTCTGGCTGCTGCCTTCTCTCCCTCGTGAAGTTGTTGAAATGTAGCTTCGGCTTAAGGGCAGTAAGCTGGAAAGAGGAACCACTGACTGAAGCCTGCTGCTCTCTGAATGGGCGCCCTCACAGGGCCACTCCCAACCTTTAGCGGGTGCCTGCTGTGTGTAAGGCCCATGCAGGTGCCCCATGCTGAGGATGCAGGAAAGAATGAGACCCAGATCAGCCCTCCTTTCTCATAGCCATAGCTTTCACCTCCTTTTTTTTTTTTTTTTTTTTTTTTTTTTTTGCGGTACGCGGGCCTCCCACTGTTGTGGCCTCTCCCGTTGCGGAGCACAGGCTCCGGACGCGCAGGCTCAGCGGCCATGGCTCTCGGGCCCAGCCGCTCCATGGCATGTGGGATCTTCCCGGACCGGGGCACGAACCCGTGTCCCCTGCATCGGCAGGCGGACTCTCAACCACTGCGCTACCAGGGAAGCCCTCACCTTTTGATTGTGGCCGAAAGCAAGAAATTCATTTAAATCACAAGCGTGTATGTATGTGTGACTCAGTTTTTGGTTTCACGTTGCTAGCCTGTTCTATTTTTCTTCGTTAAGAAGTGCTGATTACAACACATTGAACTGAGATCTTGATTCACTGATGTGCAGTGGATGAAGCCGTTCAGTTAGAACATGCTAGTCTGGAGAAAGATACCTAACACGTATAATGATAAAGCAAGGAATGAGTGCAGTCACAGAAGTGCGCACACAAGATCCAGAGCCCTGACGAGACACTGGGGCCTGGAAAACCCTCTCCTATGTTTTTCCTATCACCGTCATGGGGACCCCCAGTAGACTCTGCGGTAATGTCTGCTGGTCTCTTTCCCAGAACATTTCCTGCTGGCTTCTCATCCCCCGCGTAGGCTACAGATACTGCCTCTGGTGACTGAGCCAAAGTCATCTGTGAAACCACCTGTGAGTCCACAGACAGGACGGGGACAGATGAGCAGCTCAGCTCCCTTTCCAGCCCTACAGCTCTCCCATTTGGGTGACAGTACCCCAAGCACAGAAGGAGCCCACGTGGACACCTTTATTTCATCAGGCTCTGTCTGTTTGTTCCCTTCAGGCACAGCATCAGTGGGTCTTGAGTGAGAAGGGGGGAAGCAGGTCCCAGAGGCAAAGAGCAGGGCAGCAAGTGGCCCGAAAGCGATGGCTGTTGGCTGCTGATACAGAATGAAGATGCAGTGTGTGGAAGCAGCTCACACCACTGCGCAAATTTCTTCTCCTGGGGCTGTACTGCCAGTGAGTCCCGGGACCAAGTCCCAGAGAAGCAGACAGGGTAACAGCAGATGACCCCGGGAGAGCTCCCTCACATGGATGACCAGTCCGGGCGTGGAGCTGACTGAGGAGCTGCATAGATACTGGAGACGGAAAGCATCTGTGCTAATGAGTCGTCAGGAAGAAAAGAATTAATGACACATGAATATTTAACTTCCAAGAAAATACCTGGCAGCATCCTGGCGCCAAGAAATGTGGTTAAGAGCGCGGGCTCTGGAATAAGACTGACCTGGGAACCAATCCTGCTGTCCCATTTCCTGTGTGCTGTCTGGAAAGCACCTGAGAACGGAGGGGAGGATGACCCAATTTGGGCCTTCTGGAAGTTCACATCTACTGCTTAAGCTTTCTGAGCCTCAGTTTCCCCACGGGGAAAGCAGGGATAATGAAAGGGGTGTTGTGAGGTTTGAACCTGGGAATGGCTGATTCCCTGGTACAGCTGACCACAGGTTAGCTGTTTGACTTTGCTAGTGAAAAGCATCAGAGAACAGGACCAGGGAGACTGGTGAATGGCCGTGGCCATGAGAGGCTCCATCTCTTCTATCCACATCCTCTTCTTTCCACTGGCCTTAAACCAACGTAGAAGATACTTCTCCTGATGGCATCATCCCCCATCTCAAAGACGGAGGTCTTTGAGAAGTCACTGTTAGGTCCTCAAAGCCCTGCAGTTCCTTCTTCCATTTATCCCAATTTTGTTTAAACTTTGAACACATGGGCCAGAGGTAACTTTCCTTGCCAAGTTCTGTGGAATGATGGGAAGAGCTGGCCACAGAGGCCCACGTAGAAATGGAACAAAATGATTCTCCCTTGGGCTGCTGGGGTGAGGAGGGCTACTGGGCCAGCCCACCAAGACTCTCCCACCCCCTGCACAGAGATGAGAGCCCCTGGCTACTGAAAGCAGAGACCCGGCAGCTGCAGGCCGAGGAGTGGATGCTGACAGCTGCTGGAAGAACACACATTCCTTTTTCTTAAATCCATTACATGGAAACCTCTCTTTGAGATCAGTCTCCAGGGGCGGGGGCATCTCTTCATGAACTCTAATTCCAAGGATTTGAATGGAGAGAAACACAGCAGGCCAGTGCTGGCCCAGGACGGTTCTAAACATCCTCTCAGGCAAAGCTCCCCTTAGGACAGCGAAGCTTCCGACCGCAAGAAGAGCTGTAGAAAACACTCCGTGTAGTTTAAAAGGGTAATTTAAAAATGTGATGTCTCACGGTTCATGAAACAGTGATGGAAAATGCAAGTGGACAGTCCTCCTACAACAGACAGTCTATGCTGGCCTCCAGAGAGTTGCAAAGTCCGTTAGCACATTAAAGGCACTGTGAAATCTGACAGCAAAGAATTTCGGGTTAATTTTCTGTTTATCCCATGGGTTCCCAAACATATTTGGTCACAGAACCCTTTCGCCAGGACACAGTTCTTTCCGCAGAACATCACTGGCCTAAGAGCGAGTTAAGGCCTTCTCTCACTGACACCGTGCCTCCTTGCAAATTAGAAACTCCTGCAGTAAGCAGAGTGCAGACAGGTTCGAGCCTCCACGTGTGCCCTTGCCCTGCCCACGGACGCAGCAGCCTGACTGGGAAAAGACAAAATGAGCCGTCCTCAGACTTGATGGATCAGGGCAGGAAAGTCCACTCTTGTTATTTTAGTCTCTCTCCAAGGTTAAGTCCAAGCTTATGAATGAAGGAATAGGGTGCTCGGGTGGAGAAGGCCAGAGACCACCGCTAGCCTGGAAGCTTCTGTACAAACTAGCCACCATGAAGGGCTGTTGGACAACCCTGGGCTTACATTTAACATGGGAGTCCACGAACACTTTTGAGAAGCTGAACTGTGCTGCATTGTTTAAAAAAGAAAAAACAAAAACAAAACAGAGGGAAAATGCACCAGCCGCGCGTTGCATCAGAAGCTGATGGTAACTGGGACCACTGGGAAGGAGACTGGGTGTCCATTCCAGCCGTTTACTGCTTGGTTTAGAGTCTGATTGGCTTCCGTCCTCCAGCTTTTGGAGTGGACCAGTTTTCCTGGCACATGCATTTATTGAACTCTGAAAGGCCTGATCTTCTATGCAGATTAATTCATGATTTGAAAGATGCTTTGAAGCTGGCAAAACATTCTGTTATTTCCAAGAGTTATTACAACTGAAATCCTGGCACAGAAGAGGAGGTCAGCCTGTAATCTTGTTTAGATCTTTTTAAATTTAGAAACTTTATAGTGGGTTAAAAATAGATCACATTTGTGTACTTTTCCTCCTTTCATCTCCACTGCAAAGGCTGTTCAGTAATTTTGACCTACCCTTAATACTAGCCAGGGAAATGCTCATGCTTGTCACCCAGGAGTCTGCTAAGCCCAAATAAAAGTCATTTTCAAATGGATTTTGGGGTGATGCTAGTTATACAACTGAGCAGAGTTACTCATTATCCCACATAGTAAGTTCTAGAATTAAGAGCACCGGGCTACCACTAAGATCTGTGAATGGTATGTGGATTCCTGTTAAGTGAAAATGTGGGCCACGAGGGAAGTTTTCAATGGTGCTACCTGGAGGGCTTGTGTCCTTACCTATTGATCAGAAAAGATCATAATGCTTAGGTCAAGGGAAGCTGTATGAGGCTGGAAGGTCAGGCTGCTTATAACCGAAAGTTAAATGAAGATCGCACCCGATTTCAGAAGGGCCAAATACTGGACGTTCTCCTTTGTGGTACTCGCCAGGGTTAAGGGGGTACCAGCACTTTCAAGCCCAGCAAAGACAGCATTACACTCAGGATTACCTCGTCATGGTTACTTTACCTTCATGAACATGCTAAATCCAGTTTTAAGGAGATCAGTGAGGCCTGAAGACATGTGTTCAATGTCAACGGGATCTGGCCTCTCGGGATTAAATATTTCCTCCACAACCTGCTTCAACAACGGCTTATAGGATGCCTGCAAAGACAAAACATTGTGCTGTAAGTAAAAGGGTTTGTTTGATTTGCCTAGAGAGAGGGTAGCTTTCTCTGCACCAAACGAAGCAAAACCAGTTTATTCTGATACTGAGCAATGGCTGTGATTCTCCGTGTGTGAAAAGACAATATGACAACATTGATTTGGGGGGGAAACTTTTATCCCACTACACTAGCACTATTTTTTATTCCTCACACTCCCTTCCATAAGCAAATGCCTCTCACCAGAGCTATAATCCTAGTATGGCTAATTTTTCAATCTAGATTTAAAGTGACAATTTTTTGCATGAAGTATACTGAAAAGCAAAGTATTGTCAGTTGATGTAGACAGGAAGACAATCTCCTAAACATTCTTAGAATTATGCTCCCTTCTGCTAGGATCCCGAATGTTTTCTTACAATGTATTGTCACTATCCAAGTCCAAAGCAATCCCTCCATCTTTTAGAGAGGTCAACTCCAAGTACAAACTGGCCAGAAAAAGCAGCCAAGATGCCCAAAGAAATCTGACCAAGGTCAGGGCTTAGAGAAAGCAAGCCACGCAGACTATGAGAATTTCAGTAGAATTAAGCTGATGTGAATTTACAGCAACTACAGTTTGGTAAATGGTGCTAAACCTATCCACATTTAGGTAGTATTTGGAGGCAGCTGCCTCTGACCAATGTATATTCCAAGCATGTTCCCCCACCTCTTTCCTTGTGTCTCCTCACTACCAAGCTTTTCCTCTCTCCTTCCCTTCGCATCGGCTGGACCACCTTCCTCCCAGTCTTGTTGCTACCTCTGCTGCTCCAGATACGTTCGGCAGCCCAGTTTGAGCATGAAGGGTGAAGGAAGAGGAATGTCTTCCCTCAAAGCACTCTGCTATATCTGTTACAGGCTCAGGAAAGCCAGGCTATGACAGCACTGTAGAGATGTCATGAACTGTTCCTGTCTTTGCACTGGCCAAATCTGTAACCGGCCTCTAGCCAGTGTGGAGGATATCTGGTATGTTAACTTCACCTCTGGCTTCATCTTGCTTTTCGTAGTCATTTTTTACTCTTATTTCCCCCTTATTCCAACTTTCTTACTTGAAATACCTTAGAAATATAGCAGGGTATAAACCATCAAAATCATAAACAGTCGTTTAGCTAGAAGGGAACTGGTGCATTTATCAAGGATAAGATGCAGGGAGAAATAGCAGCTGTTGAGTTGAGGGTGCAGCTCTCCTCTGCTTATTAGTCAAATAGACCATTGCGTGCCCAGAGATCTCATAGGCAAATGCTCACGAAAGGGAAAGTACTGGGCAGAGACACCGATAACACAGAAACTGAAAAAACCAAAAACTGTGAGTCAATCTTCCTAATACCAACATAGATTTTAAAAATTTATCATACAGGCAAAAATACAGAGGTTTGAAAGTATACTTTTTTGATGAGACTGTGGGGAAACAGACACGCTCATATACTGCTGGTGGGAGTGTAAATTGTTACAATGGGTGTAGAGAGTAATCTGGCAATATCTATCAAAGTTACAAATGCATCTGACTTAGCAATTCCACATCTAGGAATTTATCCTACAAATATGCTAATATATTCAAATGAGATCCACAAAGGACTGTTTATGGTTTATAACAGCAAAAGATTAGAAACTCATGTGCCCATCAGTAGGGAGCTCTTTCATAAATGGGATACATCCACACGAAGGAATGCTATGGAAGCGAAGAGGGAAGTTCTGTGCTGATGGTACAAAGCAAGGTGCAGAATAAATCGTGAGTGGAAGAAGCAAGGTGAGGAACAGTGTGTATGATGGGCGTTTGTGTAAAATGTGCCAAAGGGAATATGAAAGTTTGCATTTGCTGAAACATGCAAAAAATAAACTCTGGTGTGATATACAGAATCACCATGAGCAGCGATCATGGAGTGGGGGACTGGACAAGGGACAAAGGTGAGAGGAAGCTTTTTCACTATATTCTTTTTTTAAAAAGCACAGTTAAAACACCACTACACACACACACACACACACACACACACACACACAAACGGCAAGAATGGCCTTTTTTTCCCCCACCTGTTCAAAATTAATAAACTATTTATGCATGGAAGAGATTTGAGTAAAGCACACCAAAATGTAAACAAGGGCTAACTCTAGGTTCTGGGAGTAGGGGACATTATTTTCTTTTTTTTCTAAATTTTAGAAATTGACAGGTATACTTCTGGAATCATAAAACAATCCAATAAATATTTTCAATGTTAAAAAAAAAAAAAGGTCATGGAATGGCCTCTGAATTCTACAAATCCTCTTCCCTGAGTAAATTGTCTTGAAAACTTTTCTACCATCTCAGCCTTTCCGGATATTTAATCTCTTAAACTTTAATCTCTTTAAACTGCTCTCCATGGAGAAGTCCTTTGGCCAATACTCTGCTACCTTATCATCATTATCATCAAATATTCATTGACTGCTTCTTTAGAAATAGAATCCAGTTTTTGGACAGGCACATGATCAACTGGCTGAAAGACTCCATTCTCCAGCCTTCTTTGCTGTTGGGTCTGCAAGTTCTGGGCAATGGAGATGTAAGTAGAAGGGGAGTGGGACTTTCAGAAGTCTTCTATTTTTAAAGGGGAAGGGTATGCTTTCCTCCCCTTTCTCTGTTTGCTGCCTGGAACATGGAAGTGATGACTGGAGCTCCAGCAGCCACTGTGTAAGACAGGGCCATTCTTTAGAGATACTGGAGCAGAGGGCTGGAAGAAACCCAGGTCAGTGGAGACTGGTGGAGCCACTATAAACCTAACACGGATGTACTGAATCAGGACCTACTTATGTGACAAGACAAAACCTTGCATGTTTAAGCCTTACGTTTCAGATCTTGTTACTTGCAACTGAATGCAATTCTAACTGATACAAAGCACAAAGGGAAGATAAAGAAATAAAAAGGCCATTTCTTCTTTCCAGGAGTTTACAGTTTTTTGTTTTATTAGTCTACATATAGTTATATAGAATAACATTAAGCAGAACCACAGAGAAGTACACGTACGCTGTCACATTTAAGACAGGAGAGAGTATACCCCCAACCTACAGAAAACAAAAGAGGCTATTGCTCCCCATAAGATGTACCTTCTGTAAGAAGGAAGAGTAGTGATCCTGAGAAGAGCTCAGGTATAGGAAAAAGTTGGTCCTGTTGTCCAGCTAAAACACTATGCCTAGGGCCTCCTCTGTGCAAAGTACAGTGTACCAGGGTGACAGGATTGCTCTCAGGGCTCCAGAAGCCCCCATGCAGACTGTGAGACAGGGAAAGAAGGAAGCGTAGAGGGTTAGGGATCCTGCTCTCTCCCTTGCTCCAATTTCAGCTTTCCAGTTTCTTCTTTAAAACGACTAAGCACAGAACCACTAAATAACATTGTCCATTTAAAGAGCACGATTTGGGAAAAGACTTTCTTAGGTACAAAGCAGTACTAGTCTCGTGACTTCTTAGCAAACACATTTCTTAGTTTTCCCAAGTAGGGTTTTAATCATGAGAACTTTTGGCTCCTTCCTCACTTAGTTTGGACTTTTTTCTGCCCCAAATCATGTCACTGAAATCTGATTGAAATGAATAGCTTTTGGCAGTAGCTTCTTAGATGACGATCCTCTAACTGTCATGGAATTTTCTATTCAGTCAGAAGTTACCCAATTCTCAGCAAAGGACCATAGAAGGTGGTGATGGGGAGACAGATGTCTTGCCCTAGTGCCCTGCTCACAAGTTTTCCTCACATGTTAAAAAGGACCAGAGGGGAGATTAGTCGTGTAGTTTGTCTACATAAGAGTGTTAACCAGAGTAATTTAATTTTCCTAATCAAACATTCACTGTTAGTTCATCTTTCAGCGGGGGAAGGAGAGGAATTAAAAACACAGACAAATTCATCCTTATTTCTCGCTTATACCACATCCAGTGTGTGCTGGCAGGAAGGGGTCTGTGCCCTATGGTGCAGGGCCTACACAATCATTCAGACACCCAGGCTCCTGCTATGGAGTAGCCCCACCGGTCCCTAGGGCACTGGAATCCCACACTGAAGCCTTTGCATCTCATCAGCAGAGGATGAAAGAGAGAGTATGGAGGATTTCCAGAGAGATTTTATGGGTTCAGCCTGAAAGTGATCTGTATTACTCCTGCCCATTGTTCATTGGCCAGAATTGGTCACAAACCTACATTTACCTGCAAGAGAATCTGGAAAATGTGGTCTAACTATGCCAGAAGGAAAAGGAAATGGAGTTTGGGGAACATGTATAGCATCGTCTCTGCCACAGACACACCGTAAAGTCTGGATTGAAACATTAATATAACTATTTCCTTAATAACTGGCAGGTTGCTTGTTGTAGGCAAAGGATTATTAAACCTCTCTTCCCTTCTACATAAGAATCTGACCTTTGGTTAACTTTCTAGCTCTGTTTCCTTGGAAACCTGATAAGGGAAGAATGTCAAACTCTAGCCAGGCAAGATTGCTTATGATAAAAATGACCCTTGCTTAGTAAATTGCATTAGACTGGGGGAACTATAAATACTGGACAGAAAGCCAGGGCTTTGGGCTGCTCTGAGTATGATGACTCTTGTGTGGTTGGCCATGGCCCTTGGAGGAATGCTGGAAGTCATGTCAGTGGAGTTGTTTCAGAGAAATTGGCTCCTATAGGATATGAGGGTTTTAAGCCATAGGACTCCTGCCCCTACCCTTCCCTCCATGTGAGTCTAGTTCCCTCACTGCTCAGCTGTCACTTCAGGACCAAACCGAACAGCTCCTGGGTAGCTGCATGGACTGCTTCATGATGGTCACAGGACTACCTGAGAAGAAAAAAATGCCCGCTGTTCCCTACCGCGAGCTATGTTCCTGTCCTGGGCAGACTGGTGCAAATGGGGGCTATGACCACAGAGATGACTTATCTACTAGGCACAGAATGCACGATGCCTAGGGCCCACAGGACTGTTAGCGACCCATGAAAATGGATTGATTTCTTTTAAAATGAGAAGAAAAAAATGAACTTTTTGGTCAAAGATAATGTTTTGTTTTGGTTTTTTGCGGTACGCGGGTCTCTCACTGTTGTGGCCTCTCCCGTTGCAGAGCACAGGCTCCAGACGCGCAGGCTCAGCGGCCATGGCTCACGGGCCCAGCCGCTCCGCGGCATGTGGGATCTTCCCGGACTGGGGCATGAACCCGTGTCCCCTGCATCGGCAGGCGGACTCTCAACCACTGCGCCACCAGGGAAGCCCAAAGATAATGTTTTGATATATAATATTATTTGTCTCTATACCAATGAAACTATAATATAATTATATATGTAATTGCATATGTGTAAATATAAGAATATGAATATATTCAGTAATCAAATAAATATATTTATATATAATTTTTATTATAATATTTAATAAATATTTCTTCACATAAATATATATATAGAGAGATTTTGATACAGGAAGAGGGCCATGAAGGTAAAAGTGCTAAGGGCAATGAAAATCACAGTGTGGCCCTGTATGACAGTCTCATGAGGCTAGCCTGACGGTTTGGTAGAGCCTAATGAGACCCCCATGGGTGTTACACATGAAATAGATGAAGTTTCAAAAAAAATCAGAAACTCTCTTTTTTTCTTTAAATGACCAGTATCTGTTCCAGAACAAACTGGGCTTTTAATATACCAGAGTTAATCAAAATATGAAAAATAAAATACTTGTTTCTATGTCTCTGGTTACTCTTTTGCGGTATATGATTAGATCTAGAAAGTTCTTGTTGACCTGATTCCAACTCTTGAAGAAAGGTGTTGAGCATAGCAACAGTTGATGACATTACACATAAGTCAGAGACAATTTTGAGAAACTAGTCTAACTCCAACAGCTTCGTTTTTTTTTTTTTTTTTTTTGCGGTACGCGGGCCTCTCACTGCTGTGGCCTCTCCCGTTATGGCACACAGGCGCCGGACGCGCATGCTCAGCGGCCATGGCTCACGGGCCCAGCCGCTCCGCGGCATGTGGGATCTTCCCGGACCGGGGCACGAACCCGTGTCCCCTGCATCGGCAGGCGGACTCCCAACCACTGCACCACCAGGGAAGACCCCAACAGCTTCTTGAATTTGGCGCAACTTAAAGATGGCCTAGGACAGTGGTCCCCAACACCTGGGACACGGACCGGTACCAGTCCTAGGCCTGTTAGGAACCGGGCGCACGGCAGGAGGTGAGCGGCGGGCGAGAGATGCATCATCTGCCGCTCCCCATCGCTCGCGTTACTGCCTGAGCAATTCCCCCGCACCCCACCCCGTGGAAAAATCGTCTGCCATGAAACTGGTCCCCGGTGCCAAATAGTTTGGGGACCCCTGGACTAGGATATCCATTTCCGAGAAAACTGGAGTTGTTGCCACAATCACACCCCCAACAGTCATGCTGCTGACCTTGGCTTTGCTGGTTGGTGTTGGTGCAGCCAGGACCTCTCTTGGTCCTGCTATTGCAGATGCTTCTCTCTTTTTTGCAAAACCGACTCTGAACAACCAAGTTCTCAGAACTAGATTTGTACTGAGAGTATTTATTTTGTTTCAATCCAAGATTGTACAGAAGGACATTTGTTCAAAACTGGTCTTAGCTTTGACTACTCCATGGCTTATTTATTTTTATTTTTTGCTGCAGTATGACTGATTTTTTTCCTCCTTTCATCTTCTTAAGGAAAATGGTTTGCGCTGCAGATTAAAAAGTGGTTCATTTGTCTATCTGTTCATCCATCCATCCATCCTTCAAACCAGAAGCAGATTACTTAAAATATCTTTTGATTAAAGTCCCTTCAACTTCAATATGAGGAAATCAAAGCCCAAAGCTATTAATTAACTTGCTTGAATTCACACAGGCAGTTAGAAGTTAGACTACAGGACAGAGCCAAGTTTCCTGGCCCCCAGCATAGCCCTATCTCACGCAGAGCCTTTCAGAAAGGATGCTAGCAGGTCTAGGGTGAGGTAGATAGAATCAGAAGGAAGAACAGAGCTTAGTGCTTGCAGAAGAGCAGCTGGTGGCCAGAGCTGGGGATTGTTGATGTTGATGAAGAGACTGGGCCTACAGACTGTTCAGAGCGCATATTTCACCGGGCACAAGAT
The DNA here is from genome assembly GCF_003676395.1 of Aethalodelphis obliquidens. Taxonomy (NCBI): domain Eukaryota; kingdom Metazoa; phylum Chordata; class Mammalia; order Artiodactyla; family Delphinidae; genus Aethalodelphis; species Aethalodelphis obliquidens. The sequence continues at coordinate 3,495,154 of NW_020837950.1, read as the reverse complement.
GAATCAGGCCTCCTTGGGCCCTGCTGGTTCTAAAGGCTCTGGTTCAACATGCCGGAGGCACAGAGGACAGTGCGCATCTGTGGGAAGTTTCCTCCAGGGAAGCACAGCACTTTGAGACTTCTGCCAAAACCCGTCATGCAAGAGCCGTGCAATATTTTGTCTGAAAGGGCTCATAAGCTCCTTGCCCTGAGTCATCTGAGAAACAGCAGCACATCAAACACTGACATTTAGGAAGGAGGTTAAGCCTCCCATTAAACTGGAACATTTGTAGTAAGAAATGAAAGCATAAGAAGACTTGCTGCACAGGCAAAACTGGGGCTTATGTTTCCAGTCAACAGAGTCTATGGACAAACATGACTTTTCCAAACAAACGGGTGTCAGCAGTAGACGCTGACCAAATGCCACAGCTAACAGGACAGTCAGCTTAAGAATGACTCCCTTTCTGTGTAGCCCATCTCCTAATAAAGGAAATGACGAAATGCTATGAAAGAGGACAAAGAGAAGGTCTATTTTGTCCTTTACTACAACTGTTAGAGACAATGCTTACATAGCGCTGTCTATGTGTCAGCTCCTATCCTGAGAGCTTTATATATATTATTCAGAGCACTTTTATGAAGGAGCTACTACTGTTAGCTCCTGCTTACATAAGAGGAACTAGGCACAGAGAGGTGAAGAAATTTGCCTAAGTTTACACAGTTAGTAGGGAGCAGAGCTGGGCTATGAACCCAAATGTTGCTGTTAACGTACATGCTAACCTCCCTCTCACTAAGAATTAAGAACATAAGAAATGCCTTTCTGGATAAGACCCACAGTCCAGGACCCACCCATCCATCCACTCTCCACCCACCCCTAGGTGGCAAGCATTGTGCTGGGCTCTGCATGCACCGTGGTGAGCAAACCCAGAAGCCGTCTCCAGCTTTGGTGGTGTGTTCTTCAAATAAAGAGCCTCGGTGGCAGCCTCACGATCCCCATCACTCTCCTGGCTGTGGCAGAGGTACTAGTTTCCTTGGAGGGCCACGTGTGTGGTGATGTTCTGGGCTCACTTCTGGAGACCTAGTCTAGATCCCACTCCTCTAGCTCTTTCAAGATTTTACATGTACTTAATTTCTTGTATGGAATCCTGCTCTCCTTAAAATGACGAGAGTGGTGTCTGCTTTCTGCATCTGAGCTGTGACTGACACATTTTCCGAAAGGGCTAAAGGATGAAGGTTAAATAAGAAGTGCCTCAGGCTAGGAGTGGAAACAGGACTGGCTCTAAGAGTCAACTCATTTGCATCGGAGCAGGAGAGAGGTACCTGGGAGGGAGGCTGGGGCTGGTAGGGGCCCTGAGATCCAGGGGAGACAGCCCGATACATAGCACTGGTCCCAGGGAGCCCGGGACATCCCAACTAGATTCTGTGTAGGAACAGCATGGAGCTAGATAGAAAGCACAGTTTTTTCCTGGAGCTGAGGACCAAATTGGGAGAAGGGATGGACAGAAAGTTGCCTAGCCAAGGTACATCTTCAAAGCTAAACAAAGCTGGACTCTGTTTCTACTCTGGACATTTGTTGTTTTCTATCTATACACATTTTTGTCCCAACAAATCCTCCAACATGTGATAAAAATACATGTAGCACATTTAAGATGCACCCAACAAATATTTATCGAGTATCCACTACGTGCAAGATACCACTCTAGGCACTGAAGATATGGCAGTGGACAAACCAGATCAAAATCCCTGTCCTCAAGGGGCTTCCATCTGTGATTGAAAACTTCTTCCTTTTTTTTAAATAAATCTATTTATGTATATATGTATGCACGTATTTATTTATTTGGCTGCATTGGGTCTTCCTTGCTGTGTGTGGGCTTTCTCTAGCTGCAGCAAGCGGGGGCTACTCTTCGTTATAGTGCGCGGGCGTCTCACTGTGGTGGCTTCTCGTTGCGGAGCACGGGCTCTAGGCATGTGGACTTCAGTAGTTGTGGCACGCAGGCTCAGTAGTTGCGGTGTGTGGGCTCTAGAGCGCAGGCTCAGTAGTTGTGGCGTGTGGGCTCAGTTGCTCTGCGGCATGTGGGATCTTCCCAGACCAGGGTTCAAACCCGTGTCCCCTGCATTGGCAGGCAGATTCTTAACCACTGCGCCACCAGGGAAGTCCTGAAAACGTCTTTAAGTTCAAAAAGTGTTGAAAAACTCAAACAGGTAAAAATTATCCATAATCCCATCAAAAATTCTTCCTCTACATATGTGAATATAAAGCAAGAAGCCAGAGCTCCTCCTTGTGCATCTAACCCTTTCTGTTCCCCACATGTAACCATTATAAAATTTTCCTAAAATGTTAAAGACTTATTAAATATATACACCCATGTACTTTTTATTTTTAAACAAAAATAGGATAATGCTTTACATAATGATCTACATCTACACCCAATAGATGTACATCTACACCCAATAGAACATGAACCCGTTTTATTCTGAATTCTCCAAGCAGAGCCCAGGACAAGGACCCAAATACAGTCCTTGCCAAGTATATTTAGATTCCACTCATTTTATTGGTTGCACAGCATTTCACTAAGTGTCTGTATAATTATTATTTAATCCCCTCAAGATACACATATACTCCCTGCCTTGAACCCACTTCCGCTCACTGACATTTAGGATTTTTGGTGAACGAGTTGATGTTACTGACTCACTGTAAGGGAAGTGTATGCAACACGGGAAAGTTCATTTTCCAAAGGCGATGGCTGCTCAGGCAGGGTTCTGAGGTCTGGAGCAACTGTGTTGCTAGCAGGGAGATAAAGTCTAGGAAACTTATCACTGTCCTTATTATGCCCAAGATTTATAGCTAATACATGTTTATGTGAAGTTGGCCAAATTAGTCACCATGATGATCACAAAACTGAAAAGACCTCATTAATTTAGTGGTTTATCTTCCCCTTGCCAATGATAGCAGACACTTGCTTCTTGATATCCTTTCGTCTAAATTTCATCATATGTCAGCATTTCTATCACGTCTTCTAGGACCAGTCCATACTGCCATATTTAAGATTGGTAATTGTTTCATGACAAAACTACAACTGATTAATTATCTGAGTGATTTTTTTTTAATCTGAGTGATTTTATCTGTATTTCGTGGTAGTGATGTTCTCAGATCATTGAACAAAAGATGGGAATTTATATTACTAAGTTGAGTGCCAATTTCTAAGGTCTTTTGTGTCTTGGTGGGTGATTTCAGTATCTGAGATCAGCATTATCAGTCATAATTCCTAGACCCTTCAGGAGAACCACGGTGCAGCAAGCAGGGAGGTTTTGGGTTGGCAGAAAAGACCTGGCATCAGGCCCTGGCCCACCTGTGTGCCTGCTTCCTGGGCCTCGGGATGAGAATACCTCTCTGGCCTACTTGTCGTGAGGATCAAAGGGAAAACCAAATGTAGGGGACTCTTCAAGTATCAGCTACTATACAAATATATGGGAGGAAGAATCTGGATTTTGCTAGGTGGTAGCAGGTAACCTTAGCTGTTGTCGACATGCCCACCTTAGAGAGTCAGAACCCTCAAGCTGAACCCCTCACTATGTCATAGTCCCCACTAACAGCTCATTCAACTCTCCAAAAAGCCTTAGCAAATGGAGCGAATTGTACTGACTATTTCATGGGGAGATGGAAGAGAAGATTCCTTCACACACTCCACAGCAAAACCCAACGATCTTTTCTGTCAGAAACATCTGTTCTTCCTTGAAAGCTCACCTCTGGCCACCAGGAACCTGCGGGTTGTCTCTTCCTTGTCCAACAGAGACTGCCCAGCCTCGATGGCCCCAGCTTTCCTTCACCCCTTCATCTTCCCCTTGGGTCTTTCCGTGCCTCCCCGTGCCTCCCCCGCACCTCGCCCCACGGAGTTTTGATAGAGCAATTACCCCTTCAATCTTGGATTCTCATACCGTCTTCCTACTCCCTGGTCAAAAAATCCTTGCAAGGTTCTCCTACTCTCCTAATAAAGCGGTGGGGGCATTTTAAATAACAAACATTTTTGCTGGCATCAGCTTCTTTTTCCCTTGTCATAACATTATTAGGTAATTTTGCTACTCTTAGATCCAGAAACTTGGGCACTAAGGCCACCCCACATCTGGCACTTAGGGACTTGCTTAAGGTGACAGAACAGCTCTGGGGCAGTTATAAAGCAGCACTGACCCGTAATCCAGTGCTCATCTCACTGCATCGAGCCTGAAATACAAATAAACTGGGAAGCTTTCAGATTCAGGGGAACCCAGAACTCTGGACTACAAGGGCCTTGGATTTCATCTTGAACAGATCCTTCATTTTAGAGAGGTTAAAATGGAAACTTTTCTTTCAGTCTCTGAATCCTAAAAACACAACACAGATTAGACGGTTACTTTAAAACATATGTACTTGCCTGGTGGGTATGATTTCCAGGAACATATACAGACTTAAACTGTTTCATGAGATTCCGAGCTCCAGCAATATCCCGAAGCGAAGTAAAGAGTTCATCCACGGCACTTCTGGACTTGTGAAATGTCAGGTTAATTGAAGAGTCACAGCCTGAAACAATCCAGAGATATTTGCTTCGCTGAACAAATCTTTACACTGAGTTGTAATCGTGACAGGTTGAGCTCATATAACGTAGTTGTTGTTGTTGTTTTTTAACCCTATTTCCCCCTGGCTGTTCACCAACTGGGCTGTTTCAATCATCCCTGAGCAATGAAACACATTGAGTGTAAACGCCTTTGACAGAAGCAGAACTCAGAATTGCCTGGGATTGCAGCCACTGGCTTCAACCCCTAGACTGCAGAAGTTTCACAAAAAGAAAGCTCCCCAGGGTCTAGTGTCCTCTGAACACAGCTTTGGGAAAATAGGAGACACAAAGGAAAACACAGGAGTACTGTGATGAACCGCTCTCACTTGAATCCCACCAACAGTTTCCATAAAATAGAATAGCAAGAATGAGAAAGATCATAGAGTTGCTCCAATGACAGAACTTGCGGGGATGGGCATATAATGCGCTAACAAAGCTTATGGCGTATTTCAAAAGGCAGCCATTCAGAGCTGATCAAACACAAAGGGGGCCTAATGAGAAGACTGTTCTCGGAAGTGGTTCTATTTCTTTTTGAAACTCATAATAGATGGATTTCTTCTCTGTCTTGTTACAAGCTCATGCAGAAGAGGAATGATCATGGTAAATCAGAAGTTCAAAAAATAGAGAAAGATTCAAGATGAGTATTTTTGACTGTTGAAATATTGCAGATACATGAACTCATCAATCCCCACATCACCCTTATGAGACAGGAGCTATTCTTTCCCCCATACAAAGGATGAGGGAGCTGAGGGCCAGAGAGATTAAGGAACACTCCCATCAGCACACTGTCTATGTTCAGCCCATGTTCGTTCAGTCATTCTGGACTGGTTCACCTGTACGTTTGGGGAACAGTTCTTGTGCCCTCTGCTTCCTGCCTCAAGTACCTGCGTGTCTGTCTCTGTGTCTGTCTGTCTCTGTCTCTGTGTATCTCTCCTCCTGTCTGGGGCCTTTCTTTGGTTAGAAGCATAGAAGTCAGCACTCAGAAACAACAGAGCTTTCTCATCGCTTGGGGGGTACCATTCTGAATTGTGGTCTCCATAGCCTTATGGAGGGGCCAGTAGGACTGAGCCCCTGTTGCCCCCAACAGTAACTCACTCATGAATGCCTCCTCTACTGGCTTTCCTTCCTCTCCTGTCTCACTTCCCTACGTCCTGACCACACTGCCTAGGACATCTTCTCAAATACAGTACTTGCACCCAAATCCTTGTCTCAGGACACCAGAGCTGCCAGGGTGATTTTAACACAGGCAGCTTGGGTCCAGAATCTATATTCTTTTTTTCAGAACACATTTACTGAGGTTCAGTTCATACACCACACAGTTAACCCATTTCAAGTGTACAATTCAATAGCTTTTAGTATATTCACATAGTTGTACAATCATCATTCCTACAATCAACTTTAGAACATTTTTATCACCTCAACAAGAAACTCCATACCTGTTAACTGTCACTCCCCCTTTCCCCCTACCCCCAGACCCTGGCACCACTGATCTGCTCTCTGTCTCTATGGATTTCCCTACCCTGGACATTTCATATAAATGGAATCATAGAATATATGGTCTTTTGTGACTGGCTTCTTTCACTTAGCACAATGTTTTCAGGGCTCATCCAAGTTGTAGGATGCATCAGCACTTAGTTTCTTTTTATTGCTGACTAACAGTCATTGTATAGATATACCACATTTTAAATATCCATTCATTGGTTGATGAACATTTGGGTGTTTCCACATGTTGGCTATTATGAATAATGCTTCTAGTTTTACATGTACAAGTTTCTGTGTGGACATACATTTTCATTTCTCTTGGTTACATATTTAGGAATAGAATTTCTGGGTCATGTGGCAACTCTGTATTTAACCGTTTGAGGAATTGCTAGGCTGTTTTCCAAAGTGACAGCACCATTTTACATTCCCACCCTCAGTGTAAGAGGGTTTTCTCTGCATCCTCAAAAATGCTGTTATCAACTATCTTCTTGATTGTAGCTCTCCTAGTGGATGTGAAGTGAGGAGATACTTGTTAATTTTGATAAAGAGAGAAGTTTTTAGGAAGCAGAGGTAGATCCAAACAAGCTTCAACTAAAATGGATTGTATCTAAAGTACATAGGAACATCCAAAGGAACCCAATGGCAGCAGACACAGTGTGTAGATAGTTGAGCCTGTACTTTCAATAACTGTGGAACACTGTATATAACTCTTAAAGGGAGGGCAAAATTCTGAACTGTTTTTACTCACACTTCTGACACCAAATGTGTGGACTTTTCCCCCCATACCAACCAATTCTCTAACTCTCCACACATCAACTGAGTGTCCTACAATTCAAATCAATTCTGCCACTAGCTATGTAGAGTTAGTGCAGACCCCACCCAGACTGCCCCCACTTCAGGTGCCAAGTTTAAATCCCAGCTTGCCCGTTGCACTCCTGACGTATCAATCAGGGGTTCCCATGACCCCTTCCTCAGGTTCAATAATTTGCTAGAACAGATCACAGAACTCAGGAAAGTGCTTTACTTACTGGGACCAGTTTATTACAAGGGATGCAACTCAGGAACAGTCAAATGGAAGAGATGCAGAGGGCCAGGTATGGGGGAAGGAGAGCAGGACTTCCATGCCTTCTCCAGGTGCTCCACCTGCCCAGTATCTTGATGTGTTCACCAACCAAGAGGCTCTTCAAACACTATTGTTTAGGAGACTTTATGGAGGTTTCATTACATAGGCACAATTGATTAAATTACTGGCCACTGGTGATTAATGCATCTCTCAGCGGCTCTCTTCACTCTGGAAGTTGCGCGGGTAGGGCTGAAAGTTCCACTACTCTAAACATGCCTTGGTTTTTCTGGCAACCAGCTCCCATCCTGAAGCTATTATTCCCCCAACCACCAATCACCCATTAGCATATAAGACACTCTCATCATTCTGGAAATTCCAAGGGTTTTAAGAGCTGTGTGCTAAGAACTGTGGACAAAGACCAATATGCATATTTCTTATTGTATCAAAAAAATCCTCTGACCAGTCTCTATTTCCTGGTCTCCAGAAATGTCCAACTCACTGTCATTAAAAAAATCAGGGGCTTCCCTGGTGGCGCAGTGGTTGAGAGTCCGCCTGCCGATGCAGGGGACACGGGTTTGTGCCCTGGTCTGGGAAGATCCCACATGCTGCGGAGCGGCTGGGCCCGTGAGCCATGGTCGCTAGGCCTGCGTGCCCGGAGCCTGTGTTCCGCAACGGGAGAGGCCACAACAGTGAGAGGCCAGCGTACCGGAAAAAAAAAAAAAAAAATCAAAAGGGTGGTCAAGCCTAGTGAGAGGAAGCCTCCCCGTGCTCAGTGAACTCCAGTGGGGAAGCAGGGATTCGACAGAAAATTCAGGGAGTTCGTGTACACTCTCTAGAATTCTATGCCAAGCTTTGTGTCATTTTCTGAGAAGCATGTCCACAACTTCCTCCTTATTCTTAAAGAGGTTCATAATCAAGAAAAGGTGAGATCCACAGGTCCAGAGCATCTATCGATATCATACCATGCTTGCCCTTGGCATTGCAGCTCAGTTGGATACATCAATTTGTGCATTAGTCAATAATCAGCCAGAAGAAACCCTGGAAGGTTATGGCTTCTCACTGATTCATGTGGCTTCTTTCCTTAAACTCCCAGCCTGAACCATTTAAAATATGGGAAATTACATCAATTATATCTAAGTGTTGTATACTACGTACTACTACTCCTTTAAATTAAAAATGGCATGAAAACAAGAAGAAAGCATTACTAGTTCTAACACCATGCACGGTGTTTCAATTCTTCTAAAACACAATTCAGCTAATAGGCTAGACTTCTTAAATTTAAAGTAATTCTATAGAACAGAAAGGTTCATACAAATTTTCACACGGTCTCCTTCAACTTTTTGAAAAGTGAGGACTGTAATGTTCATCCATTAGGCTGAGTGGAATAGAATCATCTCCTGGATTATAGAGTACTGAAAATTATAAATTATACATGGAAATTGTAGATTATACGTTGGAAGTAGTTTAAGCAAAGGCTGTGTAATTCTGAAGAGTTAGGTCAATTGTGGAGCAGGTTGTTGATAGAAGAAATGTTTACAGATTACAGGTAAATTGAACTCAAAGGAACCCAACAGAAAAATAACACTGTCAAAGAAATTGCTGGAAGAAAAAAAAGTACAAAATTTACAAATACACTAAAACCTTCCTGAAAAACAGTCAATTATCTCCATTGTTCAAAGCAACTGCACAAGGGCAACTTCTGTCCAGTGGGTCTGTCCAGCGATCCTTTCCGACGTGTCTGTTACCCTCAAAGCAAGTCCTCTAAAATGTACATGTTTCTGGGACACCAGGCCAAAGGGGTCTCATCTCTGAGCATCTTCGTAATTATATCAATCTTCACCAAAAGCAGAATTTACATTCACTTACCTAAACCCTATAATGAAAGTCTCCACACACACACACATACACACACACACACAGAAATGGGGATAAGAGAAGATAAATGACGTGTAAGATCGCATCACCATCTCCAGCAAATGTCTCTCTGATCACAGCCCTGACCTCCTCCACGTACACTGCCTCCCACCATTCAGAATATCTCCTCTGTGAGTGCAGCTCATTCCATATCATGCTGCAGTTGATAGCTAAAGGAGATGCGGGTGCAGAAGCTATGAAATGGGATGAATTCTCTTCTGGTGTAAAAGCTATAATCACTGAAAGCTCACGTATAGAATCACTTATGCCAGACACTATTCCAAGAAGTTTATACATATTAGCTCACTTAATCTCCTCAGAAACCCCATGAGGTAGGTACTACTATCATCCCCATTTTGCAGATGGGGAAACTGAGCCATAGAGAAGTTAAGTGACACACGGTCACTCAAGTAGTAAGTGGTAAAGCTAAGATGTAAACTCTTGCAGTCTAATGCCCAAGACGGTTGTGTTAACCACTCTACTCTGCGGTCTTTCATATGTGCTGGAGTCCACATACATAAAAGATCAGTAAAGCACTTAGTTCACCCTTAATATCGAAGAAGTGCTTTAACAGTGGAGTGAATGGCAGATGCCTCTCTTCCTGGGAAGATCTGGGCCTGTCTCTGGGGGTAGACGCTAATAGTATGGTTTGCAGTTATACCCCAGGCCCATCTTTTGTGGGCACACAAGGTGTGGGATCTCCCGGGCCTGCCCCACACCCTCCATTGGATCTCTGCCCTGTAAGGCACCGTATTCAGTTACTTCTAATAAGCCCCGGACAGCCTGTTCCATTAAGCCAGCTTATGAGATAACGGTGTTTTGTAAGGGACCCCTAAGTGTACAATTCCAGTCAATTCTCATTTAATCCACTTAGTTAAATAGATAATAAACCAGAAGCTGATCCGAGCCTTTGGCCAAGCACAATCTGCGTACTTCAGTTGCCTGCTCCTTGATAAGGGAGGCCCTCAGTCCCGCAGGGCACCCCTGTGTTCGCCTAAAATAGGGGATGACTCATGCCCCTGCAATTTCTTTCTTTGGAGGGCTTGGGGATCTCTTGGGCAGGGGTCCAGTTACTCCTCGGAGCAACAAAATAGGGCTCCTGTGTCCACATCTGCCCGCCCTCGTCCCCCTCTCACCTGTCTCCACTTACTGGAGTTGCTTTGCCTCGGCAGAGGGAGGACAGCGGTTTCCATGGCTCTGTGCACTGCAGGGACCCACATTTCCAGCAAAAACAAAGGTAAAATGGAGAGAAGGCTGAAGAGCTCAGGGATCTGAAACCGTGCACCTCAGACTGGGACTTGAACCCACGCAGCCAGGACTCAAACCCGGCCCAAACTCAGACTGGGACTCAAACCCAGCCAAAACCCACAGTCTTCCAACTGAGATCACACACCTGGTTTCAGGACTTAATGAAGCTCAGCTTCTTGATGTCTCATCACAGAAAGAGTTTAGTGAGAGACAAAGCGATAGGTAAGAAGTGGATTTATTTAGAGAGAAACACACTCCACAGACAGAGTGTGGGCCATCTCAGAAGGTGAGAAAAGTACCAGGGTATGGGGTTGTCAGTTTTTAGAGGGGTGGGTAATTTCATAGGCTAATGAGTGGGAGGAGTATTCCAGCTATTTCGGGAAGGGGTGGGGATTTCCAGGAATTGGGCCACCACCCACTTTTTGATCTTTATGGTCGGTCTTGGAACTGTCATGGCGCCTGTGGTGTGTCATTTAGCTTGCTGATGTGTTACAGTGAACATATACTGAGGCTCAAGGTCTAGTGTACGTCGACTTGTCCACCATCTTGGACCCTTTTGGTTCTAATCAGCTTATGTCATGTCCTCAGGCTACGTCATTCTTTCAAAGGTTGTGCCCTGCCCCCTTCCCTCCTGTTTGCTGGACTCCTCACTCCAGCCTGCCTAAGTCCTTCTGTTTGGTTCTCTCACGGAGCAGCCTTGAACCTTTCTGGTGCGTGGGGAACTTTTTCAAAAGAGCCTGGCTTCCAGAAGTTTGGTTTTATTTCTTAGGTATTCAGGAAAATAAAGAATCTTGTATCAGGAGGCTGCCTTATCCAAAGCTTCAGTCTGGATTAGAGATGAAGCACCCTCACCTAAGGCCTTCACACACACACACACACACACACACACACACACACACACACACACACCACACACACACACACACACACACACACACACACACACACACACACACGGAACCTGTATGGCTGGATAAGCTGGGGGACATGGCTGGAATTGGATTTTAAATGTCTCCCTATTGAGTGATATTATTCTCATCACAGTTGTAGAAGTCCCTTACATCTGATTGAGAAGAGCTGGGGTCAAAGAGTATCAGCTGAGCCTGTTCAAGGGGTTCTTTTCTTATCTGGACCCAAATTATCCAAGGATGGCCTCCTCATCCTTCTTCTGGCCCAGAGTTTGAGAACATCAAGTCCATTTTCCAATTTGCATCCCACCCTCCTGTCTCTCAGCAAACCCCTGGCAGCAGGGGACCCATCTCTGTGGGCTCCTGGGGCAGTTAGAGAAAAGGTTGGCTTGGGAGGGCAACGCGGCCAGAAAGCAGAAAGGGCAGAGCCCTGGGAAGTCATGACCTCCCTCATCCATCCGGCTGTCCGACATTGCCTTTTCTCTCTTTTCAAACCATTGTTTTAAAGATGGAGCCCTTTTTCATGGCTCTCTATAAAAGGTTGGCAAATGAAAACAAAACCAAACAAAATAAAAGACCAAATAAACCTTAGCAAGTGGTGTCACATCTGAAATCTTTTCGGGAGGTTGACTGTGTAAAACTACTCTTGAGTAGGGAAGTCCTGGTAATATTTATAATAGAAGTTCTCTTTTTCAAATGTGATTGGGACCAATAGGTGATTAGAAGTCATTTAAAGAGGGGGATCATGAAAAATTGATCTCTCTCCCACACGTATACATACACATATATGTGTATTTGTGTGTACGTATAACTTTGTTTAAAATTAAAACACAAACATCTGTTTATTCACTATTTTGAGAAAAGTCTTTTGTTTGAGTATTATCTGCTGATTAGAGTTCTTTTTTAAAAAAAAATATGTACTGTGTATAATTTCCAATTTTAGTCCATTTAAAGTGGAATAAGAAGTTAGACCCCTGTAGCACAATCTGAGAACAGAATTCTTCTAGATTTTAATGGGTTTTTTCCCTTCAGTCTTTCACAATCATCCTGTTCATACCTAATTCAAAAGCATGTTTAAAATGATTCATCTTTACTGAGTCTTTCAAAGCATTCAATTTGGTTTTCTCTGAAACAATTTATTTTGAATTCATATTTCCTCAGAGAACATTTAATTAAACATTTAATTTAATTTATTTAATAACAAATACAACTGGCATAAGCAGGTTTGGGAACAAACATAACTGGCTCCTGGGAATCACACGGCTCAACCAGGATGAGCAGATGTGCCCAGGCAAGCGGAGGTTGCCTTAGAGCTCTGAGGGGGTCAGAGTTTTGGCCTGAGTTGTTCTACTTTATTGAGGGATCGCAGGATGTAAGTTATTTTGGTGAATGGGTCGTGTGGAGGCTGGTTGAGAACACATGAATTATATATATGTATTATTTATATTATACATTATATTGTATATAAATGAAAAATATTATACACATGTATTTCTGAGGTCTCATATTTATACTACAGGGCAATGTATCTGTGTTATCAATCTAATATTTAATGACCTAGTGTGACTTCTAAGTTCTTCTAACATAAAAAAAACATAATCTGTTTTTTTTTAATCAGCCTTCAGGTCTTACAGGGCTGACTTCCTCTTTCCTTGTAGGATCGTTGATCTACACTACACGGCAGGGGCTCCTCAGTGGGTGCGGAGATAACGTGTGTATGCTTGGATGACAGTGTTAGTGAGCCTGGCCTAACAAAGAAAATCAGGGTCAGAAGGTGTCCCGGTGAGGCCACAAAGGGCCCAAGGCAGGGCTCGTGGAGACTGGACCACCCCCGGAAGTCCCTCCATAGGTCTCCCCTCGGGCTCTCAGGCCACATCGGTCCCATGCCCCCTTGGTTCACTGGATCCTGCTCAGTGTCCTGGAATCTCCTTAGCCTGTGGCCTCTAGTTATTGCTCCAGTGACAGAGGAGGAAAGGAGGGGAGGGGTGGCGACATGCTCCAGGGAAGCCGGGGCTCTCCCTGGTTCTCCGCTGGTCTCTAGCATAGCGCCTGGTTCCTAGAAGCACCCACGAAATATTCCTTAAATAAATGAATGGGGAAAACAGAGAGATAATGGGAAAAAGAGCTGAATCAGACCAAACACGCCATAAAGTGTGATTCTTGAGGAGCTGATAAACTATCTCTGCAGGAAATTTCAAACAAAGGGCTCGCAGATGGGTCTGAGCAAGTGCAGCCTCCACGTGTGAGTGGATCAGCTCTCATAAAGGCTTTGCTCGGCGAAGAGCAACTCAATTGGCTGCATAAATTTGGCTTGTCTGTTTAATAAGCAAAACTAAAGTCTACGTGGTTTGGGTATACGTGCATATGAGATAAAACTGTTTTTAAAAGAAAGGCAGTGATAAATACAAGCTTCAGAAAGTGGTTACCGCTGGGGGAGGAGGTGGGCGGGTAAGGACCCTTTGGGATAGGGCGATGAGTTCATGGGTGTTTATTATGTAATTATGCTTTATAATATATATATATATATATAGTATAATCTTTTAAATGTATCAGCTATCATCTTAAAATATATAACAGAACACAAAACCAGTCCCACTACTTTTTTAAGCCTCCAGCAAATTCAGCTTTTTATAACAGTTGGAAACAGGGAAGAAATGACAGCTGAAATCTATTATTATTAGGCAGTTTGGGGAGGTGTGGCGGACGTGGAAAGTCTTGTACAGCCGCGAGAGAATGTGACTGCCCAGAATTCTAGCCCAAGGTCTGACATGCGGTGGGGGAAACCTGAAGGAAGGAACGTCGTCAGGAATACGCTTTGGAACTTGCAACTTTCATTAAGGCAGGGAACAAAGTCAAGTTGCCAGTGAGGCCCAGGAGGCAGGATGGAGGCAGCGGGACAAGCAGCCTCTTGATCCTGAACGTCTGTGCTGCCTCAGGAAGAGCCAAGGAGGCAGCAAGACCAATAACCCTGGGTCACTGCAGAAATAAGGAAACGGCCCCAACCATTCCAAAGCATTTCCTCCAAGATGCTTCTGAAAAGTCTCTCCAAAGCAGCTTTTATGACTACCCTAACTATACCAACACAGTCTCTTTATCTTAAGAGTTTATGTGGTTAATTAAGGAAGGGTTAATTAAGTATAAAAACTGCTGTGATGCCGCATCATGTTAAGTAGGACAATTTCACGTCGGTTATTATGTTATCCTATTAAATCAATCCAAGTCACCTTAGACAAGGGGACTGTGAAGTTCAGCATTCAGAGTAAACAAAATACCAGGTTTGAGGCTATTTCTTTTCTTTTCTTTTGGCTGCGCCGCGCAGCACGTGGAATCCTAGCTCCAGGACCAGCGATCGAACCCGTGCCCCCTGCAGTGGAAGCGTGGAGTCTTAACCACTGGACCGCCAGGGAAGTCCTGAGGCTATTTCTTTCAAAAAGGTAGGCATTGATTTTTGATCAGTTACACAATCTCCTATTAGCGGAGCTATCACCATAGGAAAAATCAGATTTCCCTCATATCATTTCGACTTTGGGCCCCTTTTCCAGGAATGAAACCTGCCACAAGTGGGAGAAATGCCCACGTAACCACTTAAGCTCATGGTCATGAACCTGCCCAGTCCCAAGGAGGGCAGCTCCTTAACAGTAATCACAGACACCATCTCAAACCCGTATCTCACTCCCAATGCTTCCTGATAGGTTGATTGTTTTTATTCTGTTGAATGAATTCTACTGATTTACTAACTTGCCATTGATACCATAAGTCCCCGTTCAAAGCGTGCTGACATTTCTGGTGGTTCTGAATAGCTGGACATGGAGTGCTGGCCTCTCAAAGCTGACTTGAGAGATCACCTGCATCTGGTTGTTTTCACAAGCTGTCAGGTGACACAGCACCTGGGAGCCTCAGAGACCACTGTGACGATGACTACTGTTGATCTCGTTTTCCAGACTAGGAGAAAACAAGGCTATGCTACATGCACGTAAAGGCGGCACCAGAGCACGGCCATGAGCTGAGCACAGCTGGCAGCTCTTCTGTTAATATTTGCTCGCTTCTTGTCTGTTCTTTTCGGGGTGCTACAAAAGCTGAAGCAGCAACAAAGGTAAGAAAACACAGAATAGGTAGAAACTTACGGTGGGGTAAATCTGATCTGCTTTATTTTTCGTTAAATTGAGTGAAGACCGCCATCATTTGATTTTAGCAGGGAATAGTATTCCCCCAGGGCACAGTTTCAGAACCAATGAGCTAGTTTGGCATTTCAGAGAGAGGGAAATGGAAGCCCAGATGCTCCTTCCAAGACCTGCTGAGGCCAATCCCACCTGTCCTCCTCATGTACCACCACCCGCTACCAGCCCTGAATTTCGTTACCCTGCACACTCTGTCCCTCCCTATTCTCCAGTGCAGAAATGTGTGTGTGTTGGGGGTAGGGGTGATTCTACCTGACGCAGCTGCAGCAGAGGCCTAGGGCTCCCCCAAGAAGATGGCCTGGAAGGCTTCCTGGAGGAGTAGGCCAAGAAGGAAGCTGTGAAGGACCACATCAAGCTACACTCTTTCTGCTTCTTTCTGAATCTTACTTAGCCCAGGCCCAGTCTTGTTGCCAGTTTTACAAACAGTACCAAAGGTCCATTGCCTGTGAAGGATTCTTAAGAAATAAGGTTGTACCTTATTCTAGAAATGCCAATAAAATTGTGAGTGTGGGAATAATACGGTGTTGTTTTTAGCTGTGATGCACCGCTGGGAAATGCTTTTTTTTTTTTTTGGGCTGTGCCGCGTGGCACGCAGGATCTTAGTTCCACTACCAGGGATTGAACCCATGTCCCCTGCAGCGGAGGCGCGGAGTCCAAACAACTGGGCTGCCAGGGAAGTCCCTGGTCAATGCTTTCTTGTCCAAGTTACAGTGAATAAATCACTCAGGGTTTGGCCTGTCTGCTAATTACACAAACCTGTGCTACAGCTAATCATTCGTTTGTAGAAAAGGATGAAATCAGAAGTCCAAATCATGGCACATTTAAAAGCCTTTCAAATGACTGTCTGGCCTTCCCCTGCCTCTTATTCTCACCATCATTTAGAGGAGCTTAAAAAAAAAAAAAGAAAAAAAATCTAAGTTTTTTCTTTTCCATTATATTTCCTGAGCTCCAGCCTCACTGAGCTTGTTGTCATGAGGTTTGTAAGTATGGAGGGACAGTAGTGTCTCTTTATTTATATTTTTGGGGAAGGCTAGGTGGTTAATAATATGGAATCATTTTCTGATCTATCTGAGAAAAAGAGAAGAATGAAAAGGGAAGCTTATAGGCCTCAAGTTTCTTTCATCCCTTTTGTTTCTTGAAAGAATGGAAGGGCAAATGGAGTTTATTTTTCTTCTGGTAACAGCCAGATCAAATGAGACCCCGCCTTGCCCCTCCCCCAAGACACACAAAAATCACTCTCAGCCTCAATCTAGGCTCCCCTGCACCTGTCGTTGTAAATCGCCATTGAGCTGAGCCAGCATTGCTACGCCTGAAATTTAAGCTCCCACTAAATGAGGCCTCTTATCTATCACTTTTCTGTATTTTCTTTTGGAGGGAGCACGGTTTAGCGTGGAGGTCAGCCGTGCCTGATTCGGAGATGGGACACAGTCCAGAGAGGTTTGCCAGTGGCCCCTGGCATGGAGGGGAAGGCGAGGAATACCACCATTGCCCTCGTCTCTTTTGGGGGCAGGAGGAGCCTTGAGGGCGGACCCCAGAAGCAAAAGCAGGGAACCCAGGAAAGCTTATAGGCAGAGGCCTGCCTTCTGCAACTCTGAGCTCAGGTCCCAGTGAAAGGGGGAGCTGGGGTCTGGAAGGGGCAACCCTGAGGACAGAGCCAGGCTTCCTGACGGGCAGAGCGGGCTGCTGTCTGCAGGCTTCTAGGCGCTTCTACCTGTGCCAACCCCAGTCCAGTCTCAGGTGGGCTCTCACCCATCTCCTCCACCCTCTGATGGAGATGGCTCAGATGACTCGCACGTCTACGGGGCGATTTAAACTCTGCCGACAAAAATGAATTATCACAGAGGCTCAGGGGTTGCAGGTTTTCACTTGCTTCTGGGCAGGGACATTCTTAAGCCCACAGCTGTTTTCGCAGTTACTCTATGTCCACCATGTGTCATGGAGGGTGAGTGAGGGGCCTGGCTCAGAGCTCTTTCCCCCGAAGGATGGGTAAGGGGAGGGTGGAAGAACCGCTGAGCTCCAGCCAGCTCTGGGACCTGAAAGTGGGATATACACTGAAGAGCAAACAAGGTCTCAGCTTCTTGTTTCCCTGAAGGGCAAGGGAGTCGACAGGGAGTTTAGAAATAAAAACTCCAAATGGCTAGGATTTCTTTGGGGCCCCCACTGGGGAAATTGTCCAGGTTTGTAACATCTGAACTCTCTCTTCACATACCAGCCCACAACTGCCTTCATTTCTGCCCCCAGTGCTTGCCTCCCTGCAGGTGAAGCAACTGGGCGATGATAGCTCAGGACCAGGTTTACGGAACAGTCGTGTCCCTCAAAGGGTTCATTGTCAGCTGGTAAAATGAGACAGTTCTCAGAACCGCAGTGGGTTTCGTGCCTCGTGCAGAGCCAGGCACCCAGGATTTGGTCAGTAAATGGAACGTGCAGCTAGATCACAAACGTGTAACTCTTCCGGAAGAAAGATAAAACCCAAAACCAAAAAAGAAACCAAAAGGAAACCAGACCAAACCGAACCTCTACGGAGAACTGCTGGCTGTGGCCATGGCAGTCTGGTTACTGGCTGTGAAAAGCCTCAGGGCCCATTCGAGGCAGGAAGCCTCTAGCAGCAGCCTCATCTTGCCGTGGCCACTCCAGGGGCTTCTGCAAAGCCCACACGGCCACTCCAGTGGCTCTTGCTGTGGGTACTGAGCTCTTGCTGTGTGCTCAGCAACTTGCATGTGTTGACTCAGTCTCCTTCGCAAGGAGTGGCTTCGCGGCCACCAGCCTCTGTGTGAGAAGTCAATGTTGTCACGCCAGGGTCACCCACGGAGGGTGCGAAGAGAAGGGCAGCCCGTGAAGCCCAGGATTGGAATGGGCGGCAGAATTTGTTGGAGAGTAAGTTGGCAAGTGAAGGGAAAATTAAAACCCCTGGTCAGGGAGGTCAAGAGCTGTGCTGACCTGAAAATTCAAGGTTGGCTACGGTACATTTGAGAGAAGGAAGTTCTCGTATTATTCCAAGGAAGGAATCGAGGGTTAGGCTGGATTTAAATGTCACCAGGGCAGAGCCCATTCATTGATTCACTCAACAAATATCTACTGAGTGCCTGATGTGCGGCTCTGTTCTAAGCAACAGCAAATAAAACATAAAAACTTCTTCCTGCATCGGATTTCCTTTGTATTTCCACCACTTTGCCTAAAAATGATGATAATAGTTAACATTTATTGAGCACTTATGTGTCAAGTACTATTCTAAGTATTTTATAGGTATTAATTCATTTAATCCTCAGTACTATCCTATAGGTAGATACTATCATCACCCCCATTTCACAGCTGAGAAAAATGAGGCACAGAGAGGTTGAGTAACTTGCCCAAGGCCACACAGCCAATTAATGGCAGAACCATAATTTGAACCCAGGCAGTCAGGACCCAGAGTCCAGACTCTTTTACCACAGCAGACAATCAATAAACAACTAAATGATTATGATAAAAAGTACAGCATAAACACAGTAGAATAGCCCACATTTAAGCAAAGAGCTAGAAGGGTCAGTTTACATTATGACAAGTTTAAGTCCTAGGTTATTTGGAAAGAAACGTATTTTTACTACCTGCAAGCACATACTGAGACTAGGGCTAATCTAGTGATCAGTAATCTAACAAGCAGAGGGCTCTGCTGCCTGTTGTGATGAATATTAAAGCCTGGACCGCAACTCGAGTACCCATAGCTAATAACTAACACTTAATATCCTTAAAATGATCTGTTTTCTTGAGGAGGCTATCCAGTCGCCATTACAATCTTCCTGATTAAGATTTGCTCAACAGTCCTCACTCTCAATCGAGGTCAAAGTAACTTAATATTTCATGGTACTTTTAAAGTTAACTCGTCTTAAATATTACAGGGTGGTCACTGGTGTTTAATCAACGACACCCCGGTCTCCTCTTTCTGGTGTGTGGTAGGATTGATTACATGTGTCCCTGAGTGAGGTGGGACCGTGGGGCTTACTCTGGGCTGTCAAATATGAGTGGCAGTGACATGTGCCACTTCTGAGGGGAAGCCTTTAAAAGCCTGTGTGCAGGTTACCACCTTCCCTTCCCCCTGCCTCAGTGATCATGGAGGCCAGATGGAGAGCAGGTCTCTGGCCGTCTGGCAGAGCCCCTGCACACCAGAGGTGGACGCAGAGCACAGAGAAGAAACTACCAGTGTTGTTTGAAACCACTGAGATTCTGGGGTCGTTTGTGTTTAGCCCATTGTAACTATTACAAACACCTACCCTCCAAATTCTGGGTGCAAAGAGGAATGAATGAAGAATCTCTAAAGCCAATTAGAAGGGAAAGGAAAACAAACATTGACCATTACTATATTTTAGGTATTTACATGTTATCATACCTAATCTTCTTGGCAACACTGAGAAGTAGGTATGACCTCCATTTTACAGACATAGAAACTGAAGTTCAGAGAGGGAATGGGACTTAGCCAAGGATATATAGCTAGTAAGTGACGGAGGTGAGTTTCAAATTCAAGTTTGTCTGAATTTTCTGATTATACAATGCTGTCAACAAAAGCATACGCAACTAGATTCCTCTAAAGGCCAAACATAGGACCACTAGGTGGGAAAGGCATTCAGTCATCCAGTCATTCACCAAACACATACAGCATGCTTACTGTGTGTCAGGCACTGTAGCAGGATTCTTGGAGTGAAGAAGGTGGCTATGGTCCCTACCCTGAGGAGCGGACAGTCCCGTGCCGGCTACAGACGAGGAAAGCAGCAATTTCAGTGTGGTGTATGAGCTATTTGGCTAGGGCAAGGATGGGGTGGGGCTTGAGAGTATACTCCAAGTCATGGAAGGAAAAAACAAAAAACCAAAAAACCCCCCACACAGCGGAGAAGGGAAATCTAGGAAAGCAAATGAGAGTGGAGGGCCAAACAAAGACATGCCCTGCACACACTTGGTGAGAACGTACCATGTGCTTCACCCCGACACACACAACTGTGGTGGCCTGCTGCCACTGGCTGATGACATCAAGGCACCCGCAGAAGCCGAGAGAGGCAGCTCCACCCTGCTGGGAACAGCAGCCCTCACTCCCTCCACAGCTGGCTCGGGAATTCAAACCCAAGCAGAGAGCACGCCTTCGCTGGCGGCTGGCACCCCAAGTCACGAGGACTGAGGGCAATTGGCTTGCTGGTCTTCCCTGCTCATCTACGACTCTTTGCCACACTCACCAGGTCTTATACAGGGCCTGACATGAAACAGTCACTCAGCCACTGTTGACCTGATGATCTGTAGGGAATGAACAGAAGCTGCGGAGGTAGAAAGGCGCCTAAGGAAGCTTGGGGACTGTTGAGCACCAGCCGGTCTGAGGCCTGTGACGACCAGGAAGAGACCCCAGAACGGCTCAGCCTTCTTCTGATTATACTCAGCAATGCAGGTCTGAATTCTGAGCTTCAGAAGGAGATCCCTCCCATTTAGAAATGAAGAAATACGTGGCTCTCCTGGGTGGAATGTCTCAGGTTAGGGGCCGCTAGGCCACATCTAGGCTCGTGGGGTTGGGGTGAGAAAAAAATTCTACTTTGGAGGTTAATGGTATATAGTCTGTGTCTTTGGGCAATTTAACACTAGAGGGAGAGGGGCTGAGGTCGAAGGAGAAAGCATTTTACTCTAATGAATACCTCTCAAAACAAGTGGGCCACTGGCTTGGCCTTGGAAATATTTTAGCAATCCTGAGCATTTTGATATGAGAATATTCCTCATCAAAATAGGATTTGCCCAGGATATACAATGGAGAAAAGACAGTCTCTTTAATAAGTGGTGCTGGGAAAACTGGACGGCTACATGTAAAAGACTGAAATTAGAACACTCCCTAACACCATACACAAAAATAAACTCAAAATGGATTACAGACCTAAATGTAAGGCCAGACACTATAAAACTCTTAGAGGAAAACATAGGCAGAACACTCTCTGACATAAATCACAGCAAGATCTTTTTTGATCCACCTCCTAGAGTAATGGAAATAAAAAAAAAAACAAAAAACAAATGGGACCTAATGAAACTTCAAAGCTTTTGCACAGCAAAGGAAACCATAAACAAGACGAAAAGACAACCCTCAAAATGGGAGAAAATATTTGCAAATGAATCAACGGACAAAGGATTAATCTCCAAAATATATAAATAGCTCATGCAGCTCAATATTAAAGAAACAAACAACCCAATCCAAAAATGGGCAGAAGACCTAAATGGACATTTCTCCAAAGAAGACATACAGATGGCCAACAAACAACATGAAAGGATGCTCAACATAACTAATCATTAGAGAGATGCAAATCAAAACTACAATGAGGTATCACCTCACACCAGTTAGAATGGGCATCATCAGAAAATCTACAAACAACAAATGCTGGAGAGGGTGTGGAGAAAAGGGAACCCTCTTGCACTGTTGGTGGGAATGTAAATTGATCCAGCCACTATGGAGAACAGTGTGAAGGTTCCTTAAAAAACTAAAAATAGAACTACCATATGACCCAGCAATCCCACTACTGAGCATATACCCTGAGAAAACCATAATTCAAAAAGGCACATGCACCCCAATGTTCATTGCAGTACTATTTACAATAGCCACGTCATGGAAGCAACCTAAATGGCCATTGACAGATGAATGGATAAAGAAGATGTGGTACATATATACAATGGAATATTACTCAGCCATAAAAAGGAATGAAATTGGGTCATTTGTAGAGACGTGGATGGATCTAGAGACTGTCATACAGAGTGAAGTAAGTCAGAAAGAGAAAAACAGATATCATATATTAACGCATATATGTGGAACCTAGAAAATGGTACAGATGAACCGGTTTGCAGGGCAGAGATAGAGACACAGATGTAGAGAACAAATGTACGGACACCAAGGGCGGAAAGTGGTGGGGTGGTGGTGGTGGTGTGATGAATTGGGAGATTGGGATTGACATGTATACACTGATGTGTATAAAATGGATGACTAATAAGAACCTGCTGTATAAAAAAATAAATAAAATAAAGTTCAAAAAAAAAAAAAGACTTTGGGCTTCCCTGGTGGTGCAGTGGTTGAGAGTCCACCTGCCGATGCAGGGTACACGGGTTCGTACCCCGGTCCGGGAGGATCCCATGTGCCACAGAGCAGCTGGGCCCCGTGGGCCATGGCCGCTGGGCCTGTGCGTCCGGAGCCTGTGCTCCACAACGGGAGAGGCCACAACAGTTAGAGGACCGCGTACCGCCAAAGAAAAAGAAAAAAAAAGGCTTTGCCCATATAACATAGCTTAAGATAGCTAGGGATATGACCTATATAAATCTACCGTGGAAGAGAAAAGAAAAAAAAATTTTAAAAAGCACTAAGCAGAAGGGAATTTGACATTATTTAAATAGGACATTACCCTGCTGCTGCTAAAGAAAAGCTTCTGAAATGATAAAAAATAATTAAAACAAAACAAAACAAAGGTGTGAGAATAAGCCAATGATTCAAGATCCCAAGAAGGCAAGTGTCAGACTCCAGCCTTGCTGGCCTTCGTGACCAGAGTAGGACTATGGCATTCTCAAATCTCATTTTAAAGTGTCAGTCACTTAAAAAATCCCTGCAGAAGACAGGCATTGCGTTTATCCATTATGTAAACGAAAACCTAGCATAACAGGGCTAACATGAAGAGAGACCCTGACTCACATGGCAATGGCTCTGTAGGATCCATCTCAACTCCCCTGTTCTTTCCCAACCCTTCAGGATGTCTAAAAAAGAACCACGGAGAAGGGGTGAATTCAGACACATGGTACACCTTTATTTTTAGCCCACTGAGAACATTTTCCTTACCAAACAATGTAATGAAATGAGAGCCTAAACATAAAAGCTCCAGGATGCTGAAATATCAGTGGTGTAGACAATTATTCAGCAGATAAGTCTTTAGAAATTGACAAGGATGATATGCACTAAAAATATTCTCAATGAACTTTATTGAGGGACAGATAACACTTGTAGTTTTAAACACAGTCTGTCTTTTTGAGTTGTGTCTGGATTAATATAATTAAGCATAAGACCTCTCAATACTTAATGTCAATTGAGACTAAGACCGAGAATTCTTTTATTTCTTTATTCATCCAAATGACATATTATCTCATTTTTAAAAAGATTTCCATGCTGCAACAATGTTAGAGAACTCATCACCCAAAAGGTCAGGGTCTGGGAAAGACACTGGAAATGATATGGCTTTATAACAACCATGTCTTGGAAATGTTAAGCTCCCTCTCATGCCCCAGATGTCTGGGATTTAAGAGTAGAACCTTGACAAATAGGGTTAAGCAATAAAGGAAGAGACCATCAGGCAAAAAAGAATATCAACTATATTATTCTAATCCTTCAGAATCCGTGCCAGAGAACCATGCAACCCTATAAAGAAATAGATGTTATGACTCTTCTATAAAAGAAAATCAAATTGCCTGTATCTGTTGTTCTAATGATACATTTATCTTCCAAACTTTGCTCTCAGTGACATAATTGGCTGGCCTCTCTTCTCATGTGTCTTACATGACATCACAGATGAGCTATTGCAACTTTTAATCTGGTTTTAAATACATTTCAGTTGATTAGCTGGGCGCTGACGCCTAATGCTTGAACAGAAACATCCCTCTGAGAAGAGCTATAGGCAGATGAGGTGACGGCCAGGTCAACTGGTGGACGTGGAAGGCGTCCTCCTAACCGTGTCCCTCCCGCAGTCAATGTCTTTAAACTACCCAAAGGTAATCAAACCTTGCGTCAGCCCTAGCTGCAGAGATTTCTTGACTACCTCCTCCCTCCTGAATTCCATTCCCCCAAGGCCTTGTGTTTCCTGTCAACTAGCTAATTTCATAGAGGAATCATGGAACATTGGAGCTGAAAGGGCCTATGGAGGCCACGCAGTGCTCTCACGTTACAGACCAGCTCCTTTCTGTTAGTGAAGGTCTCTTTGCAAAGGGTGAGTGCTTACTCTAAAGGGACTTGTCTTCTGAAAGAAATTTCCAGGCATCAATTTACACCGGTAGGAAGGATATTTTCCAGAAGCCACTGTCTACCTCACCTCTCATCATGTAATAGTCACCCCTTTTCCCCCAGAATCTAGCGTCATCTGGGTGCCACAGTACCCACCTAATGTGTCTTCAGACTGGGCTCTGGAGGAAGTACTGACTTGAGGCTAGAACAAGGCATATTTACAGTGAAGCTAAACACGAGCATATGGGCAGACAAAGGGTTCCTCTGCGCATGTGTGTGTGAATTTATTAATATGATAATTCTCAAAAGGCATTAAATATTAAGTCTAATTAAATCAAAGTATATATTTTTTCCTTCATCATTAAAGCAAGCATTTTAAAGCTTGCTCATATCAAACATGATGGTAATGTACAGGGCTGGTGGAAATGTAGATGTGTAAAGTCATTTTGGAGGGCAATAGAATGGCACCTACTAAAATTACAAATATACAGGCCTTTTGACCCAGCAACTCAGCTTTAGGAATCTACCCTAGAAATAGCCTTACTTGGGTACAAAGAAGCATATAGAAAGGTGGTCGCAGGACTTCCCTGGTGGTCCAGTGGCTAAGGCTCCACACTCCCAATGCAAGGGGCCTGGGTTCGATCCCTGGTCAGGGAACTAGATCCGCATGCACTCCGCGACTAAGAGTTCACATGCCTCAACTAAAGATCCTGCATGCCACAAATAAGATCCCACGTGCCGCAATGAAGATCCCGCGTGCCACACCTAAGACCCAGCACAGCCGAAGTAAATAAATAAACAAATAAACAAATATTAAAATCTTAAAAAAAAAAAGGTGGTCGCTATGCCTGGCTTACAATTGAGAATAATTAGAAACAATTATTTAATATGTGCATCAATGCATACGATTAAATTAATAACACAGAATATGATGCAGCTGTTAAAAATAGAATGGGCAGATCCACATATGGTCACCTGGAAAAAACTCTAAGACATGTTAAGTGGGAAAAACCAGGTTGCAGAATAATATGTAGACTATGATATCACATCTACTTTCAAAAGCCCTGTATACTTCTAGGTGTACCTTTGCATATACATTTGAATGTGAATACTTAGAAAAGAAAGTGGAAGATTATATCCAAACTGATGACTGGGGTTACTTCTGGAAAGAGGAGTGGAATTAAAAAAAGGGAGACATCAAGAGGAACTCGTGTTTTTACCTGTATTGGTTAAATTTTGTTCAATGAGACTATATTCATATATTACAAGTGTTATAAATTGAATTTAATTTTACATTTAACGTACCTTTCTTTAGGGAACTCAAGACCTAGCCCTAAATCTGGTTGCCTCCTTATTTCTATAGCTTGAGCCTCTGCTTAAGATTTTCTTCTCTCAAATCCTCTTCCCCCAACACATACATTTGGAACTTAGGCAAAATCAGACCATATACTTGTCATGAAAATAAGCATGGGGATGTAACACTGATCTTTTCATAAATGTTTCTTTTTTCATCAGTTCTTAGTGTTAATCCGTGGGAAAATGAGTTGTGTTTCTGCTAAAGTTAAGGGCAAAAAAACTCAAATCCAAAAAACACCACCACTAATAAACAAAACCAAGCGGACAGATTCCTTATTGACACAACGTTACAGCTCCCACTAGGACATGGCTTTCTCACAGGCTTCAGTTATCAAATATTTCTGGGCATACTTTCCAAGAAATGTAAAAGGACACAAGTTTCAAATGGAATGATTCTTTTGCTGACTTTAAATTTAACTCTTTTTCTTTCTCCAAACTTCCACTTACAGAAAGACCCATGAGAATTGGTCTTTTCTCTTTTTTCAAGAAGGAATAATGAGTTTGGGATTTATACATCAAATTTTTTGGGTCTTACTCTTATATTAACTGGATTTTAAAAGCAAATGGTGCATCCTTTATTATTATTTTTTTAATTTGGCAGGGGAATGCCCAAGATGGCCCCCATGCCCCAAATGCTGCATCTTATTTATTTATTTATTTATTTATTTACTTACTTACTTATTTATTTATTTATTGATTGATTGATTGATTGATTGATTGCGGTACGCAGGCCTCTCACTGTTGTGGCCTCTCCCGTTGTGGAGCACAGTCCGGACGCGCAGGCTCAGCGGCCATGGCTCACGGGCCCAGCCGCTCTGCGGCACGTGGGATCTTCCCGGACTGGGGCATAAACCCGCGTCCCCTGCATCAGCAGGTGGACTCTCAACCATTGCGCCACCAGGGAAGCCCGCTGCATCCTTTTTAAATCATCTTCTAGGTCTTATAGTTTAAGGAGAAAACAAAAGGCTATGCAGTTTGAATGATTAATTATAGTGGAAAAATGGAATAGGTTACCCGTAAGAAGCTGAGAATAAGATGCTTGCTTTCTTCAAAAGCATAGAAAATTGTCATAGCCGGGTAACACAGAATCCCTTGGAGTGGGACCTAGGATTCTGTGGTTTTAGTGCCATAGTTGGTTCTGATGGTCAGAGCCAGGTATGTTTTCCTTCTTGGTGTAAAATTCATCTTCAAATAAGTGATAATCACCCATGGATATCACGGGTTTACCTCGGAAGAAGTGCAAAAATATCCTCAAAATCTCATAGCAAAATATTAAAAAAATTTTCATTAAAAAATAAATATATTCCATCGAGTGCTTTTACAAGGTTAGGGAATGCTGTGTTTCAAAATTACCGAAGACTAGAGTATTTCAACTCTAAAAAGTTTGGGAATATCTGTCCCCTAAAAAACGTTTGATGTATAAACTCAAATTCATTATTCCTTCTTGAACAAAGAGAAAGGAGTATTACAATTCTCATGATAATTGGAACTACAAATAACTTACCATGAGAGTGACTATGATTAAAGTCACGAGCAATCACTACAGTTGTTTTTTTTTTTTTTTGCGGTACGCGGGCCTCTCACTCTTGTGGCCTCTCCTGTTGCGGAGCACAGGCTCCGGACGCGCAGGCTCAGCGGCCATGGCTCACGGGCCCAGCCGCTCCGCGGCATGTGGGATCCTCCTGGACCAGGGCATGAACCCGTGTCCCCTGCATCGGCAGGCGGACTCCCAACCACTGCGCCATCAGCGAAGCCCCATCACTACAGTTTCTATCCCCCCACTCAAAAATATTACATGTGTTTCTATAGTTTAACATAATACAGATGCTTATTGTATTTTCTTGAAAATCTTAAGAGTTAAAAGAAATAGGCTCTCGTTCTTTAAAAATCCTCATTTAACAAACAGTATCGGAGCCTTCCAGAGTAAAGGATTAGTATTATCACTTTTCAGAATGCAGGGATCGTTTTTTCTTTGACTCTTAGGTATTTATGGTAGGAAAGCTGGGAGGAACAGGAAAGTACTCATCAGAGGAGAAGGGTAATAATCTTTGGAATGAAATTGGCTGGGGCATGTCAAGCTCAGCAGGCTTAAAGACACTCTTCTTGTTTTCCTATTATTCTATTTTGAATCTCTTATCCTGCTGGCGGAGTTTCCAGCCTGCAAAGACTGCTCACCGTGCCCTGATGTGTATGAGCGTTCTCATGCAAGCCATCACGGGAATCCAGCTGTCAGAGCTGAGTTGGCCTTTGCACTGTTCTTACATGCTCTTTTCTCCCTATTTACATATATTTGATCACTCAGATAGTAAAAAATCTTGGCAAATTGCACTACAATAATCATTTTCCACCTTGGCTCACCGTGGAGAAAAATATCTGTTGTAATGCATCCAAAGTTTAGGCAAGGATGGCCATTTGGAAAGAGCTCTCCATTTACAGGGAAACTGCCAGACAGAAGTCAGGCGTCCCTTCATTATTCAGAGCAAGGTCTGGCCTTCATGAACCTGTGGCTGATCAAACTCAAGTTCCATTAGGGATTAGGACTGTAAATATATCAGTTCTGTCCAAATTAATCTATTAACTCAGTACACCTTCAATGCAACTCAAGAAAGTGAAGGGTGTGTGTGTGTGTGTGTGTGTGTGTGTGTGTGTGTGTGAAATTTAACAATTTGATTCTAAAACTTCTATGGGAGAGCAGAGGGTTAAGAATAAGGAAGAAGGCACTTTCCTGGTGGCGCAGTGGTTAAGAATCTGCCTGCCAATGCTGGGGACACGGGTTCAAGCCCTGGTCCAGGAAGATCCCACATGCCACGGAGCAACTAAGCCCGTGCACCACAACTACTGAGCCTGCACTCTAGAGTCCGTGAGCCACAACTACTTACCCACGTGCCACAACTACTGAAGCCCGCGTGCCTAGAGTCCGTGCTCCGCAACAAGAGAAGCCACTGCCATGAGAAGCCCTTGCACCGCAATGAAGAGTAGCCCCCTCTCGCCACAACTAGAGAAAGCCCGCACGCAGCAATGAAGACCCAATGCAGAAAGAAAAAGAAAGAAAAGAAAAGAAAAGGAAAGGAAAGAAAGAAAGAAAGGAGTAAGCAAGAAAAAGTTGAAGCTGAACAAGGCTCATTATACAGATATAGTAATTAAGACCGTGTGGTACTGCCAAAGGGAAAGACCAAAGAATGAAATGAAAACAGAGGAGCCCACGGACAGTCACACATACATGGAAACTTGATATACAACCAAGATGATGCCGAAATTCAGTGTGGAGAGGATGAACTATTCAACAAGTGGTGTGTGGACATAATCAATATAAAATTTGATCCCTGTATCATTTATTATATGGAAAAAAATCCAGAGATATTAAAGACCGAAATGTGAAAGAAACAAAAATTTTTAGAAAAAAATGAAAGATGCCATACACAAAGTGAAAAGACAAGCCTTAAACTACCGTAAGATATTTGTAACATATAAAATCAACAAAGGATTAGATAGACAAAAGAAGACATCAGTAAGAAAGTCAATAGAAAAAAGACAACCAAGTAGAAAAATAGGCAAAGAATATGAAGAGGCAAATCAGAGAAGAAATCATGTGAATGGTGAAAAACATGCCCATATATGCAACTTTACACAACAGTCAGGGAAATGAGAATGACACAGATATGAAGTCTGATACTACCCAGGTCCCTGGGTAGTCAGGGATACAGCAGAGGCAAGGAGCCTCAGGTGAGAGAGGGCAGGGCTGTAATAAGACAGAGATGAAGGCTGAGTGCTCGGAACGCAGCATGTGCTCCACAGATGCGCTCTCTTCCCTCTTATAACTCACTGGAGCATAGTTCTGAATCGGCAGAGCTGCAGCTTTCCCGGCACTCTCACAAGGCCCGGTACCCCTAAAAGACTGGAAAGCCACGGCAGAGGCAGCTGCATCGTCGAAGAAGAAACAAGGCATTTTGAGTCAGAGGATCCGGACTTACTGTGGACCTTTGGAGAGATGCTTTAACTCAGCATTTCACTTTCCTCTTCTACAAAGAGAGAGAACGACAGTGACCTCAATGTGACCTTGGAGAGGCCAACCAGCTAGTGAAAGTACAACTTAAACTGTACCGACCGCACAGATGTACATTGGGGCTGATACGCCGCTGCTAGTGGTCACATGCCAAGTGTCTTCACTGTCACCAATGGTTCACATGTGGAAATACCATTCTTTCCAACTCCTACTTGTATGCATGAAGCGATGACCCTGGATGATGCAGCCACCAGCATAAGCAAACAACAGGAGTAAATGCTGGATCCATTCCTTCTCCTGTCAGTGTGTAACCTTCGTGGGGGTGGACAGGCTAGATTTAAAACAATGGGCAGGTTGGTTCCTTCTATGTGTCTATTGCCAGGGTTGTAATGTATATTCTCTTCCTCCCACATCCTGCCTTCTATTTTCTTCTCTCTACACAAGCACTTTTAATACCAACTAATTAAAAGCAGGCATCTTAAGATATGGCTTAAAAGACTCTTTTGTATCATCAGGCTGAGCTAGAATTCTGAGCATAAAGGCTTCTGGAGGAGAAACAGGATGAACAGCCAGAGAGACTGACTTTGATAGATGTTGCTGAGCCATCAGCTCTCTGAGGGACCCAGGCAAAGCCACGTGACCTCTTTGGGGCTCCATGTTCTCACTGTAAGTTCTTAGAGGACATTAACATACCCTCAGAACACTAGTTTACTGTATATACAGACAGGTTTATTTTTTACATTTAATACTTACATTTATGTGTTTATATTTTAAGAGTAGGATCTTTTCCAATAAGTACATTATAAAGATCTTGTTCGGGATTTCAGAGCCAAGGAACCCAGGGACTGCACAGGGCTGCTCTTCATAGGAGGTTAGCGCTTGTCTCCAACAACCACGTGTGGCTTCAGCTGTTTCTGAAAGCTGTGCTTTCCCTTTTGATGTCTGAGGCCCATTACTTTCATTTTTGACTGAGCCAACAGGTGTTCTCAGACTCTTTTCTTTATGGGCTGTCTTCCCTTGGGGTTCGGGGTGGACAGAGTTTTCCTACAAGATGACTGAGAAGCATGGAGAAATAAACTTCCCCTGGCCCACTGGCTCCACTATTGCCTCTGCTGTGACCACCTTGAAGTCTTGATCTTTCCCATTTCTTGGAAGATGCAGGGGATAGACAGCTGAACCACAAGGCCTAGACCTAAATGCTCCATGGAAACAATGGAAGTACAAATCTTTCATCCTTTGATTTAGGGCCTAAATGCACCGGGCCTGTACCACCAAAATGCCAGAATGGGCAAGATGTCTTTGAACCTTGGTGCAGAATCCAGGAGAGCAGAGGGAAGTCCAGCTTCTGGGGGAGGCTCCTGCTGGGCAGGTGGCGCCTGGCATGGCAGCAGGCATCTCGAGTGTGCCGGGCAAAGCTGACCACGCCTCCGCCCCGGGCAGAGCTGGTGAACTGACGGCCTCAACACACACACCTGTGCACCCAGCAGGACAGCAGACGCTAGGGCACAGGGTGTGAGACATGAAGGTGTCCCTAGACTACATCTGGGGACAAAAGAAGAAGTAGGTAACCCTGAGAGTGGCACTACTGAGGCAGGATAATGATTTAAAGTGTTAACGAATTTCATATACACGCACAGAAGCACATTTCTTTTGACCCTACAACCCACCTCCTGAGGATACTCAGGGGACTGACAGAGGCAGAGGCAGGCTTCTAGTCCCCAAGACTAGAGAAAGGTCCCTGGGTTGGGGGCATCCAAGGGAGAAGGAGAGAACCCTTGGATATGTCTGTAGGTTTATAGAACAAAGGGTGTCTACGCTTCACCTCTCTAATGGAGCCCAGGGAAGCAGAAGCCCCAGCGCAGTAATGGTTGTGTCATACATCAGACGAGGTCACAGAGTCTTCCATGGCCCCATACTGCATGCGGCCTGGAGTGGCCTGGCCATAGATGAAGCTCTGAAGAGACTCACAGAGCTCCCTGGGCCCTTGCCTAAGCGCAGCAGAAAGCTTCTCTTGGCCTAATGGAGTTCTAAGAGACTCAGAGAGATAGAGAACTAGGCCCAAAGAGGCCTTGCAAACAGCTACCCATTAGGGCCTTGTGGACTGACAGCAGACATCCTGTGGAACAAGGATGCTACTGGGGTGCCTTCAGGGACAGACAGCATGTGTAGCACAGGTACCAGCTCCTCAGAGCCTTAGATATGGCCCTGGGAAAAAGGTGGGAGGACCTGGAATTGCCAGACAGTAAATTTCCCATTTCCCAGGGGAATGGGAACACATGTATAAATTAAGAGAGTTAGAGAAACAAAATTTTAAGACCGCATTTGTTAGATACCTAAACATTACTGGTGCCTAGTACGCCGGTAGAAATCAGCCCATAATAGATGAGTCTGACTCATGACTAACCCACTCCGAGAGGTGGTTCTGCTTGTTTATTTGACTGATTGATTGATTGATTGATTGATTCATTCATTCATTCATTCATTCATTCATTCATTCCCTCCCTCTCTTCCTCCCTGACCTACCAAACAGCCAGATACTCCACTGAGGACTAGCAAAGCTTTTAGAAACAGACCTCAAATGCCTGTTTTCGACCCTCAAGATGAAGTAATAGGGGGAGAGGCAGGGGGGTGCAGAAATGGAGACACGGACAACTAAGTCTAACGCACTCTGGTAAGGACTGTGATGAAAGTGCATAGGAAGTGGTCTAGGAGCACAGAGGAGAGCTTGCTAGTCTAAGACTTGGGAGTCTGTGTAAACTGACAACTCCCATCTATCCAAACAGTACCCTGAGGAAGACGACCTTAGGATCAGAAAGCTGTCATCCACTCAATCACATGGAGAATGCGGGAACGGGCTGCGGCAGAGACATCACCTGTACACCGAATATCCATGGGCTCTACCTCATTTTCCAGCCCTGCTTGCAGTCAGGAGAGGCCATGTGACTAGTTCTTGCCGCTAGGCTATAAGAAGGGGGACTCCGGGAGCTTCTATGACCCTCCAGCTCAGCTCTCCTCTTTCCCTTCCATGGTACCTGTGGAGGCCTCTTATTCCAGGTGGTGTAGCTTCAAGATGTCTGAGCTTCCATCGTCCTGAATCTTTGGGAACATGTGTGGAAAAGAGACTCCACTGAGCCACGATCAACATGTAATCTGAGCGAGAAGTAAGTTCTTAACTGAATTAAGTCCCTTAACTTCTAGGGTTATTTTGTTACTACAGCAAAACTTAGAATATCCTGACCAATGGTGAGATGCTAGATTAAAAGGGGGAGGTGGGTTATTAAAATGCACTCCAATACCGTTCAGAGGAAAAGGGGCTCTGCCCCCAGGTGACCAGTATTTTAAGAACAATCTCCTGAAAGAGATGAACGTGACAGGCAGTAGTGTGATACCTGTACTTGGAGCTGGTACCTGGACATGGGTTCTGATGACAAGTTGGTAAAGAGAAGGCTGAACAGAAGACAAGAAGGGGCGGAAGATAAGAGGAAAGCAGGAAAGCCACACTTCTGCGTTCTCTGTCTGTCTGTCTACGTAACAGTCAAAAGCCACTCCCTACCCCTACCCTCTCGCACCCCTCGACCCCAGATGGTCCCATGGGGGGTCCAGACAGTAAGGCACCACCATCAGGGATCTCTCTAGGGGGCAGTCGAAGTGTAGTTTCTCCTCTCTCTGCAGCCCCCTGAAGTCTACTGCAAGGGAGTGAATAGCTTAAGAGCTGACACCTTTGAAAGGGTAACAACTCCGGTGAGAGAAACAAAGCAAAGAAGCTAAACAAGGCCAGTTTAATTTCACTCTGGAATATGGTTTCTCCCCCCACCCGCTGCCATACCAAACATAGACTTTAAAATATTCTCATTACTACTGCAGCAGTTAACTTTAAAATATCGTTTGAAATAAGTAGTAACCACATATGGGCCACATCTAGGTGAAGCAAGTGTCAGGGAGATGCTGGCCAGATTGCAGAAGGCATTTTTCTTTCCTGATATGTGACTCATGATTTAGTGTGGAACAGGAGGGTTTATAGCTTTACAATCTGCTAGTGACAAGGGGACACATGGTGGAAACAGGTCCATTGGAAAAACGATAATCCTTTCGTTCCCCCAAATGTTATTCAAATTCTCCCCCGCTTTTTCCCAGATAAAAATAGAAATCTTCACATGACCTAACTGTTCCTTGGGAAAGTCACTAAATAGCAGGGAATGGATGATAAAATGACAGCTGGAGTCCTGAAATCTAGTAAAAGTATTTTTTTTTAGTAGCCATGGAATAGCAGAAAAATGTTTACAGGTTTATAATGTCCCATACGACTAGAAACTTCCTCTGCTGGTCAGGTTGAATATGAAGGCCCGTTGGACAAGTAACACCACCACAAACAACAGCAACAACTACAGCAACAGCTACGTCACCTGAGATCTTGTAAAGCACCAGGCCCTGAGCTCCACCCATCACCTCCTTCAATCCTCATACAGAGCCCTCGAGGGAGTCAGTATTATTATTACTGTCCCTACCTGGCAAACGAAGACTCTAAAAGCAGTCATTTCACTACATTAGTTTACAATGAGAGAGTGGTGAAGAATGTGTGTTCTTAGTTTGTTTCATACCCTATAGACCTGGTGTCAGTATGTGCCAATGGCTGTGACTCAGTATCCCAGCACAGCCAGCCTCGAGTAGAGCGGAAAGGAAGGACTACACCTCTGGTGTGTCTACTATGTAAAGAAGTTCACAGACAGTGATGAACACCAATCCTGTAGGTATGAATACCTCCATCTAAAAATAAAGAAACAGAAGCTGGGGGAGGGCAGATCGCCTCATCAAGGTCACGCAGCCCTAAGCGTGGAGCGGGGTCACTCATGTCTTTGACGAACCAAGTGAGTCCTGGGGAGAGCCTCCCGTGGAGTGACGGCCAGTGTCTGCCTGACGGGTGTCACATGTGTGACTTGGGAAAGTCCTTTCCATTCTCAGTGCGCTAGTTTCCTCGTCCAGGAGATTGTGAGGGATGAGTGAGAAGATGAAGGTGAAAGGCTCTGGAAGTCTCAGATGCTGCACACGCGTGAGATGAAAGGAGGAGAGGGAGGTGGTGGTAAAATGCCAAATACAAATAAAATCCTCAAGTAGGTAATTATTAATGGATTTATATTAAAGCTTATCCAGAAAAGCAACTTCATCCAAGCCAACAATAGCTGACAGGGCTGGGCAGGAGTATTTGATGAATGATAACAGTGCAGTCTGCAGCAATGGACCCATGAACACTGCTGACTACTCCATGGTTTGCTCAACCTTTTTCTTTTTTCTGTCTCATTTGCATTTGTTTTTATTTAAATTTATATTCTTTTTTAAAAAAATTGAAGTATAGCTGGCTTACAATGTTGTGTTAGTTTTCAGGTGTACGGCACAGTAATTCAGAGATATATATCCTTTTTCATAATCTTTTCCAATATAGGTTATTACAAGATATTGAATATCGTCCCCTGTGCCATACAGTAGGTCCGGTGCTTATCTATTTCATATTCAATAGTGTGTGTCTGCTAACGCCAAACTCCTAATTTATCCTTCCCGCTCCTCCACTTTCCCCTTTGGTAACCATAAGTTTGTTTTCTATGTCTGTGAGTCTGTTTCTGTTTTGTAAATAAATTCATTTGTATCATTTTTTTAGATCCCACATATAACTGATATCATATGATATTTGTCTTTCTCTGTCTGACTTACTTCACTTAGTACGATAATCTCTAGGTCCATCCATGTTGCTGCAAATGGCATTATTTCACTCTTTTTTATGGCTGAGTAATATAATATACTGTATACATATATACAATATATCCATCGTATATATGTTTGGTCAAACGTTTTATAGTGTAGTGGTTAAGCCACTGACTCCTGAGCCAGGCTGTCTGGGTTCGAATCCCAGTTCTGCCACCTGCTGGCTGTGTAACGGTGGGCGAGCTCCCTGACCTCTCTGTGCCTCTGTCCCCTCATCACAGAGGGGGAAAACCCGAGTACCCATGTTTGGGGGTTGGTGTGAGGGTTTTGAACAATAACATAGGAGCAGTGGCTGGCACAGAACGCTGCTGGCTAAGCGTGAGCTGTGCTGTTCTCATGTCCCTTCTCTGCTCTGGGCAGTTAACCAGCTTTCTGTCGCCATCAGGCTACACCTCCGTGGTGGGTCCTCAGAGCAAGTGGCTTTGCCCCACTCCTCTGGAAACTTACGGTTATAACCTAAACTTGAAAAAATTCACTTGAACCCTATGAAATGGCTGTTTTGGTAGGTCAAAAGTGGGGTAAGATCAGCAATTTCATATTCTTCAACCTAACATACATGGACAAACAGATCCAAAGCTCAGAAGAGCAGGAAAAAAAAAAGAAAAAAGGGAACAAGCAGTCTAGCAAAAATCAGAAAGGGAGAGTCAGATGAAATGTAAATAAAATAACCATGGCTTACACAGCTGCATCTGTCTCAAAGAAATGCATAAATTAAGTCCAGGATTTAATCATGTCTTTTAAGCAGAAACATTAGCTCAAGGGGCTGGTGGGTTTGTAGATGTACATGTCTGAGTAAGAAGTGGGAAGAGGAGGCTTTTTTTTTTTTTTTTTTTTTTTAGGGCCATGAAAGAGACACGGAAGGGAGCCAGGGAGCCCGTGCCTATGTGCATGGCCGCACACTCAAGTCTTTCACCGGCTGCTTTTCTTCTCTGCTCCTTTAGAGCCACAGAGGAGAATCTCAACCCACCCTCTTCACCCACCTTCCCGCTCCTGACATCAAGCCTTCTCCCACGCTGCACCCTCTTCTCGAGACTTCCTCACTCCATCTGTCGGCGACTTTTCTCCCACCCTTCAAGTTTCACCTCCCATCGCCTCTCTCCCACCAAGACAGCCTGTTTGGGGGAAAGCAGAGAGCAAATACGTGGCCAGGCTTCCCAACACCAGGTGGCAGCTGGTGTTCAAGGGTTCTCCCTTTGCCCTTGTACTGGAGAGGGGGGCTTAGGGCGGTGGGTTTTAGCCCAAGCAAGAGGTCATGCCAGCATCTGTCTCTTCCTGCACCCCACTGGCCTTCTTTCTGCCAAATTTGCCAAGTCCCATTTCCCAGAAACAGAATACCTGACCATAATGTGAGCAACCAGATCCCACAGGCTCCATGTGAAACAACTGTTACTACTGTTGGTAACATTTGTTTTTTTTTTTTTTTTGCGGTACGTGGGCCTCTCACTGTTGTGGCCTCTCCTGTTGCAGAGCACAGGCTCCGGACGCGCAGGCTCAGCGGCCATGGCTCATGGGCCCAGCCGCTCCGCGGCATGTGGGATCTTCCCGGACCAGGGCACGAACCCGTGTCCCCTGCATCGGCAGGCGGACTCTCAACCACTGCGCCACCAGGGAAGCCCTACTGTTGGTAACATTTACTAAATGATTGCTAACGTGATAGAACCTACGCTAAGGCCTTTATGTCTTTTAGAACATTCCCTCCTCACTACGGTCCTGCAAAACAGGTGCTGTGGTTATCTCCATTTTTCATATGTGGGAACTGAGACACAGAAGGGTTAAGAGACTGGCTTCAGGGGCCACCACTGGTAGGTGATAAAGCTGAGAGTCCAAGCAGGCAGCTGGACTCCACAGCCCCTGTTCTTAGCTTAACTCTCCTTTTGCTGTAACCTTATAGGACATTCATCAAAAGATTCCGGCGGCAGAGTCTGCCTCAGGGTTGGGAACGGAGAACATAATATACTTAACACACGCGGAAGTAGAAAACCATATGCTTTTCTGTGATAGTACTCCAGGACAAAGGCAGTGGGCAACCACGATGATCTGGGACTGAGAAAAACAGTCCTTGTATTGCCTGAAATCGAATGCTGTATTCAAGAAAAGGCAGCTATTTGGCGGAGGGAACGCTTCCCAAGGACAGAAGACGGCCGACTGTATTAAGCTGGTATCCCACGGTAGGCTGAGATACGTACTGCTGTGGTCAGCAATTCTCCGGGAACCTTCGATTTGTTGGTCAAGGAAGGCTATAAGGGCTCCCAATTTTCCTCCTGGCTTCGGAGTCTCTGAAGTATCGTAAGAGCGGCCTTGGCATGAACTTCTCCACAGCCAGAGCTCTAAGTCTGGGAGAAGCCCAAGACCATCTGTCATCCCTGGAAACAGTGGCCGTCTCCCCAACAGCATGCAGAATCACCCGTCACATTTGGAAGGAAAACCTCCTTGCCCTTGGAGACTGGCAGGGGAGATGCTGTTGAGGTGCCAGAGGAGAGTGGAGAGACTTCATAGCA
The DNA here is from genome assembly GCF_003676395.1 of Aethalodelphis obliquidens. NCBI lineage: Eukaryota > Metazoa > Chordata > Mammalia > Artiodactyla > Delphinidae > Aethalodelphis > Aethalodelphis obliquidens. Next base: position 3,457,224 of record NW_020837950.1, on the reverse strand, counting down.
GAGGTCAAGGCGACTGCATTAGCTAGGACTCCTGATCACAAGTAACAGAAATCCAACTTAAATTATCTAAAGGCAAAGAGGGGAGTTTATTGGCTCAAGTAACTAAGCCGAAGGAAGGGCAGGTGGCCAGCTGGGTCCTGGGCCAGTGAAACCAGGGCCCACACTGCCCTTTCTGTCTTTTGTCTCTTCTCCTCTCTGATGACCAGCTGAACTCTCCTGCAGACTGGCATCTTCCATGAAGCGTGAGATGTGGCTGTCAGCAGCTGTCATGAGCCCCGCTTCACAGCCAGGAAGGGAAACTCTGCATTTCAATTAGTAAAGTCCTAGGCAAGAAATCCAGCTGGCCCAGTTCTGTGGCCAATAAGGAGAGGTACTGTGATAGACAACCCCCAATAAAATCAAACAGAGGACGAGGAAGAGCAGTTCTTCACATAAGACGCCCAAATGCAAGACTGGTGAGGGGCAGGCAAAACCACAGATGGGGCTTCCGTGGTGGCACAGTGGTTGAGAGTCCGCCTGCCGATGCAGGGGACGCGGGTTCGTGCCCCAGTCCGGGAAGATCCCACATGCCGCGGAGCGGCTGGGCCCGTGAGCCATGGCCACTGAGCCTGCGCGTCTGGAGGCTGTGCTCCGCAGAGGGAGAGGCCACAACAGTGAGAGGCCCGCATACCGCAAAAAAACAAACAAACAAAAAAAACCCACAGATGGCCACCAAAGGATCTTGTAGTCTTAGGCCGTCAGGCCTCTGCAGAACTGAGGGGAGCTGCCCCAGGGTGTCCAAGGGGGAAACGACAAAGGGGACAGAGTTGCTGAAATCCTAGCAAAATTGGATCGGAGGTCAATATGAAATACTTCTTTTCATAACCCAGGTCTTCAATGTTCTGGGGAACTCACACAGCCTGCGAGACTAAAGTCACATGAGGGAGGAGGGCAAGTAGATTAGAGGTACTCCATAATTATAGAAATCATCCTGAGCTTCAAATGCAAATGTTGCCCTTCCAGAGGAGTGGGATGCAACCATCATATGTGCCAGGAGGGTTGGAAAATGAGAGGGACCCAGTCTGGGCTGAACACCTCCACCTGGGCGGTGCAGAGGCCACTACGACAGCCAGCCTGGGAAGCACACACCTGGGTCCGTGTGTGCTGGGTGTGCGAGTCTGCTGACATAAATAACCCCGGCGCACCATGTACACATCAGATGAACATGAAAGCTGCAACATCTGGAGAACTGTCACCATCTGCTACTCGGAGAGGAACACTGAAAGAATCAGCAGGATAGGAGCAGTATGGGGTCTGAGTTTAAAAAAAAAAAAATGTTGGCAGCTGCCACCAGCTCTCCATTGCTAAGAACAGCAGCGATCTTCCTGACATGGCAGGTTACGGGCTCTCACAAATCCCAGCTGACCCCTCACAAAGGCTGGGGTCCACATACCAAGAGGCTCCAGTGGGCATCGCTCACCAAGCACATTTACGAGCTTTTGTTCCCATCTCTTCTGTAGCCTCACAATGGCAGGCGCGCACAGGTCCCACAACAAGAAAGGTGGCTTGTGGAGATCTCAGCAAAAGCATTCTCCTTGTGCCTGACTCCTTTGACCTGCTCATCATCTGATTTTATCCACAGAGATGAGACTTGCACTTAGTGCTGGGGTTTTTTTTTTTTTTCTTTCTTTTTTTTTTTTGTTTGGCCGAGCACGTGGCTTGTGGGATCTTAGCTCCCCCACCAGGGATCAAACCTGGGCCCCCTGCAGTGGAAGCATGGAGTCCTAACCACCGGACCACCAGGGAATTCCCTGAGTGCTGGTTTAGATGAAACCCCAAACCCGGGAGAGGGATGTGCTCACGTCAGACCAAGGTGATGCTTATATTTTCATGTGTTAATATAAATCTAAGTTAACCAGCCCGAGCAGGACTCAGCCAGGGCTGTTTTTTATTAACTGGCTGGTCGTTCCTATTTTTAAAAGAGAGGACCATTAAACCCGACAGACGGCCCCCTTGTGTAGTTGAACAGTAAACGTGATTGTTAGGATCCCAGTTGCCATCCAGGCTCTCCTTGGAACACAAGTTCTTTGTACATGAGAAATAGAGTCAGACACAAAGGAAAAAAGGTTCATTTTCTCCTACTGCATCAAAAGTGCTCCTTTAGACTGAAAGGGGCTATTTTGCTCCCCAAGGTGGGAAGGAAAAACAATGACACTCGGAGTGCAGTGAGAAAATACGCCCCTGCATAAACATTTGATCCCCGTCTGCATTACAAGGTTATGAACTTGTGCTCACATATTAAAATCTGCCTGGGCTGTGAGGCCCTTGTTGATACTATGAGGAAGGTACTACGAGTTTGTTTATTTCTGTTCAGGAAGGGAATTAACTGGGCTCTTATCCCAGCTCTGTCTGGGACCAGGTACTTTTCTCACTTATTGATTGAGGGAGGGAAGGCGCTGGACAAGGGGTTTGCTGTGGTGTCTTTTAGCACTAACCTTCTATAACGTGGTGACTTTTTTCATGTCCTAGAGAGGTTCTCATTACTGACATTTCTTAGCGTTTCACTCCCACCCTCAACAACTGACTTTTGTCTGCTTACCATCTGATCCAACCATGACTACGACAGACTGCCCTGCTCACAGCCACCACAGGACAAAGGAAAAGCTCCCGTATGGGTGGCCTTAACTTGGGGACAGTGGAGTCCTATGTCAGTCACCCACTGCCGAAACTGAGGAAGGGGGTCTGTGCCCAGCTCTGGAGAACTTTTCTTCCTCCCCAGGGACACCTTGCCAGTCCATCCCGAATGGCCCTGGTACCTTTTGGCAAGCTCTACAGGCAAACAGAGTTCAATCAGGGAAGTAACTTACCAAAAATAATAGCAATAAGCTGATAATAATACTTAAGCATTAACTGGAACCTATCATGTATTAGGCATGCAAAGTGCAAAGGGCTTTACGTATACTGTCATATGGAATCCGCCCAATAACCCTTGGAAATAGAGAACACTATTACTCCTGCTTTAAGGAATAAGGAATGGAGGCTTATAGAGGTAAAGCCTATTTTGGCAGCACGATGCCCAACGGGTCACTTCAGAACTACTGGATGAAGTGTCTTCCCGCCTAAAAGCAGGAGGTTGGCCTGGGTCAGTATTTCCCAAAGTGTGGTCTGTGACCCATTCTCCCCAGTCACCAGGGAAGCTTGTTGAAATGCAGACTACCCAGGTCTACCAGATTGGAATCCCTGGGGTGAAGCCCAGGACTCTGTCTGTTTAACAAGAACCCCAGGTGATTCTTAAGCATATTAAAGTCTGAGAAACCAAGGTATACGATTCCCAAATCTCACCCAGCTCTATTATGATGGCCTGTGGTTTCCTTTTCTTAGAGACTCTTCAAGAATGCAAGCTTTCCTCTTTCATCAGATGCAAAGTTAACCCCCAAATATCCTGCACATCTTCTTTAGATCAGCTGTATACAACACAAGACCTTGTTTCATTTGTAGGACACAGGCACGTTCTTTATCCTTTAAAATGTTTAAACCATACGAAACAAATCCCTCGCATTTAGAAGGAATGCAAAAACAAGATGACATGACCTTAACCAAAAGAATCTTCTTAACGTTATTTTACAAGTATAAGTCAACAAACATATGGAACTAGTTACTGAGAAAAGGTCACTGGATCAGAGAACATTGACAATGAGAGAGAGAGAGAGAGAGAGAGAGAGAGAAGGAAGGAGGGAAGGAGAGAGAGGGAGGAGGTATTTCTAAATCAAAACACACACACACTCAGATCATACACATAGAAGAAAACAGGTAAAATTAGGCTGTAAGGGAAGAGCGTGAGAGCAAATAGGCCTTCTTCTCACGGAGAACAAGTAGCTCTTGTCACCACTGGCCATGGTCTTGAATTTTCCTCCTAATTTATTTCCTTATTTCGCCTAAAAATGTCCCTCTTACTTTTTGTCTTCATTCTTTTCTCTGATTTGCCTTTTGGTCTATTTTTTTTTTTTGTCCTTTCCTGCTGAAACCGAGGTCAGAGTGACAAAAGAGTCTGCACTCAGTGCACCTTGTAATGTCATCATCTTACTGCCCGTCATGGAAGGATGCAAAATCCTCTTAGCCGAGGCCTCAACCCTGGCTACCAAGATGGCCAAATGTCTGCATCAATCATGCGGCCACCAGGCTCAGCAGCTTCCTGCTGCTACGTTTCCATGGAGACACACATCTGCTTTCTCCATGCACCTCATCCCTCTTTCTGACACACACACATGCATGCTACTATTAGCCAACATCTCCACCACAACAAAAATTTATTATGCGTCAATTGTGTAAAGCACAGTCCTAGGTGTAATGAGAAAAGTTAAGAAGTAAAGATGCATTATATCTTTAGTGGTCTCCCCCTTCAAGGACCTCAGCACCGAGTGTAGGGACACTGAATGCTCCAGAAAGCAAGCACGGTAGGAGTTCAGGGGTCATAGTGAGCAGGCTGCTATCAAAACAGCCTCCTGGGGGAAGTGAGACCTGGGTTGGGTTTTGGAGAAGCCGAGGAGAGCTGGCAGAGCATGTGGGGTAGAGGGGATGTCTGCAGTTTCCCTTCCCACATCTTTTGATAACAGTGCCCTGATTTTCCTTAAACTCACCCTTAGCTCTGTGATTCAGGTGGGCCTGAATCTGACCTTGTTCCCCAAAGCACCCTAACGACCTGGCCACTGTGAGGGTTCAGAATGTGTACCTGATCCAGACCAGTCCAATGAGACTGGATCCTGAGACCTTTGCAGGAACCATGGGTAGAGAGAAGCTGTCCTGCTCAGAGGACATAATCCTGGAGCTACTGGTGGCCATTTTACTACTACGTGGAGGGGGCCGACCAACACAGAGGGAGGAAGAACCAAGACGGAGATCTCTGTCCTGAGGACAAAGGTTGAGGAAAGCAGCTCTAGCCCTGGACCATTTACTTCATGTGAGTTGGCTCTGCTTTTGCTTTTTAAAGCTAGTTTGGCTGGTCAGCTTTTGTCACTGTAGGCGTAAATGTCTGAGTGTTCATGGAAGAGTGGGAACACGAGCCTCACTGGTTGATGTTGGTGAAAGGACAGCTGGAAGGATAAACTGGGGCCAGACTTGGCAGGAGATGAGAGGGAAGGCATGACTGTACAGCTAGGGAGTAAGAACTTTATGTCCTATAGACAGGAGGAACCACGATGACCTCTGAGAAAGGGAATACCGATAAAAGAGGAAATGTTTTAGTATGGGGTCAGGCATGGGGTAGGAGGTGGAACAAGATGAATTCTCTGGTTTCTTCCAACCTTGAGACTGTGCGGTAGATGGTAGTAGCTGGTGATAGTCTGCATCATGGCTCAGAGGGGTAGGACTGGAATCAGTGACACTCACAGGCAGTTACTGACAGGCTGGAGGTGATACCAGTGGCAGTGGTGGGGATGAGGCGGGAGGCGTAGAATGACACTGGAACACTACTAGTCACTTTGATGACTAACTGTGGGAGGCAAAGGAAGGAGAAGGCAGGTGGTATTGAGGGTCTGCTCCTCTGAGTTGGGAGGATGATGCTTCCACTGATGGAAAGCAGAGGTGGAGCTGGTTTGAAAGGGGGGAGTACTTCTCCCCCGCTGAGACTTAAGGGGCAGTGTTGGAAGGAGTGGGACCGGAGCTCAAGGGACCATGGCGGTCCCTTAACCTCTCTGTATAGGGTTGGATAAGATGGCCTCTGAGGTCACGGCCAATTCTATAGCTCCCTGATTCCAGGATGGAGGACAGGGTTGCAAATGCAGATTTGGTAGTGAGGGAAATTCACAGTTCTTAGTGGCCTCAGGGGGTCCGTAGCATAAGCTCCAACCCAAAGCAGGAATCTCCTTTCCAGAAATGATAGCAGATTCAACCGATTCGACCCGAACAATTTTTACTCCTGGCACCTTATAAACTCTTAAGGCCATCAAGAGTTTGCCACCAGGTAGCTTTAATATAAACGATTCCTTTCATTGAGCTAAATGGACTTCTCTCTAAATTCAATCCACAGGTTGTACTATTTCCTCCTGAAGATGACACAGTTAAGAAGAGCATAGCTGGGCTGGACAGTGGCATGGCGGAGGTAATTTTCCTAGGCCACACTCTTAAAAAGTGGCTGTCCTCTCATCTATTTTTAAAGTAATATGTTATAATGACAGTTGTGTTAAGACTGTGATGTAAACAGTTTAGGGGAAACAGAATGACCATGAGCTGGAGTACGAAAGCAGATGACAGTTGTATATTCTTGCCTCACCCTCCCCACTCTTTAATCAGTGGTAGGAAACCTGCCTCATCTCCAGACTGGCTTCCCAGATGATGGAATTTGGCTGTCTCTGAAACAAGGTCTAATCCTTTTTACCCAGAAAAGCCTATCCAATATTTTACTCTCATGGTCAGTGTGAATCTTTCTTTCCCAAATTAATTATCTCCACAGATGACACAGCTTAAAATTCTGAGCTTGGATGAGATCCTAAAAGGAGAGAGACTAGGAGAAGGGCCAAGGCCTCAAGTTCACATAAAAGTGAGTTGTTTATATACAAGCTCACTGATTTCCTTCTTTCTCCTCCCCCAGAACGACACACACACATACTGGCTTTGCTTAAACAAACATGGGTTTGACCAAGTTTAAATCTTCACAAGTACTCCACTGGCTACTAAAGCATTTTAATTATCCTCTATTAAAAGAACAAATGTATTTCCCTAAGTCTGCAAATTATTATCAGAAATGCCCTAGTCACTAACCAAGAACAAAAATTACGAGTGAGATTACTACCGGGATCATATGGGTTCATCAGCTTTCTGACTGAAAAAAGAAACGATTTTACTTTATCATCATTATTTTTGCTGTTGTTGTTTTCTTCTGATGCAACACGAGGTCAGAGGAGCAGAAGGAATATTTGGGGTCACTTGCCCTACCGCTTTAAAAATGTTTACATGTACTTGATTCTTCTGCACTAAGAATTTGCTGGAAGGTCCTTGAACTGCCGTCTCTTTCCCATTTCTTAGAGCCAGGTTCTAAAAGGCACTCTATCAGGGCTTCCCTGGTGGCGCAGTGGTTGAGAGTCCGCCTGCCGATGCAGGGGACGCGGGTTAGTACCCCGGTCTGGGAAGATCCCACATGCCGCGGAGCGGCTGGGCCCGTGAGCCACGGCCGCTGAGCCTGCACGTCCGGAGCCTGTGCTCCGCAACGGGAGAGGCCAAAACAGTGAGAGGCCCGTGCACCGCAAAAAAATAATTAAAAATAAATAAATAAAAGGCACTCTATCTTCCTGAGAGCACCCATGACCTTGACTTGACATTTTGTTTTTGTGATTCCCTCCCCCAACATTCTTGACCATAAATGAAACTACCTCAGACCTAAGTTCCAAAGGTAGAGTTATTAACTCAACTGTGTTCCAAAGTGTCTCCATCGAAGGAACTCAAATCCTCTCTCTTCTGGCCACAATTATCTATTTGGTTTTCTCAGGAAGAGGGGAAAAGAAGTTCTCCGAGACAGGACTCTCTTCCGTAAACCTGATGGGCAGCAGTGTGTGTTTCTCTGTCAGCCTTAGTTCCGCTCTCCACAAGACATGCAGTTGATAAGAACAGAGGTGGTGGGAGGAGAAAATGTTGCTCTCTGATTTCATAAACTGGACAAGACAAGAAGCAATAACTATGTAACTGTAAAGTTTCATGTTTAAGACCTTGACTGACTCACCTCAACTACTTTGATTTTATATTAGATCTCATTTAAGTTATGTGTGGAAGTTATAAGGTAGGTTAGCTGTGTAAATGTTTGAAATCAAATTTGAAAAATCAGAGGTGCTTCTCTCACCCCAGTTGTTGAAAAATGCATGAGTATATGATTTCTGTAATTGCTTACTGCATAAGAACCAATCCCTGTGAATTTCTCTTGTTTTGCCAGCCCTTTAAATAAAATACATATGTTCCCTGGGAAACAAACAAACAAACAAAACAAAACAAAATAATAAAGTTGCGTGTTGTGCAGTTTTCTGAATGGTTAATCAAATACATGGAACTCAAAAGAGGCATAAGAAAAATCAGACATGGGAGTGAAGGATTAGTCATACATTTGTCCTTCCCAAAGTACATTATGTTCTTGTTATTAATTGGGAGAGAAAGTAATACAAAGGTTTTATTGAATTATTCCCACTGAAAAGCCCAACGATGGATTAATGAAAACCAGCACATCCTTCCCTAAAGCAAACCACTTAGCAATGTTCTGGACACCAATTTTAGAAATGGAAAGCTTCCAGGCTGTAATGTTCCAAGACTTTTCAGTTAATTAGTACAGAGAAATTATTTTTATCTCTGCATCATGTGAAGATTCAAAAAATAGGTCAGGAATTTTTTTCTTCCTATTGTTAGTTGTTTAAGTTCTGGACTGGTTGAAGGCACAAGCGGTTGGCAGAAGGGTAAAGTTGTGTGTATCACCAGATCAGATCTGATCCAGCATTACGTCATTAGTACTGACTACTAACTGCTTTAGCCAACAGGCCCAAAGTTTTCAAAATATTAAAGAGAGACATTTTACTAGACTAAGAGGAGCCTCACCTTTTCCTAAAACCAGTGTCTTTGCCAGTGTCCCCTGAAGCTTCCTGGTTATCTCCATCCACGTTCCCAGGCACATTCTATAAGAGTTGCAACTGAGTGGCTGGAGTTTTCATTTCATTAAATGGATGGCTAAACAATATTGGTTTGCAATGTGGAGACAATATACTCAAGTACTACAATCCACCTGTGAGTGGATTTGCAACATGATTATAAAGAGAATATTGACCTCGGGGGGTTTGGGGGGTGGGTCACAGAAAAATGGACTCAGAGTCAGAAGGGATCCTTGAATTTTTTAATCCCATTCCCATCCACTGTAGTCATTTGTCCAGCCTTTACCTGAGTGCTTCTAATTATGGGCCAGCATGAAATAGGATGGACTAAGATAAGCATTTTAAATAAAATATCACCATGTTAACTTAGTCTGGAATTCAGAAAACTGTATCAGTTTAGATCCCATCGCACAATGGAAAAAGCCTCACAGAAGCTGTGAATAGTTACAAAGATGACATTAACTACGTGATTCCTGACCTCAAAGGCAGAATATGTGGTGGAAAATATTAATAGATACATTAAAAAATAAAACGAAACGGAAAACCTCACATAGTAACCCAAACTGCACACAGATACACACACTCACACACACACACAAACACACATAACACACGCTGATGCTACTTATTCCATGTCGTAACCATTCATTCAAAAAGCATTTCTTGACCACCTACTATGTGCAACTCCATCATGGCCAGTGGAGGCTGCGCTGGTGAATATTAAGTTTCATGCTAATCTTTCCAGACCATTTTTGCATTCCGGTGCATGTCTTTCCTTTTCTGGGAGCTGCACTGAAAGTATCCCAATAAATGAAGTGGACTACGAAACCTCAAAAATATGAGGAGTCTAGTACTGACGTTTCTCATAGCATCTTAACTGATTTTTAAACATTTCTTCACTTATGGCATAGACTGTATTTGCTGACCTCCTGCCTCAGCCCAGGGCCCTTGGTCCCTCTTGCAGCCCCACCCTAATGTCCACTTTCCTGCAGCTGCTGAGGGCATGTTCCCCTTATTCCACCCCTGTCACAGTAGGCCCACATCCTTTCCCCCTCACTCTGCCCACACTGTGACATGTGATCCCGCATCCTCACAACTTCCTCACCCTCTTCCCGTGTGGACTGGTCAGAATCTGCGCGTGCCCAATTTTTATTTTTTTATTTTTTATTTTATTTTTGCACATGCCCAATTTTTGCAGCACTGTGCAGATATTCAAAACGAGGCCCACCCTACTGACGTTTTGGCACCTAGCGGGGGAGGAGCAGGGCATACATTCTGTAAAAAGGGCTGTGCTGTGCCCACATCTGCTCTCCAACGCCTCCTCCAGGACCTCCTCTGTAGCCAGAATGTCTGGCTTGATCAGCCCTTTAGGCAAACTCCTCACTGCCTTATATGATTTGATTTCATTTGGTTTAACAGGTGTCATGGAAGGAGCTTAGAAACTCACAATTCGTTCATATGGTTAGAAGATCATAGTTTGCTTCCTTCCTCTATCACTTGTTACTCAAATGATTTGAGTCTAGTTTCTTCATATAATACTCTATGGTAATACTACTACTAGCTATTACGAGAATTAAAATGACATGGGCAGACATGCCAAATATAGAACTTCATAGGTGCTAAATGTGTTGAACTTAGATCTGATTCATAAAGACTTCCTAGGGACTTTTAGAGACAAGAATTTAAAATGGTAAATCTTACTGTAAAATGACATCTGATTTACAGTATCAACACTTTACAGTTCAGCCCTGACATGCTTAGGTGCTCAGATCTACTTGGACCCACCAGACTACCAGGATCCTGAGGCCAGGGCCCCCTGCCCTGCTCTATACCATTCTGTCCATTCCTAATTGTCAGCTTCCTGTTTTGATTTAAGGAAATGTCCAAGGATTCAGGGTTAGTAATCTTCCCTCTTTGGAATCTGAAATGCCCTTGACTGACTGCATGTGTTTTGTTTTGTTTTGTTTTGTTTTGTTTTTGCGGTACGCGGGCCTCTCACTGTTGTGGCCTCTCCCATTGCGGAGTACAGGCTCCGGACGCGCAGGCCCAGCGGCCATGGCTCACGGGCACAGCCGCTCCGCGGCATGTGGGATCTTCCCGGACCGGGGCACGAACCCGTATCCCCTGCATCGGCAGGCGGACTCAACCACTGCGCCACCAGGGAAGCCCTGCATGTGTGTTTTTATGATTCTCTCCTCTATACATGTAAGGTGGGACTGGGGTGAGCATGAATCCACTTTGAGGACCTGAATCCTTTCCCAGTAAGTGTCAATCGTCATCTGTTCCCCTGCTTAAGGAACCTTCTGATTCCTTAAGTCCCTTTCCTCCTTACATGTTACTTCCTAAACCATATGTACAATCTCTGTTTTCAGATTTCTAATGATTTCTCCAGCTATCTCAATTATCCCTCACTCTAGCCAAAGCAGCTTTTCATCTGGTTTTGCCCATTTTCTAGGGCTATTAAAAAAATAATAAACTTTACTTTGTAGAACAGTTTTAGATGGACCAAAAAATTGTGAAGATAGTACAGATATTTCTCAAATACCCCTGAACCTAGTTTCCCCTATTATTGACATCTTATACTAGTATGATACATTTGTTACTATCAATGAACCAAAATTGATACATTATTATAACTAAAGTCATATTTTATACAAATTTCCTTAGTTTCTAAACAAATTGTGGTAAAATATACATAACATTGACCATTTTGACCATTTTGAACTGTACCATTTAGTGGCATTCAGTGCATTCACATTATTGTACAACCAGCGCCACCATCCATCTCCAGAAGGCTTTCATCTTGCAAAACTGAAACTCTGGGCCCCTGAGACGATAAATCACCATTCTCTCCTAGTCCCAGCCCCTGGCAGCCAGCATTCTACTTCCCGTCTACCTTCTGGACTAGGTATGCCAAATCAGTGGAGTCATCCAGTATTTGTCCTCTTGGGACTGCTTTCCTTCACTCAGCATAATGTCTTCAAGGTTTATCTATGTTGTCCATCTTCGGCATCTTTAACCAACGTCAAAAAGGTGCGTTCTTACATATTCTGACTCTCTACCATGGCTCCACTCTACTTTCTAACCGATTCTCCACTCTCGAGTTGGCCCTAGTGAGCCCTAGCTTGCCTCTCTTTCTGGGACCTATCCTAACTCCCATTTAGCATCTGGGATCCAAGAACCCCTCACAGGAACTAACATTTTAAAAGCACTTGCTCTGTGGCTCCTTGTTCTAAACGATATACACATATTATATATTATGTATAGTATTATATACATATAACACACATATATAATATATATAATAACAAGAAACACATACTATCTTGTTTAAACTTCACAACACCCCTGTGACGTAAGTACTATTATTAATCCCATTTTACGGATGAGGAAAGTCAAGCATAGGGAGATTAAGTAACATGCCAAAGGAATACTGTTAACAAGCGGTAGCCCCAGAACTAGAAGCTAGGCAGCCCTATACGTCCTGAAATGTCTCCTAGTTCCTGTAAGTCCTGGCTTTCCTTTCATGGGGGAGGCAGTTCAGTTCTCTGTGCTTCTTATATGTCCACAAATGGACACATTTCCTCATTAAACTACAGATGTTGCTGATTCATCTTGGACTCCCTCTCCATTGCCTATTTGCCAGTTTGGGCCTGGTGGTATGTGTTTTCCTGAGCCTGGTCTGAGCTTACGAGGCCCCTTTGCTCCAACTGTGTGGACCACCTGGGCTCTGGAGCCTATGCCTCATGCCCTGCTCTGTACGATTCTAATTTTACTACTAGATTCTGTCCCTTCACCTTCCCTATCTTACCCCCGTGGGTGCTGAGTTGCTTCCCAGTTCCAATATAACTTCAGGCAGATCCTCTCGCTCATTAATTTTTCAGTTAAATGTAATTATTCCACTACAGGCCAGGTGGCTCGGGTGCCCCATTAACATTTTACTTTGTAATCTGGAAGACTGGCCATACAACATAATGCAATTCAAAAGCCACAGTGGTTCTCTGACCTGGATGAATAGAGGCAGTTTTATCACTGGGCAATGCCACTGGCTTCACAGAGACAGCACAACGTTTAGTGTATCCTCACTTCATTTCTAAAGTCACTTCTGTCTCATTTAGACATGACCACTGTGCTAGGTGCTGCGCTCGGACCGCGCATCCAGGCTGCTGCCATGCAGCTGTGCAAGGCTGCAGCAGGGAGGAGTGAGGCGCTTAGGACAGAAGTAGCGTTGAAACGGAGCAAATCAGAACGCGCTGGCGTACTGGCTCATACTGCTGAGCCGGCCTCCAGGCTATGGCTACAGGGCAGACAGGTGATCAGAAGTGCGTGTATGGGAGTGAGTGAGTGAGACAGAGAGAGAGAGAGAGAGAGAGAGAGAGAGAGACAGAGAGAGAGAGAGAGAGAGAGCTCATACAGGGGCAGCCAGACGTTGCTTGGTGATGGTTCCATAAAAATCATTCAAATATATGCTCTAAAATCCTATGTAAACTCATTGCTTTCGGCATGAGTATTCACTAGTAGGAAAACAGTTTAGTAAATTACAGTTTGTGGTGGAATGTAACGCAGCTGTGGAACGGTTATGGGCTGTTTTCAAATATCCCATCTTTCGTCCTTCCAGGTAGGTACACAGTAAGTGTACAAGCCCACCTCCCCTGAAGCTGGCTTGGCCGTGTCACTTTGGCTGGCGGAAAGGAGCTGAGGTAATGGGTGTTACTTCCAGGCAGAGTTTTAAGAGCCTGTTTGTGATGTCCTGTTTCTCCTTCCCCTGCCTCAGTGATCTTGGAAGTGTGCACCACGATGGGGCCCAATCCCTCTGGTCTGCGCCTCCGTGACTGTGACCAGTACAGCCTGCTTGCTGGCTTGAGTAAGAGATGCAGAGTGAGTGGGAAATGAATTTGAGTTGCGTTAAACTCCTGAGATCTGGGGGGCGGCGAGGTATTGGAGTTACCATATCGACTTATATGAGCTGCAAGTACATTATGGAAAACATTAATAGCCTGAGCCTGGGCTGGAAGACAACATGCAAAAATGAGAATCATTGTTAGTTTTTCTAAAAAGGGCAGGTTTCTTTAATATGGTTATATATTTTTTTCACTTATAAAAATGTTTTAGAAGGATAGAAAGCTCAAAGAGTATAAAAAACAACTGGTTGATTCTAAGATTCTATTCTTGTATAAATTTGGATTTAGAGTAGAAGGCTTTATAAAAGAAAGCACTGGGAATAAATTTCAGCTCTTCTGCCAAAGGGCGCTACTGTATTTAAATGAAGCAATGCATACCCAGCAGCTTTAACAAACAATTGCCCATCGCCAGGGAGGCATTTCGCTTTTCTTCTAGAGTCAAGTAGAAAATTATTTCCTCCTTCAGAGTCACAGGAAATTGTTGCTCCCCTCCCTGCAGCTTGCTCTTTAATCAGAAGTATAATCTCCAAATAAAGATCTCTCTCCCAGGGCTTCACCTCCTCCTGAAATACTGAAAAGTCTGGTGGAGGGGAAGGGTGGCTACAGGACAAAGTGCAAAGCTTGAGGAACGATAGAGAAAGTGGGTTCAGTAAAGCTGGAATGCTCACAGACCCTGGCATCAAAGGAGCTCGCATTCCTAGGGAGCCAAACACCTGTGACGTGTGACAACCTGCCCCTCCCGAGGCGTGGATTGGCGTGACCTGGGCCAATGGCAGGTGTGGGAGCTCCACTCTCAGTGAGTGAGCCCAGCTAACCCCCAGCACCTACAGCTCATCACAGCTGTATCATTTGCACCCATCGTTTGCTACAGCATGAGAAAGATTGGAGCAGAGATTTTGGCATTCACTCTGGGCACAGGCAGCCTAGATCTGAATCCTCATTCCACTTCTTACTAGCTGGGTCAGCTTGGGTGAGTTACTTAACCTCTCTGTACTTCAGTTTTCTCTTCTTAAAAAGGGGAATAAAAGAAACGAAACTGAGTTATTTGTAGTGAGGTGGATGGACCTAGAGTCTGTCCTACAGAGTGAAGTAAGTCAGAAAGAGAAAAACAAATACCGTATGCTAACACATATATATGGAATCTAAAAAAAAAAAAAAAAGGTCATGAGGAACCTAGGGGCAAGACGGGAATAAAGACACAGACCTACTGGAGAATGGACTCGAGGACACGGGGAGGGGGAAGGGTAAGCTGGGACAAAGTGAGAGAGTAGCATGGACATATACATACTGCTAAATGTAATATAGATAGCTAGTGGGAAGCAGCTGCATAGCACAGGGAGATCAGCTCGGTGCTTTGTGATCACCTAGAGGGGTGGGATAAGGAGGGTGGGAGGGAGGGAGATGTAAGAGGGAAGAGATATGGGGATATATGTATATGTATAGCTAATTCACTTTGTTATACAGCAGAAACTAACACACCATTGTAAAGCAATTATACTCCAATAAAGATGTTAAAAAAAAAGGGGGGGGGAAATAATAATAGTGCCTACCTTGAAGGTTGCTGGAGGACTGAGTCATATACATACAGCCCTCAGCTTAGAGTCTCACACACAGTGAGCACCGTGTCAGCTACTGCTATAATTACTCTTACTCAAGTCACTGTAACTCCCTTGTGGTGGGAACTCTTACTTCCAACCATAGCCCCACAGGAGAGTTACCTCCTTGCACTGATGCTGGGAACGGAGAGAAGCATAAGGGTTGTGCATAACTGACAATGCTTAGAAGAAATTCAAATATTTGGGTTCAATATTTACAGTATCATTAAGTTCCTAAGGGACCACTTACACTTGACTGCACTTTATGGGAGAAACTGTGTGCTATTACAGCATCATTTATGAACCTGAACATTGGCTAAGGGCTTAGGACTAGTTCCTAAGAACATTAAGGAGGGGTCTACCATATTCTTCCCTAAGGTACAAGGTCAGCAGTCACACCCTTTCCCCCTTCACGAGGCTGAGGGAGACTGTCAGTACATCATTGTCAGATGGTGACTGGAGCAGTGTCTGGGGGTGGGGCTGATGCCTTTGGATCTACTGAGCTCAAGGAGCCAGACCACAGGCCAGAAGAAAGATACAGGCATCTGGCAAGGAAGGACTAGCAAAGGGGGCATTTGTTCTCTTCTAGATTATTCCATGCTGTTAAAGATGGAAGGATCTGAGGCAGACACTTTGTTCAGGAATAAAGACTATATAACTGGCTAGTTCCTCTTGTGTTTTAGCTACTGGGAGAATGAACATATAATAAAGAGGGAAACTGATATAGAAGAGCTGGTAGACCTGTACAACCGTGCTCAGTATTTAGGCTTGTGAGTGAGAAACACCGAGGCCAGCATGATCCCTTCAATGAATTCTCACAGCCTAAGAAGGAGAAACAGACCACCTATGGCAGGTGAGAAAAGGCCCTTGCAAGGTTTTTTGATGTGAAACCTGGATTCAGGTATGAGATGGAAAGGGGGTTTGATTTAAAAGATTCAGGGTGATTTCTTTACTTCTTTATTTTCTGCCATGCCCGACAGAATTAAGCTCCACAGAACAGAGATGGACAGAGAATAGTGGGTTTTGTTCACTGCTAGATGTCCAGTCCTTAGAGCAGGCTTGGCACGTGGAAAGTGCTCAATAATGACTCATAGAGAGAACGGAGGAACGACAGGAGTGTTGTCGTTCAGAGGGCAGCAGGGGAGAGCAAGTGGTCATCATACCTGAGGAAGAACTGGATCACGAGCCCCGATGCCAACAGCACCAACACGGAAGTTTATTCTAGAAGTTGCAAAGAGTCGGGACTGAGCAACACTGAACGTCACCCCCCAGAGCAAGGGAGTGGACTCATGGCCCTAACAGAAGTCCACTGGGTGCCTGGCCACCCCTCTACCTGGCACCTATTCCTGCTCTCAGATGGCCTGGAGGCATTTCTAACCGACACTCTAATCAGCGTCTGTATATCTGAGCCCAACCTTCTCATGGATAAAATGGAAGTAATGGATCTTTCATTGTGGTTGTGAGGATTAAATACAGTAATATGCGTAAATGGTGTAGCACAGCACTTATATATGATTAGCCTAGATCTGAATGCTAGTCGTCGTTGTTATTATTATGATTGTATCAAATTGTACACATGGTTTATTTCTTTAAAGTTTTATTTATTTAGATTTATTTCCTAATTATTGGATGTTTATTATGATTAGTTGGGTTTTTTTTGTTCTGTGTTTTTAAAATTGCATTGAAGTATAGCTGATTTACAATGCTGTGTTAATTTCTGCTGTACAGCAAAGTGGTTCAGTTATACATATATATTCTTTTTCATATTCTTTTCCATTATGATCTATCACAGGATATTGATTATATTTCCCTGTGCTATACAGTAGGACCTTGTTGCTTTACGCTTAGTTGTTTCGAAAATTAAAAGGGTTTACTTTGCTTTAAAGCAAACAAACTAAGGAAGGAGCAGTGGATAAAGGACAAGACATCAATCTCAGGTAAAGTATGTGCTTTACAGAATGGACCCTGGAATGTGATCAAGGCATCGACAGCTCTGGTTCTGGTCCCTTAGGAGTAAAGCTACACTTCAAATATGGCCTATTTGATAAGCACTTAGGATAAAGCAGGGGCAAAAATAAGATCCCCCTTCCCCCCGAAAGTGTTTCAGCCAATGTGAGCTATTAAACTAACTCACAAGTAAGGTAAAATATGAAAGATATTTTGGGACTCAAAAGGGGCTGAGGAGTCACCCTGCAGCCCTCCACCTGCCTGCTCCTGGGGAGGCAGATGTCTCCCAAACTCCCAAACCAATGGGTGTGAATGAAATACCAGGGTTGCAGACTTGCCAGGGGCTGAGGGAGTGACACAACATTTTTCTGTCTTTTCTATTTTCAGGATATTCTGAGGTTGTCTTTACAAAAGGATACACATAGAGAATTTTCTTCTCCTCTGTCGTTAAAACTTTATATTCTCTTGCCCTGTGATGAGGTACTGTAAATATATACTAACAAGATGAAGAACCTTCCCACAACTACTAGGAGACTTCATTTGTATGCACCACATTTCACTTACAAGACGCCTTGGGTGACTGAAATCATTAATTCAGAAATAACAGGGTCAGTCTTGCCAGACTGAAAATGGCTAGAATGAAAATCAAAACAGGATTCTGCCATTCGTCCTGGCACTGACCCTCACTGGGCTATGTTATTAAGAACACAGTCAATCCCAGTTATTGACACTCCTAAGAGGAAGAGACACACTAAATTAAAAAAAAGGTCACTAATCTAAAACCGTGTTTATTTCCTGTTTGGAAAGAAGTTAGAGACACATATTCAGAAACATACAGTCATCCGAGTCGATTCGCTTACCCCAAGTCTCCACTCAGCTCACCTACTCAGGCCAGAAACGTGGCAGCTGATCAAGTCTGCTGCCACTGCTTTGCCGTCCTGACCCACTCAGTCCCTAGTTCCTAAGCATCTCTCGTAGCCCCTTCTTCTCTGCTCCCCCCATTTACATTTTCATCATTTCTGGATGACTTCCTGTCTCGTTCCTCTGAGAGCTGTTGTGCGGCCTGGGTCCAAGGGGCACTTACACACCGACTACAAAGTGAACGGTGCCCCCCGGGGTTGGCAACACCCCAGCCTCCCTTCACCCTGCCATCTTAGACACCTTTTAACATGCAAATATGGTTATGTTGTTTCACTTCTTAAGATCTTAAAAATTAATTATAATGATGACGTTGAAGATGATAATAATGGCAGGTACATACCACATACACGGCACCATGCTAAATATTTCATATGTTCTAACCTTAGTTCTCACAACAACCCAATTATTCCCATTGTACAGATTATTCCCACTTTACAGAGGATGGAGGGAGGTTCAGAGGTGTTGGGTAACTTGCCAGCGTCAGAGAGTTTTACCCTTTTATCTTGGAGGCAGAGTAACAGTGGTTCATAGCAGGGCTGAAGACATGGCAGACGTGGGCTGGAATCTTAGCTCTGTAGGATTGCATAAGTTATTTCATGGAAAGTGGCAGTTAGCGATTACTATTTCAGGATACAGTCAAACTTTAGGGAGAGCACATGGATCATACCAGGCCTTTCACAAACATGGCGCCTGCCTCTCTTTCCAGCTTTATCTCTGGCCACAGACCCTCTGGAACCCCAGCCGTTCCCCCAAAGGACACAGGTGTTGCACTCCTGCTGGTCTGCATACCCGACTCCCTTTCCTACAATGTTGTTTTCTTCTTTGACAGGTAAATACTATTCGTCCATCACACTTTGCCTCATGCCTCCACACTGAGATAAGCACTGTTGCCCCAGAGACCACAGCACCTTCCTTTATTTTTTCATCGGATCTCTGACATCATTTATCTGCATCTGGGTCTGCCTGCTGGACTGTGAGCCCTTTGAGTGCTGGGTCCAGGACCTATTTATTGTAGCCTGATACTTGGTAGGTACCTGGCATCTAGGAGATACTCAACAAAGTTTGCAGAACTGGATTGAATTGGCGTGGGGTTGGCTCAGTTAATAAACAAATGTATTTCAAGAATTCACCTTCGGGGCTTCCCTGGTGGCGCAGTGGTTGAGAGTCCGCCTGCCGATGCAGGGGACACAGGTTCGTGCCCCGGTCCAGGAGGATCCCACATGCCGCGGAGCGGCTGGGCCCGTGAGCCATGGCCACTAAGCCTGCGCGATCGGAGCCTGTGCTCCGCAATGGGAGAGGCCACAACAGTGAGAGGCCCGCGTACCACACACAAAAAAATAGAATTCACCTTCATTTTCTGTGGTAGACTGGTTTAGGAACGTCTGTTATAGGTGACGGAAGAAAGGAAATCTGGCTCCGAATTCTGGTTTGGGTGTCTGACAATCTGAAATTGGAAACCTGACAACACTGTCCTACTGATGAGAAAAGGATAAACCCTGAAAATACACTTTTAATACAGGATGGTGAGAATGCCAATTTAGCGAGGCACCCCCATGTGACTGGTGCGTTCAGATAGAGCCTAGGGAGAGAGCAGTAAATTTACTTTCTAAGGATTAAGTCTGCTGCCCTGCTGTAATTTTAGACTTTCAGGCTTCTCGTACGGTATAAACATCCCTCTATTAATTGAAAACAGTGCTGGTTAACATTCACATCTCAATTTCAAAGCATTTTGTATTCCTGTACTATCCTTGGAAACTATGTTCCGATGGACATGTGGCTAATCTCTCCTATACCTCAGGATCAGTGCTTGGTAGAAGGGTATTAAAAGATAAATTCAAGAGAACTTGTCTTATCAAAGGAAATCGGAAGATCACTGCTGGAAAACAACCAAGCTCCCTCTTTTCAGAGGAGGAAACCAGAGCCCAGAAGATTGAGTGACTTCCCCAAATCACCTAGCCTTTGAGCAGAGGTAGCATCATGTGGGAAGGTCCTGAGTCAGAAAGAACTTGGAGTGGGGGCAGGGTAAGCCCGGAGAGCTGGTCAGGGCTTGGTGGGCAACTGTCAGGGGTTTGCTTTGCATTCCCAGCTCAGTAGGCAGAAGCCCAAGGGTTTCACTCAGCAGAACGCCAGGATCCGATCCATGTTTTCAAATATAAAGACCACGTTGCTGCTGGGAGGAGAAAGGACAGCTGGAGGCTCTGGCAGTGGTGCAGGTGTGAGGTGATGGCGGCCCAGGTGGGGATGTGACAGTGGAGTGGAAAGAAGGGGATGGATTTGAGGTATATTTTAGAATTGGAATCCAGAGGACTTGCTGTTGCAGGAGGTAAGGAAGAGGGAGGGTCAAGGATGATTCTTACGTTGCTGGCTTGGGTGGACGCAGGGACCATTTACGAGATGGGAAGAAACATGGGCAAGGAACCAAGAGTTCAGTGGTGGACGTGTGGTCAAGTGAGGCTTGAAATGGAAACAGCACAATAGATGTGGACCGCTCTGTGTCTGGCAAGAGTAAGCGTGGTGGCAGTGATGTTGGTTTTTGTTTGTTTGTTTTTACTACTGCTGTATTCACTGCCACCCCAGTGGGTTACCAAGGCCAAAGGGAAACATCAGAATTATGGTGTAGTTTCTACAAAGGCTAGTTTGACTACATAGTGAGTGGCAAACACATTTATTGGTGAATTGATGGAAATGTCTTGAATGTTCCATATAAATTGGCATTCACCGAAATGACACTGATTCTGATGACTCTCCTGTATGCTTGGTCTGAGGCCTGCTTTGGATTGTAGCTATTAATGATGATGGAGCTTGTCCAGAATTTGTTACTGAGTATTTCCACTCCTCCAAAGTAAACAGCTTTAATTCGAATAAACAGCTGATCAGCATATCTACTGGTATTCCTATTCCAATATACATTAGGTGCAGACAAATACTGTTTGATTCCACTTATACGAGGTACCTAGAATAGTCAAGTTCAGAGAGTCAGAAAGTACACTGGTAGATGCCAGGGGCCGGGGGGGGGGGGGCTTGGCAGGGGAAATGGGGAGTTAGTGTTTAAAGGGACAGAGTTTCAGCTTAGGAAGGTGAAAAACTCAGGAGAGGGATGACGGTGCGAGCTGCACCACAATGTGAATGTACTTATGCCACTGAACTGTACGCTTAAATATGGTTAAAATAGTATGTTTTATATTATGTGACTTTTACCACAATAAAAAAAAATTAAGCAAATACTCACATTCCTGTTTGACAGCTTATTGTTTGGATGTTATTTAGACATTCTCTAAAAATGGATACGCTTACGATATAGTTCAAAAGTGTCTTTCCCTGTCGGTAGAAACCGAACATCCTTTTAGGAGAACGTGCCCTTATTCTGTTTTCCGGCATCTTGATTTTTGTCCAGCTCTATTCTCTGATACTCTTCTACTGCACTCTACTGTTCAAAATTATTCAGCAACCAGCTAAGCTTACACACATAGCAATCTACTGGGGAAGAAGTAACTTTACTCTCTGCATTTCATCCTAATTTATTTTAGGGAGATTTACATGACAGAAATAGTCAAAATAATGATTCATGAGGGACAACAAATATTTTTCAGAAAAGCCATTTTCAAAGATTTCCATTGGGGGCTTCCCTGGTGGCGCAGTGGTTGAGAGTCTGCCTGCTAATGCAGGGGACACGGGTTCGAGCCCTGGTCTGGGAAGATCCCACATGCCGCGGAGCAACTGGGCCCGTGAGCCACAATTACTGAGCCTGTGCGTCTGGAGCCTGTGCTCCGCAACAGGAGAGGCCGTGATAGTGAGAGGCCCGCGCACTGCGATGAAGAGTGGCCCCCGCTTGCCGCAACTGGAGAAAGCCCTTGCGCAGAAACGAAGACCCAACACAGCCCTAAATAAATTAATTAATTAATGAAATTTTAAAAAAAAGATTTCCATTGGGTACTATTTATGATCATTATTCCCTACTCTCTCTTAGAGAAGGTATTTTTATTGAGTTCTAGTGTGAACTACTCGATCCCTTGCTTCATTAGAAAGGCTTTTGACAATGTAATGGTTCATCCTACACAAGGTATTGTTCAATGCCTTTAGCATAAGACCTGAATGACTGCTAGACAAGAGTCTGCAAAAGTTCACAAGTAAAGGAACGAAAGGGCATGATAACTCTGCCTAGCCACTTAAGGACACTAAATCCTACAAAACCAGATTCAAATGTTCAATATATACACTTGTCATTTTCCATGCCTATAGAATTGGTTTTAAAGGTAGATATGACTAATGCCGCAGTGCCTCAGAAATTTGCAATAAGTAATAGTTATGACTCTTCTTTTGGATTAAATTGTTCTAAAGGGGGAAAAAAGCCACATTTTAAAGCAGCCAAAATAATTTAAAAACAATAGTTGCATGTGTACATGTGCATGAAAATATTCAAAGGAGATGTATTTACTTCAGCTTAGTGGAGACATCTCAGATTTCAAGATCCAATTTAAACATAGGTTACTTGAACAACCTACGTTTTCCAGACAATTGCTATTTTTCTTTATCCACAGAATAAAGTGTCCTGTAGAGGATCTGTTCTCAGTTCCAGGAACTGAAGGCTCAGTTACTACGGTCCTTTCAATGTGTAGCTTCTAACGCACAAAACCCATCCAGATCATGAAAATGGTGACCTCTACTGGGAAAATCAAGAGGAACCTCTCCTTTTCTCCTGTTTGGTTCCATTACCTGGAACATGGAAAAAGAAACATTCACAGTTGCTTGGGGGTAAACCTCACATCCTAGCCTGCCAGTAAACAGGTGCTCGTTAAGACTGATGCTCTATCTGATCTCATCTACCCTGAAGAATTTAAATTTAGGCTGTTTTGTTGGACATCTATTTTCCTAAGAGAAAGCTCACTCCAAATAATGACCCCACATAGCTTTCTGACTGAGTACATAGGGTATCAGGTTGCCACTCCTCTGCAGAGCAGCAGCAGTGACTTGTGTCATGAAGGATGGCATCGGTGGAATCATGGGCCTTTCAAAAAGCATGTCTCAGGCCCACTCACTGTTGCCTTTGCTGGGTTCCCAAACAGGAAGCCAGTGAAACAAGTTGTAATTATGATACCAGTTGGTGAGTTATGCCAAAGGTACTTTTTGTAAAGCTCTAACTTTGGGAGAGGCAGGGGCTGTGTTGGATGCATTCATATTGAAAGGAAAGGGAGGAACATGTATAATGTCAAAATCACTGACATAACAAGTTGGAGAGTTTTTAGTGTGGCTTCTAAGAGCCTTCTTGTGCTGCTCTATAAAATAATGACCTCAACGCTGAGTCACAAAGCCACCACTGTCCAGGGTGTCCTGCAAACAGTGCTGTGAGGATCCAACCCACTTTTAATTCTTATCAGGGAAACAAAGGAGCCGAAAGCTGATTGACACTGGAATCGAACGCTTTCCAACGGGACTAGACTCATAGGAGAGTCTACAACTTACGAAGGATTAAGTTGCTCTGAAACCAGGGTCCTTTGGGGGCATCTGTGACCCAAGAGTGATCATTATATGATAGAAAGAATTGCTTGTAAGCTGTGAATCCTAACCAGGCCTAAGTAGGTCTTCTGGCTGTGTCATCAGTGACAAACCTTAGGTCAGCAGAGGCCTGAGACTGTCTGTGATCCTGATACAGCAGGAGAGGGGCAGTCAGAGCCATGTGCAAACGTGTAACCTTAGGTACCAAGGACTTATCTGGAGTCCTCTTTTCCTCATGAGCCATCTTAGACTCCCCCAAATCGCTCTCATGAAATGCAACTGGATTTCGTATCCTTCCCAATCACGTGGAAGATGGGAAAAATGATGCTGCTTTCTTGCCTACACCTTTTACGAGCTAAAGTGTGAAGGAACTATCAAAACCTTCTGAAATTTATTAAGCTGAATTCTGTCTCCAGTTTATAGCTTTTATAGCTTTTTTAAAGCTATACACATTTATAGCTTTTTTAAAAAGCTATGGGGAATTTTCAGTAGGGCATGGGTATTTAAAGACACAACTCACTCATTTAATTGGGAGCCATACAGCTAAGCCTCAGACAATTTAAGTTTTAACATTTCTCTTGAGGTTTTAAGAGTATTGATCATAAATGCTTCTTTAATATTGTTCGATTGTGTGACTGCTCCCAGGCAGTAGAGGTAATCCTCCCCCTACTCCTACCCAGCTCTAGCGAACTGGGCATGACATTCAGCATGTGTTTGTGAAAACATACGAACATGTTCAGCATTATTCCACAGAGTACAGTTTTAGGATCTTTCTACTGCAGCAAAGTCATTTTGGTTATTTCCAATAAATATTTATTTCATTTGGCACAGTGCTCAGCTCCATACTTTATTAATTAGCCTTATGTTTCATCCTAATAGAAGCCTTTCAAGTTACTGAGGATACCAAATGCATTTATAATAAAATGCTAATATCATCTTTGTGACTGGGGATTTTGGCGCTGATAAATCTGAGGGTGTTTTGAAGCGGCGTCTAGTGAAAATCCTAGCAGAATTTTACAAAACTGGCAGTTTTATTCGATTAAAAAAATCACACCCCCCAAAGGTGTCTGGAAAACTTCCTTTAGAAGATTTCAAAACGCCAGATGTAAATATTTTTGCATTCAAAAAGCCAGTTCAGGAACACAAACATCAAATGTTTATGATTTTAGAAGACCCACGTATCTGTCTGGAATTCTGGGTCAGAGTTGGCAGGTTAGTGTCAAGTTAGGTTTTAAAAAGCTTCTCCGAATATGCAACAGATGACATTCTGCAATTTCAGCTATGTTCACGCATTCTAGAACAAAGCCCTAAACACACTCGGGAATTTCCAATCAGATCACACAAACACCAAAGAGAGCGGGTTGGGACTGGCTTTTTTTCAAACGATCGCCAAGAAATAATTTCTCATTAGACAATGAGTGGGCAGAAGGGGCGTACAATTCCTCTCAATACACTGCTTTTGCTCTTGTCCTTGTCTGACATCAGGGAGGAGCACAGGAAAGCAGGCTTGGTCTAACTGCCTCCCTCCGATCTGGAGGGTGTCTGAGGCTGGAGGCTGGACGTCCAGCCTGGAGCCGGTTCCTCCCTCCACAGCTGCCCCTCTTTGTATCCTGGAGGGGGTTCTATCTTTCCCTCTCCCTTTCCCTCGCCTGGCCAATTTACGAGGGAATAGTACAAAGTTTTCTTAAAGTTGCCGAGCACACGTAAGGTTTTTCAACTTCTTGTACTTTCTACTTTCTGTATCAAGGGAAAGTTTGATGATTAGAATCGAGCTCTGCAATTCTGTGGCCAATAATGAGTTCCAGCATGACTCTCTCAGATCGTGGTATGAGCTAGTAAGTTTCTCTCAGCAGCCACTGTGTGCTGGGTACTTCAGGGAATGCAAAGGTAAGTGGTTGCCATTCCTCGTCTCAGGAAGCTTAGGATCTAGTCGTGGGATGATAAAAGTAAAATTTAAGTTTTAAAATTTCTAAACTACAAGGCAGAATTCAGTATTAGTGATGAGAGGGAGTAAAAAAAATGTCTGAACCAAATGAAATTGCCAACATTTGAACATTTTTCTAGTCTAACAAAGTCAGAATTTTCCATGGCTCAACCCCAATACTTTGTGAGAATTTAGAGCTTGATACACAGTGCTCTGTAACTTGGTTGCAAACTCAGTAGTTTGAAAGGATTTTAAAATGAATGATGATGTATCACTCCCTTTCTCCCTTCATTGCTTCATGATTTGTTTTTCTAAAACAGAGATGAGCAAACTCATTTTCAAACGGCCATCCCTTTCCTCACAAGCCTTCCTCCTCAAGACAGCACTGGAAGATCCTGCTCTCCTTTTCCTACCCCTCACATCAGAGGAACTGCAGGTGATCTCCAGGGACATGGGTGCCTCAAAAGCCCCCACCAAGGTGCATGTAAGAGAAAGAGCAGGTTGAGACCAGACAGTGTCAGGAAGGTAACAGCTTTCCTATCTCTGGAACCTTGCAGGAGTTGGGAACTGCAGTTTATCAGTTTATTATGGGAGAAGTACCAGGAACCTTACAGGAGGGAAGAGAGAGGCAGCTGGCCACACCTCCCTCTTCAAGGGAGCAGAAACAGGCAGAAGCTGGGAGAGAGAGAATGCCTCAACTTTAAATCAGGCTTGAAGGTTTTGTTTTTGTTTTTGTTTGGCTGTGCCTCACGGCATGTGGGATCTTAGTTCCCCACCAGGGATCAAACCCTCGCCCCCTGCAGTGGAAGCACGGAGTCTTAACCACTGGACTGCCAGGGAAGCCCCAAGCTTGAAGTTTTGACTATTACATGGGATTAGACATATAAATTACTAAATTAAGACGTTTGTATTTTCTAAGTGTGACCAGAAAAGTTATGGACTTGCCCAATGTTCATCCAAAAACAGGGAAAGAACTAGACCCCACTGAATAACTGAAAGTAACACTGAGAAACAAAATAAGATTGCTTTACGATCTGACCTCCTGAGCCATGCTTATTCGACGTACTAGTTACAGGATTTAAAAGGCCTATACGACCCGGGGCTCTAGTGAGGATTTACGTGTGGATGATCAAGTCCAAGAGGAAGTGGCTGCTGCTAATATCCAGGTTTTTCAACATCAAAAAATCAAGCTTCAACCTATGTAACACTTATTTTTAGAGTTTCGTTTCCACTTATCTCTTTACCTTAACCTTAAGGTACAGATTAGACATCTTCTGAGGGATGGCAAACCTCCATTTGAATAGCATTTCTGACGTCTGATGTCTGAATTTACTCCATTTCTGTACTCATTGCCATTTAGGTACACTGACTCAGAGCAATAAAGAAATACATTTCCCTTTATAATACATTGACTCCAGCATGCTTTTTCACGTGATTATTTTCCTTCTCTTCCTTGATTTAATCTTGCCACCCTATTCCCCCCTTTCCTTGCTGATGCAATGATGCTTTTTCTTGACTAAAAGATGTATATTACTGGGTTCTGTTGCATGAAAATAATAATAGGTAATATTTATTGACCATATACTTGTTCCAAATCCCTTATATATTTTTATCTCTAATAGTCATAATGACCCTGGGAAAAAAGTAGCAGTATCCCCATTTTACAGAAGGAGGAAATGAAATTTCAGAGAGGCCGAGTTAGCTGTTCCAGTTTATAAAGTTAATACATCAGGGTGCCTGGACTCTCACCCGAGTATGTCCAATCCCCAGCTTCATTTGTTTCTGGAGGATGCAAAGAGTGGGCGTCATTGTAAGAATGGAACAGGAAACCTGATGATGTTCCTAGCTCTGCGAATGACTTATGGATTATTTGACTAGTCTTTTAATCTCTTTTGGTGAAGTAAAAACCATGCTACACGCATCTGTTTATCTTAAAGGGATGTTATGAGACAGATATACCACCGATAAAGCACGCTAAGAAGAGGTGATAGAAACAGTCTTATTAGCAGTATAACTTCAGTTTTCTTTACCCATATTATAATTTCCTTTATAGTATTATATTGTATTATATTCTATTAATTTCAGCATTTGAAATGCTATAACTTAGGAGTTCAACTTATGATAAAGATACTCTTTAAGTTTCCCTAGTGTGTCTATTTCAAATATAATGCAAATAAAAAAAAAAAGGATGAAACTGTCATGGAATGCTTATGGTAGTGACTTCAGAGGAGCTCAGTAATCTCCATCAGGCAAAACATTTGCTCCTTTGTTTTATATAAAATAGCCATAATCTAATATGTGTTCTCCATTTCTGCATCAAATTATACTCATTCCAACTTTCTTTTTCCATTTCTTTTGTTCCACTTTCTTCCCAATCTGCCTGATGTATTTTGTTTATTCAATGTTCAGCCTTTTCGTTGGTGAACGATGACTTCTCTCTCTCTGCACCCTCTTTCCCCTCACCCTCTGATGCCCCCCTCCTGCCCTCTCTGCGCAAATGTTTCCAGCTCAGCCGCTTGCCTCCCTTTATGTTTTCCTTCCCTGACTCTCCTCCTCTGTCTTCACAGTTAACGTTCTGGCATCACTTCCCTCCCTCTCATCCTTCATGCCTCCTTCAACTTTTCCTCGTTATTGCTACACTTACAAATAGCCTCCGAGTAATCTATCATTTATCCAAACACTCTCAGATAATCTCCTGACGCATGTCACAGAAAGCAGTTAACTGCAGCAGGGAAACTCACCATGCTCATTTATTACCCTCTTAGAAGGAGTGCTGAAGCAGGGGTCGGAACCGAAAGAGACATCCTACCTGATTCAGCAGCTCCTGAAGGGGGAACGCGCGATAGTTAATAAGAAAGCTGTCTTCTTACATCCAAGGAGGGCTGCAAATGTTTCTAAAGAGATGAGCTGCTGCAAAAATATCCAAGGCCCTGAGACAGTCTCTGCATGCCCAATGTGTTTTATGACTACAATTAATAATAACTTATCATTGTGCACTTACAATGCACCAGCCTTGTTTTAATTACCGAAAGTGAATTATCAAATTCAGAGCTCTTCATACAGCTGTGCAGTTTGTGTACTGCACTGAGTCCCGAAGAGGGGAGAGCTGAGGTTGCTTGTTGAACTGTAGGTAGAAACTATCATTATTCCATTTTTCAGATGAAGAAGATGAGGCACAGATGGGTTAAGTAACTTGTCCCAGTGGAAGAACCACGTAAATTACAAAGTTAAACAGGGCCTTTAATATGTTTTGACACATATATAATCTATCACCCTGTATACTAGTCCCTTACTAAACAGTAAGCAAATTTCGGGCAGGCACTGGGTCCATCTTGTTCATCCTTGTAGCTACTATTTTTGGATTGGATGAAAAAACGAAGGGTAAAAGTCATGAAACACCAAAAGGGTTGTTTTTTTCCAACAAAAGACACATACAGTGATCTTGAAGAAAATGCCCACTCTTTTAACTATTAAGCATTAGTTCTATCTTTACATCAGAACAGGGCTGAGGTGGTGGGAGGAGAGTGTGGGAGAGTCTAGACACACACCCTTGAACGCGGAACAGACGTGGCTGCAGGGGAAACAATGCAAGGCAGGCCCCTGGTGTGCAGAATCAGGACATCATGCTGGTGGGGGATGGAGAGTGGGCTGGAGGAGGGAGGGAGGTCCAGCAAGGGGTACTGGAGGGCATCATGGGGGCTGAGTAGATCTGGCCCGCAGGAAAGCTTGTTTATAGGCAATATGGGAAGACTCAGGAGATACATGGCTGCTGTCCGGTATGCTTAGGGAGAGGCAAGTTTAATAACAATGGTGACCATGCATTAAATACTCATGTATCAGGCCCCGCGTGTTGTAGGTGTTATCTCATTTCATCCTCACCAGAACCTCTGGGATTGGTACTACTCTTCCTCCCATTTCAAGATGAAGAAATTGAAAGCTAAGCAAGTTGTTAAGGTTTTAAGGACAGTGAAAGGCAGACAGACTCTGGATTCATTCCCAGAGCTGTGATTTCTAAGTCTATATTCTTTCCCTTCACCTTAGGAGGAGAGATTGGGGTTCGAGGGGGGACCCCCTGGGATCAGGGTTCAAGCGGAGAGCTCCTACCCACAAAGACGACTAGGGACAGGATGGAAGCTTCCTGAGCCTGGAGGACCAGGAAAATCACACAGGTTTTTGAGGATGACCTCAGCCTTGGGGAACAAGAGAGATAAAACTTTGAAATAAAACTTTGGTTAAGGTCAGAGGAGAGGAGTTGATCACCAGAAACTGATTAAGAGCCTGGTTATTACATCTGCACACCTGAGCAGAACCAGCTTCAAGGTCATTTGGCTTTGCTCCACCCAACCAACCACCAAGTCGGGGAAATGCCTTTAGTTCTCTCTTTCTGGAAACGGGGGTAGAGTTGTAGCTGTGTAGCCCTGTGCTGGCAGGAAGTCATTCTGGCATGAAAATGTTGAGTTCAGATGGTTCTATCTGCCAATATTTGTCCCGAAACGATCTCAAATCCTTTTGGAATAAGGCAGGGTATGAACTTTAAAAATGTACATGTCTGTGCAGTGGATACATTTCCCCAAGCAGCCTTAAAAAGTCCATTTGTATTTTCCGTAAGTATGTTTTTTTCCTTTAATTGGATCTTTTATTGACATGCTGCAACTAAATCATCACAATACTCATTACGATGCATGTCTAAAAGCAGCTCTGTGTTTTGGCCTCAACTGTGTTTACAGGCTCCATGTAATTTTTTACATATGCTGTTTCTCTCCTCAAAATGACTGCTTCAAGAAAACTGAAGACACAATGACAGTGGCAAGGGGCTGGCACACACGGGTTTTGGGTCAAAACAAAATGCCATGCTGCACAGCCTGGGGAAAAGTGGGCAATATTGCTGGACTGCCACCCCAAGTTTCCAAACTGCAATGATAAAAATGGCCACAAAATAACTGAACTCATTTAAACTCTCTGACACAGGTACTTTTCTTTGGACACTGAAATCATTTAGAGAGCTTTGCGCTTGACAGCAGACACCTCGGGAGCAGAGCTGGAGACAGGAGGGAGAGTGGGAGGTCCTCGGGGCTGTGAAAAGATGACCTGCGGCCCGAACTGTGGGTCTGCTGCCAGCACCGTGGTGAGGGCCCGAGGGTGCAGATGAGCCTTCTGCCCCTGTCTGGCCTCCTTGTCCTGAGGCTGGCCCTGCTCTGGGTTTGCAGCAGGCGGCACTGGAGGCCACTCCTGGTCAGAGGGGCACTCTCAGGCCAGTGGCTGCCCTGAATGGCTGGTGGAGGGACGACAAATACCCTCAGGGCTGTGGATCCCAGTCGAGTGTACCTGAGGGAGCCCAGGTATTCTGGACACATTTTTGGATGAACCATGACCAAACTTTGAGGGTCCCGATTTTTTTTCTTCACGCTGCTTTGTTACTTTACTTTTCTGCAAAGCCCTAACATTTCACTAATATCTTACGCTGCCTCTGACCACCCTGAAATTATGACAGGGGAAGTGGAAAGGACGGGGGACGTGGAAAGGACAGGGGACTTGGAGCCAGAGAACTGGATTCTACTTCTGGCTCTGCTACTACTGACCTCGGGCGGGTTAATTAAACTCTCTGGCATCAATGTCCTTATCTGTCAAAGGTAGAGGATGGATGCAAGACCCAGTGTTCAGTGAGGAGCTTGGAGATCGCCTGGCCCATTCGACACAGGAACCTGAGGGGTGAGGAAGCTGAGGCATCACACCGCCTCGTGCTCCCCTGGAATGTCAGGTGGTGGGTCCTGCACTGTCTCCAGAGCTCTCCCGCGTCCTCACCGCTCTGCACCCACACCATGCTGTCGCAGACGAAGTCCTGTCTGCCTGTGAGAGTCCACACAACTACGTAGACTGACATCGTTTCTGCCCCCCACTGTTGACGACACAAAGGAATTCACTCCTTAACACTAAGGGAGGAGTGAGGGTTCCTGCATAAAATCATAAAGCATATTTACCATCATCATCAACACAAATAGAAAACTTTCCTAATATCTACCGTGTTAATGATACCATCACCATCTGTTGCTGGTGAAATTACTTGACCTCTAATAATATCTATTGTAAGAAAGGAAGCAAACTGGTACCATGGTAACTATTGTGTTTACTTATGTTTCCTTTTCTAGATTCAGCTTCTTAAAGGCAAGGACTGAGTGACTGCTGTTTGAGCAGCACTTATTTAATTAGCATCATGCCTGGTCTCTGTAAAACAGAAAGAGAAATAAAGTTTGTAGATAATCCAAAACCCTTTAATCTCCCTCACACTTTTTCCAACAAACCTTTGTTGAAAACTGCTAAGTACCACCTGCTTTGAGGAACTAACAGCTCTCTTGAGTCCACATGCAAGGAGAGGGGCAAAGAGAGCGAGTGTGCCAGAGGGAGGAGAGTAGGGGAGGGGTCTGACGAACTCTAAGTCTTCAGTAGGGAGGGTGGATGTAAGTGGATCACCGTGGTCTTCCCTGCACATTCCACTGCGGGGCTGTCTCCATTGGAGGCTGCCTCGTGCCCCGGCTCTAGAACCCAGCAAGGCAGGGGGCTCAGAAGCTGGCTGTGAGGCCCTGGTGGTGGCAGTGGGGAGGACTGGTCCTGCTGATGGCAGTAAAGACATTGAGCTGGGGTCTCTCTCCACCCCAGATCTAGCCAGAGTGGCACTCGGGTCGCATTTAGCCTCTGCTCTGTGTCTAAACAACGTTTAACAGATGCCTGAAGTCTTGGTCCTGCCTTTTGAGTTGCTTTCTTCCCCCATCTTTGGTTAAAAGAGAGTAAGTCTCAAACAAACGGTCACTTTGGACTGCTGAGGCGCTCGCCCTCACACATTCACAACTCCGAGTCAGGCAGGGGCCAGGCTTATTATTTGAATTTTTAAATGCTGAAGGAGACAGAGGGGCCCGCAAGGTCACGCTGACATTCCAAGTTCTCTAGCCTTTAGTACCCACTGCCTCCTGGAGCTGGAGGAAAAAGATCTTAGGGATCTGATGCGCAGATGATAACAGAGCAGTGATAAAAGCCCTCCAGCTGGAGGTGACGCCCCTCAGCATCACTGGAGCCTCCGTCCCGTTTCCTGTGCGGAGCATATTGGAAACACATTGGACTTATTTTCCCTTTTAAAAACGCTGTTTTATGTTTCAGCTTTCAAGATGTCCTAATTTCTGCATCACAGCATCTTCACATACCAACTCAATGTGTTTCATGTTCATTTGGGGAGAGCCCGCCCTCCCCTCTCCTTCTAAGGCATCAAAGGGAAGATGCTGGCTTAGGGGATAAGCGGCTATAGGGGTGTATGGGGTTTGGGGTGAGAAGAGGGAGAACACAATGAAATTATGACTAATTTGGTCCATCTCATCCCAGAGAACCAGAACCCTGTGAATTATTTATGATCCTCTGACCCCCACAGCAATTCCGATTGTGGAGCCTGCCAAGAACAGATTAGGCTGTCTGCATCTGTTCCTCTTCCCAATCAAGCAAACCTCCTTGTCTGAGGAAGGAGAAAGGTCAGCAGCCAGGACAAAGGATCAGCCCGAGAGAAGAAGAAGATAAGGCTGCATTCCGGGGCTTCTACTGAAAAGCCCCTCACTGGAGGCACAATCAGATCATTTTTCAAAACCCAGATCAAGTACCTGGGTGCATCTGCACATCTAAGAAACTCAGAATAGCAGCGTCACCAGGAACATTCCAGATGTTTAACCTTTATCTTGCTTCAGGGGCATGAGTGACTTCAGGTCCGTTACAGACTAGGTTTGGCTCAGGGGACCATGACCTTCTTCCCCCAAAACCGAGGACCCCTCCATGCTGCAGCGCTGGATATGTTACATTTAGGACTGTATCCCTCCGAGCCCACTCGGAGCTGTTCCTGTGGGTGCCATTCATAGCTTTTGAAGGTGCCTCATGACAAGAGACTAAGTCCCCCTTATTCATTCTCAAATGCTTATTCCCATATTCATGAAAATGAAAGGGCATGTTAATTTCAAAAGAGCTATTTCAGCTTTCCTAGTGCCTACCCCTTCTCATCAGCATCTGATTCAATCCAACTTACATTTCTTGAGCATCTCCTAAGGCCCTGGTATGGTTCTAGGCAATGAGTCGAAGGGTACAGACGAAGGAAAGACAATCCCTGCCTCTGGACTTAAACGTCTGTAAACAAATACATACATAATTGGTCTCCCCTATATCTTAAGCTCTACAGGCACAGAGACCTTGTCCCTCCCTCCCCCACTACTTCATTCTCTCCTTCACGTCACCTGTCAGGCATTGCTCTTGGTGCTGGGAGTACAGCGGTAAATTGAAAGAGAAAGATCTCTGTCCTTCTGAGGCATACATTCTAGAGCTGTTCAATACAGTAGTCATCAGCCACATGTAACTACTTAAATACACATTGAAATTAGTAAACGTACACAGTTAGCCCCTCAGTTGCACTAGCCACACTTCAAGTGCTCCGTAGCCACAGGGGGCTAGTGTCTGGTCACCCACAGTTCCACTAGGCAGTGCTGTGCTGCAGTCTTGTTTGTGATTAGATCTTCAGAGTCCAGCACTGTGCCAGGCACAGAGGAGGCACCATTAAACAGCTGCTAAATGTTAAGTACAACAATAAAGGTATGTTCCAGCACAGAGACAGCAGAGGATGAAATGTTTTCCATAATAGACGGAGGTCAGGGAATACTTCCCAGAGGAGAGAGGAACTGGTGATAGGGTTTGAAATATATTAAAAGGTTTTATATACATTTGGTCGACAAAGGCAGCTTGCTACAATTCTAAGGGGAGAGTGGAAGAGGATTCCTTTCCAAGTTAAATTGCCACTTTAATGGTAGCACTGGATAGCTGCCCCTCACACAGGGTAGGTTGTGACGTGGGAGAAGAGGAAAAGGCCACAATAACAGCTTTCAGACTCCTGAGGAATTCTCATTAGGAGGAAGTAAACAAAAAGCATGTCCTCCTTATTTTAGGAAATAAAGAGTTTGCAGTGAATGCCTGGAATAGTGCTGGTTTTTAAGTATCACTATGCTCTTCAAAATGAATGCTCTATGAGGCCTCCCTTTTAATCAGAAAATGTGCTAGTCAGAGCCTTCCATAAAAAGAAGCAGTACTTAGGTGTCCATTCCTTAGCCACAAAGGAAACTGAATAACAACATACACACGACATGTGGTCAGTGATGGAGACCTCTGGGGTCTGATTCAGAATCGCTCTCGTCTAGAGCCGTCTGATCCAGTGGGTGTCTTAGCTACATAAGAACCAGGAGAGCATGGAAATAAGACATAAACAAGCAACATGCAGAGGCCAGGTCAGGCTGACTTCAGTTACCAAGGTCTGCTTACCAGAGAAGCATGAAGACAACCTGGCTGTGTCTTGTATAAAGGTGACCTCGTGGCTGGCCAGACACCCACTGTCACTGTCATCAAAATACGTCCTATAACTAACAATTATTTAGCTCTCACTACGTGCCAGACATCGTTTAATTCATTTAGTTCCTACAGCAATGCTGCAAGATGGGCACCATTATGATTCTTTTTGACAGACGAAGGAACTAAGGCACAGAGAGGTGAGATGACTTGCCCAAGGTCACACAACTAATTGGCAAGTGGAAGAGCCGGTATCTGAAAGCAGTGATCATATGCCAAGCGTGGTTGGGGACAGACAGGTCAAAGAAGGCAGAATGGTGGGAGGGCTCAACCCTTGCTTATACTGTTGGGGGCATCCTAGAAGCTTTCCAGGGTGATTCCCTTGCCTGAATCCCCAAGACAGGTGGTGCATCACCGGGAGAGTAGAGAGTAAGGGAAACTGCTTACCGCCAGGGGGCGTTTTTAAGTCTAATGCATCCCTTTTTTGCCCCCTAAAGGCTCAGTGTTCTCAGGAGAGATGGGGATTTCTACTCAACTTTGGTCGTGACTGTACTCCCTGAATCCATGGAGGCCAAAGCAATAGATGCTGATGAGATCTGCAAATTCTGTATTTTTCCATGAAGTCCCAAGGGGCGTGAATAAGAGTGACCCATCACAGCTGATCTCTGCTGGTGGGAAAGCCCCTGACTTGCCTGATGGAGGTCAGGCATCTGACCCTGCTCAGCCAGGACCAAGAGCCCCGAGTCTTGGCCAATGCTGCACCCGCAACCACTGACAGTTTTTCCAGTTCACGAGGAAGAGTCCGTGAGGGCCCCCTGTCCTTGCACATTAAACTGAAGACAGCTGCAGGCACCAAAGGCTCTTCATATCCTTGATTGATAGGTATGCCCATTACAGCATTACAAATACACCAGCCCCCATCTAACGAAAGACGATTAATTTTCTTAAATTGGCATCTATTTCTTGAAGTCCTTTTGTCCCATAAAGAAGAGTCAACTGGGCTTCCCTGGTGGCACAGTGGTTGAGAGTCCGCCTGCCGACGCAGGGGACACGGGTTCGTGCCCCGGTCCGGGAAGATCCCACATGCCGCGGAGTGGCTGGGCCCGTGAGCCATGGCCGCTGAGCCTGCGCGTCCGGAGCCTGTGCTCCGCAACGGGAGAGGCCACAACAGTGGGAGGCCCACGTACCGCAAAAAAAAAAAAAGAAGAGTCAACCTATAATAAGATGGAATAATAAAACCTGCAATCAAAGAGACGCAAAGAGTATCATGTTGAAAAAAATAAGACTTATGTGCTCTTAACATGACTGAAGCAAGCTTCTTAGCTGTGCTTTATGATGACATCCAGATTCTACTGAAATTGCCCACATTTAATGTGCATTCAAAAATGCGAAAGGCATCATCCCCAACAGGGCATTCCGCTGCGTACCTGCCTTTGAGTAAGCGTTCCTGTACGCTATGCCCTCCCCCGCACACTTCGGGAGAAAAGAAGAAGAGGGGGCCCAGAGCTCTGTGTGACCCTGGAAAAACCTTTCCCTTCCCATCTCTGCCTCTCCTTCAGCACTCAATGCCTTGGACACCATTAGGACTAACCCCAACATATCCCGCACCCCCTTTTTGTATCTGTCACCAAGGTTCCCAGTTATCCCTCATCAATCCTGTTCCCAATATGGCTCTGCACATCCCTACTCTGCTTCCATTTCCCCCTGCCCAACCTCCAAATTCCTGTGCCTTCTGAAACCCATGTCCCTCAGCAGGAAGATCCTCAAAAGTCTCAACTTCTGCTTTGAAACATCCCTTCTTCACCTTCTTGCTCCGCCCAGGAGTAGGCTCTCCCCTCACTCACCACCCTCTCAAGCAGTGACTGTTTCCTCTCCTACAAATTTCACAGCACTGGGCCTGGAGGGGATGTAGATTCTCCTTCAGCTGGGAGCAGTAGCAATACTGCCCACAACAGCTATGTTTTAGGGATATGAACAGACTTTACTTGTTAGGCTTTCCAGGCAAACTGTTCTACGGGATTAAACCCAACCCAAGTGTAAGGATGCCTCCCATGTCCTGGCTGAGTTACCTAAGTTACCTTACTCTGCGAACTTGAGCAAGTTGTTTTCTTCCAATCGACAGGTTTTTATCAAGTACAGCCTACTCTGTGCTAGGTGTTGAGAGAAGTTTAAAATACGGACTCTACCCCCCTCAAGCCTTATCTAGCTGGGGAAACAAGAGTTCATGTGGGAAATGACCAAAGGCATATGAATGGTTTCTAAAAGGCCACACATAAAAATCACTCTCATTCAGGGGTCCCAGACTCAATGCTCCAGAGGATGGGAAAGAGCATGAATGTAGGACCAAGCTGAGCAGAGACCCTCACAAGCTGGAGAGCATGCCGCCCCCTGAACGCGGCAGCTCCTACTGACCTCTAGCCAACCGTTGCCATGGCCTGTGGGTCCCAACAGCCAGATGGTCCATTCTTTCAAGAGACACTAGAAATGCAGATTGTAAAGTGAAATCTGAATTTTAAGTGATAACTGGTCATTCAAAAACTTAAAAAAACAAAACAAAACACTGTGAGAGGTAGCTTAGTGTAGTGTTAAGAGCATGGATTCCGGAGCTAGACTGCCTAGGTTCAAATCCCAGCTCCAGAATTTACTGTCGGTGTGTCCCAGGACAAGCTACCTAACTTCTCTGTGTCAGCATCTGTATTTGTAAAATGAGGATAATTAACTGTATCTCCTGTTAACTCTATAATCTGTTTAACAGCGCCTGGAAGCACTCTATAAAATGTTGATAACTGGCCAACAGCAGTCAGTCAGGTTGCCAATTGGCAACCTCTACTCATTAGCCATGCGTCTTGTATACCCATGGGACGTCAGACCTACGCACGCAGAGCATCAGTCCTAGTGCAGTTAAGTCGGTATACAAGACAGCATTCTTAGGTGCTGATGAGTGGGGCGGAGTGTAGGGGTTGGGAGACCTCAAGAAGAGACTCATGTGGAATGCAGACACTTCTTGAAGAAGGCGAACCTGTGCTGGGCTCTACTGAATGCTGCTATTGGCTGGACAGCAAAAAAGACAGAAGGTTACAAGGAGGTACGTTAGAGTCTCTGCAGGAAAGAGATGACTCAGTCCAACTGGGTAATTTGGGGAGAGTTTAATAAAAGGGCTATTTACAAAGATGTGGGCAGGGCTTAAGGAAACTAACAAGTGGAGGTACAGTGCTCCAGGGCTAGAAATGACAGAGGCCACGTGCAGGTCTGAAGAGGCAAGGGAAGGAAGCTGTGTCCAGAACACGAGAAAGGATCTCTGTGGAGAGGGTGGCCTGACAGGAGGTTGGGGTGGATACCCGAACGTTATTCTCCTCCTACAATCTCCAGCTGCTGCCTCTCCATTAGCCGAACCCAACAGGAAGCCACAGGGCAAGGGAGCCCATTGGTGCAGTCCATACAGGACAGCCTTTCCCTCCCCATGCCCGCACGAAGCAGAGTGAAGAAGAGTGGGTAGTGGAGAATGGCCAGCATGATGGGATGAAGGAAGAAAAGGAACAGAGGTTAAAACGTGTTAGAAAGCAGGAAAGCTCTTCTCAGCTGTAGTCTTTCAATCTACCATATTCATTTGCTCTCCCTAAAGTCCAATAAATAACAGGAAAACATTTTACGATGTTGGAAGGACACCGTGGCTATACACACGTGCTCAGTGAGGTGGGGAAGTGAGAGAAAGGAGGAAAAGTCGGCCAGTGGCTCAGCGGGTGGAGAGCTGCATGCATAAAACACTTTTTTCAAAATAGCAAAAGGTTTCTAGGGAAAAACAACACAGGCACACAAGTCTACAAAACTGTTGAACCTGAATCCTTAGCCAGGTTCTTGGAGACAAGCTATAGAAAACAACTGCTACGGTCTTAATGGACCTGAACTCAAACCTTGAATAATGGAATGTGACAGGCAAAAGATCCAGGAGAAGTGTTTTCCAACTGTCTATAATTTCATTATGATGCAGACCTATCTTACTTGATTCAGCCGAAATTTAAATGAGCTGCCTCTATGTACTTTCTTTTTTGATGGTATCTATTATGTCCTGATAACAACAATCGAAATCCTGATGCGGAGGCCTGGGTCTCAGGAGTAGCTCCCCAAAGCACCGTGTGGACTCGAATGATTTTCCTTCATATTGTGAACCTGACCTCCCAATTACCTTTGATAAACCTGCCATCGTCCATCACTGGCTATAAACTCCTACTCCTTGTAGACTATGTGTTTTTTTTTTTTTTTTTCTTCCTATATCAGCTCTAGAAGTAACAAGTTTCACACTGTCAGGAAGCACTTCCTCTGTCTGGGACTAACTGCCTTCCAGGGACCTTAAATATCTTGGAGTCCATTCTTCGCAAAAGCATTTTCAAAACTCCTCATAGGCACTACGTGAACTAAAGATTCCACGTGGTCAAATGAGTTTGGGAAATACTGATTGAGAGTCACAAAAGTTAAATAGATTTTCCTTAAGGATGAACTTCTGAGAGCTTTTAGTATCAAATGCAAATGGTGAAGCTCCTGGAGGAAGTTACGGTGTGGAGAGATTCTCAAATTTACTTGGCTAGAGAAGATCTTTTTCCCAGCAAGCATCTTGCAGGACAGGTGTGCTGCTGAGGACACTTTGGAACGTGGATTACAAAATAAGAAACTTGGTCCCCAAGAAAGGAAATGCCTTGCTCAAGGCTTCCCAACTGATATGGCTCTCTCCTGCTTCTAGTAATACCGAGATTTAGCATTGACCTTGTATGTAACCTTCTTTCATAGACACAACTAGTCTCAACCTCCATTTCTACAGACTGAAGAATCTCAACCTTTTTGTTTTTTCCTACTGTGGCATGTGTCCTCTCTCACCATCAACCTTTGCTCCCCTTTATCATTTTAATTGCATTTCTCTGAATCTTGCCCAATTCTAAACTAGTTTTCTTAAGGAACAAGGCCAGGAACAGCATATACATTCCAGGTAGGAACACAGGATAGCTCTGGACACATTTTCAGTTTGGCTTCTTGTAACTTTCCCAAGGCCCCAACATTTCATTGGCCCTCTGGCCTAGAAGAGCCAGTGCTCACTGTACTTTCTGGGGCTGCACTGATAGCTTGGAGCACATCGTCTTCTAAGTCAAAGGCTTACGTTTCATCTCCTGCCCTAGGTTAGGCTGGAGACCATCTATCCTTTGTCATATTCTCCCACAGTGTCCAGTCTCCCACATGAGTACTGAGTCCCCAAAAGTTCTGCATTTGCTTTGCTGAGTTAATATTTTAGAAGTTTCATTCCAAATTATCCTGCTCTTGCCTGCCCCCCCCCCCCCGCCCAAAACTACATGGACTGCATTTCTATAGCTTTGCAGGATCTTCTTGATGTTTGTTTACCTTTGACAGTTAACTTTGGAATTATGTCAAATTTGCAGTTCCTTTCTGTAAATGATTCAAAAATATTTTCTATAAACTGTTTCTTAGGGCCTTGTACTGCTTCTTCTAGATACAATAGAGATTTCTATCCAATTAGAAGATTGCCTTTAAAACAAATAATGGCTTTTACACAATAGCAAAGATGCTGGCAATTAAAAGAACAACAGCCAAGCAAACAGGTTTGTGCTTTTAGATGCAGACACACTGAGTTCTGCTGAATGTCAAGGCCGAACTGGGGGATCCAGCTGCTCCTTCCACTGCAGCAATGAGGACAGAACATTCTTGGCGGGAAGCCCTGTCCTTGGGGGCAAGTTGCCTTTAAATTAGACCTCCCAGTACCTGGCAACGTTCTGGGCTCAGAGTAGATGCTCAATAAACATTTCTTAAAGGAATAAGTGATTGAATAAAGGAATGAACAAGTGAACAAAGAAACACTCTGGAAAAGATATATCTTAGGCGTGGGGTTGGTCTCGGCTCCCAAGCATGAGTTTTCAGTTCCCTTTGCTCCATTTTCCACTCCTTGGGATCTAGCCCCTCCAACACGTCCTTTGTACTCTGAGGACATTCCTCAGGGCACCAAACATCAGGAGGCAGGCTACTTAGCCATGTCTTCAGATCATGAAAGTATAAAATTTCTCCACTTCTTTCGTTCTTAGGAGAATTAAGGCTGTAAAAACAGTAACGGCAAACTCTTCAAAATGCCTTTAGGAAATAAAGGTGACATTTGTTTCTGCAGAGTACCCTGAAAAACCATT
The DNA here is from genome assembly GCF_003676395.1 of Aethalodelphis obliquidens. Taxonomy (NCBI): domain Eukaryota; kingdom Metazoa; phylum Chordata; class Mammalia; order Artiodactyla; family Delphinidae; genus Aethalodelphis; species Aethalodelphis obliquidens. Next base: position 3,416,313 of record NW_020837950.1, on the reverse strand, counting down.
CAGTTCAAACACTGTTCTAAAGCACTAAAAATGTCCACTTTAGTATTCACACTTGGACCCTATTTTTCCCTCTAAAAAAGCAAAAAGACAGCAGAATATTATGTTTGCCAATTCATGGAACAATAGTTATTATACTGTATCTATTTCTATGAGGATATTGTGATGGGGCTGTGCTCATAATAGAACCTTCATTTTAAATCCCTGTACACCTTATGAATTTCACTCCGTCTTAGCTCTCCGCCACCCCAAAAAGATGCACAGGTTCCTTTAATAACCCCAGTAAATAGCTGCAGCCTTCCACAGCTGCAGAGTTTAAGTCCTGGGAGATTTTCAATGTTACAATTCATGCTTCCAATCAAAACAGTGACAGAGTTGACATGATTTACTGAGGAGAAAGCCTTGATTAGGGACTCGCACACTACCCAGTAAATATTAAACAACTACAGGGAATTTTTAATATGCAATGCTCTCTTTGTTCACAACAACAACAAGCCAGAAATAATTTCCTGTGCTACAGCTAAGTGAAATGGAAACTCGTTTCTAAGGTTCCTCGCTGTGTGTTGTGCACATTTCAGCATAGCAGCCTTCACCTTGGAGAAGTGCTGGCTCCTTAAACAGCTCCATCCTTCTCATTTCAAATGGAAACCAGCTGTACTTTCAAACTGTAACGAGAGTACCTATCCAGGAGGTCAAAACCGGGCAAAAGGCACCTCACTGGTAAACGCATCAAGCTTCCTTATCTGGGTTAAAGCTTTCGGTGAATCGTCAATGACAACCTGCGACCCGGAATGCAATTCCTTGATGCTTTCAGAGCACTATCATTTCTTCCTCTCGGGAGGTAGAAATAAGCACACAGTATACTATTAATTGGGGGCTGCAACAGACCTTGATTTGGGGGGAGAGAGAATGATTCTGGAAAGACAAATCTGGGGATTTTCCAGGGAGGATAAATAATTTTGAAAACCAGTTTTTGACTTTTAAAAAATGGCTTAATTCCTTCACTGGGATGATTTGAGAACACCCCATGCCACAACTCTCTGCCCCCAAATTTCCAAAAACAACAGCAAAAAAGATCCTGGCAGAAGTCAAAGGGTCAACGGCTCCTAAATAGCTTTCGGGCTCAAGTATGCAACGTCAACGAGAAAAGTCCAGCCGTGTTATATAATGAGTCACTCCTTGACAAGAAAGAGACTCTAGAATATAAAACTGAACAACTACATAGTTAGTACTATGAACTGTATGACTTACAAACCTCAACAGGGTAAGTTTGAAATTGAGAAAGGCTGGGATAGCTTATTAGCATAAAATCACACACACACACACACATACGGCAGCAAAGGCAGGGGAGGTGGATGCAGAGACAGCACTATGATCCTGGTCATGTAGGTTGTCCTCTGTGATGGGCTCCATAATTCCAGAGGAACCCAGGGCTAGCTGTCTGGCCTGGGGACCACTCTGATGGACTTTTTGACATGGTTCTTAAAACAAGGTTAAAAAAAGAATACTCTCTCTCCCACCCCTTCTCTTTCTCTTTGTTTCTGTGTTCATGTAGGATAAAATTGGTACCCCTTTCTGCCTCACTGAATTTCTGTAGCTTTTCAGAAGAGATGAACTAACTAACGCCTTTCTGGAACTGCTCACAAGCCTGTTCCAGCCAGTTGGCAAAAAAAAATCCATCTGTATTTATGGAGTTAATTGACGTCTATTAATTTTGCTCAGATTCTCTCTCCTCCTTCCACCTCCCTGTCCCCGGCTTTTTTTTTTTTTTTTTTAAGAGAGAAAGCTAATGAAAACCATGTTTATGTGCTCAAAGGCACAGAGGAAATTCATTACTCTGAGGAATAGCACACTCCACAAGTGAAATGAAAGTAATCTTATTTATGACAGGAAGGGGCCTCAGCTAGACTGAACGCCACCACACTTAGGCTGTTACACAGAAAAGAAGCGACAGAGCTCCTGCACCAACTCCAATTCGATGACAACAAACACATTTGCAGTCTGTGCTTGAAAACTTAGAAGCCCCCCTCCCTCAAGACAGCCATCTAATAGAGACAAGGAAAGAAACCTTTTTAGAATAGGCTGTTCTTCTTAACACTTTCCTGTACATTCCTGGGACTCCTTGCTACTAAATTTCAAAAGGACACTTGGTCAAATCATTAGTTCATGGCATTTATCAAGTACTGGCTTGTACGTGCAGCTATACTAGTTTCTTGACCTAATTCTCTTATTATAAAGGCTTTTTACTATAGATTCATGGGTCATTTCCCATGTAAATAAATAATGCAACTGTTTAAGTAACACGTTTTCACAATAAATGTCTGCTTCTGCCCTTGCAGACAATTCTCCCTTTCTTTCTTGAAAATCCCATCAATGGTACGTATATTTCTTACTGAACGACTAGGTTTTTCCCCCACTTGTTTTTTTCACATTCATTGATTCAATGATTCAACAAAATCATTTAGGTTTTGTGTGCTGGAGGCTCTTGGGGAGACAGTCTCTTCACTTTTTCTTCTAAACTACTCATGAGTACTTTACAAAGTCGTAGCAAACATTATGTGGAATTTTGGCAGTAATAAGATGGTTTTATAGTATTTACGGTGTGGCTTCCTAGAACAACTTTTGCTGGAAGGTCCTCTGAGATAATCAGGCCCACCCCCTCATTTATAGAGGAGTAAACAGGCTCAAGGGCATATCGTAGACTGTATATCTTCCTTTTTATTAAAAAAAAAATACTTTCCTATACTCCCAGAGACTTCCCATGTTTACCACGGAAGGAAAGGACATTGCTCGGATTCTGTGCAGTGAGAGGTTTATATTCCCCTCATCTATATGAGAAGGGCCTGTCTCTTCTTTCAGCATAAAATAAAAAGGGGCAACTAAAAGAATCTGGTTTTCTGAAGTCACATACAGAGACACAACACTAGAGAGCTATTGTTAATTAATTAATTAGCTAATTTGATCAACACATCTTTATTAAGCCTCAAGGTGCCAAGCAAGTGCTGGGCCCTGGCGGAAACAGTCACACACTCTTTCCCATGCAGCTCCCAGCTGTGTAGAGGAGCCGGACAGGTAAGCAGGTGAACCTGTTTACATTACGATGTGGCAGGTGCTATGAGTGGAAGCCCAGAGCCCTACGAGAGAGACAGAGGAGGCCCCTCCAGGATGAAGGGAGGAGTTGGTCTGGAGACCGTGTGGCCGTGACTGTTCCAGGCAGAAGTAACAACTTTTATTAAAGTCTGAAAAAGAAAATTTCAGAGCTTTTGATAAGTCAGCGTCACTGGTCCACACCGGGAGGCGGGGGGCTGAACATAAGAAAGGAATTATAGTCAGAGTCTCTGATTTTAACTGGCCACACCTAAAATCCACATGTTCCTTCCTTGCCTTGCCTAAATTAAACGTTTTCAGTGTATGGAACATTATTTGCCCGACTATTCTCCCCTGTAAGTCAAGACACTGATCTCAGTTTGGCTTTGCAATACGCAGAGGTGCTTCCACTTCCCTTAAAAAGTCCTTGAATTCAATTCCTACAGCATTGATCAAGCACCTCAGAGGCACTACTCTCTCCACTATCTCAGCCCTGTGTGTACACATCACCTGCATTACGGCTCCCTCAGCCTTCCCATGAGGTCCAGGGAGGACTGTCTCACCCACTTCTGTAATCCTAGCACAATGCCAACCACATAGAGGGGATCAATAAATGTTTGTTGAATGACCCATGTGTTTGGTGGGACATAGCTCAATTCTCAGAACATAGTTAAACATACCTTAAAAAAAAGTGTTTCCTACATAGCATGTTTCAGTGCAGATGGGAAATGGACAGTAAAAAAAAAAATGGTTTGCAGCGGTGGGGGGGGGGGTGGTCCCTGTTCTCTGAAAAGCAGCATAACTCAGCATTCCCTGCTATTAGGGCAATGTGACTACTTTTTCTCTGAGCTTATAGCACTCACTAGAAGATTTTACTGGTGTAGTACTGGGTGGCAGATGTTTTCAATAAAAAGTAGACATTACAAACTAATGATTTAGCAAAACAAACCAAAAGCCAGCAAGTCAGGAGGGAGAAGAGGAACTTAGTGAAAATGCCCAGCTTTATTATAGCGTTTACTGTTTACTACCTCAGTTTCTCATTAAGTAAATCTCACTGTATTTAAGGCAATTTCCAAAGAGTTAAGTACAGAAAAACACAGTAATAAAGACTAACCATACACTTGGAATGTCAGGACACAGGTCAAGATTATGGATTTTATGTCTCTGATCCACCACTGTTGGTCCTTAAACACCCATCACTCATCAGCATTTTTTGAGGACCTACTATGTGCCAGGCACTGTGCTGTTCCTGGGAATATAGAGGTGAGGAACACAACAGCTCTGGCTTGGAGGAATTTATAACCTAGTTAGGGATACAGAAAAGTAAGTTAAAAAAAAATACAACTAGGACTTCCCTGGTGGCGCAGTGGTTGAGAGTCCGCCTGCCGATGCAGGGGACACGGGTTTGTGCCCTGGTCTGGGAGGATCCCACATGCCGCGGAGCGGCTGCACCCGTGAGCCATGGCCGCTGGGCCTGAGCGTCCAGAGCCTGTGATCCGTAACGGGAGAGGCCACAAAGGTGAGAGGCCCGCGTACCGCAAAAAAAAAAAAAAAAAACAAAAAAAAACAACTAATCTAACCTTTGGAGGAAGCAGCATGACAGTGAGGGCAGTCTTCCCAAGAGAAACAGAATCTCTCAAAGGCATGTTGTCAATCATTGGGTCGTTCAGATAAGACTTTAAAAACTGATCTCCGCATGTCTCCCATCACTATTAGAAAAATATCTCAAGTAGAATGCCCGTTAACACTAGCTTATCTTCCAAGATGGTCAAATAGCTTTATGGGCTCTCAGGAGCTTTGTATTCATACTACATCCTCAAATAATATGTTTATGAAAATATATTTTGCCTTTAAAAACATATGAAGTTTGGGGGTGGGGAATGGAGAGCAAACTGGCAAACAGTTTGGATACTCTCATCCTCCTCCTGTATTAACCTGCTCAGGCCACACAGAGGCGCTCTAGATTAAAGAATGAGCGAGCTTCTCTTTCCCACTCTACATTCTTTCTCTGCTCTACGAGGGGCTTTCAGATACCAAAATGGGTTTATCTAACATCAGGAAGGCCAGCAGCTCTTGTAGGAAAGCAGCTGTTTTGTTCAGCACAAAGTACAGATGTTTTTGACTGAAGTTCCAAAATAAATCTTATTTATGCGGGAAGAATTACATGAAGGTGGAGACTGCTTCTTAAGAGAGGGGGCTTCTATGACTAAAATAACTATTTTTCCACCCGATCACCTCTGGGGGAGGACGGGATAAATAAGTGAAGCAAACAAACAAAATTAAAACATTAAATAATAACAACAACAAAAACCCTCACAGAATAAAACAGAACTCTCAGGATAATGAGAACATTTTTGAAAAGGACTCCCTGCTGGAAGCAGCTCTGACAGTATTCCCCTCGGTGCTGGTTTTGGACGATCTTGCTTGAATAGGAATGAATCTTCCTTAACCTTCATCCTGAACCAGTCAATAATCCAATGTTTGTAACATTACAGTCAGTTGCCATGGAAATAAATCTGATGTCACGAAATTATTTTTGGTTATCGTCCTGGATCATATAGGAGCAGAAAGCAAGAAAATCATATCCGCCCTGTGTTAACGTTTTCACTTGTTAGGGGTCAAATTAAGCCCCTATTGAGAATGTACATTGTTATAATATGAATCTTTAAAAAGTCTTCAAAATGTTTATGTAGATTTTTAAATAATGGGCAAAAAAAGTTTTTTTATTTAAGTATCTGTTGTTTACAGGGCTTATAAAATAAGCTACTGCTGAGTTTCTGATTTATTTTATTGTTTTTATTAATGTACAAAATTTTTATCTAGCTAAAACACCTGAGTGCTTTAGCCATCAGTGAGTATTCTAAATATTCTTTGTATGAGACAAAATGAATGAATCAAGTTAGAGACGAGTAAGAGGCTCTAATTAGAAGACAGGTGAAAGAAAATGTATACTTGTCACTTTGAGGAACATTTAATTTTAAATTAGGTTTGTATGGATTTTTTTTTTTAAGTCTCTTAGGGAACCTGAAAAAACATGAATCTTTCCCGAGATGGTATTTCAGGACATTCAGAAATGATCAAAATCTTATCCTCCCTCCTGTTTCCATCCCCATTCCCGAGAAGAAGCAAAAGTTGTTGCATAATACTCATGTTTGGGTGGGCACCATTGACTAATTATAACACAATAGGCTATTTTCTGCTTCATAAAAATAAGGAGGGCAATTATCCAGGGGTAGGGGTTGTTATGCAATGGACCACATGGACCACACTTCACCCACTGGAAATAAATGTGGAAAACATTTCAGTCACATATAAAAAAACAAGGAGAGAAAAGATGAATAAAAACTAGTTCCATAAAAAACATGCTGAAATAAAAACATATGAAATAGTGAAGTAACTTGCCCAAATTTCTGCTGCTGCTGCTAATGCTGTTTTGTGTCTATATTTAACATGAAAGATGAAAAAGTAAGTGTTGTATGGGTTTTACAAACCTCAATAAAGTTGCTACAAAGTATTTTCCCCAATTTTCTTTTATCTTCTAAAGTTAAACCTGCTAGATTACATCAGGATAGGGATTTTAAAATATCCAAGATTAAGGTTTTTTTAATTACTTTTTGGGAAAAATAAAGAATATTTGTTGTAGTATGAAGAGTCCTGGGCCGGGGATCAGGAGACAGGAGTTAGGGTCAGCTCTACAACTCATGAGTTCCGTGCCCCAGGCAGGTCACTCTAGCTCACTGGTGGGTTTTATCTGTAAAATGGAAAGGGTTGGACCACATGACTTCTGAGCCCTTTCTAGCTCTATCAGTCCTCCTATATAAGGATTTTTGTCCTTATAACCAAACTCTTAGAGTCATAATGTACCAAGACTGTCAAAGAAAGTCCGCCAAGGGCTACTGGTTGGAGGCTGAAGAGGCAGCTGGCCAAAGGAAAATTTGAAAAGGATTTCAGAAAACATTGTATCCAATTGGTCCTTTACTCAAGTTACTGATGATCCTGGCACTGGTGGCCGTATCAATTCTTATTCCTCCTGCACTTCTCCAATCAGTCTCCCACCCTCCCAGACCATTACTACAAACCCTCCCTCCTCCTTGACCCTCCAATGCCTCCTCCCCTAACCTCACTGCCGGCTGGCAGCCTGGCTTCCTCCTTCACCAAGAAGCAGAAGGCATCAATCAGGCCCTCCACGCATTCCCACCGCCCATCTTCTAAGCTCTACACCTGTGTCCGTGGGACTCCGACTTTCCTCCTGTTTCAGTGGATAAACCACCTCTGCTGCCAATGAAAACTGAAGTCAGATCGTGTCACTTCTCTGCTCAAAAGACTTTGTGACCCCCTTCTCACACAGAGCCAAAGTCTCTACGAAGGCCGACTAGGTCCTACCTGCTCTGCACTCTGCCACCTCTCCTCCCGCCCCGACCCATTCAGTCCACCCTCCTGGCTGCTGTTCTGGAATAGACCAAGCTAGCCATTGCTTCGGGGCCTTTGCACGTGCTCTTTCCTCTACCTGGCATGTCATTCCCCCAAATATCGAAAAGACTCACTGCCTTGCTCTCTTCAGGTCTGTTCAAATGTCTCCTTTCCAGGGAGGCCTGTCCTGACCATCCCATATAAAATAACACAGCCATATCCCCTCTGCCCCTGTACCCTCCCTGCCCCCTTCTCCTGCTCTATTTTTCTCCAGAGCTATTATCAGCATGTGATATGCTACATGTTGGTTCACTGTCTTCCCATGCCCGAATGTAAGGTCTATGATGGCAGAGATTCACTAGATTGACTCACAGTTCTACTCCCGGGGCATGTGATAGGGCCAGATACTCACACTCATTGAACGATTTAATTGATTTCTGTGACAGTTAAGCATTTAAGAAAAAGTTGGTGGAATTTTGATATTGTTACAGAATGAACCAAGCATTACAAACTATAATAAAGTACTATAATCCATTGTTCCTAGATTGCTAAAATGGCAAAGAAAATACTTTGAACATTACACCCAGAGGAAGGTAGAGCTAAATCTTACAGCACTCCTACACTGCTCCAAACAACATGAGATCCGAAATAAGGCAAAAATGCCACGCTCCTGACAAGCATTGCTCCTGACGGCGATAATCCAATGTTCTCACACTTCAGAGGCCAATTTCCTTCTGGTGATTTCTCTCCAATTCATCCTGAGTGGACAGAATCACTCAAGTCAGAGTGATTTACATTCAGTCAATCAATTCCCTGTCAGCAGGAAAACTCCACTGGGCTCATGATGCGCAGTTTTCACGCTTGGAGTTTCCCTTATTGCTAGACAGACATTTCAGGGGGCTGGACCCAGCAGATCAACTCTGGAGACCGAATACAACCCTCCCAAAGGATGCTTAGGACATATAAAAGTAACAAGACTCATACCAGCCTGACTTTGCTCATTAAGAACTACGTAATGCGTGTACTCGTGCTGGACGTATCTTAGATTGCCCGTGTCTGTCTTACTAGTCTTTAGACGAAGGGCAGCTGTAATGAGGTTTGTTGTAATAGCTTTTCACAGAATGTACTCAAGATGGCTAGATATGAAGCAGAGCAGCCTGTAAAGCTACAGAAGTGATAGCTCAGTTAAATGTTCCAATTCCCACTTGATGAGTAAAGAATAATACTCAATGCTGAAAAGATTTTTGGTCAGTCAGTCTCTCTCATACCCAGATAACAGGAGTGAATGGCAGCACATTTCCTAGGGTATACACAAAGTGACTTGTATTCACTAGGAGTCTTAAAAAAGGTTGCAGCCCTTGACCTAGTAATTCCATTTCTATGACTTTATTCTCAGGAAGTAGTCAAAGATAAGTACAAAGATTTATGCACAAGGATGTTCAAAATCTAGAAACAACTGAAAAGTCCAAAAATAGGAAATGCTTAAGTAAATAACAGTAGATCTTAGAACATCATGCAACTATTAAAGGTAAATTAAAAGAAAACTAACTTGGGTAGTATTCCTGATATCAAGATTAATCTATACTTAAGCCTTATTTATATAGGTATATGTATATTTATACATACACATGCCTATGAATTGAAAGAAACTTACCAAAATATTTATAGTAGTTATCTCTAGGTGATGGGATTAATGTTGATTTAAAATCTTTAGTTTCACAGTTTTCTACCATAAACACATATTACTTAATTTTGAAAAATATCATTGACCTGATTATAAAATGACATTTATTCTTTCATCATTAGGAGAGGAAATAAGGAGTAAAAGTCCCATTTGGATTTAAAGGGATCGGAGAATCTCAACACTAGATGAGCATGTGATCATAGCAGTATTGCTGAAATTCTCTCATCCTATCAGACTAATCACTCTTGTAAAAATCACCTCCAGACAGACTTCCAGACAAATGGTGTACAAAGTTACGCAGCCGTGCTACTCAGCTGCCCACCCCCAGCTTCCCAGCGGGTCCTCTGGTGGTCACTCATTGATTTAATTTAGATTAATATGGTAGGTCTTAGGTGGCTACCCTGCTTTGGATCCCAAGCAGTGCTAATTATTATCGTAAAAGACAAGCGTCTCAGGAGTTTAAAGTTCAGGCACAGAGACCGCCGTCTACACTTCTGCTCGTCTGCTCACCAAATTACAAGAGTCTGGTGAGTCAATATGAAAGATTCCAAACACAAAGGTCAACACTGGGTTGCTGACCTTCCTGACCCCACCTCAGAGCCAAGAGCTGCAAATCGGTTTTTCCTCCCACACCAAAACTATTAGCAACCAGCTCTTCTTGGTTGATTCTTTTCTTTGACAACTATTTTTGAGTAGAGAATAGTTCTTCCGGTGCCCACACACTAAATGAGCATGCCATTTCTTGACTTTCCTTCTCGGCCGTTAATGTACTTGTAACAGAACTGTACTTGCTAATGTTAATTCACATTAACTAGATGATATTCTCTTTCAAATCAGACTGTGGTTCCTCTAAAAATTCATCTGGTCTACAGTGGATGTGAAAAGCCAGTGTATACACAGCTTATGAGTTAACAGGTCACTGTTTCAGAACACCTTTGTGATACACAGACTTTTCAGAGCCTTGTCCAGTTGCTTTTTAGAAATCATTTTCAGAGGGCCTAAAAAGGACAGACACAGGGAGAAGTTAGAAAACTGTCAATAAATACTCTTCTTGTGTTTCTACTTCCCCATCCAGTCAGTCACTAAATCCTGATGATTCCCATCTGAATAGCTCTGGTGTTTATATCTTCCAGTCCACAGACACTATTCTGTACCTGGGACTAGGTTTCCTAAGAGATGAGTTCAGATCTCAGGGACTAAATGCTGTTCCCTCCCCATAGTGCTTTCCTCTTCCTCCTGGGCACACAGCTAGCCCGTGTTTCCCAGCCTTACCTGCAGGTAGGAAGGGCCATGTGACTGACTGTGGGTACGAGTGATGCTGTGTGCCACCACCACGCCTGGCCCACTGGGACCTCCCCAGTGTGGTGACACTAACATGCATTGAAGAAGATGGAGCCTGGGGGTCGAGGTTACTGCTCAGATGAGAGCCTATCATGACTACCAGTCTCTGCCCTTTGATGAAAAGTTGTGTGGCGGGTCTTAATGCCAGGGTAGATGGTTTGGCTCTTTTTTTTTTTGAGTTAAATTTTTGTCCCAGACATTCCTCCTTCCAGAATTGCTCCTGTAGCCACTTCATCATCTCTCCCCGAATTGTCTAAGCCAGCAACAATGTGAAAAAAATCTTATGTTTAAAAAAATCTTATAATCTTTTAGAAATAGCTTCTAAGAATATACTTCACTTATGATGAAATACTAATAATGTGAACATTTCCATTAAAGCAGAAACCCATTTTGGAACCACAAGCATGAACTTACTGGGCCATTTAATTAATGACAGTGCTGTCAAATGTCTGAGGTCAATTTTAAATGATACTGACTAGTTTCAAATATCCTGTTAGTTTTCAACAATGAAAAGTTCAGTTGTTTTAAACATTGTTTTTAAAAGGATATCCTAAAACCCCAACACTGAACTTCCTATTGCTAACTTTTTATAAAAGGGAAAAAGGCATTAACAAATTCATTTTATAGAATGGCAAATTTCAACATAGTTTACTCCTGTAGATTTAGTTTAAAACTAACGGGAATTACCATTTTTTTCTAAACTTGCAAATCATTCCCTAAACAGAAAAACATACTGAATGGTATGAACTTTAAAAGACACAGTGCATGTTTTCCTTTGAAGAGTTTACAGTCTAGTGGGAGAGAGAGAGATACAAATAAATAACTGCGACACAATGCAATACGAAATAAGTTCTCCAGGGGCACATGGAGGGTGAGGGTGTTGGGAAAAGCTCCTTAGAGAAGGTGACATTTGAGATCTGTCAGAATTTGAAGATGTGGAGGAGAGGAAAAGAAGAGAGATGGTGCCTAGACTTTTTTTTTCCCCAGTAAATTTCTTTTATATACTTCAGCAAAATCCTGCTTTGTTCACATAAAGTAAACAGTGCTGACAGATGAATAAGGTAATTGTTCTTCTATAGTGTCTCTAGCCTTGGCCCTGAAGACCAGAAGACAGAACCCAGGTGACACTCTGACGACTGGTGCCAAGCCAGCAGATGGAAAACATTACGGGGCCAATTCTACTCCAATGACTGGATGCCAGCATCCCTGTTTGAAAAATGAGGAGGGGCCACAGGTCCATGTATCATAGAGCATGATAGTTAATGCCACTGGGGATGCTGTCAAGTGATTTGTCGTGTTGTCGGAAACCTTTCTCCCGCCACAGTTTCTTATTCTTTAAGCTTTGGGGGCACGAAAAATGTTGTCTCTGGAGGGTTAGGAAATGAGGCTGAACTCCAAAAGGATGTCGAATGCAGATTAACTATTAAGAGGTGCATATGAAGAGGAACAAACATTGAAGGGTGTCATTTTCCTTACTGGGGGCCTGGAGTTTTTAAATTGATAGTGACAAGGAATAAGAACACAGTACCTTTCTGTCCTCTCTACCCATAGGTAGCCCTGGAAATATGCTGGAACCAACATGCCCAGGGACTCTGAGGCCATTGGAGGCTGACATTAAATCAGGCAGCAGGTCTAAAAAAAACTTGTGCTCTGATTCCTCGTTATTTGGTTTTCTGAGAAATTTGTGTGTCTGAATCTACAGTATCATAAAGAACTGCTTATCTCCGTCCATCTAGCAAAGGTCAGAAAATAAAGTAAAAGTACCTAATTGGGAAAATGGTATCACAGAGAAAGGTTAGGTCTTAGAGTTAAGAGATCAGGTTTTGAATCCCAGCTCTGTGTGACCTTGGCAAGATCACACTTTTTCCTGATCTCTAAAGAAGGGATTAATTCCTGCCAAACTACCTCACAGGGTAATTTAGAGATCAGAATAGTCATGAGATAATACTTCAGAGACTGATTGGTCAGCTAGAAAAAAATGCAGGAAGGGTTGAATTTTTCTTCTTAACGTTAAGTAACGACAGCAAAATAATAATTATAAGCTGTATGTGTACAGAGATTTTGACATTTTTATTCATTGCTTTATCCCCACAGAACCTGGCACAAAGTTGGAGGGTGAGAACTATCTATTATATAAATGAATGAATGGGGCCAGGTAAATCTACAGATTAAGCAGTGCTTCTATAGACTTTTTGAAAACTACCCAAAAGGCTAAAGAAAGGCACATTAAACCTCCTTAGTGCATCATAGGCAACTGACTTAATTTATGGTGCACACGGGTAGTTGTGTCTTCTTGAGAACTTAGTGAATAGAGGGCCCAATAAATATTTAGACTCATGGGTACATGGGTTTCAATGCAGAACTAGACTCCAGGGAGGAAAATCCTTTCCTATGATACTACATCTAATTTTAGACTCTTAGTTCACTTCTCATGCCTTCCTTCTGATTTGAATTTGCTCCCCCAAAGATGAATATTGCTGAGATGAGTTGAAATTTGCATGTGTGTCTCGAATTCAATGAATTCTCGACTCCAATAGCGCACTTGGGAAAACTGGGACACCAGCTTCCCAAGGCATACTTTGGGAAAAAGGAATTGCAGACCCACGTGAACCTGGCCCTAAAAATAATGGTGTGGCTGCAGACGGTTCCAGGAATCCAGGAGACTTAGCCCATACTTAGAAGGTGGAGTCTGCATGGGCAAAATGCTGTGACATAGTCCCCTGTCCCAAATCCTAAATAATCTTCGTTCTCTTTTTTCCTTGGCTGCTAAGTATCTCAGCGCCGAATCTAGACCAATCTCAACTATAGAGGACCCTACGGTTTTTATTTTATGTTTTATAATTACATCAGTGATTTTCTTTATCTTACCTTTAGCTTCATTTTATTTTCTACTTTCATTCTCTTTTTGCCTGGCATTATCACAGTTTTTATAGTATGTTTCTCTGGAAACCACTTTGGATATCTTTTGGCATAATATTAGTAAATGCGACTCCAAGTGCCAGTCTGGGAGGTGTCCCTAGTGAAACCTGAAGATGAGTGTGAAACCCGTCATGTGTGAGCTCTGACCCCACTGGCTGGGGCAGGGTCTCGCCGTGTGCAGTTAATCGTCCGAGAGAAAAGTTCATCCCCAACACTGAGAACACGACTCTGTGTGGGTGGGAGATCACAGGCGGTGGGGGGAAGCCCTGCTGGTGACAAGTCAGAGCGTTCTAGAGACACTGTCATTCAAACGGATCTGCTCTGACTTGGCACCTAAACTCCACAGTCAGCAGCAGCTCTGTTCTCGGGCATCTGGAAGCAACTAGCCAATGGAAACCTGCTGTTTTCAAGATGTTTGCTTTCATTAAGTATTTGTGGCTGTGTTTCTAAAAGCCTAACGGCAAGTCCTGGTCATCACAAGGAAATCTGAAGACTGAAGATTTGCTTACCTCACCAATATGAAGGGTTCTGGGCTAAATTTCGGCTCCAGAAAAGTCCTCTGAAGAGGTGATGGCTGGCTCAACTCTTTTCTGTTCAACTCAAACAGGCTAAAACCAATGGCTTTTTAATCAGCCAGTCCCAGGTAATGAGCTAACAGAATTTAAAGCCCTGTTCAAAAATGGCACGATTGACTTGGAGGAATACGTTGATGAAAACGATGGAAAAGATGGGGGAGGGGAGGAAGGTTGAGGAAAAGAGATATAAAGTAGCCAGTTAGTAAGTATTTGCTGAATAAAGGGTGGAATGAATAAATGGTAGGCTAGGACACGACCAGTTCTTTATAAACCCTTGGTTTGGCCTGTTTTAAAGACTGGCTCTCCAAAATTTAAAAAAATACAAATAACAAAATAAAAAAATTCCATTTCTTCCCCTGCAATGACTGACAGTATTTTTTTTTTTTTTTTTTTTTGCGGTACGCGGGCCTCTCACTGCTGTGGCCTCTCCCGCTGCGGAGCACAGGCTCCGGACGTGCAGGCTCAGCGACCATGGCTCACGGGGCCAGCCTCCCCGCAGCACGTGGGATCCCCCCGGACCGGGGCACGAACCCGTACCCCCTGCATCGGCAGGCGGACTCTCAACCACTACGCCACCAGGGAAGCCCGACTGTCAGTATTTTTATTTAAAGGTTATTTTTAATGCCTACAGCCATTTCCTTTGCCTTCAGCTACTCCAAGTAAGGTTCTTAGCTGACCCATGGAATGATGTTACTGCAAAAGGGTTCAAGTGCCCCTTTGCTTCTGTCCTGTCACCACTTCAATAATCACACATTGGCCCAGATTACCCCATGAGCATGAGCACTTGGAAGGAGGCAGCCCCTGGTAACCTGGAGGCATTAAAACATCTTCTAAAATTGTAAGCCCTCCTCACGGCCAGAACATCAGCGTGGACTGTATCTGATACACCTGGCCCACTGGCCGCACTGTGCCTTACCTATTCATGGCCGAACGGCGTTATGATTGATCCACGCTGTGAGCATGTCCACAGCCCTGCTGCGCTGCTCTGCTGAAAGCCTCTATTCTGGTAGTTAGGAATACAAGGAATGGAATGAAAAGGAGAAGGCGGTGGCATAGAGGGGAAGGTGGCTTAGTCCTTCTGGGTGGCCACCTCTTAAATAGAAACCTATATTTGCTCATAAATATACCATGCTAAGTTTTTCAAATTCTCAAATCACATTTAAAAATACCTTTATTTCCAAGCTGTCCTGGATGAAGCACAGATGGGGATATCCATTTTACAACAAAATTAGACAATCAACACTAAAGCAAACATTTCTGTTAATCCACAAAACATTTTTCAGTTTAATTGATGCCAAACAGCACTGATATTTCCAAACCGAGAAATACATCAAAGAAAACCAGATATTCTTGTGCTAATAGAGAATGCCCAGTAAGTACAACTTCCAGATCAACCCTACAGGAGGAAGACCGCTCCTCTCCAAGCACAAGCTGTCACTTCGAAAGCCTTCTCAGTGCGTTCTACTATGGTATCACATCTCCCACCTCCTCCCCAGTTATCCATTTCCCTTGTCATCGTATCTCCATTGTAAATGCTAAAGACTCAAGTATTTAGAAAAGAATTTGAAAAAGCTACTCGGTTCATGCAGGGGAAACTACCACACTGTGAGTTCCTTGAAGACAAGCCAAGTCATCTTATTCACCTGTTCCTTGAAGACAGCCCACGTGGCCTGCTCCTGTGCCCCACGGAAGATAACAAAATTTATTAATTGGAGTCATATTATTGAGTTCATGGATTTAATTTGTAAAGAAAAGTTTGTCAAAATCCAACCTTTGTTAAATACACGTGTAAAACTAACTTGATTTGCACAAGGACACTTTCATATATTAAAAGTTTCAAGAAATCTTTTAACTTAGACTGAATTATATTCTTAAAACCTACTTCAGTTAGTATGGATGATATAAATGACTCAAGTTTTTTATTTTCTTCTCTCCCCTTCTTAGGAAAATTCCAAAATTTTTTCCAAAAAAACAAGCTATCACCACCACCACCACCACAACAAAAGTCCCCAAATTCCTGTGTTAAATTGTTGTTAGGAGTTTTTTTTTTTCCCATACTGCTTAAGTTAACCCTCTGTTCCCCTCAGAGACACTGGAACTCTCTGCTTTTAGGAATGGAATATTCCAGCTGGAAAGGACCTTCCAAGAACATTCAGTCCAGGTCCTTCCTTTACAGAAAAGGAAAACTTGCCCGGCCGCCACTGCTAATTAGAGGCGAAACTGAAGCTCCACAAGGGCAGGGACTAACATTGTGCTTTCAATGCCTATCTAGTACGATGCCTGGTACACAGAAGACATTCAACAGATATTTGCTGGATAAACAGATGACTTAACAGGAGCTAAAAATGCTCTCTCTGAGTTTCCTGTCCAGTCTTACTACGGCACCATGGCCAGGCCGTAAGATCAGTTTGCAGCGATACACTAAATGGGAAATAAGGATGTCAGAGCTTGTGCTTAGAGATGGGCTTCTCCAGGGCTGAATTAATCTCTTGCCAGTTGTGGATACCAGGATGACGTTACAAAGAGAATCCTACAGATGCATCCTGGCTTACCGTCGTACTTCTATTTCCTAACCTCTATGTTTTAGGCAGTCACTCCAGGAGCCAGATCCTTCTGGATGTCTGAACCCCTCCATACCTTCCACGCAACCAGAGTAGTAGCAACTGCTTCTTCAAGGTCACTGGAATAAGGTGAGGTCCAGGGCACTAGAAAGAACTTAATGAAATGCAAACTTTCAAACTTGAACTATTTAAAACAAAATAAATTTTTTTTTTTAAAAAACGGAAAAAGCAAGGAATGGAGAATGACAAATTCCAAAGTTGAAAATGGTTACTAAACTGTTCTAGATTTTCCCTACTATTAAAAATGTGAAGCTAAAACTTCTCTGACTAAATGAGATGTACGTGCTTTACTCTTGTGAAACAGGAATGTAGTAACTGTCACCCTGATGACCTGAGAGAATTAATATACAACAACATAATAGATTCTCTTAAGGACCTACTGACTATAGTAGAAGTGAAAGATGAGCCAGCCTCATCCAGAACTGTGGACTGGAGTGCTCTAAACTCAAGAGCTCTGAAAACACCTCCCCTCAGCCAACCCAATTCTCCCTAGTCTTCCAGGCTGACGGGCAGTGACCTAGTAAAATGGGTGCATTTGCCCAGCATCGGTTTCCTGATGGGCTTACATAAGCCCATCGGAGAGGCCCCTCTCAGCCCCCAGTGTCTATAATTTCACGTACTCTTTGCATGTGTCACTTTGGCAGTTCTTTAAATTCTTCACCTGGAAATCTGCGGATGGTTTGTAGAATAGTAGGAACAATTAATATGCACATATTTAATGAAAAATATATAAAATTTTGTGCTAATTCAGATTCTATTATTTTTTTCTAGGATAGACTAGTGGTAGCAAATACTAAAGTTTTAAGAAAATCATATGAGACAAAATGCTTAAAATTTTATATAGTAACTTCTTTGTTTTTGGGGGGGAATACTCAAATTAGACAAAAGACTGCCAGTATTTTATTTTCTTGGAAAAAAGATATCAGTGCAACTTGGTAAAACTTGGTTTGGGTAGAATTCTTTGTGAATCATACCACAGTATTACTTATATATTCTGCAGATATGTATTCTCTGTCCAATTAAATTATCAGTGAGGGACTGTGTCACATTGCTTCATAACATGACTCAATGCTACGTATTCAATATGGATGGAAGAGAAGAAGGAAGGGAGGAAAAGAGGAAGGAAAAAAGAAGTAGAAGGAAGAAAGATCTTCCCTAGGTTTCTAGGTTTCTCCTGGTCAAGCATTTTATGGGTTAAGTATAAAGGGGGAGCACCTGCCAGGCTGTTCTCATGTTTGCTGAAGTAAATTTTTTTCTGAATTTCTCTACCACAAGTTTGATTACCTACTTGATGAAACAGCCTCAGGGCTTTTGAGGGATAGGCAGGCCAGTGTATAGTAAGCTAGCAACCTGAAAATGTGAGACAGGTAGGAGGGGGTTATTTTCTGAACCACTTCCTTGATAAATGCACGCTCCAGATACTTTATATCTTGCTCTGGGATGCTATTGGTTGAAACCTCCCTTTAAAAATGGCAGTTTCTAATACTCTGTTCTAATACAAGAGGAAAGACATGCTTTTAGTAATAAAAAGATTATATTATTTGGGGCTTAAACAAATATCAAATGTTTCTGAGCTATAAAAATTTCCTTCTGATGTGTGGTGTGTGTGTGCACGCATGCATGTGCATTGAGTGTAAGGGGAATCATTCTGTAATTTCACACTTTCACTATTAGGAAGAATCTGGAAAAAGTTAACACCAATATTCAACTTTGAAAAAATTCTACCAAAAATATTTAAACCAAAGGGCGCACACATTGTTTTCCATTAACTTTGTTCCTCTCCCTGACCAATTCTGCCTTAAATAATGCACGTTTTTATGACCTGGGCTTAACTAAAAAATGCATTCACTTTGACTTCATTAAGCAATAAACAAGTGAATGATCTAAATGGGATTTGGTAGCCTCATTTCTTGGGATAAATTCAGCAGCAGTATGGGAGACACTTAAAGTGCATCACTCTGGAAGAGAACAAATTGTCTAGAAATATATCCACACACACATGATCAACTGATTTTGATAAATGTGCAAAGGCGATTCAATGGACAAAGGATAATCTTTTTCGTGAATGTGCTGAACCTACTGGACATTCATAAACAAAAACATGAACCTTAACCAATACCTTCCATCTCACATGAAAATTAACTCTAAACGGGTCATAGGTCTGAATGTAAGAACTAAAACTATAAAACGTCTAGAAGAAAACACAGGAGAAAATCGTTAAAGTCTCAGGTTAGGCAAAGATTTAAATATGACACCAAAATCATAATCCATTTAAAAATGATAAATTGCACATCATCAAAATGTAAAGCTTCTGATCTGTAAAAGACAGTCTGAAAAGACAAACACAATCTGGGAGAAATATCTGTAGAATATTAACTGGTAAAGAATGTGTATCCAGGAAACACAAGAACTCTCAAAACTCACTAAAAAGAAAACAACCCAGGGACTTCCCTGGTGGTGCAATGGTTAAGAATCCGCCTATCAATGCAAGGGACACGGGTTAGAGCCCTGGTCCGGGAAGATCCCACCTGCTGCAGAGCAGCTAAGCCCGTGCGCCAGAACTACTGAGCCTGCATTCTAGAGCCCGCAAGCCACAACTACTGAGCCCAGGTACCAAAACTTCTGAAGCCCGTGCGCCTAGAGCCCATGCTCCACAACAAGAGAAGCGCACCACAATGAAGAGTAGCCCCTGCTCTCCGCAACTAGAGAAAGCCCGCACACAGCAACAAAGACCCAACACAGCAAGAAAGAAAGAAAAGAAAGAAAAGAAGAAAGAAAAGAAAAGAAAGAAAAAGAAAGAAAGAAAGAAAACAACACAGTAAAAAAAAATGGGAAGAGATCTGAACAGACACTTTACCTAAGAAGGTACATGAACAGCAAGTAAGCATGTGAAAAGATACCCGACATCATTAGTCACTAGGGAAATGCAAATTAAAACCACAAGATACCACTACACAGGTATCAAAATGGTTCAAAAAACAAGAAACTGACAATACTAAGTGCTGGTGAAAATACACAAAACTGGAATCCTCACATATTGCTAGTGGGAATGCAAAATTGCATAGGCACTTGGGAAACAATTTGGCATTTTCTTTTATTTTTTAATAGATCTTCATTGGAGTATAATTGCTTCACAATACTGTGTTAGTTTCTGTTGCACAACAAAGCAAATCAGCCATATGCATACACGTGTCCCCATATCTCCTCCCTCCCATCCTCCCTATCCCACCCCTCTAGGTCATCGCAAAACACTGAGCCCATCTCCCTGTGCTATGCTGCTGCTTCCTACCAGCCAACTATTTTACATTTGGTAGTGTATATATGTCAGTGTTACTCTCACTGTGCCCCAGCTTCCCCCTCCCACCCCATGTCCTCAAGGTTCATCAGTACCTTTTTTTTTTTTTTTTTTTTTAGATTCTATGTATATGTATTAGCATGGGGTATTTGTTTTTCTCTTTCTGACTTACTTCACTCTGTATGACAGTCTCTAGGTCCATCCATGTCTCTACAAATGACCCAATTTCATTCCTTTTTATGGCTGAGTAATATTTTATTGCATATATGTGCCACATCTTTATCCATTCATCTGTTTATGGACATTTACGTTGGTTCCATGACCTGGCTATTGTAAATAGTGTTGCAATGAACATTGTGGTGCACGTCTCTCTTTGAATTATGGTTTTCTCCAGGTATATGCCCAGTAGTGGGATTGCTGGGTCATGTGGTAGTTCTATTTTTAGTTTTTTAAGGAACCTCCATACTGTTCTCCATAGTGGTTGTATCAACTTACATTCCCACTAACAGTGCAAGAGGGTTCCTTTTTCTCCACACCCTCTCCAGCACTTATTGTTTGTAGATTTTTTGATGATGGCCATTCTGACCAGTGTGAGGTGATACCTCATTGTAGTTTTGATTTGCATTTCTCTGATACTTAGTGATGTTGAGCATCTTTTCATGTGCCTCTTGGCCATCTGTATGTCTTCCTTGGTGAAATGTCTATTTAGGTCTTCCACCCATTTTTTAACTGGATTGTTTGGTTTTTTGATATTGAGCTCCACGAGCTGTTTGTGTATTTTGGAGATTAATCCTTTTCCTGTTGTTTCATTTCCAAATATTTTCTCCCATTTTGAGGGTTGTCTTTTTGTCTTGTTTATGGTCTCCTTTGCTCTGCAAAAGCTTTTAAATTTCATTAAGTCCCATTTGTTTATTTCTGTTTTTATTTCCATTACTCTAGGAGGTGGGTCAAAAAAGATCTTGCTGTGGTTTATGTCAAAGAGTGTTTTTCCTATGTTTTCCTCCAAGAGTTTTATAGTGTCTGCTCTTACATTTAAGTCTTTAATCGATTTGGAGTTTATTTTTGTGTATGGTGTTAGGGAGTGTTCTAATTCCATTCTTTTACATGTAGCTGTCTAGTTTTCCCAGCACCACTTATTGAAGAGACTCTCTTTTCTCCATCGTATGTTCTTGCCTCCTTTGTCATAAATTTGGTGCCCATATGTGTGAGGGTTTATCTCTGGGCCTTCTATCCTGCTCCAATGATCTATATTTCTGTTTTTGTGCAAGGACCATACTGTCTTGATTACTGTAGCTTTGTAATATAGTCTGAAGTCAGGGAGTCTGATTCCTCCAACTCCATTTTTCTTTCTCAAGATTGCTTTGGCTATTTGGGGTCTCTTCTGTTTCCATACGAATTGTAAAATTTTTTGTTCTAATTCTATGAAGAATGCCGTCGGTAGTTTGATAGGGATTGCAATGAATCTGTAGATTGTTTGGGTCAGTATAGTTATATTCACAATATTGATTCTTCTAATCCAAGAACATGGTATATTTCTCCATCTGTTTATGTCATCTTTGATTTCTCTCATCAGTGTTTTACAGTTTTCTGAGTACAAGTCTTTTGCCTCCTTATGTAGGTTTATTCCTAGGTATTTTATTCTTTTTGTTGCAGTGGTAAATGGGAGTGTTTCCTTAATTTCTCTTTCTGATTTTTCGTTGTTGCTGTACAGGAATACCAGAGATTTCTGTGCATTAATTTTGCATCCTGCAACCTTACCAAATTCATTGATTAGCTCTAGTAGTTTTCTGGTGGCATCTTTAGGATTCTCTATGTATAGTATCATGTCGTCTGCAAACAGTGACAGTTTTACTTCTTCTTTTCCAATTTGTATTCCTTTTATTTCTTTTTCTTCTCTGATTGCTGTGGCTAGGACTTCCAAAACTATGTTGAATAAGAGTGGTGAGAGAGGACATCCTTGTCTTGTTCCTGATCTTAGTGGAAATGCTTTCAGTTTTTCACCATTGAGTATGATGCTTGCTGTGGGTCTGTCATATATGGCCTTTATTATGTTGAGGTAGGTTCCCTCTATGTCCATTTTCTGGAGTTTTTATCATAAATGGGTGTTGAATTTTGTCAAAAGCTTTTTCTGCATCTATTGAGATGATCATACAGTTTTTATTCCTTAGTTTGTTAATGTGGTGTATCACATTGATTGATTTGTGTATATTGAAGAATCCTTGCATCCCTGGAATAAATCCCACTTGATCATGGTGTTGATCCTTTTAATGTGCTGTTGGATTCTGTTTGCTAGTATTTTGTTCAGGAGCTTTGCATCTATGTTCATCAGTGATATTGGTCTATAATTTTCTTTTTTTGTGATATATTCTTCTGGTTTTTGTATCAGGGTGATGGTGGCTTTGTAGAATGAATTTGGGAGTGTTTCTCCCTCTGCAACGTTTTGGAAGAGTTTGAGAAGGATTGGTGTTAGCGCTTCTCTAAATGTTTGATAGAATTCACCTGTGAAGCCCTCTGGTCCTGGGCTTTTGTTTGTTGGAAGTTTTTTGTTTTTTTTTTTGCGGTACGCGGGCCTCTCACTGTTGTGGCCTCTCCCGTTGCGGAGCACAGGCTCTGGACACGCAGGCTCAGTGGCCATGGCTCACAGGCCCAGTCGCTCTGCGGCATGTGGGATCTTCCCAGACCGGGTCACAAACCCGTGTCCCCTGCATCGGCAGGTGGACTCTCAACCACTGCGCCACCAGGGAAGCCCCTGTTGGAAGATTTTTAATTACAGTTTCAATTTCATTACTTGTGATAGGTCTGTTTATATTTTCTAATTCTTCCTGGTTCTGTCTTGGAAAATTGTACCTTTCCGAGAATTTGTCCATTTCTTTGTGATTGTCCATTTTATTGGCATATAGTTGTTTGTAGTAGTCTCTTATAATCCTTTGTATTTCTGCAGTTTCAGTTGTGATTTCTTTTTCATTTCTAATTTTATTGATTTGCGTTCTCTCCCTTTTTTCTTTATGAGCCTGGCTAAGGGTGTATCAATTTTGCTTATCTTCTCGAAGAACCAGCTTTTAGTTTTACTGACCTTTACTATTGTTCTCTTTGTTTCTATTTCATTAAATTCTGCTCTGATCTTTATGATTTCTTTCCTGCTGCTAACTTTGGGTTTTCTTTGTCCTTCTTTCTCTAGTTGTTTTAAGTGTAGGGTTAGATTGTTTGAGATTTTTCTTGTTTCTTGAGGTGAGACTGAATTGCTATAAACTTCCCTTCCTCTTAGAACTGCTTTTGCTGTGTCCCATAGGTTTTCAGTCGTTGTGTTTTCATTGTCATTTGTTTCTATGTATTTTATAATTTCTTCCTTGATTTCTTCAGTGATCTCTTGGTTATTTAGTAGCACACTGTTTAGCCTCCATGTATTTGCACTTTTTACAGTTTTTTTTCCTGTAATTGATTTCCAATCTCATAGCGTTGTGGTCAGAAAAGATACTTGATACAATTTCAATTTTCTTAAATTTCTGAGGCTTGATTTGTGACCCCAGATGTGATCTATCCTGGAGAATGTTCTGTGTGCACTTGAGAAGAAAGTGTATTCTGCTACTTTTGGGTGGAATGTTCTATAAATATCAATTAGATCTATCTGATCTATTGTGTCATTTAAAGCTTGTCTTTTCCTTATTTATTTTGTTTGGACGATCTGTCCATTGGTGTAAGTTGGGTGTTAAAATCCCCTACTATTATTGTGTTACCGTCAACTTCTCCTTTCATGGTTGTCAGCATTTGCCTTATGTATTGAGGTGTTCCTATGTTGGGTGCATAAACATTTATAATTGTTATAAATTATATATCTTCTTCTTGGATTGATCCTTTAATCATTATGTAGTGTTCCTCCTTATCTCTTGTAACAGGCTTTATTTTAAAGTCTATTGTATCTGACACGAGTATTGCTACTCCAGCTTTCTTTTGATTTCCATTTGCATGGAATATCTTTTTCCATCCCTTCACTTTCAGTCTGTATGTGTCCCTAGGTCTGAAGTGGGTCTCTTGTAGAGAGCATATATATGGGTCTTGTTTTTGTATCCATTCATCCAGTCTGTGTCTTTTGGTTTGGGCATTTAATCCATTTACATATAAGGTTATTATCGATATGTATGTTTCTATTACCATTTTCTTAATTGCTTTGGGTTTGTTTTTGTGGGTCTTTTTTTTCTCTTGTGTTTCCCACCTAGAGAAGTTTCTTTAGCATTTGTTGTAAAGCTGGTTTGGTGGTGCTGAGTTCTCTTAGCTTTTGCTTGTCTGAAAAGCTTTTGACTTCTCCATCGAACCTGAATGAGATCCTTGCTGGGTAGAGTAATTTTGGTTATAGGTTTTTCTCTTTCATCACTTTAAGTATATCCTGCCACTCCTTTCTGGCCTGTGGAGTATCCACTGAAAAATCAGCTGATAACCTTATGGGGATTCCTTTGTATGTTATTTTTTGTTTTTCCCTTGCTGCTTTTAATATTTTTTCTTTGAATTTAATTTTTGTTAGTTTGATTAGTATGTATCTTGGTGTGTTTTTCCTCGGATTTATCCTGTATGGGACTCTGTGCTTCCTGGACTTGGGTGACTGTTTCCTTTCCCATGTTAGGGGAAGTTTTCCACTATAATCTCTTCAAATATTTTCTCAGACCCTTTCTTTTTCTCTTCTTCTGGGACCCCTGTAATTCGAATGCTGTTGCGTTTAGTGTTGTCCCAGAGGTCTCTGAGATTGTCTTCAATTCTTTTCATTCTTTATTCTTTATTTTGCTTCTTGGCAATTATTTCCACCATTTTATCTTCCAGCTCACTTATTCGTTCTTCTGCCTCAGTATTGTTATTGATTCCTTCTAGTGTATTTTTCATTTCAGTTATTGTGTTGTTCATCTCTGTTTGTTTGTTCTTTAGTTCTTCTAGATCTTTTTTAAACATTTCTTGTATTTTCTCAATCCCGGTCTCCATTTCGAGATTCTGGATCATCTTTATTATCATTACTCTGAATTCTTTTTCAGGTAGATTGCCTATTTCCTCTTCATTTATTTGGTCTTGTAGGTATTTACCTTGCTCCTTCATCTGCGACATATTTTTTTGCCGTCTCACTTTTCTTTTTTTTTTTTTTTTTGAGTGGTTTGTGTTCCTGTCTTACTGGTTGTTTGGCCTGAGGCTTCCAGCACTGGAGTTTGTAGGCTATTGGGTAGAGTTGGGTCTTGGTGCTGAGATGAGGAACTCGGTGAGACCTCACTCCGACGAATATTCCCTGGGATCTGAGGTTCTCTGTTAGTCCAGGGGTTTGGACTTGGAGCTCCCACTGCAGGAGCTTTGGCCTGACCCTGGGCTTGTGAACCAAGATTCCACAAGACATGTGGAGTGGCAAAAAAAAAAAAAAAAAGAACAATAACAAAGTAAAAAATAAAATTAGACTAGGAAACTAACAACAGATATGTTAGAAAGAATACAAAAATAAAAATATAGATGAATCAACAACTGGAAGGTACATTAGTACCACAATAGTAAAAAAGAGGAGAAGGGAAAAGAAAAAAAAGTGTGGGGGGGAAGCCCTTGGCTGTGGAGGGCGGGGCCTAAGCAAGGGCAAGGTTTGGGTGGTGGGCAGGGCCTATGCTCAGGAACAACAGGGCTGGAAAGGGCCCTGGGGGCTGTGTGGGTGGGGCTTAGGTTCAAGGAACAGAAGGGGCCCAGGCATGCCCCCCACCCTGGTCTCAGTGGGCAGGGGACCTCACCTGGGAGCCCAGCAGCCTTCTTGGGTTCCAGTGGGTGGGGCAAATGCCCTCTCCTCTTCTGCTCCTCCTGTCTGGGGTCTGGGAGGACCCCTCCCGCCTGCCTCTCCTGATCTCCTGGCCTCCCTCCTAAGCCCTCAAGGACCCACGTGGCCTGGAGGGGGCTTTGGAGGGCAAGGGATCCGCCTGGGAGCTCAGCAGTCTCCCCTGCCTGAGTGGGCAGGGCAAACGCCAGCCGCTCCTCTGCCACTCCTCCTGGATGGCTCCTCCCGCCTGCCTCTCCTGATCTCCCCCGCCTCAGGGGTGCCGATCCTGTCTGGCCTCCACTTCTCCTCCCCCCTCAGTCCCCCTACATCCTACCGGTTCACTTTGGGCTTCCTCCCATCTCCTTAAGTGTCAGAGCTTCCCACCAGCGGCCGGCAGGCACTGTGGGTAGACGCTAACTCCATGGCTTCCCACACCACCATCTTGACTCTGCCTCCTGGCATTTTCTTATAAAGTTAAACATACACTTATCACGTGGCCCAGTAATCTCACCCCTGGGCATTTACCCAAAGGAAATTGAAGCTTACATTAACATAAAACCCTATACATGAACATTTAGAGTGGCTTAATTCATAATTTCAAAAACTGGAAGCAACCTAAATGTCCTTTGATTGGCAAATGCATAAACAAACCTGCACCTCCACACAGTAAAAATAAATGAAACTACTGATGTACACAATAACACTGGTGGATCTCAGACATATTATGCTCAGTGAAAGAAGCCACATCCTGCCTAATTCCATTTTATGATAATCTGGAAACAGCAAGATCATAGGAAGAGAAAATAGATTGCCGGGGCTGGTGGTGGAGAAAAGGGTTGACTACAAAGGGACAGTACAGTACAGGGAAACTTTCAGAGTGATGGAAGAGTTCTGTATCTTAATTGTGGTGGTAGTTACATGACTGTATTTGTTCATCAAAACTCATAAAACTAGGGTTACCCTGGTGGCGCAATGGTTGAGAGTCCGCCTGCCAATGCAGAGGATACGGGTTCGTGCCCCGGTCCGGGAAGATCCCACATGCCGCGGAGCAGCTAGGCCCGTGAGCCATGGCCACTGACCCTGCGCGTCTGGAGCCTGTGCTCCGCAACAGGAGAGGCCACAATAGTGAGAGGCCCGCGTATCGCAAAAAGAAAAAAAAAACTCATAAAACTTTACAACAAAAATAGTAAATTTTTCTGTATGTAAACAAAAAAGTGAATAAACAATTAATATCTCATATAAATGTCTAACAGAGGACCGTCCAAATAAATTATGGGCCACTTCACAAAGGGATAAAATATTCCTTTCGAAAAAGAATAAGCTAGGTTTAAATGCAATAGCCAGAACACATGTCTAAGAGAGAAAAACCAAGTTGCAGAAGGGTAGGCATATGGTGATTCCATTTTAATGAACCTATGCATGTGTATGTTAGTAACTCTATGGGAAAAAAAAAACTAAGGAGAAATAGTCACCCAAATAGTAAGACAGATATTTTCTGAGAAGTTGGATGATAAAGGACTTTCATTTTCTATGATATACATATTATAATAATGTATAACGTTTTTAAACAGATTTTTTTCATAATATAAAATCATAAAGATATAAAATCTTATGTCTTGGGCTGAAGATGTCCATGTATTTCCCCATAAAAGCATAGAATTTAAGTGATTTCCTGACAGGCAATTAAGAATAGGTTTTAGCAATAATTTGAAATGGAAGCTTGATTCAGAGTCTAGAGTCAGATCTGAAGGTAAGACTGGCAGTTTCCCCTTGAGCCAGCATTTGTGCCACCCATTAGCAAGCGCTACCAGGTTTAAAAGAACATTTTAGTAACCAATGAAAAAGGAAAACCAACATGAGACAATGACCTACAAGAAAAGGTGCATGAAAAGTGAAGTTTTTTTACAGTTTCCAAACCCTGTAAGTGCTTTTTAAACACTTACGCTCTCTCGAATCTGAAGTTGTTTTTTCACAGTAAAATGTCTAATCTCTCTAAAACCATGTATATCCATTATAGGCCAGAGAACTCCTCTTGGCCAAGCAAGGCAAGAAAATCTATGATAAACATGACAACAATCCAACGATGAACATAA
This sequence comes from Aethalodelphis obliquidens, assembly GCF_003676395.1. Taxonomy (NCBI): domain Eukaryota; kingdom Metazoa; phylum Chordata; class Mammalia; order Artiodactyla; family Delphinidae; genus Aethalodelphis; species Aethalodelphis obliquidens. The sequence goes on along the minus strand of NW_020837950.1, from coordinate 3,388,527 downwards.
TATCACAGTTCAACGAAACCCTGGGAAATGTAGATCTTGAATATTTTCTTGGAACCTTCTTCTTCCATGTAAGCCAGAATATGGAAGTTTTTATTAAGATTGCATTCAGTGAAAATAAAACGGCGATGCTATAGATTCTACACAAGTGTTGGTCAATGTTAGGCTTTGAGTGTAACATTAAAAAAAAATATTAATTGGAAACACAGATTCACTCCTCAAGAGTCACATGGTTCCCAAGATTTTCCTTAAGGAGAACAGCACGTTGAAGAGATACTTCTGAAAAGAAAAACAAATACAAGTCTAGAAACATTCCTATTTTCTGATTTACTGGGCTATTTGCTGGCATTCACTGGAGTCCAGTAAGAGAACTCTATAGATGAAGCTGTGAACCCCTGGGGGTTGGCAAATCTTTTCGTGAGTCTGAAGAGGGTTCCACAGACCAGGGAGTCTGCCGAAATGAAGCCCCCTTTCCTTGGCTCATCCTCAACTGTAAAGGAAACTGTATTTTTTCCGATACAACTTTTCAGATCGATAATCGGGCTCCTGTGTATTTCCTTACAGATGTTCAAATGTTCCCAGAAGAGCTTGTTTTAAATAGCTTTCTTTTTAAAACAGTCTGGTTTTAATGAAAATGGGCTTGAATGAAGAGTTTTATGTAGCAATCATGGCTTATGTCTGAAGCCTCTAAGTCTTCTCCATTATGAGTTTTACTCTAAGTACAAAAGGATGAAGAAAAGAACATAGGAAATAAAACACCTAACAGAAAAAGAATACGTTTATAGTATTTTAATACTGACAAAAATATTCCTTCAAAAAGAATTTGCATTCTGAGATTTCCTTCTACCAGCACCATAGATTTCCTCATTCTACCATCAGTGGTAGTCTGCATGCTCTAGTCTACACCCTTCAGACTTTTGAAAAGCTCTTCTGTACTTTCACTTTCCATTCCATTAAAGAGGAAGATTGATTCTTCCTTAGAGGGAACCCCTTTTGGAATCAGAGGTTGGCTCTCAGGCCATGATCTAAAACATATACCACAGGTGTCCAATCAATGTCCGTTCTCCCTTTCTTTCTCACTCTTTGCTCTTGACAGTCTCATTTCCAATCCAGGTTGCACATCTGAGTATCAGATGCATCAAAACAAGACCCTTAAAATACCAATTTCATCAGATAACTTCCTTGCTCAAAATTTTTCAGTGGCTCTCAACTGCCCACAGAATGTAGGCTGAACTTATCTTCCTGGCATTCAGGGCCCTCTGTAATCTGACTCCAGTTACTTTAAGATTCTCTAGCACATTTTTAAGCACATTCTAGTGGACCAGTTTTCTCACTGATTCCTGTCTTTAGATGGCAAGCCCCAAGCAAAACCTTCACTGTCCTCAATTTCAAGCATATCTTTTGCATGAGGACTGGCTGCCCTACCCCTGCTCTGCTAGATCACAGTAGCCATAGTAACAGATGCCAAATAATGAGTGCCTCCTGCACATCAGGCACTTCCCTTATGGTATCTCATTTCATCACGGTAACAATCTGTAAAGAAGGCATTTTGATCCCTGTTTTACAGATAAGGAAATTGGAGCTCAGTGACATTGACTTAAGACCATGTTGCTGTTGTAGAAGGGTGAAAATGAGATTTTCTCCTAAGACTATCTGACCCTAGAGCCACTGCTGCCTTCTTTTCCTGGCTCTGTGCTGCCTTCATCTATCTCTTCTGCTCTGAACCTTGTCCAGATTTATTTTTGAAATTACTAATTTGACACTTAATCTCATTCTGTTTTGAACGGCTAATTACACGGTTCACTGGTGCTTATACCTTCCCAATGTGGCTGTTAGACGGCAGTGACTTTACACTACCAAGAAACCACCTCCAGCAGCCTCTAGCACGGTGCTACGGACGTAGCAAGGATCAGCGGGTGAGTGTGGCCTGAAATCCTACATATATGTTCCTTTTTGAACTGGGTTCTCCCCCTGGCTTCCTGTTTCTGTTAATAGCACTGTCACTTTTTGTGGAGTTAATGTTATCAAATGAAGAGTATATCTTTATGCCTTTAGCCCATGTAACTAGCACAGGGTGTGACTCATAAACGATGTGAAGAGGGAGGTTAGCTTCACTGTAATATCAGTTGTCTAGCAAGAATGAAATATTGAATGAATGGGGTTAAGGAAATCATCTGAAGAAGGATCTTTATAAATAATCCACATTGGAATTTCATATTTTTTCTCTAAGCATACCTCAATTTCATAAGGCAGCATTCATTCAAACCAAAATTTAATTTCCTACAATATAATAAAAATGAAACAATTTGAGATTCTATAATGTTTTCTTATGGAAGCTGGCTAGCAAGAAAGTTGGAAAGCATACAGCTATGTTTAACACAGCTACTTTGCTCTGACTACTTTGGCTGAAAACTTCTTTTCAATGTTCTAAATTGTGCAATGATAAATACCTCTATCTTTTTTGAAAACTACAGCCACATTAAGTTCTTCCAGTGGACACTCCTTACTCATTGCCTCTTACAGCAGGTTCACTGTGGAACGTCCAGCATCGTCAACAAGCACTGTGCTTTTCCAGTGACTCATGCCTTACTGATGAATTTGTAAAGGATCTTTGCTAAAAGTGAAAATTATAACTAATTTTGAAAATGGAGGTTAAAAGATTTTATGTTTGTTGATATAAAGTCTTTTGTGAACAAGATAAAAGCCTTGCTGAACCTAAATAATTATTTAGGTTTTGGATGTTTATTCATTTCCCTTATTTGGTGGAGAGAGAGAACGAAAACCACAGGGACTATTTAGTCTATATATCTGCTACCAGACGATCTGTGAGTATTTTTATAGGCTTCTATTATGTGGTCTTTAAGCAGCATATTCATGCCAGCTGGGTGGACTGGAATAGAAAACACATCTCTGAGAAGAAGCTATTATTGGGTCAGTAATATGCTAACTAAAAGTGTTTATGCAACCATCTGTGGGATCCCCAATAGCAGAGGCTTGTTTCTAGAACCCTCAGTGCTGCTGCATCTTACGTGGTCTCTATTAGTTTTATGGATGCCTGAAACGTTCTCTCTGATGATGATGGGAATAAAGGTGTTAGTGAACCTGGTGGATTCATAAGGTATGTTTTACACTTAATAGGGATTTACAATCATGGCCTATTAACTTGGTAGACGTAGAGAGTTTCTAGGGAGCCAAGTTGCCCTAATGACAGTTCTATGCAGAGTATATCAACATCACATTACATTGACCTATTTACAACACTTGTGCATAGTAAAACAGCATTTAAATCAGGAGATGAGATGTCCTGTGTGAGTAACTAAGTGAATAACTTGTGCACCCGCTCTGGCACTTTGGGAAGTGTAAGAATTTAGTTTTGCAAGAGTAAGTGTTGGGTGAAGATGAGAGGAACAAAGAGAAGGAGCCTCACTGTCTCTGGCTTTGAACATGGAAGCAGTCCCTTTGTACGTGTGGTTTATGGCTGGTTTGATGTAGCTTAAGAAATGCACAAATTATTCCTTTAAAAACTGTGCTTCATTATTTCAATGGTAATACAATTACTTGGAACTGGTAGTGTCAGAATAAGTTTTGTTCTTGTCAAGTACTCCTCAGCACAGCTCTGTTTCCTAGGCCTTACCCAGCTCTTCACTTCCATCATCTCCGGCCCCCAGGAGTTTCCTTATTTCTGTATCTGCCCTCTTTTCAACATAACAGCATGGAGCAAAAACCACTCTTCTTTGTTAAGATAAGCTGAGGGACAAACAGGCTGTGTGAAAAATATAAAACATGTCTCAAACATACTTAGAGCCAAGACCTGGTCTCATGGGTCTTATTAAGGCAGAGCTGGATGGTGCTTCCAGTGACTTCCGGGCCCTTTGGTAATTGATAATCCTGATGTGGTTTACAAAGCTGGTCTTGGTTGGACTGTTACACGATTTTCTCTCATTCTCTACATGCCATGGAGGTGGAATTGCCATCAATTCCCCAACCCAGATCTGGAAGAGTATAAAATCACTGCTCTGGTTTCAATGACCTGACATTACAGACATTTATTTCTATGCAGGTAGTAGATGGCTTCTCCTAAAACAAATAAACAACAACAAAACCCAAAGATCTGAGAACCCTGGGCTCTGATTCCCACGTGGCCATAATCAGCTAGAGCTGAGCTGAGCCCAGTCCCTACGGTATAACTCAGGTCCCCTGATCATATTTCCATTACCTATCTGGTCCTTGCAAGCATGTGAGTTTGCTATCTCTGTAGAATTTAGAGTAAGATAAATTGCACAAGGCCTTTAATACTCTTATGTTTTCCATATTTGTATAAATCAAACCAAACCTGGATTTTACCAAGGTATATGACGAATTTTAGGACACCATTGAAGGCATAAGTGTGTTTGAGAGTTGATGGGGACAGAACAGATGAAAAAGCACTAAGTTTGGTAGAAGAATCGAGACCTTGTCTTGGCTCCTTTCATCTCATTTCTAGGCCTTAGTTTCCAAGGAGTCTATACGTGTCTGATGTGCATCATTAAAACAATACTAAAGCCCAGAACAACCCAGATGCATATTTATGTGTGTTACTTATCCGTTGGCGTTGACCAAAGCACCGATATGTGCCACATAGATAAGGGAGCTAGTCCTAATATTTAGTTACAGAGTATTCCGATATTCCAGGCAAGACATTTAAAATAATAATAATAACCACCACCACCACCATTTGCTTATCTGCATGTATTAGTATTTTGGTAATATTTTGCAATTGCTGCTGCTCAACAATATCTATTTCCCAGGGTCTCTTGCCTTAGGTTGGCCACATGACTAATTCTGCTCAGTGTAAGTGCACACTGCTTGTGTAATCTCCAGGCTGGTGCACATGCTCCTTCTCTCCCTTCCTCCTTCTCTCCCTTTCTCCCCACCCCCTCTACCTCATTTGCCTGCTTCAAGTGTAAGTCAGCAGAGCCTCAGGATGGAAGCACTTGGGTCCCTAGGCCACTAATTAGAGGGGAGTTGCCTGACGCATGTCAGAATTTGATGTGAGTGAGAAATAAATAGACTTCTGTTACATTAAGACACTGCAATTTCAGGATTTATTTGTTATCACAGTGTAACTTAGCTTGTAATATAACAATCAGTCAAGATAGATAAATTGGCTGCCAAAGCTGATATAAGATTGCAACTGTCGTCTATAATCCATAATTTCAAATTTTTATATTTATCAAAATGCCTTGCTTTATGACAAGCATATTAAGCTTATATTAAACTTACGAATTTTTAAAGACCTCGCTGCTGTTACTTATTGTTTTTGTAATATATTTTAACTAATAAAATGTATTTATACTAATAAAACATAAAATAATAAGATTCAACAACAATAAGTTCAGTACTTCCCTCTATACAACAAAAGCACAACCACTGCCTTGAAGCAACACAAGAGATAGAAACCATACCTACGAAATTCATGCTATCCATTGATTTCACATTCTGCTAGGTGTAACAGACAGGAAGAGTTACCAAGAGCTGTAGGAAATCCTAAGAGAATGAATTAACCCTGTCATTTTTTAATTTAGTTTTCAGAAAAGGGATGTGAAGCTGTTAATAATAGAACTCCCAATAAACATGTGGAACTAAAACATGTGACCACACTTCTATGTCTCAATTCCACATGTCAGGATTGTGATACTTATCTGTCTTAGTTACCTATTTCTGAGTAATATATTACCTCAAAAATTAAAGGCCTAAATAATAATAAAAAATTATTATCTCAGTTTCTGTGGATCATGAATTCAAGAGTGGCTTAGTGCAGGGTTCTGGCTCTGCAGGCTGTGCTTCCAAAATAGCCCATTCACACTGAGAGCAAGTTGGTGCTAAGTGTGACAGGGGCTTCAGTTCCTCACCACATGGACCTTCTCCATGAAGACATCTCTCACGACTGAGTGTCCTCATGATGTGATGGCTGGCTTCCTCAACAGGGGGTGATCCAAGAGAGAGAGCAAGGTGGAAGCCACGGTATCTTTTTTTTTTTTTTTTTTGCGGTACGCGGGCCTCTCACCGCTGTGGCCTCTCCCGCTGCGGAGCACAGGCTCCCGACGCGCAGGCTCCGCGGCATGCGGGATCCTCCCAGACCGGGGCACGAACCCGCGTCCCCTGCATCGGCAGGCGGACTCTCAACCACTGCACCACCAGGGAAGCCCGACGGTATCTTTTATGACCTAGCCTCGGAAGACATACTCTGTCACTCTGTCATGTCTGCAATATCCTACTGGCACAAAGGCTTACTCTTTCCAGCGTGGGAGGGGACTACACAAGCATGTGAATACCAGGAAGTCAGAATCATCAGGTGCCATCTTGAAGGCTGGCTGCCACACAGTACTCTTCAAAGAGGAATGTCTCATCCAAAATTAAACATGTCAAGTAGACACCTGTTCAAACTGTGTTTATCAGCTGGGAGTGAAATGTCTCTCCAAATATATTTATCTTAATCACACTTTTCAAAAATGTCATATTTGGGGGAAAACACTGGAGAATTTTCATGAAGACCTGTATATTCACAAAGGGACATGCTGGCCTCCAAACAATGGACTCTCCCCTGGAAAGTATGCAGTTGAAAGGAACCAGAAATGTCTTGTTGACATAGCAAGTCTGTTATTAATCTTCTCATGTACTGATAACCAATTAAACAAAGAAACTTCTCAGCTTAGTTCAACGTATCATGTAGTTTGCCTTTCTCAATCCAAAAGAAAGAAAAAGGAAGTACGTACTGGCCTTCTTAGAAATTTGAACTTTAAAGCTGGATCTAAATATCACAACAGCAGGGCTTCCCTGGTGGCACAGTGGTTAAGAATCCACTTGCCCGTGCAGGGGACACAGGCTCGAGCCCTGGTCCGGGAAGATCCCACATGCTGTGGAGCAACTGAGCCCGTGTGCCACAACTACTGAGCCCACGTGCCACAACTACTGAGCCCACGTGCCGCAACTACTGAAGCCCATGCACCTAGAGCCCGTGCTCTGCAACGGGAGAGGCCACTGCAATGAGAGGCCCACACACCGCAACAAGGAGCGGCCCCCGCTCGCCACAACTAGAGAAAGCTTGTGTGCAGCAACGGAGACCCAACGCGGCCAAAAATAAATTAATTAATTAAAATATCACAACAAGTAAATAAATGATGCATCCAGGAAAACATATATGGAAAATTCTAGTATGATAAAATATTCTCTGGGAAAAAAACCCACTTATTAAATTAGTTTCCTCTTTTTTTTTCCCTACCAATTTTTTTTTCCAGCTCAACATTTTATGCTAATTTCCTCCATTTATGAAAATGTCATAATGGAGCCCCAGCATCACTCTGAGCTGACCGCCTTTCTTGGAGGTACCTCTTACAGTCTCTTCTTGGGATGACAAGATTGCCATCCAAATGCTATGTCTTGGAGCAAAGCTGGGCTGAATCTTCACAGCTTGAGGTATTAGGGCTTATTCTGTCTATTGGAACCTGGAAACCAAAAAGCACCTAGATTTTATATGTTAGAGCAATAATGGAGCCATAGGCACTATTTCTAAAAATAAATACCACCTCACCATTCCTGACCATGGCAATGGGTTTAGCTATCGACCAAAACCCAATTTTATTATAAATTAATTGACTTTCAATGGAAGAAAACAGGAGTGAGAGAGGAGGCTAGGAAAACATCTCTGTCAAGCTCTGCTTCAAAACGCGGACGGCAACAGCAGATTGGATGGAAACAGGAAAGGTACTGTGGGGAGTCAGACAAAGCCCACGTCAGTGAAGAGTGAAGTAAAAGTGAAGGCTTCGAGCCAAAAAGAGGCTGGAAACAGATGGCAGCAAAATTAAAGCATCTGATTAGGCTGGAGATCTTAGGTGGCTGTCAGCTAACAAATATAAACAAATTGGGGAGACTTGACGTATAAGAAACAGTGTTAAGAAAAGAACTCAGTCATGCTTAACTCTCAATAATCATTGACCACGTTACTGTGAAGTTCCATGCATTTGTAAATAAAGATTAAATTGAATAAATATAAAGTACAAAAGTAATAATTATCTGGAAGAACATTTCTAGATAATTATAACAAAACATGGGGGGTTAGAATGGGGAAAGATGTTAATGTATTCTAGAGGTTATCTATCCTGATGAATAAAAAAAGCAATTTGTAAAGTAGTATTACTTTTAATATTGTTCTACTTTTCTATATACAAAATATGTAAATATATATGGCAGAGAAAATGCTTTGCTAGGACACACACCAGATTTTTGAAGTGGTAACTGAGAGAACATTTGTGCTCTTCTGTATTATTTAAATTAAAAAAAAAGAAAAACTCTTTAAAAAAACATCTTTTTTAAATAAAAACTTTTAAAAATAGCAAATTTCCCAAAATATATTTTTAAAATATAGAATCTCTTATTTTTTGGCATTGATGTGCTGATGATGTTTCCTGCATTTTGTCAGTAAAACATTCACAGTTCATGCTAGACATTATGGCAGCCCTGGATGTGCTCTCCCTTCAAGAAAGCACTTGCCTTTGAGCTGGATGGAGTGTAATTAGTGGACAGCCTTCAGCTGTCACCCACTGGCAGCCTCCTCTGCTTCTGAGCCAAGGCCAAGGCCACACTCCTCCCGGCTGGACCAGCCAATGACTAAGGATGGTGAAGGCATGATCCTTGAGGGCCCCGCCACTCCCTCCAAGGAATCTCCCCTTCCCAATCTGTTTGGGAACAGATAATCTCTGCTCCCAAATCCCCCTTGCGTTGGTCACGTCTTTGTCAGATCTGCATCCAGACCTGAGGCTCTCCCTCCCTGGTCCTGCTTCCCCCTTCCTTCCTTTCACAGTTGTCTGATGCATACTTTAGCCGAAGGTTTTCCTGCTCAGTCCTGTTCCCCCCCCACACCTTTTATCTTTCAAAGGTATTACCAGCTACCCCACAACCCTGTCTCAGCACCTGCTTCTTGGAGGACCCAACCAACAAAGACATCTTTTGGGGACTTTATACACTTTACAAGAACTCTTCTTTTTTCTGAGAACTCCTCTCTCCACCCTCACCCCATAATCCCTTGCCCAGCCTTGTTTTTCTCATTTGGCTTTGTCCTGACAGTACTGGCTGTGGAGGGAGCAGACACATAATCCAAGCTACACCAGTTACTATTGTTTTAATCATCTCTTTCTTTACGTTTTTCCCCATGTTCAATATTAGTTGTCTATGTTATACATATTAGTGTGGATATGTCAATCCCAATCTCCTAGTTCATCCCACCACCACCACACCTACACCAATTACTACTGTAACCAATAAATTCTTCCGTTTCCCCCACTTTAAAAAAAATTTTTTATTGATATATATTTGATTGACAGTGTTAATTACTGCTGTACAGCAAAGTGACTCAGTTATACATGTATATATATTCTTTTTTCATATTCTTTTCCATTATGGTTTATCACAGGATATTGAATGTAATTCCCTGTGCTATACAGTAGGACCTCGTTGCTTATCCCAGTTTCCCCTTTATGATGTACATGCTACCTCAGTTAAACTTCTCTCACTTGTAACCACAATTCTCAGCTAATACGGTCAATGACCGTGTCTCTCACTTCTAGTATACGCATGTACTGGACTTATATTTTATGGAGATTCCTGAAAGGCAAGCTGAAAAGAAAGTATCCATAAAGAAAATCCCATTTTCCCAGTGATTTCCGTCATAAAATGACAAGTTTAGACCTTTAAAGGTTTGATCCCAAGAAATGTAGCTTGGATTAAGCCCTGATTTTGAGCCTGGAGACCCAGTTACAAATTCCAGCTTTGCCGTTAACTGGTTATGCATCACTGGGCAAGCCACATCACTTTCCTGGGGCTTGGTTTTGTGATTTATAAAATGTGGGGACTTTAGCCTAATTTATTTCTAAGGTCTCTCCCAACTCAATAATTCAATAATGTGCCTAACACTGTTTTTCCAGAGACTATGACAGTGTCTGGCACATAATATGGGCCCAAGAAATATTTTCTGAATTGAATAAATTAATAAGTAATTATGAATTTTAAGGATATTTTTGAGACTTTAGAAGTAAATGAAAATATTTAATCTTGCGGGCAAAAGAAATATGATTTACACTTGTCTGTAGTTTCTGGAATTTTGCTTTCTTCCCTTCTCCAGCCCACACCTCGTCATCCAAGTACCCTCAACCCTGTCACTCCTTTCTCCTGCTAAACCTGAACTCGCGTTAAGCCCCTTCTATCCTCCTGTCCTACATCAGGTTTTCTGAGCAAGTAGCATAAAAAGTATCATGCAATAATAGTAAATATTGTACTTACTTGTTTATTGTCTCCCTCAGCTAGAATGCAGCTCCATGAAGGGATGGATATTTGCCTGTTCTGTTCACTGTTGTGTCTACAGTGCTTAGGGCAGTACCCGGCACTTGGTAGGTACTTAATAAATATTTGTTGATTGAATGAATGAATGAATAGTAATTCTAAATATGGAACTGTCTTTCAGAAAGCTATCTGGGCTGAAGATTTAAAAGTGAGGACTTTGAAAAGGGCATAGGAAAGGGGAGGGGGCATTTGTCATTTTAATAGGGCAGAAGACATTCCAGCAAGCACCTGAAGCAAGTGGGGGAAGGAGCCACTCTTTCACTTACTGAGGTCCTGGACCCTGTGCTTGGCTTGAACACAGTCCAAAACAACAAGAGCAACAACAGAAGCAACAACAACCCCTACCCGAGGCAGAGACAGCAGCAAGTCCAAAGGCCCTGAGGCAGGAGCAGTCCTGGACTGTTTGAGGGACAAGTGGAGGCCTATGTAGCTGAAGTGAAGTGACCTAGGTAAGAACAGTAGGAGGCGAGGTCAGAGGGAACGTGGCAGGTGGGGCTTGTAGGCCACTGAGGAGACTTCAGCTTTTACTGAGTGAGGTGAGAAGCTACTGAAGGATTTTCTGAGCAGAGGAATGACATGGTCTGAATTCTATTTTTAAAGGCCGATTTTGGCTGCTGTGATAAGATTACAGAGGAGCAAAGGCAGGAGCAGGGAGACCAGTTTGGAGATAATATAATTATGCCTATTAGACAAATGTTCCACAGTCATTCCCAAACTACTGGAATCCACTGTGTCCTCCCCAGATGTTACCTATTCTTCCCATCTTCAAAAATAGCACTACTTGACTCCTAGTTGCCCAGTTTAGAAACCTTCTTTTACATCTCACACCAGACCCTGTTGAGTCTCCTCCTTAAGGACCTTTGGAAGCTATCACCTCCTCTCTACCCCACTGCGATGGCTCAATTATCACTGGCCTGAACTAGGACAGTACCTCATAATGGGGATCCTTGATTCCAGTTCTCCTCCTCAGAAGAGTAATTTTTTCAAGACCCAAATATGAACACAATGGTCCTCAGCTTCCATGACTCCTTAAGGAATAAAACTATTCTGGGTAGCAGGTCACACAAGCCCCTTCACGAAGTAGCCTTGCATGGTCATTCAGATGGGGCACTCACTACTTGCTCTCTTGTAGCCTATCATCCAGCCTTAGTAGAAAAGTTGTTCAGGGACTTCCCTGGCGGTCCAGTGGTTAGCACTCCACACTTCCACTGCAGGGGGCACGGGTTCGATCCCTGGTTGGGGAGCTAAGATCCCGCAGGCCGCTCAGTGTGGCCCAGAAAAAAAAAAAAAAAAATGTTGTTCAAAATATTCTAACCACAGAGACTGTGATTTAGTAGGACTTACAGTTCATTCCTCTTCTCCCTTCTCCTCTTTCTTCTTTTTAACTTTACAAAGCTCCCTCAGTGATTGAGTGCAGCCAGGTTTAGAATGACTAGTTATCACATTATATGCTTACAGTTTTGTCCCCATCTTAGACAGTGAGTCCAATAGGAGGCAAGAGTATTTCTCTTCACTGTTATTTTTTTTTTTCCTTTTTGCCAGCACCTAAGTGTATCCACCTACCTCCCCACCCCAATTCCTACCTCTACTGCCCCCAAAAGAAAGCCTGCCTTGGGTCTGGAATGAGTTGTATGGACTTATAGTCCACTTAGTTCAGAACTATGCTACTAAAAAGAAACAAAGCTACTGCAATGGAAAATACAACTAAAGAGTCTGTCTTTTGTATTCCATGGACAGTAACAAGACAATAGCATGCTGTTTCCTGGTGGCAAAGTGTGCGTCCCACCACATCACAGCAAAGGGGTGAGACTCACAAACACTTGGGTTACCTGGAGGAGAATTCAAGCAGATTTATAGCATTGTACTTTTTGCTTGTACTAGATTTTTTTTTTTTTTTGTGGTAAGTGGGCCTCTTACTGCTGTGGCCTCTCCCATTGCAGAGCACAGGCTCCAGAGACGCAGGCTCAGCGGCCATGGCTCACGGGCCCAGCCGCTGTGCGGCATGTGGGATCTTCCCGGACCGGGGCACGAACCCGTGTCCCCTGCATCGGCAGGCAGACTCTCAACCACTGCGCCACCAGGGAAGCCCCTAGATTTTACTAATATTGTTGCTTTGACTGCATGCCCTCTACTGGAATTCATTTTTGTTTTATAATGTGGCGTTTTATTTATTAGTGTACAATAACATTTAGTACTGGTATTTGCTTTTCTGACTCCATAAGTACAGTGTAGTCACTTTGTTTATCAATGCAATTTGTGTTTTGTTGGTCTTCTATGCACTAGTATTCCATGGCCCATGTATTTCTTATTAGATATGTAATTTAGCTCTAAAAATGTAATTTTGAGGGTTAGTAACATATTACCATATATCCAGAGCTTGTGATTTCATACACTCTACAAATATATATATACACATACATACACACATATATAATATTGTTTTTCACTCTCTGTATAATAAAACATATTTAAAATTTTATTTTCCCCCAAATTTCCTTATAAAATTAGATTGACTCATATATCTATATATCTTATATTATCCAAATAAGGTATTTTTCTTTGTGGGATTAACACACAATACCTGGTGCATGTATAGCAGGTACACTTATTGAATGAAAAACACTTATTTAATGAGTGAATGAATTTATCTAATTATTTACCTACTTTGGAGAATAAAAAAAGCCTATGACTATCTCAATGTACATTCCTATTAATTAGGAAAACCTTTAAAATGCCTTGAAATGCTCTTTATAAACAAATTCTCTCATAGTTATAATCTAACTTCTTAAAATATAAAGGTTTACTAAATGTCCATGGAATAAAAAAATCATAGCATTGAAGAGCTGGAAAGTCTCCCAGAGATCACTTAGCTGACCACCCCATTTAAAAAAAAAAAAAAAAAAGGGCTTCCCTGGTGGCGCAGTGGTTGGGAGTCCGCCTGCCGATGCAGGAGACACGGGTTCGTGCCCCGGTCAGGGAGGGTCCCACATGCCGCGGAGCGGCTGCCTCCGTGAGCCATGGTCGCTGAGCCTGCGCTCCGCAACGGGAGAGGCCGCGGCAGTGAGAGGCCCGTGTACCGCAAAAAAAAAAAAAAAAAAAAAAAAAAAATTTATTTATTTATTGGTTGTGTTGGGTCTTCGTTGCTGCGCACAAGCTTTCTCTAGTTGCGGGGAGTGGGGGTTACTCTTCGTTGCGGTGCGCGGGCCTCTCATTGCGGCGGCTTCTCCTGCTGCAGAGCACGGGCTCCGGGCGCGCGGGCCCAAGTAGTCATGGCACGTGGGCTCAGCAGTTGTGGCTCATAGGCTCAGTAGTTGTGGCTCATGGGCTCTAGAGCACAGGCTCAGCAGTTGTGGTGCACGGGCTTAGTTGCTCCGCGGGATCTTCCCGGACCAGGGCTTGAACCAGTGTCCCCTGCGTTGGCAGGCAGACCCCCAACCACTGCACCACCAGGGAAGTCCTGACCACCCCATTTTAAAGATGAGGAAACTAAAGATCAGAGAGGTCACTCAACTATTATTCAAGGTCACACAGCTACTAAAGGGCAGAAGTGGGACCAGAATCCAGCTCTCTAGATTTTCAATGAAATTTTTGTTTCTACTCTACTATGAGGTTTAAAAACCCATATTGAAAAATCTTTTCAGAACAAATCTTCAGTGCCTATAATTGCAGAGTCAGCAATGGCATAAATGACTCATAACATCATTTTTAAAAGAGCATACATTTTTTGAAAGAGCATACACATTTTCTGTGATAACTAGAAGATCATAAAATAGGAACAAGTCTTGGAAAATAATGTTTCAAAAGGAACCAGAAAGTTCTAGTTTTAATGGTACCTGATATTCCCATTTTAACATTGCTATGTGTTCTTGCAATGATGTGTATGGTAATTATTTCCCCAAGTTTTGATTTCATTTTTTATATTCAACAAATGTTTACTGAATGCTTAGTCTATTTCAAAAACTGTCCTAGGACTTAAGCAGAGCAGATGAAAAAAAGACAAATTTCCTCCTCCCATGAAAGTGCTTTTTGCAACATAAGATCTACCCAATATGAATGTATCATTACACCTCTCCTCTGCTCTTCTCAAAAGAGTAAAAACACGATTCTCTTCCAAGCATTTTCTTTATAGGTTATGTTTCCTCTTGACCCCTTAACTATCTGCTCCCTATCATATCCCCTCACCTGTACACAGTCACACACACACACACATCAATGATACACACATGTGGTATGTACCTACAGAGGTTAAGTAACTTTAGCAAACTCACACAGAGGAACTGAGATTCAAACCCAGGCAGCCTGGCTTCCTCATACTCTAAACCACATGTGTCACTGCCATTAGCTACTCCCTCCTCCTCATTTTGTTCCCAAATGACAGGATGACAAATAAGAGTGAGCAGAGGGGCAGCAGTGCATGGTAAATGAAAGAAATCTGTCAGTTGGAAGCATGGGACCTTTCCTGGCCCTGCTCCCTGCACCCAGCCATCTAATCTGAGTCTATTTTGTATAAAAATTTCTGATAATGGTATCTGCTCTGACTACCTCACATCAGAAAATTATATGCAATATTTTAGATAAAAGGTCATAAAAATGTTTTTTTTTTAGAAAAGCAGGACACAGAATGCTCTATTAAAACTATGTAAAAATGCACAGGTAAAATTTGTTTTTCAGTGGAGCAATTATAGGTCCTTTTTTTGTTAAAATTATTTTAGGTGATGTAAATTTTCTTCTTTTGGCTTTTCAACATTTAAAAAATTTCTTTGATTAACGTATATTCATTCATACGTTCACTGACTCATCCAACAGATATTTATTTATTTCTGCTATAGACAAGATACTATATTGAAGTTAAAAAAAAAGAAAAAACAATGGAAGATATTTTGATATGCATACACAAGTCTACAAATACTCTAATGTGATATGCAAAAGTAAAACTTGTTGTCCAATAGAGTTAAGGACTTTTTGTCCTTTAAAACTCTATCTTTAATATTGTTTCTATGTCCACTTTTGAAATCAGAAAATGTTAAAAGTCTTAAAAACACCTCTGAGTACTTAAGAGAAACAAGATCTCATAGGCAACAGCTTATCCCGGAGTAATGCTGGACGAATGAGGTGTTGATTAGACTTTTTTCAAAATGGCAGACGGGGCAGTCATGGGCACTGCTTTCTACCAGCTCCAGATTAAGTGGCGGCAAACCTCGCCGGCGAGGCTCTGGCTAAACAGCTGACGTGACTGACTGAGTCAAGACAGACAGTAGAGGCCATAAGGAATATTTCAAGATGACAAAGAGCTCAGAATTGGATTCGATTATTCTACTTCAATAATACAGATAACATCTCCATGTCTGGAACTGAAAATTCCAGCACTTCCACTGGAGCCTAACGGTTTTATGTACAGTGGTGGGAGGCTATGAAGGAAGAAGAGAAACCAGAAGGAAGCCATAGAGATAATGTACCTGGATGCTGACAACCATCTCTGGCCCCATACCAATCCATCCTCCACGTTGAGGCCAATGTTTATAAAACACATTTATGATCATGTACTCCCAGGCTGAACCTCCTTCAGTGGCTTCCCACTGCTTTATGTCCCCCATTGTTTGCTTCTCATGGCCCCCCATGCCCTGGATCATCTGGCTCCTGTCTCCCCATTCTGTGGGCTTCAGCCATGCTTCCTTCAGTTCCTTAAACTCCCAGTGCCCCTTCTTGCTCCCTCGGAAAGCTGCCCACTTCTTTTGTCTCTCCACTCCCTGTCATCTGTCAGGAGGCAGCTTAACTGCTTCTTCCTCAGAAACGCTCTCCCTGAACACTTCTTGACTGGTCAGGTGCTCTCTCCTAACATCATGCTAGTTTCCTTCACAGCCCTTATTACAATGCTATAGTTAAGCGGCCATTGGTGTGATTGTTTTATTTCTGTTCCTCTCTCTGCTAAACTGCAGAGACCATGTCTGTCTTGCTTCCCACTGTATTCCTAGCACCTGGCACAGTGCAGGTACTCAGGACCCTTAGTGAATAAAAGAATGAGTAAGTGGGGCTTCCCTGGTGGCTCAGTGGCTGAGAGTCCGCCTGCCGATGCAGGGGACACGGGTTCGTGCCCCGGTCCGGGAAGATCCCACATGCCACGGAGCGGCTGGGCCCGTGAGCCGTGGCCGCTGAGCCTGCGCGTCCAGAGTCTGTGCTCCGCAACGGGAGAGGCTACAACAGTGACAGGCCCGCATACCGCAAAAAAAAAAAAAAAAGAATGAGTAAGTGTAATTTGTAAAAAGCAACAAAAGTTTGAGCCCATTTTGTATCACTATGGCAGACTGGCTAGATGCTGACTCCTTAAATCTTCTTCCCAGCACTCAGGAGGTCCTTGTCAGCCTGCCTTCCTTCCAGCTGGGTTCTGGGAGCGTGAGACTATGCTCTGGCCAATAGAATGTGTGCAGAAGTGATGGTCACCCCTTCCAGGACTAGCAGTAGAACAACCTACGCAATCTTCTGGGCCACTCTTTCCCCAGCAGTGTGGTTAGACGCTAAAGACTCTGAGATGATGCAAGCACCTGCGGGAGGGAGCCCAGGTCCCTGAGTTACCTCTTGGAGGAGGGCCACCTCAATCATAGTGGGCTGGAGTAAGAAAATGAAACTTCAGATTAAGCCATTTTGACTTTTTTTTTTTAAGTACAGCGGCTACAGCTAATTAATACAATTGCTGTCATTAAATTGTTTCTCAGTCTGGATACAGAGTAAAGCTAGTGACACTGAAGTAGACTAACGGTGTATCAAAGTGTTAACCCACCTGAAGTTAAAATCCTGAGGTTTTCCATCATTAAAAGAAGACTTCAGTTAAAGAATAAAGCCAGGATTTTAAATTAGTTCTGCATACACTAATGTGAGACTTACCCTGACATTCTAGTCAAAGGGAAGGAAGTTCTGAAAGTCTAGGATGCAAGGAAGAGAAAACATACAGAAAAGACCTGAACATATTAAAAATGCGATGAGGCCATCAAAGAATAATGACTGGTCCCTCAATTAGAGCTAAATTTCCTACATGGTCCGAACCTATAGGTCAGATATTCAGCAGTAGGACCCTTGCTTTTAATAAAAGTGCAGCAGGGAATCTAATTATTTAAAAGATGCAAAACAGATCACATCACTCTCCTGTTCAAAGGTTTTACACTGCCTTTGTAATAAAATTCAAGATCCTTAAGGGGCCATGAGCCCTCACGTGCTTGGGTCGCTGTCTCTGTCTCCAGCTCCAACTCTGCCACTCTCTCCGCTTTGCGGCTGCTGTTCCCCCTCCCTTCTAGCTAATTCCTGCTCATCCTTCAGTTCACAGATCAACTGTTACTCCTTTAAGAAAGCGTTCCCCAACCCTCCAGATTAGGATGGAATCTTGATTGACTGCTTATTACAAACTTCTTGTCACAAGTCCCAATGTCTGGCACCTTGTCAGTTCTCAATAATCATTTGTTAATTGATGAGGTGGAAGGTCATGGGAGACAGTAAAGAATAACAAGAAAATAAAGAACTTACTTTATGAGCTGGAACACCCTTGAGCCAGTCTTCCCTTGAGGTGGCAGGATCTTAAATGTTCTAGTTAGTGACAGATCCTTGGTCTTTCAGATGGGACAAGTGGGACCAGTCCAACTTAAAGCCCAAATGGAAATCACAACTTATACTGTGTGCATTTTGTAAAGAAGGTGAAAATGGAAGTGGAGAAGGAGTCCATTCTTGGTCCACTTTTAGGCAATTTTAGGTCAACAATTGAAAAGAAACAGCAGTCACAAGTGACTGCAGAAGTATTTTCATACAATGCAGGCTACACAGCATTCAGAAAGGAACAGGCTACGGCACATACAACAACATGGATGGCTCTCACAGGCAAAATGTTGAATAAAAGAAGCCAGACAGAAAAGAGCACATACCGTATGAATCCAGTTAGACAAAGCCGAAAACTGGCAAAACTAATGTAGGGTGAAATAAGTCAGAACAGTGGTTACCTCTGGGGAAACTGACGGGAGGAGGTGCAAGTGAGCTGCTGGAAATACTGTCCATACACATAGGTGTGTACACATGAAAAATTCATTAGGCTGTAGACTTATGATTTGTGTACTTTCCTGTATGTAAGTGGTACGTTAATGAAAAAGAAAACAGGGACTCCACTGCTGAAACCCTTGCAATGGCCCCATCACAGTCTATAGGATAAAGTCTAAATTCCTCAGGAAGGCAGACAAAGCTCTTTGTAATCTAGCCCCTCCAGACGCTCTCATCTCAACATCCAGCGCCCCACAGGTGCACAAAACACTCCAGGCACACGGTTCCCCTGAATTCTCTAGACGGGCCATTTCATTGCTCATCTCCATGCTTCTGCATCTGCTGTTCCCTCTGCCTACTGAGGAACACCTGCTGTGCACCTGACACCCTCCTGTTCCTCAGGGAATAGCTTTGCTCTGCCCGTTCGGTGAAGACTCCCTGGCCTCCCTGGGGCTGAGGCAGGAGCATCTTCTCCTTAGCCGCCCTCCTGTGTATTTTTCATCCCTCCTATAATTTATGACAGTTATCATTCTATGTTTTAGTTGACATTTTACATGTCTATTTCCCCACTAAATATAAGGCTCCTCGAGGGCAAGAATCATGTACTGATCAGCTCTGTATCCTTACCTGCTGGCATGGTGCCTACCAGACAGAAGATGCCTGATAAACATTTGCTGAACTTGAACTGGATAATGCACAGCAAGGCGCATAACCGGTAGCAAAGAATAAG
Source organism: Aethalodelphis obliquidens (assembly GCF_003676395.1). NCBI lineage: Eukaryota > Metazoa > Chordata > Mammalia > Artiodactyla > Delphinidae > Aethalodelphis > Aethalodelphis obliquidens. The sequence goes on along the minus strand of NW_020837950.1, from coordinate 3,369,413 downwards.
GACATTTTGACCAATGTTAGTTTAAAGAAACTAAAACCTTTTAGAGCATAAGAAAGCAGAGATAAGCGAGGTAAAGAATCAAAATGAGGGACTTCCCTGGTGGTTCAGTGGTTAAGAATCCACCTTCCAATGCAGGGGATGTGAGTTCGATCCCTGGTCGGATAACTAAGATCTCACATGCCACGGGGCAACTAAGCCCGCGTGCTGCAACTACAGAGCCCGCGTGCTGCAACTACTGAGCCCATGCGCTCTGGAGCCTGTGGCCGCAACTAAAGAGAAGCTCGTACACCACAACAAAGATCGCGTGCCACAACTAAGACCTGATGCAGCCAAAAATAAATAAATAAATAAATAAATATTTTTAAAAAAGAATCAAAATGAATAGCTTAGTCTTCAAACATGAGGTCTTAAAAAAAAAACAAAAATGAGGTTTATTTTTAAGTCCAAGTTGAAAATATTACACTTAACAGATTAAGAGGAGAGAAGCAGTCATGACAATAATTTAGGGGTTTGTGTTTGTGGGTGTAGGGCATGAATTAGGTCAGGATATTCACAGTAATAGCGGTAATAATATCTAATTGCAGTATCTAACACTTACTGAATGCTTACTATCTACTAGGCAATTTACATTCATTATCTGATTTAATCTTCAAAGCAACCCCCTAAAGGTCTGCTATTAATCTCCACTTTACATATTAGGTAACTAATGCTCCAGGAGAGTAAGGAGCTTGCTGGAGGTCACACTGACAGGATGTGTCAGAGATCGGATTCTAACCCAGGCTTCTGAGTCTCCAGAGTCTGTGGCAGTGAGACTTTTATCAGTGACGCTCTCAAATGAGCATCTCAGAAGCTCATACTATGGTGCAGTAATAGGCAGAAAAGTGACACAGCCTCTCTCCTGTGTTTACTTGTAGTATTTACATGTCCGTAGCTGGAGACTTACCCTTGGGAAGGAACTCCCAGGAGTCCCAGAGGTATGGAAAATAGCCTAAAAATAGGCCCATTACAAAACCACATATGAAGCTGTGTGGCAATTTCCTGTAAGGTACTCAATCCAGTACCTGCTAGGACAAAAGAGAACCACCCTAGAGGAACCCACAAGAAGACATATCTGAAGAAATGGTTACCAATGGCCACATGCCAAAAAGAAAAAAAAAAAGAGAGAGAGAAAAGAAAACACCTGGATTCAACAGACTCTTATGACAGACACATGGGTCCTGCAACAACCCGCAACACACATTGTACTAAATGTCCTGGCAAGCTGAATGCCATCTGGTTTATTTTGGGCAAACCTTGGACACTGTGTTTAGTGTGGCTTCCTAGGGTGCTGGGTATTGGAGCATGTGTGCCCATTTACTTGGCCTCTCTCCCGACTGGCTGCAGTGAAAATGACCTCTCTGGCCACAGCAGACCACCATCAGAAGAACCACCAGCCTCTTAGAGACTCTTCACGTGGTTCATGAAGGCTCGGTACTTAACTGAAAAGGAAGGGTAATAAAGTACCCTAAGATGAGCGTGTGTATCCCCGGCCTCTTTACCAAATTATGTTGCCAGATATTTCTATGTTATTCCTCAAGGTACCTTCCCAAACCAACCTTTCTAGGGTGTTCTGCTACGCTGTAATATAACTAAAAAAAAAATTTTTTTTCAGGTCATAGGGGAAGGCAAACAGACACATTTTTTACATTGACAGGCCTAGAAAAATAACAATGCACTGCCTGTATTACACAATGGGGCCTTGTATTTGTACAGCTAAGCTGCATTAAAATACCACCAGTGGACCCAAACTAAATCAATTTAATGACCTCAGGTGAGGACCCAGGGGATGTCCATTGTTACAGCAAATCTCAACCATGCACCCTCAGCCACAGTCATTGAGCCCCATCAACGTCTCTAAAATGTTACTGTGAAATGTATGTTTTGGCTCCAAAGAAATAACAGCAGCTCCTGGACTTAAGGAAAGGAAAAACAGTTGATTTTATAGGAAAGTGCTGATTCTGTTTTACTCACAGCAAAGAGACTTACGTCTAATTTTTTCCTAAATATTATTCAATTAACTTGCAGAACTGTACATGAACTACAATTTGAATAACAGCAAGGAGAACTATCCCGACTCCCTCCTAGAGACAGGATTTTCCATAATATACTGTTTCTTTCTAATTGTTAGCTTCTCTAGTAATGAACCACTTTAACCACTAATAATTTGTTGCTATACTTTCTTCCATGTCCTTCGGTTTTAGATTCTTGTATATTTTGGAACACAGTGATGGGAGGGAAGAAGAATAAGGGTGCTGAGTGGCGAGACTAAAGGATGGAGAAGAAAGAGAAATAATGAGGACGTAGAAGGAGATGTTGGGAAAAGGAGGAAAGTTGAGTGCAGCTGATAAAGACAAAAATAGCAGGGACGGGGCGCTTGCTCATCAACACAGGGAGAAAGTATGTGCATCAAGGCTGGGAGGGAGGGTAACGAAGGGCCTCTCATTAGTTTTCCAATGTGGCTGAGCCTAAAAATAAAGTCATACATACCTTGTGCTGTGTTAGCAGCCAAAAAGTAAAGTTATCAACACTACCGTTGAGCAGCTAAAGGGCAATGCAAAAACTAGCAGGAGAAAAAAAAAAAAAAAAAAAAAAAAAAAAAAACTAGCAGGAACTTGACTCCTACAGAAGGGAGACAGCTTAGAGGGTAGAAAAGCACTCAGCATTCTCAGCACAAGCCGTCTCCAGAATTCAAGGGAAAGGTGTCTCGCCCTCATCCTCAGCACCTCATTTCCCAGTGTCTCTGAGGCTATCAGATAAAATCTGACCATTCAACAGGCAGCTGAATTTATTACGGACTCAGCTCATTACAAATCTAATTACAAATGTGATGAATTTTAACAGTCTACTTTAAGTAGCAACACTAAGGCAGAGAGGGCAATTTTAGTATTCCATGCTATTAAATAGATTATTTAAATGAGAGGCCTATTTCATTTATAAGTAATACTTCACTGGAATGTTTCCATGTAATTGTGTGGCATAGAGCAGGAGATTCATTATTTTAAGAAGAGATCTAAATTAATGTTATATTTAGTAAAACAAAAATAATATGTTTTTAATATACAAGTCAGTCAGACAACCACATAGATAGTTGACTGTGTCTTCAGTTCAAATGCACATAATGTTCCAGGGAAAACGGCTGTTTTAAATATATGCAGAATTTCAGTGGACTGGCTACATACTGGAGTCACCTGGAGAACTTTAAAAATTGTTATTCCCAGGCCACGCTCCAGGCCAATGACTTCAGAATCTCTGCAGGTGAAATCAGGAGCAATGAGCTTTAAAACCTCAGGTGATTCCAATTTGCAGTCAAAGTTCCAAACTACTGCCAAAAAGGAAAGCCAGATTGCCCCTAACACACTGCCCTCAACTGAATCTTATGGTTGTGGCCTATCACTCCATCTTCTTTTACCCCTCAATCTGGAATCTTACCTACCACCAGTTTTGGGATTTGCCTCCCCAAACAAACAAACAAATATGCAAACAAACAAACAAAGCTGCGGATAAAATGTCTTTTGTATGGTACACAATGGCATAATAGATGTTTCAGAATACCTGTGTAAATAGGAGTACTAATATTAGTAATTTTTATTATCATCAGTTGAACTCATACCATATGCTAGGACTTGTGTTGGTGAAATCTTCCCACAACTGTGAAAGGGAGGTGTCATTAGCCCCATTTTACAGGTGAAGAAACCTAGTTAAGGACAGAGCCACCATCTGGAACTACCATTGACCTGGCATGACAACATCTTGTTTCATCCAATCTTCAAAGCAACCCCATGAAGTAGACGTTGTAGAGAGAAGGAAACCGAGGTTCAGAGATACGAACTATCCCGAGGTTCTGTAAGTACCAAGCTGCAGAGTTGGGGTGTGGATCCTGGTAGCGCCTGACTTCAGAGCCTGCCTGATCACTTAAACACTAACTTATAAAATAAGCAGAGCCTGATTTACTAATATCCATTTCGCAAATACCTTCTGGTAAAATCTTTTCTTTTTCCTGACTGTGGCTGGGAAGGGGTAATCTGCAGGCCTCCTCTTCCATATAGCCAAGTTTCAAAAACGAATTCAGAGCAGTGTAACTCAACTCGAGACTCTGTGACGTGGCAGGAGGTTGGCTGAGATGACTTCAGTTATTCTCAGAACAAATTTATTGCTCCTTGCAATTGTGCAATCTGAAATTTTATGCATTAAGAAGTCCCTAGATCTATAGTGACTAGATACATAAAGCAGATTCTTCTTTTTTAATGACAATCTATCCACTTTAAGTGGGAAGAATAGAATCTCATAACGAAAGGATTCTTGGACTCATTTGGTCCAATTTTCTCATTTGTTTACAAATGGGGACACTGAGGTCCAGAAAAATGATTCTTTCCAATGAGCCAAAATTTTTTTTCCAGAATACTTAGACCAAGACAATATGCCCTGCTCATTGGATATGGAACTAATGAAGAACACACATGGGTTTATAAAAAGAAATTAAACGTAGAATTAGGTCAGAGTGCTAAGGAACTAGAGGCCTAGTTAATTCCACTTCCTTTCCATGCACTTCCTCTATGAAAAAGATACTGTGCTCTGTATTATTCCAAAGCCATCATAGGGCTACCAGGGAGGGCCATTTTCAGGCTCTGATTTATGAAGAGCCTCAACGTTTCATGTGGCATGAAATGTTGTCTGTTTTCATTCTCATTCTCTCATGAGTACACAGTGGCTACCTGTCATGTGATATCACAACAGACTAAATGCAAAAGGAGATAGGAGAATCCACCTGTCTTTCATTGACAAAGACATTAAGGAAACTTGCAAAAATTCAAAACAATGACAGTCACTACATATGTATTTTTTTGTTTTTGAAAATATAGTTGTTTTTTATGAAGATACATTTACTTTCTATGTTTACACAGTTCCATATGTTACTATGTTAACATGTAATGAGTTTATTATCATCAGGCTTAATTTCTAATACATAAACAGTAACAGATAAAACATATAAACAAAAGCTCTCTGGGGTTTCTGAATTATTTATAAGAATGTGAAAAGGTCCTGAAGAGCATAAAGTTCAAGAACTGCTGCTTTACTGGGTCATAACACCTAGAGTGAGCTATGAATTCAGAAGTTATCCTGTAATTATTTTGTGAGTAGCAAAAATAAACTGCATTGTATTTTCAGTTAAACGCATTAACCAAGTGCTTTTATATAAATAGCATACACTAGAAATGTCAATAATGAATATATCAATATTTAAAACATATTTTGTAAGCTTGTTTTGACATTTCTCTATTTTAAATGTGCTAAGAGCTTAAAAATATTCGGCCTTTCTTGAGTTTTGAACATCCATTAGTGAAGAAAACATGGAATTGAACTCAGGTTTTGGCAATGCCATCACTCACGGCAAGTATTTATTGAGCACTTACTCTGTGCCAGGCCTGTTTCTAAGTGTTTTCCACTTGTCCTCTCATTGAGTCCTCACAACAGTACTAGAGGATGGCTTGTTCAAGGTCATCTTCTGGTAGGTGGGAGAGCCAGGATTCGGAACTGTCTCCAGAGCCTCTGCTCTAAACTACTGCGTGGACCACTGCAACTTATCCAGTCCACTCCTGTGTGAGGAACGTTCCTCTCCTTCTTGCCAGAGTAGAAGGCATTTTGAGTGCAAATGAGGAAATGGGAAATACAAATCAGAAAGGCTCTTAAGTATGTGACGGAATGCGGATGAAAGTCCATAGATCTGCCTTCTGTTGCCTTTACATTGCGGGTTCCTTTAGGGCAGAGTTGTGCTTACTCCAGTTGTGTTATTTATTCATTTGGAAAATAACACCCTATGTGTGAAATGCTTCAGGGCTGGGAGATCAGATGGTAGTCTTTAAGGACTTTTTCCCTGGGGAGGTGTGACACAAGAAATTCTCATATAGGCAATATGTCCACCTATTTCCACGATGCAGATCTGATTGCCTTACTCAGTCCTTCTTCAGCACTTTAAAAGGAAACGTGATACTAGTAGACAATGATATAAGAGAAACAATCACTTTTCCCAAACCCACATTTGGACAGAGGGGTGAGAGAGCCAGCTGGCCTGATGTTATTACATCCAGATGTGGCACAGCCTTTAGTCTGGGGAGGTATGCTACTAGGTGCTTTTAAAATATACATTATCATTATTGCAGTTATAAAATACAATATGTACCATCACCATCACTGCTAGTAGCAGTAGTCTCTCATGGAAGAGTGTCAGGCACCTTACTTCTGTAGAGACAATCGCCGATTTGGACGTTTTCCCCTGCATTTCTGCTCACTCTAATCCTAGTTATCAGAGAACCAAGCAAAGAATTATAGGTATTCTTTGCTTAAGCATCTTAACACACAATATTACTTCTAGTCAGTCGGGCAACTCAGGAATGGGGAGAGTGGTATTCCGACTAATAACCAAAATCCTACCTGTGCTTTCTAAAATTTACTCTAATTTTACAACTTTTATCCTGCCATGATATAAATGTAATAGCAGGGAAAAATCATGATTCAACCGTGACACAGAAAAAGAAAGTATTTTCACTTCAAGTGAGAGGAGATGCAATACCACATGTGTGATTAGACACAAGAAAATTTGCTTTTTGAGTATCCTCCAGGGATTTAGTCTCTTGAGTAACAAGACTGCTATCATTACACGGAACCCATATAATTTAATAGGTATACAGTGATATGAAACCACTATTAAAAATGTGAAATAACCTTGGCCTACCAAAAAAAAATCATTCATCTAGTAATTTCCTGAATTCCTTTCACATTGAGATGACAAAATGGAATTTTTATTTATGAAAATATATGCTCATATTTAAAATGTGTTAAGACCAAGCCCTGCATATAATAATAGGAGCTTAACACGGTGAGGATTAATTTAGCAAATTTCATTTTCTTCACCGTTGGAAATAATATTTGGAATAATGTTTTTGTTTGACTTTATTCATAATTTATTTGTGAATACTGATATTATGACTTTCAACTTAAATGCACAAAACTCTATAATCAATCTTTATATTAGAAGTCCTAATAAAAAAAACCCAGAGCAATTATTCTGTATGCAATTTGTCCCCCAATGTAACAATTCTCCAAAGTTAATAAGAGGGGTAGAGTTCCTTAAAGAAATGGCACCATACATTAAAAATAATAATTCCCATTTTAAAAAGAGATAAAAAGGGAAGGAAAGAGAGGGCTCTGATTTCACTTTCACAAATTTATCGACTGATCCTTGGGAGCAAATACTGTTATCCCCTTTAACAGACAAGGAAAAGTGAAGGTCAGAGAGGTGAAACTCACCCAAAGTCTCCAACCTGATAAACAGGGAAGTTAGGATTCAAACTCAAATCTGTCTGGCTCTAGGGCAATACTGCTTATCATTAACTGAGAAAAGTGAAAGACAACTACATAACCTGAATAAGATTCATTGTTATTTGATGAAGGTGCCCAGAATCTGTTCAAAGTTTCTTCATCCCAACTGACTTTCTTAATGACTAAAATTAGATTCACTTGATTAAATTAACCCTCTAGGCCCAGATGAATATAACCAGCTCTTGGAAAAGGGCTCCTGTGGCAAATTCTCTGCTTATCAGAATTTTTTTCCAGCTCAACTCTAGGCGTTAGCTGTCTATTCTGGATTTCCTATCATTTGCGGCTAATTTCAAGGCAAACTGCAGTTTCACACTCCCTTTTCCTTTCTTAACAAGTTTGTTCTTTATATAAAATATCAGTGTTATCTCAAGTTTACCTTCACCATTTCGGCAATAGCTCCCAACACATCCATTTTTTATCAAACACTTGAAGCAGTGGGAAAGGTGTTGTTAAAGAAACTTCTATCAATGTCCTGGTAATGCAAATGAACTTACGGAAATTGTAAATGGAGGGAGGGATTTATTACTTGGGCAGATGTCCTGAAGACATAATTGAGCTCACTTATGCCTCATTTTCAAAACTAGAAGCAACATTATTAACTTTCTATATCAAACTATATCACTGAAGGTCTTTGAAAACAGACATGAGACAGTAAGGTGTAGAAGATTCCATTATTGAACAAGCTCACTTTCAGAAGATGCCCTAACACAATGAAGTGTGACATTATCTACGTGGGGAAAAAAAAAACACCACACTCTTAAAATATGTCCCTATGAAGTTTCAATTCTAGCCCCACCACTTACTATTTAAAAGAACTTGGATAAGTTTCTTGACTTCCTTGAGCTTCAATTTCCTCATTTGAAAACAAGGCATTAAAAAGGCACAGATTTCATAGGGTTCAATGAGATAATCCACATAGAGGAGTTAGTTTAGTGCCTGGCACATAAAAAGTGCTCCATATATACAATGGAATATTTCTCAGCCATAAAAAGAAATGAAATTGAGTTATTTTTAGTGAGGTGGATGGACCTAGAGTCTGTCATACAGAGTGAAGTAAGTCAGAAAGAGAAAAACAAATACCGTATGCTAACACATATATATGGAATCTAAAAAAAAAAAAATGGTCATGAAGAACCTAGGGGCAAGACGGGAATAAAGATGCAGACCTACTAGAGAATGGACTTGAGGATATGGGAAGGTGGAAGGGTAAGATGGGACAAAGTGAGAGAGTAGCATGGACATATATACACTACCAAATGTAAAATAGATAGCTAGTGGGAAGCAGCCACATAGCACAGGGAGATCAGCTCAGTGCTTTGTGACCACCTAGAGGGGTGGGATAGGGAGGGTGGGAGGGAGGGAGACGCAAGAGGGAAGAGATATGGGGACATATGTATATGTGTAACTGATTCACTTTATTATAAAGCAGAAACTAACACACCATTGTAAAGCAATTATACTCCAATAAAGACGTTAAAAAAAAAAGAAGATATGCAGATGGCCAACAGGCACATGAAAAGATGCTCAAAATAAAAAGAAATTAAAAAATAAAAACACTAAAAAATGCTCAATAAATTACTATTTATAATTAAAATATTATTAATATTTTATTTGGGGCCATCTCTAATTTTCCACTAGGATGAGTGCTTCTACAAGCTTACTTATACAAGCATGTTTCTTTTTAGAAAATAGTCAATTCGTTTTTCCAATAGTTACAGTAGGCCAAAAAAAGCAGGAGGGGAGCAATCAGAAAAATATAGAGAAAGGGAGGGGAAAGAACTCTAGTCATGGCAGCAGATACCTTGAGAGTGGCAGGGAAACTTTCAGCAGAAGATGATTTCAGTAGAATAATTATTACACAAATGACAATCATGTAGTTAGCAGTGGTCATAGATTGCTTATACCAGTTAGCAGAGTAGATTCAATACGGCTCTTACAAGTTAGGACTATATATACTATATATAAATTAATTCAAGGATATAGACCAGTGAAGTAACCCAGGGAAAAAGATAACAGAGATAAACTTTGGTCAAATATAAAAGGGAGATCTGAAAAGAAAATGAATACTTCTACTGAAGAACACTTACAATACAAATAATAAGTCAGCTGTCAGATTAGGAGAAAGCATGGAAAATCTCTGCAATCCTTCTGAGAAACTATCCTAGCAAACCATCAATAATACTCTGGTTCATCTAACAGATTTTATTATTTTTCTTAAACTATACTTAGTCATATTTAAAGACATTAACTGTTATTCTGCTTTTATACTAATAATATCACACTTCAAAGTATGTCATAGTATCTTTTAGGTCAACATTATTCAAAAACACTGACACTCTATTTCAAATTTTTTTGTCTTAGAAAAATAATTTAATAATAATTTTCTCTTTCCATTTGGTTTCTGTTACTGTATCTTATCAAAATAGAGTTTGGTTTCTTTCTAACTTAAAAAAATTAAATACACGTAATGATTCCTGTTGCATTCCACTACCATACTATATGTTTTGTCATTTTTCAACAGTTTGAATACATGCACAACACAACCCTATACACTGGAGAAATAAATAAGGTGGATGACTGAAGGTTTAAAAATGAAAATGATCAACTGAACCCCTGAATAAGAACACCATATGTTTTTCATCCATTTTCTTGCTACTGTATTCACTGAATAGCTCTTACAAGAATAAAACCTTAAGGAACATGAACTTGTGGCAAGACCAGACAGAATATTCTGGAACTATGCTTTGAAGTCAAATTATTCCCTTAACATCAGGAGATTTAATACTACCATTTCACCATGAAAATAATCACAGATGAATGGTCTGACCAGGACTAATTGTCTTTGAAGTCTTTAAATTCGAGCATTAAAAACAGCACTTGACAAAACTCTTTACCTTATCAAAATATTACAAAGAAAACAACTTGCGGGCAAAGCTCAGTCTCATTTGGCTTGTATCTAAAATCAAAGCTGCAACGTTAAGCAAATTAAAAGGTGTATGAGAATCATGTTATGAAGACAACCTAAATTTGAGAGCCTGACCTTTGGTGCTTATTTTACATTATCAAGGTGATGAAGTAACTGCTGGGTGACACTGGCCGTTTAGCAATCAAAATCTGAACAATCAATAGTTGTAGTCTTTCGTTTTATGATATGTGTTCAAATTCTGTACCAGAAAGTGCAGCTGTAAAAACAAATTTTATAGCTGAAGCAAAACACAAAAAATGAATATACTGGGTTCACAGGAACATCTGCTTGCACCTGGATGAGTCTTTTGGGGTGTTTGAGAGTCAGAACATTAAAAACTGAAGGCTTTCCTCAGTGTTCTAGTAGCCCCCTTCCAAACAAGATTAGACAAAGCTTTAGCACATGCTGTTCCTTCTGTCTGGAAAACCCTTCATGCTGCCTGCATTCACTTGACTTATCCTTCAGAGCTCAGCTGAGTGTCACTTCCTTGAGGATGTCTAGCCTGACTTCCCAGATTCAACCCTCCTACAACAGTGTATCTCTCCTCCACAGCACTTATCACAGCTGCTACTGGACATTTTTATGTGTGGTTATTTGATAAGTTCCCTTCCATTAGACTATACGCCTCATGAGGGAAAGAGGACATGGATGCTTGTTCTCACCTTACAACCCCAGAACCTAGCACAGAGTTGGGCACAGAGTAGATGTCTAATGCATGTTTATGGAATGACAAAAGGGAAGGGAAGACGTAATTACAGTTGGTTGGTAAGGCAGTTGGTTGGTTGGTTAGGTAAAAATGATGACTAGAATTCTACCCCAAGGCAAGCGTAGGACAGTGGTATCCCCCTCACTCTGTCTTACTTGGTCCCCTTCTACCTTCTTCCCTCTTTCTTCTCTCTGCAGCTCATGCTACTGAGAACATGGAGCAAGTCAATACTATATATCATAGCCTTCTAGTTCCCTCAGTCATCTTTACATGCTTTACTCACCCTGGACCTCACACCTTCCTTTTGGTCAATATGGTCAGTATTCATTCACACTTGCACTTCAATAAGGGCTTTCTTTAAGTGGGTCTTAACCAAAAGAGTGGCTGTAACAGCACGGTGGCAAACTTTCAGAGCAGGGATGTGCACTGAACTGATTTCACAGCAGGGCCACTGATGACAGATCCCTGAGGGTAGGGGTCATCACTAATGCCTATGGGAATCCAGGGGGTACAGAATCTGCTTTGTTCTATGGCTAGGAGTGGAAGGGGGCTGATAGTGTTTGAGGTTTAAGAGGCCAAGAAATCCAGAATATCAGATCCTAACAGTCTACAGAATATTCAGCGAGCCTTTACCATTCTCCGGACTACAGTTAGAACCATCTTGCTCATAAACACTGCCCTATGGCTTGTGAAAACTCAAGTATTAATGTAACTTGTGCTTACCAACATAACCTGTGATGGTGAGAAAATAAAAGATGGCCAAGTAGAACAAGTGTAAAGGGGCTTTTAAAATTTTTATTAATAGATTTTATTTTTAGAGAAGTTTTAGGTTTAGAGGAAAATTGAGTGGGAAGTACAGGGAGTTCCTGTATTGCCCTCTGCTCCCTCTCCACAGTTTCTAAAGTGTCTTTTAAAAAATATAAATTTAACTGCCAGAAATAAAATGCTCTAAAATCTGTCCCCTTTGTTTCATATTAATTGGCAAATTTTCTATTTTAGATAAGGATAACACTAATAAACCTTTTTTTTTTTTTTTTTTTGCGGTACGCGTGCCTCTCACTGCTGTGGCCTCTCCTGTTGCGGAGCACAGGCTCTGGATGTGCAGGCTCAGCGGCCATGGCTCATGGGCCCAGCCGCTCCGTGGCATGTGGGATCTTCCCGGACCGGGGCACGAACCCGCGTCCCCTGCATCGGCAGGCGGACTCTCAACCACTGTGCCACCAGGGAAGCCCTAATAAACCTATTTTAAATGACTTTGTAGTTTGTTTCAAAAGTAGAAAAGTTAATAAATATTGATGAAAAAAAGAAAAAAGAAAATGAGAAAGAAAAGAGAAGAAGGGAAAATTCAAACATAATTCTTCCACTCAAAAGTAACTACAAAAAGTTTATTGGTACATATCTTTCCACACTTTTTCCTGTGTATATATTTTTAAAAACAAAATGGGATAATATTCTACATATTATTTTGGTTAAAAAGGTGATAGTTATCCATTCAATAGCCATTTGTGTACTTCATTAAGTATTCTTCAACATTATTTTTAATGGTAGCATAATATTCCATTTTAATGGATAACTATCATCTATTTAACCAATGCCTCCTAGCTCTGGATATTCAATATTTATTTGTGAAACTGCAAACATCTATTTTCCCAAATTCACTCTTTTATACATCTTTAAAGAATGGCACTTTGTAGGGTGAGAAGACCAATGCAGTGAAACACTACACAATTTATTTTAATCTTTATACAAGATACTAGTGTTGGCGAGGGGGGGGGGGTGGAAAAGAAAAGCTCTTCCTATGACCCTTGTTTAACTTTAGACAGATGTGCATGTTTCAAGGCCAGCAAAGTGATAAATAGGTTTTGGCAGCTCATTCTCCCTACCTTGAGTAGGATTACAGTGTGTCATTGGAGTGGATCATTTAGAGCAGGAAGCCAAGGACACTGTGTGGTGTTCTCCCAGGAGAAATTCACAGATACCTCATAGAAGGCTTTGGCAGGATTCTCAACATGCACAGAGAAGCACAGAAAGTGGCTTTATTATAATGCTCGGATTCAGCTGAAGGATCCGCTAGGGAATCCAGAGAAAGGAATGCCTGGGCTTGGGTTAAAATAGCTGGTTTATTCTTGCTTTCACAGAGCACAAAAGCTTTACTGATTTGCCCTGCAGTCATTTGCTAATCTCACACCTTGAGATAAGTAACACACACACATCCTCATTAACATTGAGTCAGTGACTCTGAAGGGAAGGAGATCCAGGAGACTAAATTCCGAATTCACAATGATTTACTCTACTTCATATCTCATTGCAATTCAGTGTAGCTATCAGCCCAGCACAGACAAGGCAAAGACGTTTCTTCAGCAAAAGCAGCAATATATCAAGTTTGCTGTGAAATTTCCCAAATGCTATGCTTTAAAACTGTAGTACTCAGTTATGGGTACATAATTTTACCTTCTAAGTGACTTAAAAAAAAAATTATTATTATTATTTTAGTACATATGCTGCCAAAGCGAGCACTATGACTTTTTTATTTTTAAAGATAGAGTTCTGCAGTGGGGAAAAAAAACCCCAAAATGCTACCTTTGTTTATTCATTTTATTATAACTAACTTTTCTTCAAAAAGGGGAAAGCTTGCTAGTTTGTTTTTTTTTAGCCTGGTAATAAAAGCAATGCAACATGATACTATATAAATCCATACAATATGGAAAGGAATACTCTAGAAAGTAAAAAATCACCTTTAAGCCCATCATCCACAGATAGATGCTATTAAATGGTTGGTAGCTGGTGTATACTGTTAGAGATTGTTTTCCCCTGACACTTAAATATTTAAAAAAATATATCAGACATACTAGCTTTGTAACGTTCCTTTCTACCTTAACAATATGCATATACATCTTTCTTTATCAATCAAGTTTAAATGGCTGCATAATTAACTATTTTTAATACTTAGAAAAATCCTGACATATTTTTACTTTGACAATTACATTAGTAAGACTTTTTTCTTCTTTTTTTTTGGTCATGTGTTTAATGTTCACATCTGACTTGTTTCTAAAGAGAGAAAAATTCTTAGTAGAAATTAATTAAAATAAATAACCTAACCATTTATAGTTACACATTTCTACATAAGCAAAGACTATGCACAATAAAAACAAAACCATTAGAATGTCTAATAAATGTTTACTTCTTTTGAGTTGGTTTTGTCAGTTGTTTACTTCTGAAATGAATTAAATTAGAATTTTTGACAGTTTATGTGTTGCTTAACATGCGTTACTTAAAATGAGGTATAAACAATAAGATCAGATGATCTGTACAAAGTAAAAGCATTAAAAGAAAAATTCAATTAAACTAAGAAAGATACTCACTAGACTTTATAAATTTGAAATTAAATTAATTATGAAAAGTAAAAGTCAATTAATTCTCAAAAAGAATCGTGATTAGTATCCAAAATGATGAAAGAAGAAGAGTGTACAGATAAAATTTTAAATTGCTTAAGAATCTTTTAAGTAATACATCATCAGTAGAGTGCATGAAAAAGAAGTCATTGACTTATGATATGTAAAGTGATTGATTTAAGAGGGTAAATTAAAATAAGAAACCAACATTATCAAATGGTTTTGATGCTATATACGACAGCACCAAACCTACGCTTACTGATTATCTCCTATGCTCCTGCTCACAGCACAGACTGATGATGATCTAGAAAGATATCCCTAATCTATATGTTTACATAGCAAACGGCTGATTCTGCTTTGAAACAGTGTGTTTTTTTAATGTTTATAAATTATAATAGATCTCTTTAAGATTCTGATGAAAGCTGTATTTGAAATACATATCCATTTTAATAAAGACACAGACGATTCTTCCTCTAAGTACTCTCCCTTCTTGCTTAGTAATGGATGCCTTAGAAAAAAGACTACATTTCTTAGCTGCTCTTCAAGTGAGGTGTGGCCATGTGACTAAATTCAATGAGATACAAGCTTAAGTGTCATGTTCAACTTCCAGGAAGTGTTCTTAAAGGCAGGGATCATGGCCTTCTTCCACTTCCTCCCCACTTTCATCTTTATTGCTGGCTTGAGTGTTTAAGCTGTCATTCTGGACTATGAGGAGAAAACCAGAGGCTTAGTAAAGCAAAACAACAAGAGGGAAGGAGCTTGGGCCGCTGATGATTGTGGAACTGCCATACCTGTCCTGGATGGCTTATCTCTGGAGTTTGTATAATTTGAGAGGAAAGTGGACTTACATTTTGTTAGGTCACAGTTACTTGGTGTTCTGTCACTCACAGCTGAACCTAATATTAAGTGATACAGGTATAAACACATTCGAGTTTGCATATAATTTTGGGGCAGGGGGAGGGATGTTCATGGAACCCAAATTATCACTTTAGAAATAGGATACAATGATAACTACTTAATGTTTGTACTCTCTAATTAACAAATTTTTTCATATCCATTGTCTCTCTTGATCTTCACAATCAGTCTGTGAAATAAATATTGTTTTTAATCCCATCAGTTTACAGATTAAGAAACAAACAAACAAAAACACCCCCAAAATTTATTTAAAAGCAAAAACAAACACAAAACTGAGGCTCAGGGTATATCTCTTGCTCAGTTAATAATAGAATGAAAACTGTAACCAAGGGAATGATTCCAAACCCCAGGCTCTTATCACTGTTCCAATGACTGTATCACATGTATAGGTATTCCTAACTTTCATAAAAAATCATTCTTAAAAACATCTAAGCAAGTTAGATATATATAACTTGAGAGTAAGAGTTATGTTCTAACAGGGGGATTCTATTCCCATATAACTAAATAAAATTTTAGACATTATAAAGTTCTTCATTATATTAAAATTGTTTCTACTTTTTTTAGCACCAGATAGTAATAACAATTTTCATATGATTATTTAAAATATAAAAAGCAAAAAAAAAAAATCCCTATCAAACTACTACTGGCATTTTTCACAGAACTAGAACAAAAAAATTCACAATTTGTATGGAAACACAAAAGACCCTGAATAGCCAAAGCAATCTTGAGAAAGAAAAACGGAGCTGGAGGAATCAGGCTCCCTGACTTCAGACTATACTACAAAGCTACAGTAATCAAAACAGTATGGTACTGGCACAAAAAACAGAAATATAGACCAATGGAACAGGATAGAAAGCCCAGAGATAAACCCACACACATATGGTCACCTTATTTTTGATAAAGGAGGCAGGAATATACAATAGAGAAAAGACAGCCTCTTCAATAAGTGGTGCTGGGAAAACTGGACAGATACATGTAAAAGCCTGAAATTAGAACACTCCCTAACACCATACACAAAAATAAACTCAAAATGGATTAAAGACCTAAATGTAAGGCCAGACACTATTAAACTCTTAGAGGAAAACATAGGCAGAACACTCTATGACATAAATCACAGCAAGATCCTTTTTGACCCACGTCCTACAGAAATGGAAATAAAAACAAAAATAAACAAATGGGACCTAATGAAACTTAAAATGCTTTTGCACAGCAAAGGAAACCATAAACAAGATGACAAGACAACACTCAGAGTGGGAGAAAATATTTGCAAATGAAGCAACTGACAAAGGATTAATCTCCAAACTTTACAAGCAGCTCATGCAGCTCAATATCAAAAAACAAACAACCCAATCCAAAAGTGGGCAGAAGACCTAAATAGACATTTCTCCAAAGAAGATATACAGATAGCCAACAAACACATGAAACAATGCTCAACATCACTAATCATTAGAGAAATGCAAATCAAAACTACAATGAGGTATCACCTCACATCAGTCAGAATGGTCATCATCAAAAAATCTACAAATAGGGCTTCCCTGGTGGCGCAGTGGTTGAGAGTCCGCCTGCCGATGCAGGGGACATGGGTTCGTGCCCCGGTCCGGGAGGATCCCACATGCCACGGAGCGGCTGGGCCCATGAGCCATGGCCGCTGAGCCTGTGCGTCCGGAGCCTGTGCTCCGCAACGGGAGAGGCCACAACAGTGAGAGCCCGCATACAGCCAAAAAAAAAAAAAAAAAACTACAAATAATAAATGCTGGAGAGGGTGTGGAGAAAAGGGAACCCTCTTGCACTGTTGGTGGGAATGTAAATTGATACAGCCACTATGGAGAACAGTATGGAGGTTCCTTAAAAAACTAAAAATAGAACTACCATATGACCCAGCAATCCCACTACTGTGCATATACCCTGAGAAAACCATAATTCAAAAAGAGTCATGTACCACAACGTTCACTGCAGCACTATTTACAATAGCCAGGACATAGAAGCAACCTAAGTGTCCATCGACAGATGAATGGATAAAGAAGATGCGCCACATATATACAATGGAATATTACTCAGCCATAAGAAGAAACAAAATTGAGTTACTTGTAGTGAGGTGGATGGACTGAGAGTCTGTCGTACAGAGTGAAGTAAGTCACAAAGAGAAAAACAAATACTGTATGCTAACATATCTATACGGAATCTAAAAAAAAAAAAATGGTTCTGAAGAACCTAGGGGCAGGACAGGAACAGAGACACAGATGTAGAGAATGGACTTGAGGACATGGGGAGGGGGAAGGGTAAGCTGGGACGAAGTGAGAGAGTGGCATGGACATATATACACTATCAAATGTAAGATAGATAGCTAGTGGGAAGCAGCCACATAGCACAGGGAGATCACCTCGGTGCTTTGTGACCAACTTGAGGGGTAGGATAGGGAGGGTGGGAGGGAGACGCAAGAGGGAGGAGATATGGGGATATATGTATATGTACAGCTGATTCACTTTGCTATACAGCAGAAATGAAACTAACACACCATTGTAAAGCAGTTATACTCCATAAAGACGTTTTTAAAAAAAAAAGCAAAAAAGAAAAACCAGGAACTTTAATATGCAATGCTTCACTAACATCACCCCTATCTTTCCTCTGGTGACAGATCTTTTCCACAGCAGTGTGTAACCCAAGACAGGACAATTCAAGTGCTCCCATAACAATTTTATAAATGGAGCTGGTGGGACAAAATTTCTTCTCTGGTGAATGATTATTAGGATATGAGCCTTGGGACTCAGATACTTAAAGAAAACCTCACGTGCAATAAAAGATCATCATACACATATAAGAAGAGGGTGAGACAAGAGACAAAGATGGAGAGAGAGAGAGTCCTGCTAGTTTTAGCCCCTGAGATGTCCAGGCTGCCCTGGCTTCCTCTCTGTGACTGGACTGAGTCTCCTCCTAATAAAACCATCTTCTTTGTGAAGGTGGTCTGAGTTGGGTTTCTGTTACTTGCCACCTAAAGAATACTGACAAATATAAACATTAAACGTAATACTGTAAATTAAATTACTGAGTGTTCATCCCTGCACTCTTTCAACATTTATTTTATAGGCTCCCACTAAGTGAGGGGTACAGGGTTAAACTCTGGGGATACTGTGGTGAGACAAACAGACATGGTGTCTGAACTTTGGGAGAGGAAAGGTTTCAAGGACGAAATAAGCACAAACTAAGTAACTAGCAAAAGAGTGGTTTTAATCTTGAGAACTGGGATTTGCTGACAGGAATTCTGCAATCCTAGCTCTGATGATCTTAACCTCAAAAATTCTGTCACGAAAATGTGGACCACCTTCTTTTCTTGGCAGAGAATTCCAGAGTGGACTATATCCCTATCAACATTCTGTGAACTTCTTTAGCATTTGAAAAACTAGAGGGATACTTTCAATTCATACTTTTAGAGCTCTCTCAATCACTGTATCACTTCATCTTCAATGGCATCTTGTATATCTTACTTAGCTTTTCTTTCTTTTTTGACAATAAACATTCAGGTGATCAGTTTAAGGATAGTGTCCAATTGAGCCTAAAGATTCACTATTTTTAATGCTCCTAATCGTTTCCAATTTGCATCAATGAAAATTCATTTGTTGATTTCTTGCAGCCATTCAACAAGTATGTATTGAGAGCCTATTATGTCTCATATTCTTTTAGGTGCCTGGAATAAAGCAGGGAAGAAAAGAGCCAAAATCCCCAGTTCTTAAGGATTTTATATTCTATTAAATTCTAGTAGAAATCTCACTAACAGCAAAACTTTCATTGTTCCATTGCTCATTAATTTTTATGGATAAGAATGAGATACAATAAAATAGTCAAATAACTGTCAAAACATGGCTGAACAAATACGGTGACATGGTCAAAACTGGGTTGCTCAGTATGAGACCATGCCATCAAGAGTTAGAGATATTTATCAATTAAATTGTAAGCCCAACTACAGAATTTCCTTTAAGCGTTTTAGTTCATAATGTATAAAAATGCAGTTTTACAGCAGTTCCACTTTTGGGGAACTATCCTATAGAAATAACAGTGAAAGTACATAGGCTCTATATACAAGAATGTTAATACAGCATTGTTTGTAATGGCAAAAAACAAGTGGGAATAACTTGAGTATCTGTCAATAAGGGAAGACCGTGGTCATGTGACCAAATTCTGGCACATGGGGGAATAAAGGCAATGTTTGTAACTTCTGGCTGTGGCCGTTGAAGGGAAGGGTCATACCTTTTCCTACCCCTGTCCCCCTTCTAACTGGCTACAATGTGAAGTGGTGGAGAGCCATCCTGGACTATGAGGATGAAAGTAACACCCCAGGAATGGTAGAGCAGTGAATCGGGAGCCTGGGGCCCTAATACACCAGAGCAGCCACCTAACCCTCACTGCTTTTGCCTGTCACTTGAAAGAGAAGTTTCTATGATAAGCCACTATTAGAGAAATCAAACTTATACCCCTATTAATATATAGATAATGGAATACTTTGCTGCTATTTTTAAGAATGAGTTAGGCCCGTGTCTATCTACTGGGGGATGTCCTTGATGTATAAGGTAATTAAGTGGTAAATAACTAGCCCAAATTTTGTAAAGAAAATAAAACAAAAAACACCAAAGCCTGTACATGTGTATATAAAAATGTTCATATGACTGCAGAAAAAAAGTGTGGAAAGATACCCTGATTACTGCAGGAGCAACAGGAATATGGGAAAGGGGATGGTGGAGGCCAATATTCTAACACTCGCACATTACTTTTGTAATTAAAAAAATACGAATTGTATAAAACTCAAAGACTAGTTATATAAGCTAAATATTTAGAGTAAACACTGGCTAAGACTTATTTTGTTCCAAATAGCAGAATTAAAAAAAATTAGAGTTGTAAAGACTTCTGTGATCTTGTTCCAATTTTTTTTTACGTTTTTTTTTTATTATGGGAAATTTGAAACCTATACAAAAGTAGAAAGAATAGTACTATAATAAAATCCCTGACACAACTTCAACAATTATAACTCATGGCCAATCTTTTTTTTTCTCCATCTATCCCCTCTCAAATTATTTTGAAGTCAATCCCAGATATCATACAATTTTAGCCACAAATATTTCAGTACACATCCTTAAAGATAAGGACCTTTAAAAACACAACCATAGTAGCGTTACCATGCTTAAAAAACTTAACAGGGCTTCCCTGTTGGTGCAGTGGTTGAGAATCCGCCTGCCAATGCAGGGGACACGGGTTTGGGCCCTGGTCCAGGAAGATCCCACATGCCGCAGAGCAACTGAGCCCGTGCACCACAACTACTGAGCCTGCACTCTAGACCCCATGAGCCACAACTACTGAAGCCCACGTGCCTAGAGCCCGTGCTCCACAACAAGAGAAGCCACTGCAGTGAGAAGCCTGTGCGCCGCAACAAGGAGTAGCCCCCGCTCGCCGCAACTAGAAAAAGCCTGTGTGCAGGGAAGACCCAAGACAGCCAAAAATAAATAAATAAATTCATTTTAAAATAATTAACAATAATTTCTTATAATCTGATGAAGTAGAAACCAATGAAGATTAGAGACTTGTTGCTGGCAAAAACCACAGTAAGAGCCCAGGTCCTCAGAGCTTTAATCCAGCAAGTCTTCATTCATTCAAAATACTTTGATTATGAGTTAATGTTAATGAAGCCCTTACTAATGAAGGCTAGATTCTGTGAAATGTACTGTTTGGTCATACATTATCTCATTTTATCCCCTCAAGAGCCACATGAAGTACGTAATATTTTTGAAGAACTAAATAAGATGTTGCAGATCGAATGAGAATTACATGAGATAGTACATCTAGAGTGTTTAACCCACGACCTGGCACAGAGAAGCTATTTAGTACATAGTGATTTTTTGTATTAGGGGGATCCAAGGACAACAAATCAATGGGTTTGGCTCAGTTAGTAAGGTTCACTTTCTTGGGAATTTGAAATTGGGATGCAAAGATTGTGCTAGTTAGCTGTGAGGAACAGAAGTATAAGGCCACATAGAACATAGCCAGGGAGTTCTACATGGCACGTCAAAGCTCTTTGTTGACTAAGCTTATTGGAGAAGCAGAAACCAAGGGAGAAACAGAAGATGCTGGTTTTCTAGGAAGAGGGCAGGCAGATGTACACAGATAATCTAGACAAGAGACAGTCTTGAGAATGAGACCTTCTGAATGAGACTGAACGCTCAAAGATGTTTTAGCTCCTCTTAAACTTGGCTGTACTTCCTATAACTGGATTCAATAACATTTCCAATTTTTCCTTAATAATCAGTCTCCTTTCCACTTGGTCTAGTTCAGATGGGTTTCTGCTTCTTTCTACCAACTTGTTCTTCTCCTCATATTAGTAGTATTTCTACCACAGCTACTC
This sequence comes from Aethalodelphis obliquidens, assembly GCF_003676395.1. Taxonomy (NCBI): domain Eukaryota; kingdom Metazoa; phylum Chordata; class Mammalia; order Artiodactyla; family Delphinidae; genus Aethalodelphis; species Aethalodelphis obliquidens. The sequence goes on along the minus strand of NW_020837950.1, from coordinate 3,347,634 downwards.
TCTATCACTGTTTTGTACCCTAGTACACCTAGCCCTAGTACACCTAGCTCTTTCTAACACAGGACATTTCCGATGAATGCCTACTCAGGACTTAGGCTTCTCATCCCTTCTGCTAAACATTCAGACACAAGAGCAACCAAAATTCACCTCTGAGTTGACTACCACTGGCTTCCTTAATGGTTTCATGTACCATGGGGTCCCCTTCAGGCAAATCAGTCAGGCAGAGCAGATCAGGCTGAATTTTCTAGGGGGTCATCAGAGCACCACTGGTGACCACTGTAAAGAGGGATACTTTGTTTCAGAAATTACACGGGAATCATATTTTAATTAATGGGACTATATTTTGCCTCAGATTTACTTGGTCTTCAAACCTCAGAGACCTTTGCTGACAAAAACCACAATAACATCAGACATTTCTTTCTGGTTGCGTTACGCGTTCTCACTGTATCATGCAGTCATTTCTTAAACTCTGTAAATGGAATTATCTCTACAGACGTTAACAGTTTGCCACTTATTCTCATCGTCAAGTAATCATAATCTGAATGTAAATGTAGGAAGGTACCTAATCACCACCTAGTTTATGTGCTTTTAATGTTTCTATTTTTATATATTAGAGCTCCTTGAAGTAGGACATACTTGTGTTTCCACTACATAGACATGACAGTAATATATGTGTTGTTTTTCCCTCTGGAAATGTACAAAGCTTTGAAACATTCACTTTCTACTGCTTGGATAAAGCTAATTTTATGGGTCCAATAGGGTTGATGGGGTCCCTATAATTTACCTGAGCCATGTTTAGCTGCCAGCAGTAAATACTATTGGAATGAGGCCAGCATACTCAGCATTCCAAACCCTGCTCACCCTGTGAGCACTACATTTGGATTGCCCTTCTGCAAATGTGATCAAGATGCCAAAAAGAAAAGGTAGGAGACAGTAGTTTGCCTGCCAAAAGATCTGTAGACATAAGAGGGCAAACTGACATCTATGTGCAGGGATTATTTACCAAAAAAATAAGGGAAAGCAGTTTTAGAGCAAAAGGTATAATTTCTTAATGGCATTTAATGAAATCTGAACCTAGAAAGGGTTCTCCTCAGTCCTAATTTTCATGCGTTACACGAGAAAGTTTCTATCATAGTTACAATTTTTCACTTGGACATCTGGTCTGGCTACTCCACCCCCTTTTAATCTTTTCCAAAGAAACCTTTTATACACAAAAACATTCAGTTATTTTCTTTTGGCTAAAAAAAAAAAATTCAATCTTATAAAGTAGGTGTTCTCTACAGCATCAAGGTTGATGAAAACCATACTCTTGCACAGGAAGTTCAAAAGACAGAATGGCAGGCAAGAGCTGACCCATCTGCTATGGAAACATGTTACCATCCTTCAAGGGCCAAAACCACTGACAAGAACACACGATTATTTATGAAAAGCCTCTGCTCCCCAGCTCTGGTCAGCCTCCTTCCAAGCTGCTGCCGGGCTGAGGGGGCCTGCTGATATCTGGCTGGCGTTGAGTCCTCATAACTGTCAGAAGCAGAGGTGCTAGTGAAATATTAAGAGCAAAATGAGGTGGGTGGACCAATCAGTGGCAAAATAAGTCTTTAAAAAGCTGTGAGGAAAAAAGGACCTGCCAACTCTAAGCATTTCAATATAATTCTCCATCAAATTTGATGAGCCTTTAAATGGTAACAAACAGGGGCTCCTCGGCAGCATCTCTTTACACTGGCCCGGAGTCGGCTGCTGACACACTTGGGTTTATCCAATGGGGCTTCCCTTCCCTATTGGCATTACTTTTTTAAGGACAAATTATTTCTTCATTCAGCAGCAGAGGAGAATCTGGAGACAAACAGGCTTGGTAATTACCCTAATTTAAATGCACTGGAAGAGATTTTGTATATTGTTCAAACTTTGCCAAGAAAAGGTCTTAAGAATGCAATTCAGTAAAGACGCAGACGTAGAGAATGGACTTGAGGACACAGGGAAGGGGAAGGGGAAGCTGGGACCAAGTGAGAGAGTGGCATGGACTTATATATACTACCCAATGTTTTGTTTTTTTAGCTAGTGGGAAGCAGCCGCATAGCGCAGGGAATCACCTTGGTGTCACCTTGTGTGTCCACCTAGAGGGGTGGGATAGGGAGGGTGGGAGGGAGACGCAAGAGGGAGGAGATATGGGGATATATGTATACGTATAGCTGATTCACTTTGTTATACAGCAGAAACTAACACAACATTGCAAAGCAATTATACTCCAATAAAGATGTTAAAAAAAAAGAATGCAATTCAGCTATCAAAAGTATACTGTTCTAGCATCCAATAGCATCATCATGGAGCTTACACTGCATTTTCTTCCCATTAGGAAGAACCTTCCTTTGTTCTGAGAAAATCTAGCATGGCCGATACACATGCAGGTAATCAGCCTAAGTGTGATCACTTTTAACTTGAAGATCCCACAGTAAAAATAACATAAAAATAGAAGTTTTCCACATGTAGTTCATTCAACATTAGATGAGTGCTTTCAAAACTTTATTCAGATGATTTCTTTAAGTGCTTGACTGTTTAACAGATTATATTGCAGCTTTAAGATCTGATTTTCACTCCTCCCTTTCTCAAATCCACAGGTTTTCTGAACAAATCACACTGGCAAACTCTAGTAATACTTATATGCTTGTTTGACAAATGCTGAATCATCTCCATGGTATTAAAAGCTGATTCTATCTTTCCTGAACTCATGAATATTTATTTTTCAAAGGTCGTCTAGTCCAATCATCCTATATCAAAAACGAGGCATAGAACATTTAACTTGCACAAGATCACATAATTAGCTGTCGCTATTAGTTTCCTGGATTTTACATCTAAAATATATACTAGTTTTCTTTGTGATATACTTCAAGTTTTGTTTTGTTTTGTTTCCGTGTCACGCGGCATGTGGGATCTCAGTTCCCTGACCAGGGATCGAACCCATGTCCCCTGTAGTGGAAGCGCAGAGTCTTAACCACTGGACTGCCAGAGAAGTCCATGATATACTTTAAATTTTTAAGTTTCCTTCACAGGCCAAAATTCTACATGAGAGCTTGCGAGCGTCAAGTTCAGCCAGGCGCACCGTGATCACTGTTAAGCGCCCGCATGTTTAGGAGCACCGTCACCACTGAAACTACCACATAAAATGGCTGATTTGTCTGAACCCTCTGCATGGTTAACAGGAACTATTTATTGGCTAAATTATAGGAACCATTTTCTGAGCACAATCATTTGCGTTGAACTATGAAGCCTTAATTAGCTTCATTTTACAAACAAGGAACTGAGGCTCACAGAAGTTAAGCTCTTGCCTGGGATCACAGAGCCGTAAGTGGCAGAACAGAATTTTACAGCCAGGTCATTATATCACCAAGCTTATATTCTTTCTACTATACTAAATTGCCTTTAATCTCAATTTACCCTTTTTTTAATAGCAAATAATTCAAATTATCAAAGTACTCATAGGTCAGAAATCTATTTTAGTCCCAGAAATGGAAAGACAGTAGTCATATTAAGGAATTAATGAATTATTTGTAGCAAAGCCTGATATTAAAGGTGCCGTTTTGACAAAAAGACAAATCATAATTTTAAAAGCTATTTAAATTTTTTTTATTTGGGTGAGAAAATACTCCCAAGGTTTCAATTTTCATTCTGTGCATTGCATGCTTCTCTAAACAATACGGTCCAAACTAGAAGTCCTCTTTCTCTCTTTCTCCCTCCCTCCCTTCCCTCCTTCCTCTCTCTCCTTTCTTATTTCCTCCCGTCCTTCCTCCCGTCCGTCCGTCCGTCCTTCCTTCCTTCCTTCCTTCTTTCCTCCCTCCTTCCCTCCCTCCCTCCCTCCCTCTCTCTCTCTCTCTCTCTCTCTCTTTCCTTTTAAGGGACTAGGATTCCAGGTCAAAGTTCACATGATGGCTTTCACTGTCCAAGGCTACTTTCCCAGCTCAGGCCCTTGCCCAGTTCCAAAGACGGTTTTCCTGATAACTTGGTTTCTACAGCAAATCAAGAAGCATCCTTGGGCAATTACTCTATGTGCTGGTAATGTTCTAAGAGGTTCACTTCATTATGATGATACTGCTATATGGCACATGCTATTGCTAGCCCTACATTACAAATAAGAATCCTAAGGCACAGAGAGGTTAAACAACCTGCCCAAAGTCACACAGCTAATAAACAGTGGAATCAGAATATGAACCCACATAATCTGATTCCACTATTCATGGTCTTATCCACAATACTGTATTGGCTAATATAATAAAACAATCAACCTGTCAATGGCTATAATCAGTTCTTTTACTCACACTCACTGAGTTAAGATGGAATATAGAATGAGGTGTAGGTCAAGTAAGACTTACACCTCACTGTATCATCTTGGGTCTGAAATGAGTTTTTCATCAGATATCCTGCATCTAGGCCATATGTGCCATCACTGGCTATGATGGCTAGCTAGGCAGACATAGCACTGAGAATTTATTGACCTCTTGTGGTTGTCCCTGCCCTCTAAGAGCTACTCCCCTTTCACCAGGAGGAGTCTGAACAGTGCTGGAAAGAAAGTGGGAGAGGAGAGATTGTCTATTCCATGTGCTCATCCAAGCACCCGCAGTATTTTTCAACAAGAATCCAAACTGGAAAGAGTATTCAAAGCACCCAATAATTACCATTATATGTTTCCTGGCACAGCAATTATTAGGCTCTTACTAAATGCTTCCACTTCCCTCACAATGTGCTTCATAACTTGGACTTACTATCCAATATTAAGTCTTCAACTAAGAGCATGAGAAAGTCACTTTCTCCATTACAAATCACCACTGAGCCAAGACCTTAGGGAATAGTTTGCTGGCCATAACGGCATATACAGATACATATCTGTGCTATATAGAAAACATATATAAGAGGATATATTATGTATAAACACTCATTTTAATAATATACGTGAAGAAATTCCTTTCTTCACTATTGTAATAGTTAGGTATTCCTGTTGTATAACACATAGGAACAGATGGCCTGGGTTATATATTTGTTTAAAGGCAATGCCAGCAATGCTTTGCCTTTGTAAAAGGATACTATCACACAGAACCAAGCGTTCTAATAGTGAAAATACTCCCTCCCTTTCTACTTTCCTTGACAACTGCTTCTTAGCTTATGTATGCTCTGAGTTTTCATTTTATGTTTATATTTTTAAGAAGTATTGCCATTTGTAATGACCAGGTTCTCTCTGTGTTTAGGGGTAAAACAAACATTTTAAAAACCATGGATTAACAATATCCTCCCCAATCTCCACTCAGAAATCTAAAACCTTCTGCTTCCAAAGGTCTTAGAGAAGATACCTGAAAAAAACTTTAATTCTATTGTATTACAGGATTTCATGGTATCCTTAAAATAGGTTATAGCAATTTTTTAAAAAACTATTAAATTATGGTCTACCATAAACACTTTCAGGACTTCATTCTCAGAGTTTCAAATCAAAATATCACATATAGAGACAGGATTTTTTTTTAACTTGAACTTTTAATTCAAGTTTCCAGTTAGTCCTTCAAATGGCCCAATGTGACAGAAGGGAATAAGAAGGTAGGACAACCTGAGAGGCCTTTCTCCCTTCAGTCCACAAAGAACTAACTGGACAGGAAATGTGGGAAGCCTTCCTTTAACCTCTGAGAACTACTTTTTATGCAATTAGGAGATAGGTCAACAACCGGGTTTCAAAGCCTCAAAGTAAACATACCACTGGGGGTACACTAGCAATGATATTTTAATATAAATGGCCTTTTAGGGAAGAGCAAAGTTAATTTTGTACGGCTAACCGCTCTAGAAAGGCACTAAAAGCAAACACACACAGTACAAAACTGCCATATTTCATCCAAGCCAAGATACCAACATTTGTAAGATATATCCCAGAGATGTTAAAATTGGGAAAAAAAACGTGCATCTTAGAGTAGATGAAATACAGTAAGTATGTGATAATTCCAGCTTTGCGGGTTATCCACTACATTATTTCAATTAGAACTGCAAACTACAATCCACCTCCTGAAGCCCGGTAAATGAAACATATGGTTAAATCTATACTTGACCACACAGAATTTCAGGCAATTATCTTAGTGCGTGGGGTAACAAAGTCTAGGTGGTTTCTGTATAATCAATCCTTTACATTCTGGGAGGGATATTTGTTGTCATCAACAACTTTTTATTAAGACCTCAAGGAGAAAACACAACTGAATGACAGTTATATTTTCATATCAGGATTCTTACTTCGTTAATTAATTTTTTAAATAGATTTTCTATGTTGATTTTTTAAAGTTAAGACACAGTTCACATACCATAAAATTTACCATTTTAAAGCATGCAATTTAGTGGATTTTAGTGTGCAACCATCATCACTATCTAATTCCAGAACATTTTCATCACCCCATAGAGAAGCCCAGACCCATGAACAGTCATTCCCTATCCTTTTCCTGCCTCCCTCTTCCCCACCGTGTAAGCCGCTGGCAACCATTAATTTACTTTCGGTCTCTATAGCCTTGCCTATTCCAAATATTTCACATAAATGGAATTCTATAACCCTAACACTGACTCTAGCCCTTTTGTGTCTGCCTTCTTTCATTTACCATGTTTTTGAGGTTTATCCAGGTTGTAGCACATGTCGGTACTTCATTTATTTTTATGGCTGAATAATATTCCATTGTATAGATATACCACATTTTGTCAAACCGTTCATCAGCTGATGAAGATTTGGGTTGTTTCTCCTTTGGGGCTCTTATGAATAATATTACCGTGACCGTTCACATACAAGTTTCTGCGTAAACATACATCCTCAATTCTCTTGGGTATAGGAGTGGAATTTCTGGGTCATATGGTAGCTTTATGTTTAACTTTCTGAGGAACTGCTACGTATTTTTGAAAGTGGCTGCACCATTTTACATTCTCATCAGCAATGTATGAAGGTTCCAATTTTTCCACATCCTCACCAACATTTATTATTACACTTTTTGAAAAATATAGTCATTCTCATGGGTGTGAAGTGTCATCTCACTGTGGTTTTGATTTGCATTTCCCTCATGGCTAATGAAGCTAAGCATCTTTTCACACGCTTATTGGTCATCTTCTTTGCATAAACATCTGTTAAAATCCTTTGCCCATTTTTCAGTTGGGTTGTCTTTTAATTGTTGGGTTGTAAGAGTTTCTCATATATTCTGAATACTAGACTACTATCAAATACAGATTTGCAAATATTTTCTCCAATTCTATGTATTGTCTTTTCACTTTCTTGATAGTATCCTTTGAAGCAAAAATTTTTAAATTTTGATCAAGTCCAATTACGCTACTTTATGCAATTAGAGATATGTCAACAACCAGGTTTCTGGTTTAAATGATTTCTCTGTTTAATTCTATAGTTACAAAAGAGACAACATCTACGAAGTAGAAAAATTACAGAATGCATAGTCAAAAGACACCCAATTAATTTTCTCATGAGACATTTATAATAAAAGAATTGTTCTTCTATACAAGTTAGGGCAAAACTGCTTGACAAGACATCAAAGTAAATCTGAGCAATTTCTTTGACAGTGAATAAAAGTTAGGACCATCTCTACATGGCCTACCTGCTTATAGAATTTTCATATTTTTAAATATTTTAGAATCTGTATCTTGACTAAATGCTAATATTATTAATTCACAGAACATCTTTGCATGGAATCATTTCTAAGGAATGTGGAGTTATACAAACATATTTCCCCTGTGACATCTCAAAACATGCTCAACCATTAAAAGAAAATTAATTTAAAAGACATCTGTGCCAATATGTGTATTTGCTGCTTCTACAGAGAGCTACAACAGCCAGAACCTCACTTTGGTAATAATAAAAAACGCTACGGTGACTTCCAAGCACCGTATAGTTTTTAAATGGAAAACAAACTGGAGAATCTTTGAAGGTTTGTCAGAAACTGCAACGTCTGGGTGGCAAGTGGGATTTCACTGGGCCCAAGGGACATTGCAAAACCCTCTTCCCAGCCATCTGTTGCTTTGTATCTGCAATTCTACTGGAAGCCAGTCAAAAAGAGGATAACAAGTGAAAACTATTTTGGCAACAAAATGAAAAATAAGAAATCCGAAACAAACATCTCCCCACAAACAGATTTTCTGTTGGATTCAAATCATACATGGCAGCGATTTTTAGAAAATGTACAAGCTAAACTCACTGAAAATGCCGAGACAGAAAGAATGAAGAATGAAAGGAAACCAGGAACGGACCCCTCTCCAGGAAGCAACTTGTCTGTTTAGTTGTTTTTCCTCATAAGACAGAAGTTCCTTGAGGGCAGAGACCAAGTCTTCTTCACTCTGTCCTCCTAGAACCTCAGGTATGGCTAAATATGTTAGGAGACGGTATAGGAAAGGATCATATGATACAGATAGGAAATAAATGAGCTTGAATGAAAATACCTACAGTATGTGATTTGGGATGGGGAAAGAACAGTGACTGTGGAAGTGGTATTCTAGCATGAGGTCTTTAACAGCCGTTCATTCACTCATTCAGCAAATACTTGTGGAGAACTTACCATGGGTACTGTCTTACATGCCAGGGATACAACTATAAACAAAATGAATCAAATCCCTGCCCTCATGGAGCTTACAATTAAATGCTAATATTTATGGAGCATTGATCTGTGCCAGGCATTGTATTCAGAGCTTCATCTGTGATCTCTCCTTTGATCTTCATGCCACTCCTACGGGATAAGCTGCTATTATTATTCTCACCTCACAGGCGAGACAACTGAGGTTTAGGTTTAGGGACTTGCCTAGGTCCAGGAACCAGTGACTCAAACAAAGGTCTGCCTAGCCACTGAAACTCTAATCTTCACAGCCGCACACTCCATCAGAGATTTATGTGACTCTAAGACCACAATCTTATAGCTGCTGTCATGCTGTTTAATTTTGGGTGGCAATTATACAAATGAGTGTTATACCATCTTGTCCTATATTATACCAGTATAGTCATTAACAGATGAGAGAGAAAGCCTCAAGATTTGTAAAGTTTAAAGCCATGGACTCCAAAAAGGAAACTGTGTGTCTGTCTGATTGTTGTTGAAAGGAGAGAGGAAAGAGTTAGGAGATACAAAGTTAAAAGAGATATTCATATGGGAAGAAACAATGCTATGAGTTTTTCTAAGATGGAAAAGTGCTATCTCCCAACGGAAATAAAGAATTGACTCTTGTCACCTAAAGAAAAGAAGAAAATAGGTAAAAGAAGAAATCTGGCAAACCCTGTGCTAGGGAGGTGTGTAAATCCCAAAGTGACTATTAACAGGAGATTGAGAATGCAAAAAGAAACTAAAAAACAGTAGAGTATACATTATCTCTAATGGTCTTTCAGTAATTCAGACCCTGGAAAATAACTTGTATTTTCATAATCCTCCAAGAATATCTACATAAATCTGATTGTTACATAAAAGTTAATTATGGGTTATTGTTCTATCAAATGTCAGTTTATTTCAAACTTCAGTTCAAAAATTTAGAACACCCAAAGTCCCTCTTGAGTCCTGTGGCTACAACTTTCATAAAAACAGCTTAGGTGGCCTGTGACAGAACACAGGTAGACTGAGTATTTCTGGGAGAAAAGATACACTCTGAAGTATATGGCTATGCAGTCTGGTACTTTTTAATCTGTTTTAGCAATATCACATCTTCACTATTAAGACACAGTTGGTCATGCCTTTTTTTCTAATTATAATAATTTATAGCTTTTCTCTTAAAAGTAATTCTTATAGTTTTCATTCTTCTGGGATATCAAAACTCTCAAAAGATGTAGAGATTTAGTAATTAGAGAAATACAAATCTCCCAAGGTCAAAATCAACATCACTGAAGGTTTTTAGGTAAGTGTGGCAAACAAGGAGACATTAAAATGACAACAGAATGCTATACATGTAAAATAATCCCAGTGAATCAGAGCTAAATGAGAAATTGCCGTATGATGTGCAAATTGCAGCCCAGAGGTGTGCTTCATTTCATTGAACAAATCTTTACATAGTATAGTATAACAGGCTTTGTGCTACACATATGTAGACAGAGACATAATGGCACATTCTCAGCCTGTGATGAATTTACATTACAATTTGTTAAAATACATCATAATATACCATGTAATATTAATATTAATATAACATGATAATACACTATGTAATATTAATTTATTACGTGAAAAAAGCCAGGCAAAGTCCAATGCTAACATTTGCATAAAAAGGGGGAAATGGAGAAGAAAATATATATGAGTTTATGTATATATATGTATATATACATACACACATATATACGTGTGTGTGTGTGTGTGTGTGTATATATATATATATATATATATATATGTATATATATATATATATATATATGTATATATCTCTGCAAGAAAACCCAATATGTATCTGTTGTGCTTATTTCAACTGTCTCCAGAAAGATAAAAGGTGTACCAGGATATTGCTTCCACCATTTCTACCATGACCATTAATGTTAGAACTACAAAAGCAGTAAACAATTACAAGTCTTCCCCACTTTTCCAAATCACTAATGTCACTCATAGGACTGTTTCAGCAACCTATTTTTTCCACATGGGATCACAAAATTTCACAAAGCTGAGAGTTGAAATAGAAAAGCATAAACTATCATTACATTCCTCCTACTCTGTGCCTACTGCACACATAATTATCAGCCATTTCCCTCATTAAATGCCCCCTAGTGGGTGTTAATGTAATGGAAGGTTTCGTTCCTTAATAAAAATAAGTATTTATGGATAAGCGGTATGTGAACGTTTATAAAACCCTGGGCATGACACTGAATTGAACCTCATCCCAGTTATGTGAAAATGGAAATATAAAGGAAAAACTTAGTGTAGAAACACCAGAAATACCAATAAATGATGGTACATGTAAATTAAAAGGAAGCCAAAGTGGTTATCAGGGAACTGGTGGAGAAAATGAAAGTAACAGGAGTTTTATCTGTCCTGTTAGTTAGTAACCAGAGTTCTTAGCCTCACTTTTGCTAAGTGGTTACTTCTGTGGTGGTTAAGAATCCAGGGATTAAACTACCAATAATTATTACCTGAGTGAGCTTGGGTAAGTTATTTAACTTGCTTCAGTTTCCTCATTTGTTCAAAGCAGGATAATAATAGAAACCAGTTAATACGGCTCCTATGAAGAATAAATAAATCATTTGGAATAGTGCCTGGCACAGATGTGCACAATAAATATTATCTACTATTATTATTTACTACATTCTAAAAGTATCAGCATTCCAAATGATGGTCCTGGGGTTATTAAGAATCAGAAATAAAGATGATACAAACAGATGAAGAGACATACCATGTTCTTGGATTGGAAGAATCAACATTGTGAAAATGACTATACTACCCAAAGCAATCTACAGATTCAATGCAATCCCTGTCAAACTACCAATGGCATTTTTCACAGAACTAGAACAAAAAATTTCACAATTTATATGGAAACATAAAAGACCCCAAATAGCCAAAGCAATCTTGAGAAAGAAAAACGGAGCTGGAGGAATCAGGCTCCGTGACTTCAGACTATACTACAAAGTTACAGTAATCAAGACAGTATGGTACTGGCACAAAAACAGAAATATAGACCAATGGAACAGGATAGAAAGCCCAGAGATAAACCCACGCACATATGGTCACCTTATTTTTGATAAAGGAGGCAGGAATATACAATGGAGAAAAGACAGCCTCTTCAATAAGTGGTGCTGGGAAAACTGGACAGATACATGTAAAAGCCTGAAATTAGAACACTCCCTAACACCATACACAAAAATAAACTCAAAATGGATTAAAGACCTAAATGTAAGGCCAGACACTATTAAACTCTTAGAGGAAAACATAGGCAGAACACTCTATGACATAAATCACAGCAAGATCCTTTTTGACCCACCTCCTACAGAAATGGAAATAAAAACAAAAATAAACAAATGGGACCTAATGAAACTTAAAAGCTTTTGCACAGCAAAGGAAACCATAAACAAGACGAAAAGACAACCCTCAAAATGGGAGAAAATATTTGCAAATGAAGCAACTGACAAAGGATTAATCTCCAAACTTTACAAGCAGCTCATGCAGCTCAATATCAAAAAACAAACAACCCAATCCAAAAGTGGGCAGAAGACCTAAGTAGACATTTCTCCAAAGAAGATATACAGATAGCCAACAAACACATGAAACAATGCTCAACATCACTAATCATTAGAGAAATGCAAATCAAAACTACAATGAGGTATCACCTCACACCAGTCAGAATGGCCATCATCAAAAAATCTACAAATAATAAATGCTGGAGAGGGTGTGGAGAAAAGGGAACCCTCTTGCACTGCTGGTGGGAAGGTAAATTGATACAGCCACTATGGAGAACAGTACGGAGCTTCCTTAAAAAACTAAAAATAGAACTAGCATTTGACCCAGCAATCCCAGTACTGGGCTTATACTCTTAGAAAACCATAATTCAAAAGGAGTCATGTACCACAATGTTCATTGCAGCATTATTTACAATAGCCAGAATATGGAAGCAATCTAAGTGTCCATTGAAAGATGAATGGATAAAGAAGATGCGGCACATATATACAATAGAATATTACTCAGCCATAAAAAGAAAAGAAATTGAGTTATTTGTAGTGGGGTGGATGGACCGAGAGTCTGTCATACAGAGTGAAGTAAGTCAGAAAGAGAAAAACAAATACCATATGCTAACACATATATACGGAATCTAAAAAAAAACAAGGTTCTGAGGAACCTAGGGGCAGGACAGGAATAAAGACGCAGACGTAGAGAATGGACTTGAGGACACGGAGAGAGGGAAGGGTAAGCTGGGATGAACTGCGAGAGTAGCATGGACTGGCATACAGTACCCAATGTAAAACAGATAGCTAGAGGGAAGCAGCCGCATAGCACGGGGAGATCAGCTAGGTGCTTTGTGACCACCTAGAAGGGTGGGATAGGGAGGGTGGGAGGGAGATGCAAGAGGGAGGAGATATGGTGATATATGTATATGTATAGCTGATTCACTTTGTTATAAAGCAGAAAGTAGCACACCATTGTAAAGCAATTATACTCCAGTAAAGGTGTTTTTAAAAAAAAGAATCAGAAATACCATCACAGCTGTAAGAGACTAAATAAATTATATAAATAAAGAAATCTGTGCACATGCATGCATGTATATAGAGAAACAGTTTCTTTATTTATTTATTTATTTATTTATTTTTTGTGGTAAGCGGGCCTCTCACTGTTGTGGCCTCTCCCGTTGTGGAGCACAGGCTACGGACGCGCAGGCTCAGCGGCCATGGCTCACGGGCCCAGCCGCTCCGCGACATGTGGGATCTTCCCGGACGGAGGCACGAACCCACGTCCCCTGCATTGGCAGGCGGACTCTCAACCACTGGGCCACCAGGGAAGCCCGAGAAACAGTTTCTTAATCTGATTATTCAATTAGTCATAAGAAAATTTTTCTATCCAGGCTAGTTAGCAAAATTTAATTGCCTTCATTAAATGAGGTGTTGAAAAGTCATTAGGACTACATTACAAATTCCTATTATCAAAAAGATTCTTTAAAAGGTATTCTGACAAAATACGCGTGAGAATAAGACTTGGATGAGGGACGAATAGCTGGAGATGAACAAATACAGAAAGTTCCCTACGGAATCTCATATGACCTCAGCCAAACCCAGCAAGTATCAAGAGATTGTAGAAATTGAACTTCTGGTTTTATTTCAGCCTTATTCTGGGTCCTGAAAATTCCCTTTCTTTTTTAGTATTTTCTAGTATCTCTCTTTTCTAGTGAGTGTAAAGTTTACTAATTTTGGAAGTAATGTCTAAAAAAGTTTGTAAGTTGTCACTGAAATCTCATGACTATGCAAATGCTCAGAGTTTTAGCATAAATAATCATCACTACCCCAAACTGTGTTGCTGAATGAACCACGCAAACCCACAGCTGTGAGATTAAGTACAGAAAGGACAGATCTCCACTTCTGGCACAACTTCAAATGCCTCATCAGAGACAGAGAAATGTCAAACACAAAGTTTACACTGAAGCACTGCAGCTCCCAGGGACAGGGAAGAAACTATCAGTGCGTTCTGTATGGTAAACTACTTAACACACTTCACCCCTCATGCATTGTAAAAAGGACTGGCTTGCAGAAACTCAGTTTGAGTGACTTTACGGGGCTACGTGAGTCACTATCGTGTTGTGCGGAAACCCAGCTTGACAAGCTGCACATCCAAATGTGGCTGTTCCAGTAAGATCTGGTGTGATCTCTGGTCCTGTTCCTTTCTCTGACTGTGGTTATACCATTCCTGTTGCACTAATCCAAAGAGCAACTCACAGAGCTTCCAGAATGAGATTCTCCTTTTAATAATAGCTGATCTTCTGAATTCTGGATGGCGAAGGTTCTAGTGGGTTCTAGTCCACCGTACATGTGTAAAGTTTCAACCTTATCTGCTGACACAGAGAAAGTTACTCATGGAAGAACTATCTTTGATGCATTGCACACAGTCCGGCTGTGCTGAGATAGTTGTTTGAAATGAAGAAGCAAATGTGTTAAGCATTGCTTGTAAATAGAAATGTTAAAAACACTGGTTGAAGTTAAAAGATATAATGGTAGAGAAAACTCTATTTACAGTAACAATGAAAAAGGTAAACTTAAGGGAGGACAGAGGAGATGCAGCAGGCACCGAGGGCTCGTGCCAAGGCCACATTAACAAAAACAAAAAACAAACAAACAAAAAAAACCATAAGAAGTTTCTTCTTAAGGGAAACTCAGAGTGCACCTGCCCCCAGATTTTGGCACCCAAGGCAAAAGGGATGTCAATTTCCTATCCAGGCTTCTTGTTGGAAGATTTCTTTCTTCATTTCTGGAAAGTTTTCTCCTTGTTAGAAAGTTTCTGGAGCACAGAGAGCCAGCTGCCGTATCATGAGGACACTCAAACAGCCCTATGGAGAGGACCATGTAGTGGGAAACTGAGATCTCCAGGTAACAGCCTGTTAGGGACAGAGGCCACCTGGCAATATCCTTGTGAGTGATCTTGGAAGCAGATTTTCCAGTGGTGGTAAGGCCTTTAGATGACTGCAACCCCAGCCAACACCTTCACTGCAGTGTCATGAGAGATCCTAAAACAGAACCATCCAGCTAAGCTGCTCCTGCTTTTTTAACCACGGACATAATAAGAAAATAAATGTTTGTATTTTAAGCCATTAAAAAAAAAAAAAGGAAAGGTAAACTTAAAAAGAACTTAAATAAACTTGAAAAGCTTAAAACTTATGTGAAAAACACTGTTTTAAAACGCGGCTCTAAAACACAATTGCAGATTTGAACGAATGGAAAGATATCCCTGGTTCTTGGTTAGGACATCTCCATCTCAACATTATCAAAATATACCTGTGATCTCTAAGTCAATTTATAAATTTTGTGAAATCCCAATAAAAACACCAAGGAGCCATTTTTTTCTGGAAATAAACAAATTGACTTTACTAAATACTAAAGTTCATATGAAAAAATAACTGCACAAGATTATCTAAGGAAAACAATGTAAAGAAAGAGCTGTGAGGGAATAGCTAAAAGAAATATTAAAACCTACTACAAAGTTTCTATAACTAAAATGGTGTGGTCTTGGAGCACAAATAGACCTATGAAACAGAAGAGCAAGTCCAGAAGGAGAACTGACAGATGGAAGTTAGTATATGATAAGGTGCATCCCAAAATGTGGGAATAAAGATGGCTTTTTAATATAGGGTATTTGGACAACTGGATAGTCATTTGAAAAATGATAAATTTTGATCCACTCTTCATGTTGCCCATAAGCACAAACTCCAAATTAATAAGATATTTTTAAAATAAAATTATGCAATTAATTTTTTTAAATGGGTGAATTCTTAAATAATTCTTCTATAACCTGAAAGTTAAAAAGGCTTTCTAATTATGACTCAAAATCCAGATGTAATTTAAAAAGACTGATATATTCAATTATCTTAAAAAAAATGCACGGCAAAAAACCCTGTATGCAAAGACAAAAGACAACACATTAGAAGAAAATATTTGCAAGTACATCCTAGATAAAGGACTAATATCCCTAATTTATAAAGAACTTTAAAAAACTGATCAAAAACAGACCAAAAATATTATAGAAAGATGTACAAAAAATATAAATAAAAAATTCCCATGAAAGATATAAATGACATTAAAATATGATAAGATGTTCAACTTCACTTAAAAGAGAAATCATATTAAAACAATATTGAAATACCTCACCCATCAGATTGGCCAAAAATCAAAAGCTTGACAATACAGTTTGTTGTGAGGCTAAAGAGAAACAGGCCTTCTCCTACATGGCTGGTGGGAAGGTAAAAGGGTACAACCCGTATGGATGGGGAATTTGGCAATATCTAACGAAACTAAATCACTTACCCTTGACCCAGCAATACCATGACTACAGTTTATCCTGATCATATATTTCCAACATGTATACATAGGGTTACCCATTGCACCATCATTTGTAATCACAAAATATTAGAAATTACCTAAATATCCAACCACGGGATGTGGTTAAATAAAGTATGGTGCATTCGCACCATGAAATATTAGGCGAACGTAGTAAAGAACAAGAAAGCTCTCTGTGAACTAATATGGAATAATTTCCAGGACATATTAAGTAAAAAAAGCACAGTATAAAACAGTACATACAGTATGCTGCCCCTGTGTAAGAAAAAGGGGGAAGTAAGAAACCATGCATTTCCCTGCTTATTTTTGCAAAAGGAAACACAGGAAGAATAAATCAGAAACCAGTAAAATTGGTTACCGACAAAGGAATGAATGAGGTGGGTGGAATACAAGTTGAAAGCGATGGAGGAGTGAGTAACATTTCTGAACACATCTTCTGTATAATTTTAAATGTGGAAAAATGTTAATGTTGCACATATTCAAAAGTACAATTAAATCAATAAACTTCGCAGAGAACCCTGAAACTGAATGCAAACAAATAAACATATGATCCCAACTGAAAAATAGAACCATGTTGTGGCACGCGTGGGCAGGTGAGGGAAGAAGTGATCCAAGTAACTTGAGAACACAATGCTTTGATAAATACCTTCAGTCCGGGAAGAAAAAGAACTGCAAGCAAACCTTGAACTATATTTCGTAGGCTTCGTTTTCATAGTGCTATGAGTATAGCAATTCTGAAACTGCTTTTTTCTTTTTGTTTGTGCACTGTAGGATTAAGCAAATGGAGTAAATGTGTTGACGTTGCTGAGAGACAGGGCTCTCGCTGTGAAAAAGTGAAATGCAGTTTTTTAAGGAACCTCCATACTGTTCTCCATAGTGGCTGTATCAATTTACATTCCCATCAACAGTGCAAGAGGGTTCCCTTTTCTCCACACCCTCTCCAGCATTTATTGTTTTTAGATTTTTTGATGATGGCCATTCTGACCAGTGTGAGATGATATCTCATTGTAGTTTTGATTTGCATTTCTCTAAATTAATGATGTTGAGCATTCTTTCATGTGTTTGTTGGCAGTCTGTATATCTTCTTTGGAGAAATGTCTATTTAGGTCTTCTGCCCATTTTTGGATTGGGTTGTTTTTTTGTTATTGAGCCTGCTTAAAAAACTACAAATAGAACTGCCATACGACCCAGCAATCCCACTACTGGGCATACACCCTGAGAAAACCATAATTCAAAAAGAGTCATGTAAGCAACCTAGCCAGGACATGGAAGCAGCCTAAGTGTCCATCAAGAGATGAATGGATAAAGAAGATGTGGCACATATATACAATGGAATATTACTCAGCCATAAAAAGAAACGAAATTGAGTTACTTGTAGTGAGCGGGATGGACCTAGAGTCTGTCATACAGAGTGAAGTACGTCAGAAAGAGAAAAACAAATACCGTATGCTAACACATATATATGGAACCTAAGAAAAAAAAAGGTCATGAAGTACCTAGGGGTAAGATGGGAATAAAGACACAGACCTACTAGAGCATTGACTTGAGGACACGGGGAGGGGGAAGGGTAAGCTGTGACAAAGTGAGAGAGTGGCATGGACATATATACACTACCAAACGTAAAATAGATAGCTAGTGGGAAGCAGCCACATAGCACAGGGAGATCAGCTAGTTGGTTTGTGACCACCTAGAGGGGTGGGATAGGGAGGGTGGGAGGGAGGGAGACGCAAGAGGGAAGAGATATGGGAACATATATATATGTATAACTGATTCACTTTGTTATAAAGCAGAAACTAACACACCATTGTACAGCAATTATACTCCAATAAAGATGTTTAAAAAAAAAAAGTGAAATGCAAATATGGAATGGGACAAAGGCAAGGAGGAACCCTGGGGGTTGGAGTAGAATGGCAGGTACATATATTCGTCTACTAGACATATATATAGTTATATAACTATATAACTAATGATATAACTATATATAGATATAACACCCATTTTCTAATGTATATATGCTTCTAATATGAATTTGTATGTATGTGCGTTTTTATTTATTTGTAGGTATGTTAAAAAAAATTATTTTTTTCCTAATTTTGTCTGCTGAAGGGCCTAGAGGCTATGACACATCACTAACAATGAGTATACCTAGTGCCTAGATCTTGGTTTCTATATACCACTCCCCACTGAAAGGAACCAGGGAATTAAAAAAAAAAAAAAAGGGTGATTCCAGGGATGAAGCAAGAAAGGCATAAGATGAGCCTGGAACATCTTGCTGTGCCAGAAAGTAAGGAAATGTCCCCAAATAATGAGGCATGTCAAATGCATATGGGAGCCAGCTTGAAGAGGCTAACACCTGCCAGATCTGAGACAACTGGCCCCAAAATTAGTGAATTATAATACATTGATTAAATAGGAATCCATACTGATAATAAATAGATAAATATATATATAGACAGCTAGGGGAGAAGAGAGCTTTTCCTTCTCGTAGAATGTCAACTAATGAGTAGAGATATGGTGGAGTTAAACACCATTTTTTTGGTAGCCATCACTGTAAGAACAGTATGAGCAAGAATCAATGGGTGATAGTTTTATGTGGAGCAAGATATGTGCATTGTTTCAAAGCAAATGACCATAAATTGCTTTATTAGTTGCAAGGGAGAACACAGTAACTATATTACAGGAAGAAACCCAACAAAACCCTGACCAGGTGATTAACATCACAACTGAAGAGGGATGGTTCTGTATATGGTACCCTGAGAAATCTACAACTTCACTTATGTAGTATCCTAATGGAGGGGAACGGTGCGTAAACAGAATCTAACCCATTGAATAAGTGGATGGAGGATGGTGGAAGCCAGGTTTCTAACTGTTGGTGTGGAAGTATACAGAAGACCAAGGGGAATGAGGTTAGAATGAGCCACATGGTAATGAATTAGAGTTGGAGACATCAGTATAAACTAATGTTTAGCTTAATCTGAATAGAGATGGTTTTATAATGGAAATATTCATAAATGTGTATATTTACATGGCTTTATATACATACATATATTTCCTTGCTTTGTTAGCTGAGAGGGTCTAGAAGAATAACATCCCAACAGCAGTGAGCATACTAAGCACCAGATGTTGATTTCTAATACCATTCTCCAGTGAAAGGAACCAGGGCTCCTTGAAGAAATAGCTGATTCTAGGACTGAGGCAGGAAATGTAAAGAAAACCCATAACTCCAGGCTAATCATGAGAAAAACATGAGAAAAATCTCAGTTGAGGAACATCCTACAAAATACCTGCACAGTACTCCTTAAGAACATCTAGGTCATCAAAAATACCGAGTCTGAGAAATTGTCATAGCCAGGAGAAACCTAAGGAGATATGATGACTAAATGTAATATGGAATCCTGGAGGGATCCTGGAACAGAAAAAGAATATTAGGCAACACTGCTAATTTTACTACTTAAAAATTTCCAGGACTTCCCTGGTGGCGCAGTGGTTAAGAATCTGCCTGCCAATGCAGGGGATACAGGTTTGAGCCCTGGTCCAGGAAGATTCCACATGTCGCAGAGCAACTAAGCCAGTGTGCCACAACTACTAAGCCTGCGCTCTAGGGTCCGCGAGCCACAACTGCTGAAGCCCGCACGCCTAGAGCCTGTGCTCTGCAACAAGAGAAGCCACTGCAATGAGAAGTCCACACACCGCAACGAAGAGTAGCTCCCGCTCACTGCAACTAGAGAAAAGCCCGCGTGCAACAACGAAGACCCAGTGCAGCCAAAAATAAATTAATTTAAAAAATAATATTGTTTTAACAAATTTCCATATTTGAATATATTAATTTGGGTTTCTGATTTGTTACATGGATTTTATGAACGATTATATTTCAAGACCACTTGTATTTCACAGTTTATCATGTTCAAAAACCAATGTCATATAAAGATTAAGATAAAACATTTATTGTTCTATTCTTGAATGTATTAGGAAGTAACTGCATACTTAGTGTCATGATGAGTACATTACGGAAAGTGAAAGAAGTAAAAAGTATGAGCTCCCTATTCTCAAGAACAAGCTACAGAGGGAAGTAGGAGGTTAGTCTAAGATAAATTGCACTTAAAAATAACCACAGTGAAAGTCATTCAGAACTCCTCGGCAGAAGTGGAGAAGGCTTCATGGACTGGTGGATATTGAGCTAGGCCTGGAATTCGGATGTCAGCAGAAGGTATGGAAAAGGGTTTATGGAAGGACTCTGGAGTTCTACTTTATGAATCACTTTGCTATACTGCCCTGCAATAAACGTCACTCAAAAAATGATTAATGACCAAGTGAACGGATGAAAGAAAGAAGAAGGGAACGTAGAATGGAAGAAAGGAGGGAGAGAGGAAGGAAGGAATCAGGATGCACTAAAATCTCTAAAGAACTTTAACCCTACAACATCAAGCTTCTAGCCTTAATGCATAAATTAATTTAAATGGAAGCATTTAGATACGATTCTCAACTTTGATTTTAACATCACCTCACTATAAGCATGACTGGGATTTACTGTGCAGCCAGTAGGGCTCAGGATCCCAGGCCCATATAGGTGAGTAGAGAAAGTAGGAGTCCTGGCATCTGCCATCCAAGGGTCTGCAAGCACCATCTGAGACAAGTGGGAGCCCTGCCCATTTGCAACGTAAGCTCTCCAACCTATTCTCCATTCCAGGGACATAAACTATTCTCAGTACGTTCCACTGAAGTCGTGTGATATGGCAGTTAAGGGTACAAGTTTGGGAATCAGGTCAGGTTTGAATTCCTGGTTTGCCACTCACTAGCAAAGCTTTGTTATTTCCCCAAGCTTTAGTTTCCTCATGGAGAAAGTGGAGACTAGTAGATTCTTTGGGATCACGGAGGATTATTCCATCCACCTCTAAACCCGGTTTCTCTAATCCACCCATTTCTGTCAATTGCTACTGCCTAAATCAAACTACCATATTCTCTAGCCTACACTACTGGGACAACAGTGTTCTCACTGTTGTCCCAGTAGTATAGGACACCTATTCTTACTTACTATCTCACCTATGCTTACTCATTCTCACTCCCACCCCATCCACTCTTCACACCAACCACAGGATCCCGTTTAAAGTACAAATCTGATTACGTCCACTCAAAACCTCTTGCTGGCTTACCATAGCTCTTAGAATAAAACCCAAACCCCTTTAACTTACAAGACCTCGTATAATTCTGTTTACTCCCATTACTTTAGTCACATTTGCCTTTCCATCTACTTCCCAACCCCAATCCCTCTGCCTTTTGCTTAAGAATTCAACCCAAACGATGTCTCTTAAGGAAGCCTTCCTTGACCTCAAGACAAACCTGGTGATCTTATTGCTGCTCCCCAAATATTTCTGGGTTTCCTTCTTCTAGGCACACAGCAGAACTACTTCTCCTGTCCCCTGTAAGTTAGGACTGATCATATCCTCACTCTGGTCAATGAAATGTGAGTAGAAGCTACGGTTACTTCTTAGTAAAAGGTTCAATAGTCAGTCCTGTCTTCCACGCTTTTTCCTCTTCTCCTGAGAATGGCCATGTGCTTGTTGGTGGCTGCTCTGTCAGCCTGTGTCCCTGATCGAGGAAGACAAAAATACTAACACAGAACAAAGCCTCCAGCCCACTCTTTGATGGACATGCAGTATAAACAAGAAATAAATTTCATTGGTTTAAGCCACTGAAAATTTCAGGTTGTTTTTTATTTCAAAATAATCTATCCTATCATGACTGGTAGATTTTAAATTAGAAACCCCACTAGAATGCTCTCCCCATTAATAGTCTCCTCTGTAACACTTTTCACATTGCAATCACATAATTACATGGGAGTCATTTGTTTAACAACCCTTCTGCTAGAATACAACCTCCAACAGGGCAGGGAACTGTTCTCTTGCTCGCTTCTAAGCCCAAGCACTTCACACGGTACCTAACATAATTCTCAAAAAAAACTGCATGAATGAACAAATCAATTCAATGAGATGATGTGTATAAAGTTATTAGTATAGAACAAAGATCTAGAAAGTGCTCAATAATGATGAGCTATTATTTTTTCTTTTCTTCTTATTTTTTATATAACTATATAATTATAACAATTTAATTAACAACAGTTTAGTGTGATGATTAAGAGTTGGACTCTGAACCAGACTCCCCAGGTATCTGAATCCTAGCTCCCCACTTGCTAGCTATGTGACTTGGGCAACTTAAAGTTTCTGTTCCTGAGTTTCCTCATCTGTAAAATACAGGACAATAATTGTACATGCCTCATAGGACTGTCATAAGTATTAAATTAATTAATTTGCAACAGACCTAAAATTATGCTTGGCACATATATGTAAGTAATATGTGTTTATTAAATATATACATATATACATACATACCACACATACTTTATTAATATATAACAGTGTTTAGCAGCTTCTGTTGAACTACATATCCACTCCTCCCCAAAACAGATGCATAGAGAGGCTCTGGGTTAGATGAAGTAAGCACACTCCATCATTTATCTCCCATTACAAAACCTGTACAGAGTGCATGAAACCAGAATGCAAGAGACCAGACTTTGAAATCCCATCAAACTGGTGGGAAGTATAGCATTTCCATCTCTTGTTTCCCTCAGACTGAGCTAAAAACATCCCCAAACCCAGAAATTAGAATGACTGTAGACTTCTCATCAGAAACCACTGGAGTCCAGAAGAAAGTGAAAGAAAATTTTTTAAGTGCTAAGAGAAAAGAACTATATTCAGTGAAAGTATTCCTTAGGATTGCAGGTGAAATCAATATTTTCAGATGAAAGAAAATTAAGAAAATTCATTTTCACTAGACCTGTTTTTAATATATGTGAATAATGTTTCTATGTTCCATTTGAAGTACTAAAATATTAAGTTGATATATTAAGTATGTATATTGTAATCCCTAGAGCAACCTCTAAAAACACTATACAAAAAAATAGAGTCAGGGCTTCCCTGGTGGCACAGTGGTTGAGAGTCTGCCTGCCGATGCAGGGGATGCGGGTTCGTGCCCCGGTCCAGGAGGATCCTGCATGCTGCGGAGCGGCTGGGCCCGTGAGCCATGGCTGCTAAGCCTGCACGTCCAGAGCCTGTGCTCCGCAACGGGAGAGGCCACAACAGTGAGAGGCCCACGTACCACAAAAAAAAAAAAAAAAAATAGAGTCAAACAAAAAATATATAAATTAAAAATGCAATACTAAAAAGTGCTCAAACCACCCAAAGAAGGAAGGAAAGGGAAAACAGAAGAATGAGAAATACAAGAAACAAACAGAAAACAAATAATAAAATGGTAGACCTAAATCCAAACATTTCAATAATTACAATAAATGTAAATGGTCTCAACACAGCAAATTAAAAGATATACATTATAGAAAGGATTAAAAAATAAAAGGAAAACAGGTTTATAGACAAATTGGAACACAAGATGAAGACAATAGTCAATATAGTTAGGAGACTTAGAAGCATGTCATTCAAGAAAAAAATTGAAAAAAATATCAACCCAAAGAAGAAAAGATTGAGACACGTATCTTTAAATTATTTTTAAAAATGTACAGTGAGAACCTGCTTGTTACCCTATGCCAGATTCACGCTAGAAACTTCCACACACATAAAAGTAGTATAAGATTTGCTTTCATCCTGATTCCCAGAAGGCCGAATTAATGAGCATCAATCAGAAGTAGAAAGGTTATCAATCACTGTAAGAAGCCAAAGAGAGAGCAGACATGTTCTCTCATTGGTAATATCTTCACTAGTGCTGGACAAATATTGAAATTGGGGGATACTGTGGGAGGAACTTCTGACAAGAAGTGACACATGCCTCTTACGTACATATTTTATTGGTCAAAGTAAATCACATCACCATACCTAACTTCAGGAGACAAAGGAGAATAATCCTACCATGTACCCAGAAGGAAGAAAGGTGGAAATATTTTATGAACAACTAACAGTTATACAGGATACAAACCTGGAATCATTAGGCGTGTAGAGAAGAACACGGGCAGAGGTGAAGGAGTCCGGATAACACAGTTTGAGTTTCTGGATCCAGTTGTACCTGAAGCTGGATGGCCTTGGACTCTTAGTTTATGTGAAACAATAACCTCTGTTTTTTCCTTAATTCAGTTGGGTTTTCTTCCATGTCTGACAACTGAAAGAATCCTGAACCACATGCTTCTCAACAAACAACAGAGCCAGAACAGTACTTCTGGATTGTGAGGAAGATGGTAGAAGGAGGACAGACGTTAACATATCCTTGAAACACCAACAGGTTTTTAAGCAACCACAGAGCCTCTAGCTGCTACCACCTTGTCACATATCTTGGATTCTGTATGGGATAAAAGTTGAAAGCACTAATGGACACAGAAGGCCAAAGGTGCATTAATTGTAACTGCACCTACACAAAATTTCTGCATCTTAACAGACTCTAAAAAACAACAACAACAACAACAAAAGACCAAGGAGAGGGATTTTTTTTTTTTCCTACACTCGGTGTAACTCAAAACCTGCCCAGAAACCAAATCTGTGGAAACTTGAGAGAATCCCAGGCCATGCTGGCTCCTCTTGAGTCTCTGTGTCCCGGCCCAAGGAGAGCTGAACACAAGAGCACACTTCAACTTACCACTTCCAGGATCTGTCTCACCAGCCCCAGAGCAGCTTTGAGGAGGAGAGTCTTGACTCCTGCAAGACTTACTTGAGACTATTAATCAGGTAGCGAAGGGGTGCAGCCTTGTCTTCAGAGACAGAGCCTTTGGGTAGGCAAGCCTGGGCTCAAATCCTGCCTCTGCTACCTCCCAACTGGGTGCCCTTGGGAGCTTCTTAACCTCTGATCCTCAGATTCCTCATCTGTATTGAGGATGGGGGTGGGGTGCAGTGGTGAATAGCATCTACCTCAGAGGTAATAGGTGATTCTAAAAAGGTGAAGCGTTCTCTACAAGGCCAAGCACTAACAGGCCTTCGCCTGCTACTTCCTTCCCACCCTACCACCTGCTCTGTTTCTTCTTAATTTGCAGGTGTAGAAGGGGAGGCTGCTGGTGTGCAGGCAGACTAAGAATTCTGTGCCCATTAGAGAAAGAGCTCTTGACGAGCTTTGCAAAAACTGGTCACGTCCAAGAACAAGTCCACCAACCCTGGTTTGCATTTCTGTTCATTTCTCCTTTTACACATTTCTTTACACATACAAGCAGCACAGATAATTATCTACATATATGGAAAATCAACGAAGGGTTTCTTCAAACAGTGAGAAGATAGTAATCAGCAAGACCTATTTTTCTATCCAACCAGATGGATAGAGACTGTTAACAAATAAAACATAAAGACAAGGGGACCTTTCATGGAAAATCTTAGATTTTTTTTTTTCCTTAAAGAAAAATTTCCAGAAAGAGCACACTGGACTTCCATTTCAGTAAGCTGCACTCAATTCACCAAAACCCCCCCCACATTTATTGACTATTTCCTGTATGCCAGGTACTAGGTAGAATGAATGGGATATGAATACGAGTAAGAAGTAATGCTGCCATTAAAATATTGTACAAGCTCCTTCAGGGCAGGGGCTTTCTCTTGTTCTCCACTGTATCCCCAGAACCCACTCCTGTCTGGCACATAGTAGGCACTCAGTAAACACATGGTGACCGGTGAAATGATGGGCTTGAGTCCATCACAGTCTACCAGGAGTTAAAAGTACATAATATCAGTCATATCAGTGACTGCATATCTCCATCTCTAAGTAGATGGTGATTAGATCAAGAGGTTTGGTGAAACCTAAAATCTGAAATGAGATATGATAACAAAGAGAGCTCATTCAAATATTTCTATCAGAAAAAGTGTTTAGAAAATGTTTTGATGACATAAGATCTCATAATTGAATACATGGAGCTCAGTCTAGAGCACGGCACAATAATAATAATGGTAATCATGGTAACATACGATTTACTGAGTACTCACTGAGGGCAGCCCAAGCATTGGTCCTCCCCCACTGTGTGAGGGTAGTACCCGTGATTCCCAGCTTCACAGAGGAAGAAACTGAAAGCTTCAGAAACAGCCAAGGTCACGGGCCTAATTGGCAGGGACGCTTTCAATTCTGACTCTCAAATACTTCCTTCCACACCTCCCTCCCCTCTCTTTCATCCACCACACACATTTACTTCCTCTTATAACTGGCAAGGCATCCACTTTTTTTTTTTAATGGAAGGCTTTTGTTTCAGTAGTATCCATATCACTTGGGGTTCAAAAGCCACTTTGGGAACCAAATATAACTGATAGAATTTGCTTTTCTCTTGTAGAACTGAAAGGAATCTTTAAGAAACTGGAAAGAAAAGGCCCAACACGACAATGTTGCCCCTGAAATTGAGTTTCTGTCCAAAGTAAGTAAGAGGGTGGACTAGAGGGAGAGATGGTCATAAAGCCAGTTTAAAAATCCTGTGGTTTGATGGCTAAGAAAAAAAAATCGTTCCTTAAGGTCAACAGACACTGTTAGCCTTGTGAGGACTGCCAGTGTTTGGGAGAGCTATGTCTTAGTCCTGAAGTGTGCTTTCATTTCAGAACTTTCCAAACTCCTAAAGAGTGCTGTGATCTCCTGTGGAAAACAGATAAATTGAGGTATTCCAATAACACAGACAAAACCCAGACCCCTGGGGCCAATCAGCAGTGACATCAGACCAAATTCCAAAGTTGGCCTTTACCACAAGGCGCTTACACAGAAACCAGCGTCTTGTTTTCCCTCAGTAATCAGGTGTGAGAGAGTGTTGGCTTTTATAGAATAGTAATTACTATGGGAAGATAATGACCTTCCCTCACAAAGGCCTCATCTGCCTTTCATAACCAGGAAAGCAATTGGACCCTTGTGTGTGTCGCTGACAGTGTCTTTTCTATCAAATCAAAGTTGACCATAACAGTTGTTCAGTGAAATCATCCCAAAAGATAAATCAAATCTCATCACTTCTTTGATTAAAACTTTCAAATTAAACATGGTTATTTGGTTATTTTGGGAGATCTGAATTAAAGTTATCAATGAGAAATTAAAAAAAAAAAATCTTGACCATACATTAAGGGGGGAAAAAAGTATCCAATACTTTTACAATCTGGTGACAAAAGGACTTTGCTATTCTCCAAGTATTCAATGCACGTAAGACAAAACTAAATCACAAAATAGTTCTTAGTGGCTACATCCTCATAACTCAAGACAGATACGACTGCTGTTGTCACTACCACCACCAAGACAGCAGTTGTCATTTACTGAGCACTCACCATGTGCCCGGCACAGTTTTAACAATGCTATGATGTAGGTGCTACTAGGATACCCATTTTGCGGATGAGAAAATAAAGACACAGAAATGATACATAACTTGTAGGGCCACATGATGAATAAGGATTTCGACTCAGGCAATCTGTGGAACTCTAGTCCTAAACCACTGTGACAGGGCCATTAATAACTTGTTTTGGGTCTGGTAGGGCAGAGCCAAGGTGCTAGTAACAAAATGAGGGTTCACGGTTAACACCAAAGTCTCTGGGGCCCAGAAGTCCAGACGTGGCAGAGACGTGGGATGTAGTCCCTGTTTCACAGCCCACAGTGAGAGAAATAGACAGTATCAGGTTAGAGAGATGGTCAGACCCAATGGACCCAAGAGGACTTTTTGCCTGGATGAGAAGAAAGAAAATTTGTTGACATTTTATAAGGTCACTAAAGTTTAAGGTCTCCAAAAGGGCTTCAATATAAAGCGGTCAAGGTATCCCATCACAAAATAAAAGTAAAGCCCCGTATTTCATGGAAAGTAAAAAAATTGCTGTCTGTCTTCCAAGCTCTGCGTGTATTTAGAGTGCCGTTAATATTCCCAAACTGCCCCATGATGTCTCTTCTTCCAGCCAAACACATGACCTTGGGTCCCCAAACACCTGGACCTCTAGTTGAAGATTCAATCATTTAGCAGATGTTTGCCAAGTGGCTACTACGTGCCACAGCTTGTGCTTGACACATTCCTCTAAAAACACTTATAAATGTGTGGATCTCAAGTTCCTGTTTATAAAAACATGATGCAATGATAAGTGAACTACTTCCAAACTAGTCAGGACGGCCGCTTGTCCTTCTCTTCCATTCCGCTAACAGGCAGGTGGAGGGAGAACACGGCAGTGATGGGAAAGCAAAGCCACAAACTGCCCTGCAGCTGGGGACCCGCAGCTACTACAAGAGAAGGAAGCAAGGGACAGATGCTTGGGCCGGCTGGAGAGCACAGGCCCTTCTAAGAAGCAGCCACGACTCAGCCCCAACCAATTCCTGCCATTCTTCACATTTTTCAAAGAGAAACCAGAAAAGAAAAACAAAACAAAACCCAAAACCCCCAGCTATTTATCTGAAGCTGCTCTATTCTAGTTTGGCTTCCAGCTGAAGGTTTCACAAACACGGAGGAGGCCAAACACAACAGGGCCACAGAACAGCTGAGGCTTGCTGGATACGAGCCTGCAATCCAATTTGCTTCTGAGGTGCAGAAGGAAAGAGGCAGGCTGGCTTGGGAGAAGGCTGTCATGGGCAGTTCCTCGGGGGCCCTTCCAAGTCCACAAAAGAAGCGACTCTGAATCACGGGCAGAGCTGCCTCAGTGCTGTGCTGTGACCCGGTCACACTCAGAAGCGCACGCTGCAGAGACAAGGTCTGGAGAAGCAGCAAGGTATGTAGTCTTGACTCCCTCCGTGGACGAAAGTGACATTTCAGCCAGCCCTGCCTGTGTGCTGTTTAATATTACATAAACACAACTAACTGGTTAGGACTGGTGCAGTGACTGGAGATGCATTAGCGATTTGATTTTTTAAAAAGCAGACATTAATCAAGAATACTAACATAAGCAGCTACCAGGATTGCTCTCATTTTTCTTGTCTTCTTTTCCAAAATGTGTTGTTGCTTTAAATATTTCAGCTGCCATCATCACCTCCTATTATCCATTTAAACCAGCTTCTGAAGTAACGGGATCACCTAAGGAATAACTTCCCAAGACTCACTCACTTTGGTGCCAAGTAAAAAAAACCTAAAGGGAAAAAAACTCCTGGACCCTGACTTCTGAACCCTGACCTGCTGACAAGCTCCAGCTCACTCACCACAAAAGGAAAGGAAGAGTCCAAGCATAAACACTGTCCTGGCAAGAACTTCAGCCACCAAATGGAACAGCTGTGTCACAATAAACAAGGAGAAATAAACAGAGTAGATAGGTAGGAAGGAGTGACTGGAGCCACTCAGTCCGGAATTAGTAGGCAACATGGTACAGAGACAAAGAACTCTGGTACTGGCCCCAGACAGGACTAGGTTTGAATTCTAGTTCCTTCACTTAATAGCTGTGTGACGGGCACTGACAGATATGGCCAGCAAGTCACCAGTTGAGTGCCTGTAAGATGCTCGCTGATACCTGAGACTCTGCCAGCTGACCTACTCCAAGTTGACAACGCCCACCCCGTTCAGTAACCTGGGACCTTGTTTAAGTGCCCTGGAAGAGAGGGTGAGGTCCCAGGTATCTCCAGTGGGGTGATGTCTCAAGGGAAAGCCCTTTCCCATGCCTGATCCAGGGGGCTCCAGATAGAACACACTGCTCCAACTCCAGACAGATCCCCAGACCTGGCCCCTCAACTCCCTGACAGAGTAGGGCTCGGATAGGACCTATGAAGCTGTATGGTGAACAACTCTCTCCAGTGATGCTGATATAGCTGGTTTGCAGAACAGTACTTGGAAACCACTCTAGAGAAGAATCCAAATGGATCTTCACAGGCACATCTGTGGTAACAACAGTCTAAGAATTCCCATCCCAGGGAACCAGAGAACAAAGGCTCTGTGTGCTCCGGTGATAAGCCTGTTGGAGTAGAGTACTGCTGGGGTAGGGCTCTGTCCTACTAGAGGGCTGACATCTCACTGTATCATTCAGCCTCTGAGTTCAGTGAGCTAGATCACCCCACAGGATGGTTCTGGGGCCATGTCTAGACATTTCTGGTGTACAATAAATATTAATTCTTATTAGTGCTGACTGGCATGCTAGGAACATGGAACCAAGCATTTGAGAAGGAGAAAGACCAACTCTATCAGTGCCCTTCTTCTCAAACAGGTAAATGCATTGGTGTCTGGTAACCCAAATCCACATAGTTGGACCAATGAAAGCTGAGGTTCAGGTGATTATACCCCAACGTATAAGACGTTCTTCAGAGAAAGGAAGTATAAGAAGAAAGTTCATCTCAACTACACATGGGTTAAATTTCCTTTTCTTACAAAGTTAAAAGACAATTTTTAAGTTCCAAATATGTATGTGTGAAAGAAAAATGTGAGGGTCAATTTCTAGATGAGCAAAGTAACTTTGGAGGAGAAGAATATCTAGATTTACTCCCAAGAAGATGATATACTGTTTACAGTGTTTGGTTTAACAGGAATAGAAGAAAAAGTTTCTGCAATACAGCAGAGATTTATAAAGCAATATTTTACAGAAAACAGCACTCATTATCAAATATTCCTTTCACAGCATAACATCTCAGAGCCAGTTCTAGACCCCAAAGGCCAGTCTAGCCTCCATTCCATTTGAACCAAGTCTAGGAATAGAGAAAAGTGAAGAGCATTATGAAAATATTATAACCCGGCCTTTACTTCTTCCTTCATGCAGAACCACAATTTTAAAATGGGAGCTGAGAATACAAAGGTGAATAATAAACAGTCGCTGCCCTCAAGGAGCTTAAGGTAACAGAAGAGAAAACAAACAATAGTAGCGGTATACTGTTAAGTGTTATATACAGCGATCCAATGTGATAGGTACTATTATACGTCCATTTTAAAGATGGACTAGTGGAGGTAAAGAGAGAATAAGTAACTTGTCCAAGATCACCAGGTAGGAAGAACACACATGTGCCACTATCAAGCACATGAGGCAACATAAATGTAAGTGCCCTAGGACTGTCACAAATCAATACTGAGGCATGGGGTCACTTCGGGCTGGGATGATTAGAGAAGGAATGAGAAAGGCAATGATATTTGAGTTGCATCTAAAGAACAGGTAGGAGTTTTACAGGTAAGAATGGGAGGCAGGGAATGTATTTTATGCACAGGAAATGGTATTAAAATATAGCACAGTTTAGAAAATACTTTATTGTAGAGATGAAAATAAAATTATTTAAATCCTGAGGAGAGAAAACTTAAGGGTTCTTAAACATACTATATACCTGGATCTAAAGTTTTTCTCATTCTCCTTCACTAGCATTTTGCAATTTTCCTATTCACTGTAGCAACAAAAAATTATCACATATTCTTCTATATGTATGAAAAGCAAAACGTGCTCAGGCTAGTCAGCTCCCGCCTTGAGAAGCAAAACTCTGAAGCCAGGATGCATGCTCCTGTTTCTATGAATGGGCACACATGCCTGACGATGGGGCCTCAGGTTACACATAAGCAGGCACCAGATACATGGGGCTGGGAGCAAAAACCCTCCTCCACTTTATATTAAACATTACATCCTCTAAGTCTTTTTTTTAAATCAATGAATACTGAATAGAATGCTGTAATTTAGGAATGCTAATTTCATGACTGAACTCCCATGGTTTAGGGCCTGATTATTAGGTGTGGAGGTGGGCAGTAGAAGGGTGGGAGCAGCAGATGTGGTGCAAAAAAAAAAAAAAGTTATTTTAGAAAACATTTCTGGAGAAATGGTTCTATCCAGGCTGGGAGGGGGGAAGGTTTGGGAGAGCAGCCGGAAAGGACTACAGAAGCTGGCTGAGGAAAGATTTGCTAAGAAACATTAGTTAGGAGGCTATAGCTGGATACTACTGACAGGCATTAAGGATAAAGGGAAGGGAATCGTGCTGAGGGGGTTGAGGGAAAACTGGAGAGATTAAGCTAGAACTCAGGGACATCTGTGGCACTGAAGACCCTCTCCCCTTAAGAGTCACCCCCTGACAACACACACCTTGCCCACTCTGTTTATATTGCACCTCTTGTACTTAGCACCACCTTAGAGGCATGTTGTCCCTTCCTAAAAACTGGCTGAAAAGAAAGAAGTAAGGAGGGAAGGAAGGAGAAAGAACCGCGGATTTAAAAAATAAAAAGTCTGATTGTATTAGATTATATGACACTGGTTTTCAAATCATGGTTTATACGTGACATTTACTTTCCTTCATGGAATTGGTCCGTTGAAGCACCTTACAGTGGGAGACAAATGATCAGCCCACCTAACTACAGTTATAAGCTGCATGGATGAGACAGTCGGATTCCCAAGAATCACCATCTTGAGAGGAAGCTCTCCTGCCCCTGTGGTTCTGTCCACAGGCCAAAGAACTTCCCCAGACATTCTGGGGCTGGTTTCTTCCTTGTTATATTCAGGTTGGAAAAGAATTGTCAGAGGATCTAAAAGTTAAGTTAAAAAATGTTTTGCACTCCAGGTATGGCTGAACGGCAGGCTCACTAGCAGGCAAGGAAACAAGACGAGGGGATGAAAGAGAAGAAGGGCAAAGTAATAAAGATGAAAAAAAATAAGGGGAAATGGGGAAACAGCAAATTTAACCAAAAACCTCCGGAATTTAAAATCTGGTAGGATAAAAATATTAAAGCACAAAATAACAGTTCCATTAATGGCTGATACCATTTGTCTTCACTGCATGAAATATTTTCTTAACTATATTGCAAACAACGGGATTTCCAAACTCTCATTGATAGGGCATGGCTTCCTTTTGATATCCCATTCTCTTCTTCAACCAACCTTTCTGTTCTCCAAAGCAGAGTTCCTCTGGGAAAGCTGCAACATATCTGTAGCATTGCAGTGTCAGACGAAGCACTGGAGCTGAGCCAGAGCTGCTTTCTTATTCCCTCCTTCATTCAATAAATACTGTACTTATGAAGGGCCTTCCATGTGCCCCCAAGCATACTCGGTACTTGAGATACAATGGTGAACAAAACTGATGGAGTTTATGGTCTGGGGCCGGTGGGGGGTCCGGGGGGGAGGCAGACACTAATCAAATTATCACAAAAATATATAATGAACTGTTCACTAGACACATGATGAGGGCGGAGGGTGCTGAGCTAGTAAGGAGGGGCAGAGGAGGCTGAGCCTAGGACATGTGGCCTGAGCTGAGCTCTGAACGGGTTAATTGGACTAGGGTGGAGAGTTAGTTGGAGGGAATGTAATGTATTTAAGGAACTGAAAAGCCTGTGGCTGGAACAAAGGGTACAAAAGGATGAAAAGCCTCCAGAGTGAGAAGGTGATCATGGAAAAATGACATTCTACTGCTCTGAGAAGTCCAGTGCAGGGGGTGTGTGCCTTTGGTCCAGACACAGAGGACGCTGTGGGTGTAGCACAGTATTTGGTAACCATTTCTAGCTCCTCCCTATACCCTGGAGAGTAATGACCCAGATATTTTTTCAGCCTGATCATGTTCATTTTTGCTCTTCCATTATTTTAAGCAAAACACTGATTATTTTTCACTGCCAAATTGGAAAACAAGAGCCATGTCCTTAAAAAGGCCCATCAAAAAGCCAACAAATCTATGTTCCCAGAACTTTTCCCCGGATCTTTCACATGTTGAATCTGTATTTTAAAAAATGATAAGGCATAAATTGGCTCAAGAAAGAACTGCAAAGACAAAAGCAATAAGGAAGTAATTAGAGATCTGATATTTTGATTGTAATTTGCACATACCCTACCAAGAAGTTGCAACAAATACACCCTGGTGGTTTTGTTCTATTCTAAACTCTGGGTATAGCGGCCCTGACATATAACAGCGTCAACACTTCCAGCCGAATATCTGGAAGGGCTGTTGCTCTGAAATGCTACAATCACTCTATAATCAAAAGCCATTAAATACCCATTTCCAAACTAAAAGGCTGTACTCATCCTGGATGATGTCATTTTGTCTGGGCTTCTGCATTCTCAAGAACAACTTGAAATAATCAAGAATACAGTGTGCAAACTCCCAAGGTGACCAGTTTTATGAGTTCTCTCACAGAAGTGTGAGATCAGGAGGAAGGAAGGGAGAAGGGGGATGGGAAACAAGAGATTAAAGTATAAAAATAATAACAAAGATACAATCACAGAAAAAAATCGGTGTCTTGATATCTGTTTCTGGGAACGAAATGTAAAGCGTTCTGCTTTTCTGATAGATGAAAACATGTGCTTCACTTCTTGTACATCAAAGAGATGCCCTGAATACTGTAAATTATAACTGAAGTGTTATTGTTTACATGGTGCATTGTTTCTACACTTTGACAGAAAGGGTGTGCGTTCCCAGTGAGGAAGTATCCAACTACATTTTAACTATGAAGAAACCTTTTTTAGCCAAAGATTAAATTCTTTGCAAGGTGGTGATTTCTACAGAAAAGAAACCCCCAATCCTACCTCACCGTATGAAAAAAACAGATCAGATTTAACTGTTGTTCTTAACCACCACAACAAAAATAAGGAAATAAAGAGTCCAATTATTTTACAGTATAGTTTGGACAAAACCACAGCATCTAGAATTAAGCATTTTACACGTTGGGAAATGTAAATTGTTAATGAACATTGCACCCTAACAGTTTCCTTTTCCAGATGGCTCTCTGTCAGGTTGGCAACAACTCAAGAGCTTGACGAATAGGTGCAGGCATATGTCTTGTGTTTAAAATGAAAGGGAAAAAAAGCAGAAGGGGGCTTCATTTCATAAACACTTCAGGGAAAATAACCATTCCTTTTGAGACCAATTCAGTCCAGGTGCTAAGCACAGAAGAAACAGGCAACACCCGAAGGCAGAAAAGAGTCAGGCTTCTATGGGAATTACGTTCTTGGTTACATTTACAACTAAATTTCAAAATACAAATGAGTATCACCATGGTTGTATACATATGTTCTCCTCCTGGTTTTTAAAATATTAATCTTCTCTTCTCACATAATAAAATTATAAGTCAGAGCCTAGAGCCTGTTGTGTCTCTCTTTAATTTTCTTCTGCCACAATTCTAGGCTGAACTACTTGTACCTAAGTGTTTTTCCTCCTACCCAAGGTCCTAATGGACCTCCTTTTTGGCTTATTCTCCTTTATGTTCTGATTAAGGGTAATCTGACTTTTGAGGGATAATGTCTCTTAGAACTTGGGACATGGATTCAGAACCAACATTCTCAACAACCATCTTTCCAATGTTAGTTTCAGAAACCGTATGTGACATTATACCTGGGGCCCTATTTATCCTAGGCACTCTGGCCTTAACGGATAAACTAAAAAACACATTTAAAACAAAATCTCACCTGCTATATTCACTTGGGATGCATATATGGGATCTGAATTTCCACTTACCAATAAACAGATCACCAAATACATATCAAAATACTAACAGTAGATTTCTCTGGGTAGTGGGTTCATAGGTAATTTTAAATGTTATTCTGTGTTTATTAAAGAGCAAAAGACCTTCCAACTATACTACAGTGAACAAGTATATGGCTGTCAGCAGGGAAGAAAATCCGATTATAAATATTTTAAGGAACACATAAATATGAATGGAGCTCTAAAATTCATCCAGATGACAATCTCTGCCCTTCTAATTCTTATATTCAAAGAATTATATATAATTACACAGTCATGCATGACAGGCACAATTACTGCTACTCGAGTGTTGAGGGGCAATTGCATGGTGAAAGCAGCTTGAGTTCTAAGAATTCCCTTAGTCCACAGTTGTTCTGATGCTGTTTTTTAAAACATTAGTGAAAATTCAGACAATTATTTTTAGGCATACAAATACCTACTCTTGAAGCAATTATTCTGGTGCCAATGACATCTTTATCCATTTACAGGCAAAATACAAAACCCAAGAGGGAGAAGATAAGATGTATTATTTATTTATTTATTTATTTAAATTTTTTTTTGCGGTACACGGGCCTCTCACCGTTGTGGCCTCTCCCGTTGCGGAGCACAGGCTCCGGACACGCAGGCTCAGCGGCCATGGCTCACGGGCCCAGCCGCTCCGCGGCATGAGGGATCTTCCCGGACCGGGGCACGAACCCGTGTCCCCTGCATTGGCAGGCAGACTCTCAACCACTGCGCCACCAGGGAAGCCCAAGATGTATTTTTTAAATATAAAGAAATAAAACTGGTTTATTAGTGAATGTTCTCATGGTGGACATATCTAGCTTTTGTACATCAGTATCCCTTCCTCTGTGGAATTACTCCAGACCCTATGTTAAATGGCAGTGCTGGACTGTCGATCACAGCCCACCGCCCATTTCTGCAAATCCCTGCCCCGACCTCCCTCCTGCTCACTCCCAACACAGCTATGAACACAGGACTCAGCTTGGCCAAAGAGAGCCCCATTCCCCTGGCAACAGTGAGTGGATCAGTAACAGTGACAGTCAGCTTCGTTTCCTAGGATTGATCTACAACCCCTGGAAGAAAAAAAGCTCTCTCTTTTCCTGAGTTGCTATTCTGGAATGACATAAGCCAGGAATGTCTGGGAGGGAGAGAGGTCACACAGAGGCAGCTGTGATAGAAAAGAATGAGGTCAATACTTAGAAGGATGAAAAGCTTAAAAGATGCAGAGTCCCAATCACACTGTTGGAGCCCCTCCCCGAAAATTCCTAAATATAGCTCTGTCTCCAGACTTGCCATATAAGCAAATATGAACAGCAAATACCAACTAGGAAGACATGCTAGCAAAATATATGACTAAGATTAATAACCTTAATAATACAAATGCTCTGATCCAAAATCATTAAGAATAAAATTAATAATCAGTAGGAAAAAAGGAAAAGACCATGAGCCGGCAATTCACAAAAGATGAAAACAAATGGCAAGTATCTGCTTTTCATCAATATTCAATAAAATTGTATGTGGCTTCTTCTACACTGTTCTTGACATTTCCAAATTTTCTACAAGGAGAACGTATGACTGTAATAGTGGAGGAAAAACTTTAAAGATATTAAAATAGAAAATTAAATTTAAGAATGTTAACCTGGTATCAGCAGGCAGGATAAATGGGTGGGCAGGTGTGGAGTCAGGGATTTTAGAGGGAAGGCCATGGAAGAACAGGGAGAATTTTTGGAGAGCTGTAAACAGCATCTCAAAGGAAACAGAGCTGGGCTGCTCTCTAGGAGCTGAGGTTGAGTCAATGAGTCCATTGCTTCCCTCCTGAGGTGACAGTGATAGCATGGAAAAGATAGAATGGTATTGAGGAGGAGCTGATTTAGAGGTAGGGAAGGGAGTACATTGATTCCAATAAAAATAAAAAGCAAAAGAAGCTAGAACCATAGAATGGTAGTGAAAGAAGAGACCTTAGATTCACCTAATAAAACTCTAATTTTATGATGAGGATCCTGAGTCCAAAGGAAGCTAAGTGACTTACTTTCAGGTTACACACCTATGGGCATATTTAGGAATAAACATCAGGCCCCTTCCCGTCTGTGCTCTTTTCAACCATACCACCCAATCACTCCTATTTGATCCAGAGCTATGTGTTTAAGAAAATTACCCTGTATTCCATGCATTCCACTTGTTCTCTTTCATGACTGAGAAATTTATAGTCTAATGTGCAGTTAATAAGAATCAGCAAGTATTAATCTCTCTGTCACACACACAATTATTACTATTGGCATCATGTGCAGACATAAAAATTAACGATATGGACAGTCTGTCTCTGCATTTGTGCATCTATAAATACCACTGCAAGAAGATACGTTCCAGTGTCTTAGTTAAGAATGACTGTTTTTATGAGCTGGTATGGAAAAATTAAGTACTTGAGAAAGTAATTTGTAGTGATCTCTTAATATTTTTGCAAAATTACATAACTGGTTAGCTACCTTAATAGGCAGCTCTAAATATTTTTATACACAGCTTGTGATATATTTTAAATATGAACTAAACATTGTAAACTTCACTTGATATAGCTGTTTTGTAATATGTGCTGTGGTTAACTATTTTAATATGTTGGACAGTAAAACTAAATGTAACAGTTCCAACATTTCTCATGGGAGTGATTTAGGGCAGACATATGTTTTTCATTAGAGTTTCCAACAGAAATCTTAGAAATCAAGAGGAAAAATAGACCCTACTATACCAAACAGTGTTACAAACCATAATAGAAAACAACAGTCTTTAAAGCTTTTGTTTTGTTTTGTTTTGACAGCCCTGAAACAAGAAATCTGAAACACTAGAAATGAAGGTATATCCCTTAATGAAAAGTCTAATACTGGAATGCCACAATAACTGAGAATCCATAAACTAGAACCAAGAGGTGAGGCAGAATCTTTGCTGAAATGAATTTCCCCCTGCATCCTGAAGCCCTCTTTCATCTGAGTGAGTGGATTCTGCAGTCATGGTTTTGTACACTGTCACCTACTGTAATGAACTGAAGTTTTCATTCAAGTGTGGATAACATGAAGGCTGGCAATGAACTTTTGGGATCACCCTTCTAGTTACCACAGCAACATCCTTTGTCACTGGCAGTCCTCAAGGTCCAAGGAACAACTTTGCAAGGGAAAGATTTCTGAAATCTTGAAAGCTATTTTTCAATTGAAATAGTGCCCCTAGGAGCAGAAATCTGCAGAAATGCATATCTGATGAATTACTGAGGGAAAGCTGTGAGAGGAGGAGAGAATGCAGAGGTGACAGAGTAAAGGAAGCACAGGAGGAGAAATTCTCATGAGTTCCTCACCTTTTACAATGCTCTGTTGGGAAATGCTTTATATTTTACAAAGAAGACTGACTTTCCACAACGCTGGGAAAGTAATTGACCAATGATGAAAAATGCTTTGTTTGAAAGACATAGCTCTACTAACATAATAAACAAAACGTCTATGCCTTGTGTTGATGGAGATGAAAGTTTTCATAATAAAGTGGCAGCCATAAATAGCAATAATAATTTTATATGGTCTATGTTTACCTGAATTTTTTCAAAAGAGGAAAGCTGTCAAAAATAAATCATTGCGGGCTTCCCTGGTGGCGCAGTGGTTGGGGGTCCGCCTGCCGATGCAGGGGACACGGGTTCGTGCCCCAGTCCGGGAAGATCCCACATGCCGCGGAGAGGCTGGGCCCGTGAGCCATGGCCGCTGGGCCTGTGCGTCCGGAGCCTGTGCTCCGCAACAGGAGAGGCCACAGCAGTGAGAGGCCCGAGTACCGCAAAAAAAAAAAAAAAAAGAAAAAAAAATCATTGCAAATAGATTTGTACTCTTGGTTGTAGAATGTGGCTTCGTCTTACTAAGGAGATAAGAGTAGATACATATGCTTTCCACTGGAAAGCAGACCTGAAAGTACCATAAGCTGCCTTCCACAAGCCATTGAAAATAAATTCTCAGCTCCTTCTCATTCGAAGTCCTCTGTTAGATTTTCACAGGAATGCAAGTGGATATTGGTTCAGAGCTCACTAGACTATTCTAACCTTCAGTATCCCTAAGAACACTGCTTTCCAAACTGGACCTGCCTTTCCTCATTTATTATCCATGGTTGATCTTAAACAGGGCAAAAGACAAGTGGGAAGGAATAGAGAAGAAAAAACTTAGGAAATAAGATCCCTTAAAATCAAAACTTTAAAAAAGTTAAAGATGATTTTAAAAATCATGGTGCATCATGAAGGTAATTTATACATTTTATCCCAATCAATGTGAAGTTCAGATTATTCCAGTTAGAATAACAGGAATCCTGCCATTGTCTTATGCCAAAGTTTTGAGAATTACATAGCAAAGGAAGCACAACTATGGACCTAGCTAGAAAAATACCGTCTTCCCAGAATTTGAGGAGAACTTATGCACCATCCCTTCCACAGAACTGACTTTTCACACCGTAATATTTTAAAGTCCTAAAATGTCTTAGTAAAATTCCTACTGACACAAGTCTCAGTGTCAGTTCCCTGTGCTGGGAAGCTCTTCTCATGGGGGTGAGTCAGACTTGCTGGCTGGCTTTATTTTCCTAAGTTGTCTTCCTAATATTAAACCCAAAATTGCTTCCCAGCATTTTCCACC
The DNA here is from genome assembly GCF_003676395.1 of Aethalodelphis obliquidens. NCBI lineage: Eukaryota > Metazoa > Chordata > Mammalia > Artiodactyla > Delphinidae > Aethalodelphis > Aethalodelphis obliquidens. The sequence continues at coordinate 3,307,230 of NW_020837950.1, read as the reverse complement.
CAATAGACAGAGTTCTGTGGGAAGTCTACTTCCACTTATATATGGTATCTTTACAGGATCTATTTGGAAGGAAAACCTATGCTACTTCACTGGTAAACTCATGCCAGATTAAAATGTAAACAAATGTGATTTTTTTTTCTTTTAGTTAAAAAAAGTCAAAAAAGGAGGTCACTAGGTCCTTTCCTTTGCTTTCTGACCGAACTGTAGTGTCTAATTTCATCTGCCTAGAGATCTTTCAGATTTCTAGTAAGTATTAGAGATTTAAACGCTTTTCTCTGTAATCAATACCTGAGGCAGTACCTAGTATAAAGATTGCAACCTGTATGCTGGGTTGTACACTAGATACTAAACTCTAGTATAAAGATGGCAACCTGGAAGCGTACAGGCTGAATTCTGCCCTTCAATAAAATCTCTTTGACTCATGCAGTGTTTTAGAAAATGAGCCAACTTTTAAAATTTGGTTAATTAAGAATATTAAAAAAAACCCCTCAGATTCCTGATTTCTTGAGAGATTGGCAATATTAGACTCATGCTCTCCTGGAAACAATTAGAGGATCTCCAGTTTGACATAGTCATCACCACTCCCTATTGCCCCCTTTATTAAGACCAACTATCTTTTGCTAATTATCACTGTACTTTCACTGTTGTTTTTCCAAAACCTAACCTACTTTACTTATTTATATTAGTTGCTGGTCCCTGTAAGCATTTGAGTTTGAGACTCCTATTGCAACTCATGATTTCAAACATTTTTAAAGTGTGGGGATATCTTATAATTATGTTTTTGGTATCTGTTACCTAAAAGATACAAAGGAAAAATTCTATAGCTTCAGCAATACCTTTAAATGAATTTCTATTTTATAAATTACAATTATATCTACAAATATTTGTATATTTATATGTGCAGAGTAATACTGAGTATATGGATGAAGCACAAAGCACACACACAGGAGTGAACCTTTTGTTCTAACTCCTAGATTTTCCCAGGGATCCATGAGACAAAGCTTGGGAATCACTGGTCTAGTAAAAAGAATTCTGGACTGGGAATCAGAAAACACAGTCTTGAGTTCCATCCTTGCACTGGATAGGCTATTGGTTGGTGGTTTGAGGCAAATTAGTCAACCTATTGGGGCACTGATTTTCTCTTGTGCAAAATGAATAAACTGGATAATTGTTGAGAACCTTTCCATTCATAAAACATAATAATATATGCCTTATGAGTTTTTTTTTTTTTTTTTTTTTGGTACGCAGGCCTCTCACTGTTGTGGCCTCTCCCGCTGCGGAGCACAGGCTCTGGACGCGCAGGCTCAGCGGCCATGGCTCACGGGCCCAGCCGCTCCGCGGCATGTGGGATCTTTCCAGACCAGGGCATGAACCCGTGTCCCCTGCATCGGCAGGCGGACTCTCAACCACTGCGCCACCAGGGAAGCCCTGCCTTATGAGTCTTTACACCTATTACAAAAACCCAGGCAACTCTGGGACCTCCCCAAAGTGTACCTGGGTTTTACCTAAAGACAAAAGGTTTATTAGGGAGGGAACTGCCATGGAAAAAATGGAAACACAGGGAAAACTGCAACTCTCCTATTTCCAAGTTTATATACAATTTTATATTCTCCGCTCCAAACCATGTTTGAAAAACTAGCAGTATATTTATGAGTAAACTGTCTTAAAGAGAACTCAGCATTATAGATATATTTCATTTGAGCTCAGATATTTGGGGTATAATATTTTAGGCATATAAGTTTATGGGTTCAAACGTACATATTCTTTTCAGATCAAAGGCGATACTGTTTACAAAAGCACTTTGAACACTATAGTATTATCTAGGATTATCAGATATTATAATGCTGCTATTACCTGATATTCCCACCTGACTCCAAATCCTCAGAGCCTTTACTCCACCACTGCCGCCCCCAGGGTTTCTATGCTTAGAGAGAATAATGCCAGATACATAGACATGTTCAATGAATACTGATAAGTTTAAAATATTTGTGCTATAAGTCCAATGATACTAGCACACAATAGTGTGTTTTTTCAGTATATATTGTAAAAGAAAACTAATACTTTAACTGCACCCGGGGCATCACTCCATCTCACAGTATATTATATTGCCTTAGAATTTCCTCTGTCAGGGAAGCCTATAATAATAACTGCAGCAAATTCAAGTTTCTTACATAATGCCCACTCTCACCTTCTTTCTTTTAACAGAACCCTGACTTTGTTCATGATTAATATGTGCCCAGTTAAAAATATTCATCAGATTCTCTGGTAGCCAGAGGTGGTCATGAAACCCAGTTCTAGGCAACGATTACAAGTCTTCTGGGTAGGACTTCCAGAAAGCTATGGTTCCCCTAATATAAAAAAGGGCAGACACCACTAGTATACTCCTTTTACTTTCATCCTTCCTCCCTCCTTTCCTAAAGCAGGGACACAATACATGGAAGAGGAGTGTCCACCTCATGACCATGATGATGAAATATACTGACAGGAAAAAAAGGAAGAAAGGGAGGAAGGAAGGAAGCCAAAAGGAGTGTGAGTTCTGCTGCCTGTCTATTAACTTCTTGCTGAGAAAAAAAATTAATCCCTATTTATTTTTATTTATTATTTAAGCTAATCTTGTAAATTTTCCATTACATATATCCAGGTACAATCCTAATATAATACAGAAATTGATAATCCCAAATTATCAACAGGAAGTAAAATAAGAATCTAATAAATATAAATTACAGTTTCTATGGTATTATCATGCCTCTCTCTTGAACCATGAAGTTCTTAGATATTTTGAATCTTTCATTCCCTAGCATTACACTGAACCTAACTAAACAGATCTAGCTCTTATTGACCTGATCTTTAAAGACACTATAAAAATTCAGGGACATAAGTTAATGAGTAATATAAAAATTGTTTACCAAAAAAATTGTTTTCCAAGAGTTGTGGGTGTCAAAAACCATATGCAAGTTTTGTTTTTCTTTGTTTCCTGATTCCAGAGCCTCCTGATCAACATACCTTAGAGCACTGATTTGCCCTTAATAGTTTACAGGTGTGCCAAGCTGCTGCTTCAGTTCACAGGTCTGGCGGGTAGGGCCTGGAGTGATCAAGCCCCTGCTGCTGCTTGCCCCCGACCACACCAGCCTGTCCACTTACCTCAGTAGACTCTGCAAACATTCTTACTGCCTGTGTGCAAAACAGCGTTAAAAAGGCTGGGAAGCACTGCCCTATATGACAGCTAGATGCCATCAAAATAATAACAGCAATGGAAAAAAAATTACCTATTACAACGCTCTATGGATCAAAAATTAGCTCACACACGTCACATCATTTTATTCTCAGGAAAATCATGAGTGGTCAATAGGGCGCTTATATTTATTATCAAGGTTCAGAGATGGTAATGTGCTCACTAACACACATTGCTAGGAAATGACAGAGCCAGGACTTTTGAATCAAGGATTTCTGCTCTAAGCCTATGCTTTTTCTGACATAGCTCCCTGTATGATGATAGTCCACATTTGCACAGATCTTTGAAATGAGTGTTTTGATTTCATACTCTGAAGAAAGTTCAAATGGTTTTCGTTTGTTTTCTCTTGTGACTGCCATGCAAATACTAACATATATGGAAACTGATACTCTCTTTGAACTTAGCAAGACTGAGAAAGCACAACACTAAATGAAACATTTAGGCCGTACCAATTTTCTTTTTACAGCTCCCATCCCTGACACCCTGAGAGCCAACCCTTGTTATTTTGTGTGAGTAGAAAAGAGAGTTTTTGCCCACGACTCTCCCCAAGAGTACCTATTAAAAAGAAAATAATACGTTGCCGTTGACCATGCTTAAGTTTTGCTTTGTTTTGCCGAACACAATTTCTCATTGCCCTTTCCATAAAAGGGAAGAATAGAGAGAAATGAAAGAAACTATCAAAAATAAATTACATTTTTAACATATAAAAGGAAATATGAATTTTAAATATAGGGTAATTATTGTCGAGAGGTATTACTGAAATAAAAGGAATTTAAGTTTGCTACTCCTGTTTTAGAAAGCTAGACAACCAATAGATTTCAGTGACTAGATATAATATTTTAATTTCTTTATAGCAATGGAGAAACAAAGAGGATACATGCACCAAAATAGGAAGGTATGAGGAAACTCCTATAAGTAGCTATTATAGACAGATTCAAAAGCACAAGTAATATCTATAATATTAACCAAATATTAATTCACTGTTCAGAAAGTGAGAATGCATGGCATAAAACAATAAGTTTAAGCAAGCATAAGTTACAGAATACAATATGCAGTGGTTACGGAAGTGAGCCTGTGGCAGGTTTAGAATTCCATGTTTAAAGACATGGGCTCGAGATCCAGAAGGTTCAAATCCTGGTTCTATCACTTAGCAGTTGAATGATGATAACATGCTTAATTTTTAGTACAGAAGAAGTATTGATTTCTTGATTCAATCAACAGTTAAGATTAGTAAAATTACAGCATTATATAAAAAGTAGAATTCTTATACTGATTGCTTATTTTCAATAGTACTTTTAAACTAAATCTCATCAACCACAAAATGTCCACAAGACATAACGTAATTTCTGCCAACCAGTAGCAAGTAAGCTGAGATTATAAACTGGAATAACATAAGTGCAACACTGTGGGCAAGTTCATGGTAAAAGCCAAACTAACCTAGTTCCATGAAAGGCTAAGCACATTTGGAAGACAATTCAATTCTTCCAGTACATATTGCGTATTCCATCCTATTCTACAAAACTGAGTCACCACTGCCTCAATGCTGTCCTATTACTCCTTATCCTGAGATGTAGATTAAACATTCTCTTCAGCAGCTAACTGTAAACATAAACCCTACTTCTCAGGACATGTGACTTTTCAACATACTTAATAAGGGGCATGTCTATACTGGCCAAGTAAAAATCTACCTTCAGAAATCAAGTCCTTTTGGTGGCCACAAGGGTTGATGTGTGTTCCACTGGCAAGCTGACTTATGTCAAGTCTAAGTAGCACATCTTATCCACCCTGTTTGAACTGTACATCCAAATCTAATCTAGGGCATTCTTCACAGAATTAGAACAAAAAATTTCACAATTTGTATGGAAACACAAAAGACCCCAAATAGCCAAAGCAATCTTGAGAAAGAAAAACAGAGCTGGAGGAATCAAGCTCCTGGACTTCAGACTATACTACAAAGCTACATTAATCAAGACAGTGTGGTACTGGCACAAAAACAGAAATATACATCAGTGGTACAGGACAGAAAGCCCAGAGACAAACCCACACACATATGGTCACCTAATTTATGGCAAAGGATGCAAGAACATACAATGGAGAAAAGACAGCCTCTTCAATAAATGGTGCTAGGAAAACTAGACAGTTACATTACAACACTCCCTAACACCATACACAAAAATAAGCTCCAAATGGATTAAAGACCTAAATGTAAGACCGGACACTATAAAACTTTGAGAGGAAAACGTAGGAAAAACACACTTTGATATAAACCACAGCAAGATCTTTTTTGACCCACCTCCTAGAGTAATGAAAATAAAAACAAAAAATGAACAAATGGGACCTAATGAAACTTAAAAGCTTTTGCACAGCAAAGGAAACCATAAACAAGACGAAAAGACAACCCTCAGAGTGGGAGAAAATATTTGCAAACGAAGCAACTGACAAAGGATTAATCTCCAGAATATATAAACAGCTCATGGAGCTCAATATCAAAAAAACTAACAACACAATTAAAAAATGGGCAGAAGATCTAAATAGACATTTCACCAAAGAAGACATACAGATGGCCAAGAGGCATGTGAAAAGATGCTCAATATCACTAATTATTAGAGAAATGCAAATCAAAACTACCATGAGGTATCACCTCAAACTGGTCAAAATGGCCATTATCAAAACATCTAGAAACAATAAATGCTGGAGAGAGTGTGATGAAAAGGGAACCCTCCTGCACTGTTGATGGGAATGTAAATTGATACAGCCACTATGGAGAACAGTATGGAGGTTCCTTAAAAAACTAAAAATACAACCACCATATGACCCAGCAATCCCATCATTGGGTATATACCCTGAGAAAACCATAATTCAAAAAGAGACATGTACCACAATGTTCACAGTAGCACTATTTACAATAGCCAGGACAGGAAGCAACCTAAATGTCCATCAACAGATGAATGGATAAAGAAGATGTGGCACATATATACAATGGAATATTACTCAGCCATAAAAACAGTATTGTGAATCAATTATACTCCAGTAAAGATGTATAAAAAATAAAAAAAAAAACCCAAAGCTAATCTAGGTAGGAATATATACTTTGTATTATAAAATAAGATGTCTCCAAAATTTAAAGATACACTAAAATTTCCACAAATTCGTATTTTTTTTACCTTCAGCTGCTAACTTTACAAATTTTCCTAATATAAACATGAATGTACAGAAGTGTTTTTAAACGTGAAATCACATTTAAAAGCAAGAAAATGCAATATCCTGAGCAATCATAAAACAGAGAAACCAATAAAGAATGAAATTCTGGGTCAATAAACACCTTGAACGAGTATCGAATGAACACTGACTGCTTGACCTCAATTCTCAAAATAATACAGTAACACACTAACGCTGCAGAAAGCTATCCAAACACCCTCGTTAGAACACACCATCTTTGTTGTCTGTTTCTGGAATTATGTGTGTTAAGAATAACTTCCAATTATACTCTCCTAGTGTTCAAATTGACTTTGAATCAAATCACTGTTCTAAGCTGTATATAAACCATATTAAGTCTTTCTAAGTCAATATTCATTTATAGCCAAACACACACGTGAAATCACACTCAGTGCTGTACCCTAATGAAATGGGAACAACTCCCACAAGCTTTCCTTAGGTAGATTTTAAGTTGGCAAGCAGGTTCTGTACTGGGCAAGGAAACGTTTCATTTCTGTGGGAAGTTCATTCGGTTTCCACCTTGTCAGGGTTTCGTTTTCCATGACCAGACACAGGAAAGGTCAGCATTGGGCACAAAGGAAAGCACACATGCACGGGATGCTCAGGTGGACAGAGACACAGCCCGCTTCTGAGAAAGCTGGGCCCCCCCCGCAGGGAGGCAGGACAGGGGACAGGAGGAAAAGTCAGATGATATGTAACCTCCCTCAGCTGAGCCTTCCCCAGTGGAGAGGTCTACATGCACCCACACACACATATCCATGAATGAACGGCAACCTGGTATGTTTTTAAAGTATTTACGTTTTACATGTAAGTGTTAATAACTTCTCACTCTCAAACAGGCCCAGGCTCAATCCACACTACTAGCAATAAGCTTTACACAAAATATAAAGAATATTGAATTTGATATGAAACAACACAAATGAATATCTCCGTAAGTTATACCACAGTTCTTACTAGAAGTGAAAATGGTTAGATTTTAGGATATTTAATTAGGTACTTCCCCCAAATCAACAGCCTACTTTACTGGGATGTTTGGGGATTATTTTGGATAGTACCCATTAATTCAGATTCAAGATGAAATATGAGAAGTCAAAATATGAAACTGTTCTTGAAAATGGCAATTTTCATCCTATAACATTGTACAACATCTTAGGGAAACAGGTTTTTTGTTTTTAAGTTTGAAATGACAATCGCAAAGAGAATATGTCAACAGAAATCCTTTGAATAGGATGGATGCACATCATTCTATTTTTCCTTAAAGATATTACACCCTGTGAGTATTCTGCTATTTTAACAAGGCTTAGGCTCTAAGAATATGAATACTGACAAGCAGCTAGAAGGCCATTTCCCTACCACAACTGGAATAAAAAAAAAAAAACCTACAACAAAAACCTCTAATCCGAAAGGCTGGCTAGCATTCATCAGGCCTCATGAAATTCGGAACAACTCCAATGAAGATGGTTACATCCTATTTCCAAATGCCTTTATTTTTAAATCTGTTTTCGGTATCAGTGATGTTTATGTCCTCTATTTTTGTTAAACACTCACCTGTGATTTTTTGCAGCAAAGGTGACAATTCAGACTCCTCACAAAAGACTTGAGCCAACGCTTTCTTCACTTTTTCTTCACCTTCACCCAGGTCTTTGTCCACTGAGAACTCTCCACTGACAGAATAAATATATATCAGGAGGACCAGCAGCTCTTCGGGGCTGTAGTCATCATTAGTCCTCTGGTTCGAAGGCTTAATCATGGGAAGCAGCTGATTTAACACAACAGACATTGTCGACTCCCCAATGCTCTGAAATAAAAGGGGGGAATAGGCACATATGTCAGTCTTGTACAGACGTAATTTATGCACTACATCAGCCCAAAGATAGTTTGCAAACAAGTCTGTGATGTTCACTGACTAGATAGCTTTTTATTTGTATGTTTCTTGTCCTGGAGAGAATACTGCAGGCAATTTGGCATTAGAGCTGTTGTTTTGAAAGATCTAGTTCATAAAATGGCTGGTCAAGTTGCATACCCTTTTCTATTATCTTACATATTGCTTAAAGAAATAAGAGCCATGTGTTTTAAAAATAAAAGTGTACGTAGTTCAGATGCTAGAAATTTTAAATAAAAATATTTGTAACATAATATGATTAAAAATAAAAACATACCAGCACCTATATGCTGACATTCCTTCAGAGGAATTACTTTAGATTTTATAGCATATTCTTTTAATATTCTTTAAGGTGGCAAATATTAGTCAGAATAGATTTTCTTTTTATAACAATGAAAAGTCATTTCTGCTAAATCTGGTCAAACTGGGTAATGACATTTCAGGATATCTTTGGGTTAGTCTGAAGATAATTCACATTTAAAGTTTAAAAAAAAATGTGCTTTTAGATATTCCACCAATTTCCTGAGTGATATTTAGCAGAGAATTTCAAAATTCCTTTCATGTGATAACAGCATTGCATTACTGAGTTAGCTGCATAACTTCCAATGCACTATGCACATTTCTAGTACAAATTCTGAGGTTTTTGATGAATAGATAAATCCCCATTTTAAACAATGTGATTTAATTCTACTTATAATCTGAAATAACCCTGTAAAATAAAACTCAACTATTTGTATTTATATTAAAATCAGGGGCCAAATGATCACGAGTTACAACTTTCACGTTATTCATTCAGAAGCATTCACTGAGCATCTACTATGTTCCAGGTACTACACTGGGTCTGGGGAAGACAGCAGTGAACGAAACAAATCCTCTGCTATCACAGAGCTAACATTCTAATGGGGGAAAACAGACAATTTAAAGCTAAGGAAGTAAAACATTTAGTATTTTAAATGGTGGTAAGAGCTACTGAGAAAAATAAAGCAGGAATGAAAGACGGGACTTAAGGGTGTGTTTATGTCAGTAAATATGCACTATTATATTTTTTAGACCATAGTCTTTTATTTATTTATTTGTTTGTTTATTTATTTATCTATTTTTGGCTGCGTTGGGTCTTCTCTAGTTGCGCGCGGGCTTTCTCTAGTTGTGGTGAGCGGGCGCTACTCTTCCTTGCGGTGCGCGGGCTTCTCATTGCGGTGGCGTCTCTTGTTGCGGAGCACAGGCTCTAGGTGCATGGGCTTCAGTAGTTGCAGCACATGGGCTCAGTAGTTGTGGCACACTGGCTCTAGGGCACACAGGCTTCAGTAGCTGTGGCCGCGGGCTCAGTAGTTGTGGCTCGTGGGCTCTAGAACACAGGCTCAGTAGTCGTGGTGCAGGGGCTTCGTTGCTCTGCGGCATGTGGGATCTTCCTGGACCAGGGATTGAACCCACGTCCCCTGCATTGGCAGGCGGATTCTTAACCATTGTGTCACCAGGGAAGTCCCTGCACTATTTTAAAGAGGAAAAGCCGTGTTAAGAAGGGAGTATTGGAATAAAGAAAGACCTACAGAAACTCTCTCTCTCTGAATGAAGTTGATGGCAAGCAGCTGAATGTGGTTCTGTATTGGGACGACTACCCAAAATGAGCTTTTCAAATCATTTCCACACCTGGGAAAATCTGGACATATCATCTCAAGGTTAAGGTTCATAATTACATTTTTTAGTACATGGGAAACAGCTGTTACCATTTATTTCAACTAAAAATCCTGGATGTTCACAATGTACCAAACAAAACTAAAATGGAATGACTAAAGTACAAATGGAAAAGAACAGAATGGAGATTTTAACTGTTATGTGGTGACAAGACATGGTTTCTCAAGTATAAACATACCCACTTCTCAAAGGAAATGGCTGAAAGGTTTGAAGGCATCCTAGGACTGTCCTGTAGCCTCAGGAGTCTCTTGGGAGGAACTTTCAAGTGTTTGTTCTTTACTTTAAAAGCTGCCCGAAAGCAATTTAAAAGAAAGGAGGTGTGTGGCTGGCCTGTTAAAAGAAGGGCCACGGGGGCTGCAGCTTTCGCTTTTTATTTTTTACTCTATCACCAACTCCTTGCATGACATTAAACAGATTCTTTCATTGCTTTATATCCCATTTCTAAAAAGCAGGTGTATATATCAAGTATCTGTCCTATAGGAACCCTGTGATTCTCTCCCCAGAGCAAAAATATATATTTTTTTGCGATAGTTACAAAAAGTAAAACAGGGCAGGGTAATCATCATAGTCATTTAAGAAGATTCACTCACTAACATCTGGCCATCAGAGCATCATTTTCAAGTTGTTGATCTGTCACTGGAGAGCAAAATCCCTCCTCAGTGACACTGCAGCGGACTTCCATTGGCTAGCTCGTACCTCTGCACACCAATTTCTAAAATTACACTTTAATCTGCTTAATGCATCTGAAGAAGTTAATAACTGAGCTGAATACAAAGCCAAGAATACTGATTAGTCTTAAAGAGGCATTAGATACTGTGGAAATAAAGAGATTCCATTTCAAAAAGCCAGATTCCAATCTTGACTGTTCCACTAGCTAGTATTTAAACCTCTTTGGATCTCAGTAAACTTCTTAGGATGTCTTCATCTCTAAAATTACATGATCGGACTAGAGGGTGACTGAGTTCTTAAGTCATAATTACGCTAAGATCTCCATTTTTACTTTCTTCTCCCCCTACCTTAAAACATTACCATTGGTGGTAGAAGGCAGTGAATCTCGCTGTTCGCTACACAGCAAAATGTAACAATAAATACTTGAAAAAGAAAAGCCTTCCTATAGAAAGAAATGTAGATGCAGAAATATTGTAGATATGTGTGTAACATGGGCTGATATACATTCACGTATTTCCTAACTCTGTCCACTGAGAAGATGTAGAAGTAGTTACATCCCAGTAGCAATGAGCACTCCAGCGGTCAGGTCTTAGTTTCTAATATCATTCTCCAATAATAGGAACCAGAGATCCTTGGAGAAATGGCTGATTTTAGGGATGGGGCGGGGAAAATACAAGAAGAACCTGGAATATCTTGTAGTGCCAGAAAGTAAGGAAGTCCTTAGAAAACAAACAAATGGGGGCATGTCAAAACGACACAAGAGACAACTGGGAGATCTCCCAGTGGTCAAAGCTGGAATGATTTGCACAAGAGAACAATTAAAGTAGTAGTAGTAATGGATTATAACCCAAAGTATAAAATAAATATGCATCACTCCACACTGGTAATGAATAAGTGGTTGCATTAATTAATGTAGGAGAAGAGAAATATTCCTTAACAGAAGAATTCCAAATAACTTACCTACATAAGCTACTTCTCCTCCTGGAGACAGAACTTAATCGCCCCACATCTTACGTGTGAGCTGAACATGGTGACTTGCTTTTAAAAAACTGTGTATGGAAAGGGGAGGGAGGAGTGACTTTACCTTAGTCAGAGGATCAAGGTTCACATCACCAGTGATAAGTCACATTGATATCACTTGTCCCAAATATGATGTGATGAGATTGGCACTTTACTTTTGCAGTATTCTTCTCCCAAGCCCATAACCCCATGACAAAAACATCAGATAAATCCTAATTGAGGGACATTCTACAAAATGCCTGACCAGCACTCCCTCAAAACCGTCAAGGTCATGAAAAATAAGGAAAAAATGAAAAACTATCACACACCAGATGAGACTAAGGAAACAGAATGACTAAATGTAATGTGATATCCTGGATGGGATCCTGGAACACACAAAGGACATTAGAGAAAAACTAGTGAAATCAGACTGAAGTCTGGAGTTTATAATTAATAATAATGTACCATGTTGGTTTCTTAGTTTTGACAAATGATTGAGGATACACAATAGTGTAAGATTTTAACAGTAGGGTGAGGGGTACACAGAAATTCTCTGTATTATCTTGGCAAGTTTTCTATAAATCTAAAGCTATTCTAAAATAAAACATTTATTGGAAAGGGAAGAAGAAGGGGAGGGGAGGAAGGGAAGACAGTAAGAGACAAAGCCACGTACATTTTGATCTCTTTTCTGTCAGACTGAAAATTCCAAGACAAATGATTTCAGCTCAGTATGAGGAAGAACTCCTACAACCAGAGCCAAGGTAAGACACTGACTCAGGAAGCAATGAACTTCCCATCAAAGCAAAGGGAAGCAGGGTGATCTGGCAAGGATGAAGCAGAGAGAATCCCATGACACCTTGGCTTAGAAGGTGAACTAGACCTTCCTAGTGCTATCCATAAAAGCATGACTCCAGACTGGATGCATACCCATCTTCTGATCTTCTCTGCTCTTAGAATGAAACCTCAACAAGAAGGAAAGAAAACATCCTGGATGAAACTTCCTAGACTGAAACTTTTTTAAAGGTAAAAGAAAGAATCTGAGGTGGATTAAAAATGAGGAGATGGGAGTAAGATTTTATGCCTGGGTTTGAATTCTGGCTGTACCACTTATTAGCTGTATGACCTTGGGTAAGTCTCAGTTTTCTCATCTATATAAAATGGAAAGAGTATCACAAAGGCCTGAATATCAAGCAGTCCCAAGCCACAGGCATTTTCTTTCTTTTTTTTTTTTTTTTGTGGTACGCGGGCCTCTCACTGTTGTGGCCTCTCCCGCTGCGGAGCACAGGCTCTGGATGCGCAAGCTCAGCGGCCATGGCTCACCAGCCCAGCCTCTCCGCGGCATGTGGGTTCTTCCCAGACCGGGGCACGAACCCGTGTCCCCTGCATCGGCAGGTGGACTCTCAACCACTGCGCCACCAGGGAAGCCCGCCACAGGTATTTTCATAATACTGGGACGATTGCTTAAACTACTTTGTGGTTTAAAATAGAGTAACCCCACAATGGGACAGTCTTTGTAAGGACTCAAACATAAGGGGAGGCCCTCTTTTCTGAGGGTTAATTTTAAGGAAAGTACTTTCCCTTACATTTGAGGATACACAATAATAGTTCTTGTTTCATAAGGTTATTCTAAAGATTTAATAATAGGAGTCACAAAGCACAGTGCCTGGCACATAGTCCCTGATAACTACTAACTATTACTATTGGGTTGGCCAAAAGGCTCGTTCGTTTTTTCCACAAGATGGCTCTAGTAGCACTTAGTTGTCTTTAACTTCATTCGAAACAATTTGGTTAGACTGTATGTGACAGCTGTCATATCAGCACACATTTAAAAAAGACATCAAATTTGGTGAATTTTTGTGTAGCCATTTTGATATTGAAGATGGAAGAAAAAAGCAACATTTTCGGCACATTACGCTTTATTATTTCAGGAAAGGTAAAAACGCAACTGAAATACAAAAAAAGATTTGTGCAGCATATGGAGAAGGTGCTGTGACTGATGGAACGTGGCAAAAGTTTGCAAAGTTTTGTGCTGGAGATTTCTCGGTGGACAATGCTCCACAGTCGGGTAGACCAGTTGAAGCTGATAGCGATCAAATCAAGACATTAATTGAAAACAATCAACATTAGACCACACGGGAGATAGCCGACATACTCTAAATATCCAAATCAAGCGCTGAAAATCATTCGCACCAGCTTGGTTATGTTAATTGCCTTGGTGTTTGGGTTCCACGTAAGTTCAGCGCAGGAAACCTTCTTGACCCTATTTCCACATGAGATTCTCTACTTAAACATAACAAAAACATTCCATTTTTAAAACAAATTATGACAGGCGATGAAAAGTGGATACCGTACAATAATGTGGAACGGAAGAGATCGTGGGGCAAGTGAAATGAACCACCACCAACCACACCAAAGGCCGGTCTTCATGCAAAGAAAGTGATGTTGTGTATATGGTGGGATTGGAAGGGAGTCCTCTATTATGAGCTCCTTCCGGAAAACCAAACAAATAATTCCAACAAGTACTGCTCCCAATTAGACCAACTGAAAGCAGCACTCAGTGAAAAGCGTCCAGAATTAGTCAAGAGAAAACTCATAATCTTCCGTCAGGATAACGCAAGACCTCATGTTTCTTTGATGACCAGGCAAAAACTGTTACAGCTTGTCTGGGAAGTTCTGATTCTTCTACCGTGTTCGTCAGACATTGCACCTTTGGATTTCCATTTATTTAGGTCTTTACAAAATTCTCTTAATGGAAAAAAATTCAATTACCTGGGAGACTGTAAAAGGCACCTGGAACAGTTCTTTGCTCAAAAAGATAAAAAGTTTTGGGAAGATGGAATTAGGAAGTTGCCTGAAAAATAGCAGAAGGTCGTGGAACAAAAGGGTGAATACGTTGTTCAATAAAGTTCTTAGTGAAAATGAGTCTTTTATTTTTACTTAAAAACCGAAGGCACTTTTTGATCAACCCAATACTACACAACTACTACTACTATTGCCTACTACCCCACTGACTCCCTTCTTACCCAGCAGAAGTGATTAAGATGCTTGGTAAGAGAATGAAATATCTTCCAGGAATAAGAAGTTAGCAGTCTCAAAGGAGGCAGGAGCAGCCTACAAATACTGGATGTGTAACCACATCTTGGAACTTAACTGCAAAGTTAGTCAAAGGTTAAAGGCAATATAAACATTATTAAACACTGCCATTAAAAAAGCACACACAGAGTAAACCACAACCAAAGGAAAAAAAATGGCTTCTTTATAAAGTACCAGGGATTAAATTTCTCATTCATTTTGATATAAATGGGCTTACTAGTAGGAGGTGGAAGACTGGAGCTGTGTCTGGAATGACAAAAACTTTTTTTTTTTAATTCTGCAGACTGGGACTGCTGTTATTTTTGAATGAATCCCCAGTAACTCCATACAAAAGGCCCTCTGTAAAATGCATGTTGTGTTTAGAAAAGCCAACTTTGGGGCTGAATTAAGACACCTCTGCAAAGTCAGAGTCGGTCTCTGTGCTGGTGACCTCTGCAGGCATGAGGTGCAAAGGGGCCATATGCAGTGTGGCTGCAGAGCAGGCCTGCGGCTCCACACCTGTTCCTCTGGAATGCAGAGCCTGCAGACACTTAGGGGAACTCTAAGCCACTCCAAAGTGCTGCTCTGCAGAGAACCCATCTCTACAATTCCTCCAAGCTTCCGCTCAGTTAGCGGGTGCGGGCTCAAGGGATGCTGCCAGGGAGTGCCTAAGGCCCTTCTGCCCCAAATATCACTTGTGTTAATGGCCTTTGCCATTCTTGCATTAATACTTGCCACAAGGCCTTAAATTCCCATAACTAAAGCCACTCTGCTTCTTTGGGGAATGGGCTTTACATGCCCCAGGGAAAATGCAAAAATGTAACTTGGTGGGTATAAACATAATTAATTGCTGCTCTCATGCATTCATCAACAAATATTTATTGTGCACATACTACGTGCCAGACACAAGATTCAAGGAACTTACAGGAGAGTGGGGATAGGAACAAACAGTCATGATGATGCAGTAAATAAGTGCTTTAGTAGAGGTATTCATTTACTTTGGAAATAGAGCAGAGCAACACCTAAATCCTCGAAGAGGTGGTACCTCAATTGAGTCTTAAACAATCAACATCTAATATCAGGGAGGAGCAAAGCTCTGAGAAATGAGTGATGGGATAGGATCCTTCATTCCTTCCTTCAACAACTATTTAATGCACACTTACTAAGTGTGTGGTAGGCAGAATAACACCCCCTCAAAGAGACCTACACTCTTGTCCCCAGAACCATAAACATGTTATATTATATGACCAAAGGGACTTTGCAGATGTGATTAAAGTTACAGAACTTGAGATGGGGAGATTATCCTGCATTATCTGGGTGGGCCCAATCTAGTCACATGGGTCCTTAAAGTAGAGAACCTTTCCTGGCTGTGGTCAGAGAGAGACGCAATGATGAAAGGTCAGAGAGAAGCACAGTGTATGTTTTAAAGATGGAGGAAGGGAGACATGACCCAAGGAATGCAGGGGGCCTCTAGAAGCTGGAAAAGGCAAAGAAACAGATGTCCCCTTAGAGCCTCCAGAAAGGAATGCAGTGCTGCCGTCACCTTCATTTTAGTCCAGTGAGACCAGTGTTGGACTTCTGAGCTACACAATTATAATGTAGTAAATTTCTGTTGTTCTAAGCCACTAAGTTTGTGGTGATTTGTTACAGCAGCAATAGAAAATTGATGCAAGTGGTTTATGTGAGATGGGGCATGTGAAGCTCTGCGTCAGGCCCATAGCCCAGTCAGAGAACCTGGTAAAAAGTAGGGCTCCATAAATACCTGCCCAATGACTAAACAAACAAGCAAGAGCAAGCAAGAACTGGTTCCTGGGTGGTACGCATTCCATCCGTGCCACTAGGGAACCAGTGAGTGCCTTCAGGGTTGTCATAGAAAAGGAAGGCACAGAGACACACCAAATTTAAAATTTGCTACTTAATAATTTGCTCCCTAATTGGCTATTTAAATTTGCCTAGAATTAGTCCAAAATCATGCAATTGCATAAGCCAATATTTAACAGGCCCAGGATAATCATATAGGACAGTGAGTTTCAAAGTGTGAGCCACAGAACTGAGATCCCAGAGACCTTTTCAAGAGGTCCATAAGGTCAAAACTATTTTTATGAAAATATTAAGGCTTCCAACACCTGTTCTCCTCAAGATTGAGGACTATCAAAGAAAAGGGGGGATCACAACTGAGCAGGAGGTCCCTCGGGTACAAATTCTTTCCACATCCCCCGTTTCTTGTTTGTAGGAAATAGGCTTCATTCAGCCTCCTTGATCTTCCCTGAGTTCCAAAGGGCAGGTTCAAAGAATTACTAATTAGGGAAGGGAGGGAATACGGAAACAAGGGAGAAGCAGTCAACAAACAATAGTGCAGCCTTGGGTAAGGGTCCTGGTTCCTCCTCAAGGAATATACATAACAATATCTTTGAACTCTTCTGCAGAACTAAGGCCTCTGCCCAGGTGGAGGATGGTAACTTCAGGCTGAGCACAAGACTCCTGGAGTACCACCCTGCTACCTACCTCCCCACCAACCAATCAGAAGAAAGTCACACACCCTGCAGCCCTCATCCCCAACTTTGCCTATAAAACCTTTTCCCCCCAAGCCATCAGGGAGTTCAGGGGTTTTGAGCACAAGCCACCCGTTCTCCTTGCTTGGCCCTGCAATAAACCTTTCTCTGCTCAAAAAAAAAAAAAGAAAAAGAAAAGAAAGAAAGAAAAGAAGAAGAACAAAAAATACTAAAGTATTCTTTGCCTTGTTGACATTTGCACTAATAGTACAAAAATAATGGTGGGTAAAAGTGCTGGTACCTTAACACAGATCAAGGAGAGAGGCTCCAAACTGTGATAACATTGCATTTTTGAGCACTGTGCTATGTACTCACAGTTGGAATTTTTTAAAAAGCCAGTTTCACTTAAGAGTGCTCTCGATGAAGCAGTGAAAATTATTAATCTTACAAAATCTCAAAGCTTAAATAAATGTCTCTTTAATATTCTGTGTAACAAAATAGGAACTATGCATAAAGTGCTTCTGCTATATACTAAAGTACAATGGTTATTTTGAGGAAAAGAACTTGTGCAAGTATTTGAGTCATAAACTGAATTGTTCCTCTCATGCAATATCATTGTTACTTGAAAAAATTTCAGATAGAGAAATTATAATTAAAACTTGGGTATTTGGCAAACATTTTCTCAAAAATGAACAAAGTGAGCCTGTTTCTTCCAGGAAAACAACTTACATGTTTATTGCCAAGGATAAAATTCTGGCTTTTAAATGAAAATTCAGATTTTGGAAAACTTGTATCTGCCACTGACAGATTCTCTATACTTAAAGACGTTTCTGATGACATCTACGGCAACATTAAATATGTGATTTTTTCTTTGAATTGCACAATGAAATGTGTCAACGTTTGGAAGATCTGCATACCTCAGTGAGCCAATGTTGTCCAAATGACCCAAGCATGATGTAAGGAAATCAGGCATAGGCAAAAGATCCATGCGAAATGCAGGATAGACAAGTGAATTTTAATGTAAAAGAGTACAGAAAGCTCATTGATATGCTTTCCAATTCCACATTACAAATTACCTTTAAGAAATTACTACTTGTAGAGTCAAGGTATGGTATCAAAACACAATGCCTGCAAACATGAAAAGGCGATCAAAATATTCCTCCCTTTTCCAACTATGTATCTGCATGAGGCTGGATTTTCTTCAAATATTACTTCAACCGAAACAACATATGGCAGCATATTGAATGAGGAGGCAAACACAAGAATCCAGCTGTTTTCTCTTCAGGGAGACATTAAAGAGATTTGCAAAAATATAAACCAATGCCATTCTCACTTTTCTGTTTGTTTGTTTTGGAAATACAGTTCTTCTTCATAAAATATATTATTTATGTTAGCTTGTAACAGGCTTGTTATTTTTTAAATTTTTTTATTTTTTAGCGGTACGCGGGCCTCTCACTGTTGTGGCCTCTCCCGCTGCGGAGCACAGGCTCCAGACACGCAGGCTCAGCGGCCATGGCTCATGGGCCCAGCCGCTCCGCGGCATCTTCCCGGACCGGGGCACGAACCTGCGTCCCCTGCATCGGCAGGCGGACTCTCAACCACTGCGCCACCAGGGAAGCCCGGCTTGTTATTATTTTTAAAGGAACTGATAAATAAATATTTTAAACTATTCTCAGTTTTAATTTCTACTATAGTAAATACTAATATTTACTGATTTAAGGATGTCACATCCTAAAAAGAAAGCTCATTATTTTCTGCTGTCTTTTCCCCTTCTCATGCAACATAGGTCCTTTAAATCAGAGCTTCTCAAAATTTAATGTGCATGTGGATTACCTGGGGCTCTTGTTAAATGCAGATGCTAATTAACTAGGTTTGGGGATAGGGCCTGAATATTCTGTATGCCTAATAAGTTGTCAGGTGATACCAGTGCTGCTGGCCAGTGGACCACATTCTGAGTGGCATCTGGACTGGATCACTCAACAACTTCTAGACTGCAGTGTGTATGGGAAATAAACCATCTTGCTTGAGTCACTGTATTTGTGGATTCTCACCTTAATCTGAATACTAAGTAATATAACTCATAAATGTACACCTCCAGCCAAACTTCTCTCCTTTGCTTGCTGCCCATACAGTCAACTGCGTATTGGACATCTCTACTTGTACTGAACATATCTCATCTGCAAATATAATTCAACACGTCTAAAACTGATATCAAGATTTTTACCCCACTATCTGTTCTGCAGTCTGTATACCGTACTGTTGTGTGATCCTATCATTCTTCCAATTGAACAAGACAGAAACTTGGAGTCTATCACAGCTTTCCCTCGTCCCTGCCACATCAAATCAGCCACCAAGTCCTAATGATTTTATATATGCCTTCCTCTACCGCCTAGGTTGCAACTACTATTATCTCTAGTCATGATTTATCTCATTCTGAACCAAAATTTTGATCTCCTTAAAGTTATTTCATGGTTTCCACTGTCTTCAAGATAAAGCTTTTATAGGACACATGCATTTATTTTAGCTTTGTGGCCCTAATTAACCGTTCAGCCTCATCCAGCATGAATCGTTTCCTTACAGGCTACATTTCAGTTTTGCTGAACTACTTGCATTTGCCTCTGTGCTTTTGTACATGCTTATATCCCTGCCTTGAATGTTTTTCCCTCCTTTCCACCTGGTCTCACAATTCAACTAAAACTTTATCTCCCCCGACTTTCCCTGCGTGTTAAGTGTGCCTACTTTGTGATCCCTGAAAAGACTCTACTTCCCTCTACCATGGCTCTTATCACCCTGAATTTAGTTGTTTATTCATTACATTGTTTATTCATTAAATGTCTACCCCCCTTCTAAGACTGAAAAATTCTTGATGGCAAGAACCACATCTTACTCCTAATGGTATCTCCAGCTCAGTCCTTTGAACGTAGCTCAAAAGTATACTCATCTCTACAATGAAGTAGTTGACATCAGAAAAAGAGAAATGAACATTTACAAGGATATAATTATGATTATTTCATTTAATCCTCCTGATTACCCTGTAACATTGGGCATTATTATTTCAGAGGAAGAAACTGAGGTTGAAAAAGGTGACTTGTCAAGGGCGTCAGCTGGTGAATAGTTGAGCTGGGATCCAACTTAAGACTGTCCTTCTCCAAAACCTACATCTGATCCACTTCACATTTCCTCTCCAGTGCTTCCCAGTCAGAGGGAAATCAGAGTTTGTGGGGAAGGGGAATCCAGAGCCTTGAGACAGGCTATGATGCTAGGATTCTGACTGGGACAAATCACCAGGGGAACTCAGCAAACAGCAGTAGACCAACTTAGCACGTCAGAGGCGATCTACTGACTTGCAGCTCTTTAGAGTCCCCAGGTAAGGTAGATGACTGGCCCCAGAACCTCATTCAAGGTTAAAAATCTCTGGTGGAGGGTTATGTACTTCCAGTCACAAACGTTAAGGCAGAATTTCTCATTCAGGGTGTTTCCATGCCATGTTTACCCTACACCCCTAAGCCTAAGGGACAGCTGGCTGGGGCTCAGGGCAGCCAGTGCCACTGGGCCAGTGGCCTCCAGTCCTGTGTAGCTGTCAACCCAGTGTGTCCTTTACAAACAGCATAATTTTCTATGTATACCTACAACTATGTAAAAAAAAGGATGGGACATGCTGAAGAGATATGAACAAAAAGGAATCAAATCCTGAAGTCATCAAAGATGGTGGAAATGGTCTCCAGGAGCAGCTAATTTAAAGATGGTAGATTGGGACCATGGCATGGGCTTCAGATGAGAAGTAGCAGGAATAGGGTCGTATAGATCAACGGTGTGGAAGTTGAACAGGCTCAGTTCCCTTAGCAAGAGAAGTGGGAAGAGGGTAAGACACAAGACAGAGAAGAGCAAAGATCATTCAGGGCCACATAGCCCATTGTTAGAACCTTTGCTTTTCTTCTGAGATGAAAGGGATTTTGAACAGAGCAATGGTATGGTCTATGTTTTAAAAGGCTATCACTCAGGTTGTGGTGAAGAGAACAACAGACTTTAGAGAGGCAAGGGAAGCAGAGAGACAGGTGAAAACAATCTCAATAATCCAAGCAAGAAAAAATGGGGCTTAGACTGAGATAGGCATATTGGAGTTGGTGTGAATTGGTTGAATGTGGAAATATTTTGAAGCTAAAGCCTGCACAGTTTACTGATGGATTGAATATGAAGTATGAGAGAAACAGAAGAGTCTAGAATTATTTCAAGGTTTTTGAAGAGGTTCTGAGTAGGAAGAGGTGTTTCAAAGGAGATAACAGAGAAGGCAGAATTGGAGTGAAATGTATGAATAGGACAGATACAAATATTCCAGAAAGGGGGATGGGTGTCTGAGCTCAGGACAGGCAGAAAGGGACCAAAATGAATGCCAGGATTCTGGAGAGAGCAAAATAATGTCATAGACAACAAAGTTGGAAGAATGTATCAGAAGACAATAGAATAAGCAGACGTAAGGTAGCACAATGAGGCTGATCGCAAAGTATGAAAGTGTTTCCTAAAATTTATCCCTCTAAGGGGCACTTGGAACTTGCTGGCATTCTGTGTCTGTGGAGCAAACGATTCCCTGGCACCGGGAAATGGTGCAATCCTCAGCGGAAGTAAAGACAGATTCTACAAACTTTCTCTCCCACTGAAAATGCCCATGAGAGATAACCTGTAGTAGAATCATACAATGAAATAGTACACAGCAATGAGAATGACCTCCAATTTCACAAAACAACAATATGGATGAATCTCACAAATAAAATGTCGAATGAAAGAATCCATAACAAAGAACATATTATACAATTCCATTTATGTAACATACAAAAGCCAGGGAAAACTATCTATGTTTTTAGAAGTTCCTACCCTTTGAAAGGAGGGAGTAACAGGGAGGAAGAAAAATCAGGGCTTCCAGGGTTGCTGGTCATACTGTATTTCTTGACCTGGGTGCTGATGACACAGATGTTTTCAGTTAGGAAAAATTCACTGAGTTGTACTTTTCTACAGTATTATATTTTACTTCAATAAAAACTTTTTAAAATGCCATTATACCGGGACACATTTCCTGCATCCTGGGAAGAACAGAGCTATCTACTTAGAGTTCTTATTACAAATTAGCATTTACGCAAAGCAAGAGCAGGAAAATATAAGAAGCTTACAGGAGTTATCAAATTATCTAATTTGACTGCACTTACCTTCAGCTATGGGTAAAGGCTAGGGCCTTGATTTCAGAGAAAGATGGAAAGAACAACTTTTAAAGGCTGTTCATTTTAAAACACACATATGTTTTAGGGGGGATAGAAACTTTTTTTGTAATATTTTTTCCCCATCTCTTGGGAAATGATGTTACGCTGTGCTTTCAAACAGAACTGCCAAGTTTAAGAGGCCCTTTTCTGTACACAGGCCAGCTGGGCCATAAGTTGCATGAAACGAGGGACAAGCTACTTCTTCAGAGAGCAGAACAGAATACCACAGGGAGTTGGGGACCGTGTATCCAACAAAATCTCCAGCCATTTGTCTTTATCTGGTCACCTTTAATGATTTAAGAGCCCTCTCTGCCATGTTATCATCAATCAATTACAATGATTGAGCAGTATCTAAAAAAACCAGAGTTTTTAAAATGCAACTATCCGTGACCTAAATTTCCTGCTGGTTCTGTTGGCCCCAGGTTAGGCCAGTTTGTCTATCATCAAGGGAGCCAATAAAAATAATAAAAACAGGTCAATGCTGGGCTTTCTGAAGCCTGTATAAGAATATTCACACTCCTCCAATCAGCGCCAAGTCAACGTGTCCACTCTTTGCTTGAGCTCTTGATAAATGCTGTTCTTACTAACAAAATATCCCATAGAATGTATACATTATCTAAAAATCCTTTTTTTTTTCTTCCTTGCTTGCTTGCTTTTTAATCTGGCTAAGCAACAATTTAACAGCTCTTAACAGGCAACTGAAAATGATGTCATTTTGTTGACTCCAGGAAAAGAGTTACATTTTGGCAGATTCGGGGAAACATGAGAAGATGAAAATATAAATTTTAGCTATCTTAATGGAGAATGGGATGCTGCACTTCAAAGCCTGTGAGAGAATTTGAATTCCAGGATCCATAGTGCAGAGCAAAGGCTACTGAATGGGGAGGAGACAGAAAAATGTAGGGCAGAGTGGGAGGGAGACGCAAGAGGAAGGGGATATGGGGATATATGTATACCTATAGCTGATTCACTTTGTTATAAAGCAGAAACTAACACACCATTGTAAAGCAATTATACTCCAATAAAGATGTTAAAAAAAAAAAAAAGTGCAGTGCAGGCATGGGTAAAAGAGGCCAGCTTAGAAGTTGCCTGTGAAAACCACAACAATTATCTTAAGTATTATTTCAAAACATTTTGTATCACTCGACAGGAAGTAAGAAGGAAAGGGAGCTGCACTGTCCAAGGCCTCAAGCCCCCTTAGGAAAGTGACCAGCAACACAAAAATTCTACTCAGTAACAAAGCACCATTCCTCACATCCACCACCTGCCTGCAGAAGCCCGTGAGCTGGGTGGCAACCCCGACCATAATCTCAGCGGGCTGGGCCATCTTATTCAGAAGCAAGTCTGGAACACTCTCTGCTCCAGAAGGGAAGTTTGGACAAACTTCAGAACACGCCTCAATGCCAGATTGGAGACACACAGGCACAATCGTGAAGGCAGCCAACTTGACTTGAGTGGTCTCTCCTTTCCTTTCTCTGACTTTGCCCCTCCCTTTCTCCACCAAGTACTCAGAACTCACTGGCTTCTTCCTAGCACCAGTGAATGAGCCATTCCTCCGCTAAGAAATGAATGACTGGATGGCCGAACTCTTCCAGGAGGATTCTGCATTTTAAAAGAAGAGAAGAAAGACAATCTAAGAGGAAGTGAGATGACTCTTTAATGATTAAGTTTCTGGTTCAGTGGTAGCTGGGCAGCAACCACCTGTCATAGAAAGTCTTTCTAGAGCTCCTCAAATAACATTTTACAGAAATTAACTAAATGCCCTAGTACAGATTCAGAAGTAAGTATCTCATTTCCTTAAAGAGACAGTATGAAAGGGTGTGATTTAAGTCCCACTCTACCACTTAAAAGGCATTTAACATCTCTAGGCTTCAAGGTCTCGGTAAAAAGGAGGATACTACCACATCACTCACCAGACTTTTAGCTCAGACTCAGACTTTCATGGAATATCAATGAAATGAGCACTTTATAAACTGTAAAGCAGTTTGTACTTGCTTTACTACTACATTTGTTACTACTTTACCACGTTCTTCACCAAAGCCATATTTCTATTCAGACAGAGGCCTGAGGTCCCAGATGTACTTATGCACCTCCAAAGATTCAGCAGCGCACTGCCCTCCACCACCTGGACTTGGCCACTTGTTGAGCGGTGTGCTTACGCCACTGCTACACTGCCTCATCTCCACACTGTCAACGCTCTCAGGCTCCCTGGGCACAACTTGATGGCTCCGTCATCCCTACGTAGTGGAGGCCACACCAGCAACATGCCCACATCCAACCCAATTAGTCCCGTGGAGGCTCTGGCCTCCCTCTTGGTCACCCTGAGAACACCACCTGAAAGAAAGGGCAGTTAACCCTCCTTAGGATAAACTTTAAGACCAATGAAAGGCAGGGGGAATGGACAGAAGTGGCATAAAGTCTTAACCTAGCTCCTCCCCTGCAAACAGTTACAAGCAGCAAGAGTGCTACATACAGCTAAAAGCAGCTGTGTTTCTTGGGAGGCAACGGCCAGCCCAATAATGCACCCTCTCGTATCTGCTTTACTTCCTTCCTTGACTCATTTTCCTTTTCTCCTCAGTATTGCTGCTCTGCAATTCCACGTTCTTCCCCTTTTAAAGCATTTTCATACAACTTTTGCCTCAGACTCTGTTTCCCAGGAAAAGAAGACAAAGATAATTAGAGAGGCCGCAAAGATGAATTAGGCAATAGAGGGTCTTGATATTGCTCAAGTGTTAGGGAGGGCGGGAGGGAGGGAGGGAGAGAAGGAGGGGGGGGGGGAGAGAGAGAGAGAGAGAGAGAGAGAGAGAGAATGAGAGAGAGAGATGTGGCCACAAGTGTATATTTATAAAATTTTTGGAGGAGAAAGTCCTTGAGGAAAGGGGAAATCTCTTGCCTGTGCTTCTGTAATCAATGAAAAATAAACAGTAACCAGTGTGATGAAAAAAAGGATCTAATTGTTACTTTAAGACTGATGGCATTTTAGTCCGGGGGAGCTTTGGAGTGCAAAGAAGTCTACACTCCTTGCACTGACGTGTAAGGCTCTCCAGGATCAGGTTTGCCTCCCTCCCCACCTTTACCTAGTACCACTCCTCTTCCCCCACCCCCTTCCTTCAGTCTGTTCTGGCCACGCTGGTCACCACCATTCAGTTCTTTTCAAGAGTCAGATCTGTGAACAATCTGAGTAGAAAACTCAATGTTAGACAAGTGCTATGAAGTACATGGTACCCAAGGAAATAACAGTGATTATTTTGGACCTGCTCTATCCAATACGGTAGCTGTTAACCACATGTAGCTGGTGAATGTTTAAAATGTGGCTAGTCCAAATTGACCTAATTGTAAATGTAAAATATATACCATATTTTGAAGACTTACACAAAAAGGAACATATCTCATTAATAATTTATTTTATCTTATTGAGATGATAATATTTTGGATATATCTGGTTAAATAAAGTATATTGTTAACATCATTTCACCTATTTCCTTTTATCTTTTAATGTAGCTATTACAAATTTGAAATTACATGTGTGGCTGACATCGTAGCTCACATTATATTTCTATTGCACAGTGCTGCTCTAGAGTCTCCTACTTTCACCAAACCTCAAAGTTCAAAACTAGCACCAGGTATTCAACACTTATTGAGTTAGATATAATATATATCTTCACATTTAATTTTAATCCCTAAAAGTGAGATCTCATTATCTTTATTTTACTGGCAAGGAAGCTAAGGTTTAGAGATGGAGTAAATTGCCCAGAGTAGAAAATCAAGCACACAAGACTATTAGACCACAGAATGATGGACTCCCAAAGATGCCCAGGTCCTGATTCCCAGAACCTATGACTATGTTACCTTACTTGGCAAAAGGATCTTGAGATGGGGAGATTATCCTGGATTATTCACATAGGCCCAATGTAATCACAAGGGTTCTTATAAGAAGAAGGCAAAAGGGTCAAAGCTAGCAAAGACAATATGTGACAACAGAAGCATAGATAGGAGTAACGTACTTTGAAGATGGAGAAAGGGGCCATAAGCCAAGGAACGCAGGCAGCCTCTAGAAGCTGGAAAAGGCAGGGAAATGTCTTCTTTCCTGGCATCTTCAGAAAGAACACAGTTCTGTCAACACCTTGATTTTAGCTCTGCAATACCCATTTCAACTTCTGACCTCCAGAACTGTAAGATAATAAATTTGTGCTGTTTTAACCCACTAACTGTGTGCTACTTTGCTATAGCAGCAATAGGAAAACTAATACAGAAGACCATTACTAATGCAGAGTCAGGGATTTGGAACCTGGTGAGCATTCTGGATTGTAGTCATGGTCCAGGGCTAGTAGTCAGGAAATAGTAGCAATAGTGACAATTACGATTTTAGGATATAAATTCATCCTCAAATGAAATGAGCCTATTTTAACTATAAAATGTAAAGCATGTTCATCTGATTTTTTTAAAAAAGACTAATTTTTTTAGAGCTGTTTTAGGTTTACAACAAAATTGAGAGAAAGGTACAGAGATTTCCCATATACCCCCAGCCCTGACACATGTATAGCCTCCCTCATTTTCAACACCACTTACCAAAGTGGTACTTTTTTTTTAAACCAAGAATGAACCTACACTGACACATCATAATAGCCCAAAGTTCACAGTTTACCTTAGGGTTCACTCTAGGTGTTGTACATTCTATGGGTTTGGATAAACATGTAATGTCATATACCCATCACTGTAGAATCATCCAGAGTATTTTCACTGCCCTAAAAATCCTCTGTGCTCTGCCTATTCATCTCTCCCTCTGCTCCTAACCCCTGGCCACCACTGATCTTTTTATCGTCTCCATAGTTTTGCCTTTCCCGCAATGACGTATAATTGGAATCATACGGTATGCAACCTTTTTGGACGGGCTCCTTTCACCTAGTGATAGGCATTTAAATTTCTCCATGTCTTTTCATTATTTTGGCATGGAATAATACTCCATTGTCTGGATATACCACAGCTTATTTATCCATTCACCTACTGAAGGACATCTTCGTTGCTTCCAAATTTTGGCAGCTTTTAATAAACATCCATGGGCAGATTTTTCTATGGACATAAGGTTTCAACTCCTTTGGGTAAATACCTAGGAGTGTGATTGCTGGATGGTATGCTAAGAGTAGTTTTAGTTTTGTAAGAAGCTGCTAAACAGTCTTTCAAAGTAGCTGTACTATTTTGCATTCCCAGCGGGAATTAATGAGAATTCTTGTTGCTCCACGTGCTTGTCAGCATTTGGTGTTGTCAGTGTCCCAGATTCTGGCCATTCTAATAGGTGTGTACTGCTATCTCATTGTTGTCCCTGATGACATATGATGTAGAATATCTTTCCATATGCTTATTAACCATCTGTATATCTTCTTTGGTGAGGTGTCTGTTAAGGTCTTTGGCCCATTTTTTAATTGTGTTGTTTGTTTTTGTATTGTTGAATTTTAAGAGTTCTTTGTGTATTTTGGATAACAGTCTTTTATCAGATGCATCTTTTGCAAATATTTTCTCCCAGTGGCTTGTCTTCTAATTCTCTTGATACTGTCTTTACAGAACAGATGTTTTTATATTTTAATGAAATCCAGCTTATCAATTATTTCTTCCATGGACTGTGTCTTTGTTATTGTAACTAAAAAAGCATCACCATACCCAAGGTCATCTAGGTTTTCTCCTATTTTACCTTCTAGGAGTTTTATGATTTTGCAGTTTACATTTAGACCTATGATCTATTTTGTGTTAATTTTTGTGGAGGTATAAAGTCTCTGTCTAGATTCATTTTTTGTTTGTGGATGTCCAATTGTTCCAGCAATTTTTTTTTCCAGCACCATTTTTTGAAGAGACTCCATTGCTCCATTGCATTGCTATTGCTCCTTTATCAAAGATCACTTAACTATATTTATGGGGGTCTATTTCTGGGCCCTCTATTCTGTTCCATTGATCTATTTGTCTATTCTTTTACCAATACCACACTGTCTTGATTAATGGAGTTTTATAATAATACTTGAAGTCAGGTAGCATCAGTCCTCCAACTTCATTTCTCTCCTTCAATATTGTGTTGGCTATTCTGGGTCTTCTGCTTCTCCATATAGACTTTGTTTGTTGATATCCATAAAATAACTTCCTGGGATTTTCATTCAATTGCATTGAATCTATAGATCAATTTGGGAAAACTGACATCTTGACAATACTGAGTCTTCTTAGCTATGAACAAGGACTATCTCTCCATTTATTTGGTTCTTTGAGTTCCTTCATCAGAGTTTTGTAGTTTTCCTTATATAAATTTTGTATACATTTTGTTAGATTTATAACTAAATATTTGATTTTGGGGGTGTGTTAACATAAATGGTGTTGTGTTTTTAATTTCAAACTCCACTTTTCATCTTTGCAATGTAGGAAGGCAACTGACTATTGATATTAACCTTCTATCCTGCAACCTTGCTATAGTCACTTATTAGTTGCAGTAATTTCTTTGTCTATTCTTTCTGATTTTCTATATAGGTGATCATGTCATCTGTAAAGATAGTTTTATGTTTTCTTTCTCAATCTGAATACTTTTTATTTCCTTTTCTTCCCTTATTGCTTTAACAAGGACTTTCAGTAAAATGTTGAAAGGAGTAGTGAGGGGACATCCTTGCCTTGTATCTGATCTTAGTGGGAAAGCTTCGAGTTTCTCAACATTAGTAGAAAAGCTTCCGAAGTTTTTTTCATAGATAGTTCCCTTCTATTCCTACTGGGAGTTTTACTGGGAGTTTTTTTTTTTTTTTTTAAATCATGAATGGGTGCTGGATTTTGTCAAATGCTTTTTCTGCATCTATTGATATGACCATATAATGTTTATGCTTTTTTTAGTCTGTTGATATGAGGGATTACATTAATTGATTTTTGAATGTTGAACCAGTCTTGCACATCTGAGATAAATCCCACTTGGTCATGGTATGTAATTCATTTAATACTCCTTTGGATTTGATTTGTTAATATTTTGTTGAGGAGTTTTGCATCTCTGTTCATGAGAGACATTGGTTTTAGTTTTCTTATAATGTTTTTGTGTGGTTTTGGTATTACGGTAATGCTAGCCTCACAGAATGAGCTAGAAGTATTCCCTCCACTTCTATCCTCTAAAAGAAATTGTAAAGAATTGGTATATTTTCTTCCTTAAGTATTTGGTAGAATTCACCAGTGAACTAATCTGGGCATGGTGTTTTCTGTTTTGAAAGATTATTACTGATTCAATTTCTTTTAACTGTAGGACTATTCAGATCATCTATTTCTTCTTGTGTGAATTTTGGCAGATTGTGTCTTTCAAGGAATTGGGTCATTTCACCTAAGTTATCGAATTTGTAGGCAAAGAACTGTTCATAGCATTCCTTTGTTATCTTTTTAATTTCCATGGGACTTGTAGTGATGTCCCCACTCTTTCATTTCTGATATTAGTAATGTGTGTCCTCTTTTTTTTTCTTAGTTAGCCTGGCTAGCACCTTGTCGATTTTATTGATCTTTTCAAAGAATCAGCTTTTGATTTTATTGATTTTCTCTACTGATTTCCTATTTTCAATTTCACTGATATCTGCTCTAATTCCTATTTCTTTTCTTTTGCTTACTTGGGTTTAATTTGCTCTTCTTTTTCTTGTTTCCTAAGATAGAAACTTAGATTATTCATTTTAGATCTTCCTTCTTTTCTAATATAAGCCATCAGTGCTGTAAATTCCCTCTAAGCACTGCTTTTGCTGCATCCTACAAATTTTGTTAAGTTGTTTTCATTTTTAGTTACTTCAAAATAGTTTAAAATTTCTCCTGAGATTTCTTCTTAAACCATGTGTTATTTAGAAGTTTGTTTACTCTCTATGTATTTTGGAATTTTCCAGTTATCTTTCTGTTATTAATTTCTACTTTTATTCCATTGTGGTTTGAGAGCAGATATTATATTATTTCTAGTCTTTTAAATTAGTTGAGATTTGTTTTATGATCCAGTTGTGGTCTAATATTCACATGTGTGAATTTTCCATGTAAGCCTGAGAAAAATCTGTATTCTGCTATTGCTGGATGAAGTAGTTTACAGATGTCCACTATATGCAGTTGACTGATGGTATTGTAGAGTTCAGCTATGTCCTTCCTGACTTCCTGCCTGCTGGATCTGTCCATTTCTGAGAATGGTGTTGAAGTCTCCATCTATGATAGAAATTCATCTATTCCTCCTTGTAGTTCTTGCCTCATGTAGTTTAATGCTCTGTTTTTAGGCATACACATTAAGAATTATTATGTTTTCTTGGAGAATTGACCCCTTTATTATTATATAATGACTTTTATCCCTGATAACTTTCCTAGCTCTGAACTCTGCTCTGTCTGAAATTAATACAGCTACCCCTACTTTCTTTTGATTAGTGTTAGCGTAATATATTTTTCTCTATCCATTTACTTTTTATTTTTTTTTTAATTTTTTTGGCTGCATTGGGTCTTTGTGAATGCATGCAGGCTTTCTCTAGTTGCGGTGAGCAGGGGCTACTCTTCGTTGCAGTGTGCAGGCTCCTCATTGCGGTGGCTTCTCTGGTTGTTAAGCATGGGGTCTAGGCACATGGGCCTCAGCAGTTGCAGCACACAGGCTCAGCAGTTGCAGCACACAGGCCCTAGAGCATGCGGACTTCGGTAGTTGCGGCACATGGGCTCAGTAGTTGTGGCTCGTGGGCTCCAGAGCACAGGCTCAGTAGCTGTGGCGCATGGGCTTAGTTGCTCCGCGGCATGTGGGATCTTCCCGGACCAGGGATCTAACCCATGTCCCACTGTGCCACGAGGGAAGTTCTATCCATTTACTTTTAATCTATCTGGGTCTTTACATTTAAAGTGGGTTTCTTATAAATAACGTATAGTTGGGTCATATTTCTTTTGATCCACTCTGTTAATCTCTTTTAATTGGTACATTTAGACCATTGACGTTGAACGTGATTATTGATATAGTTGGATTAGTATCTACCATACTCATAACTGTTTTCTCTTTGTTTCCTTTTATCTTTGTTCTTATTTTTGTCTTCCAATCTCTTTTTGCCTTTGTGCTTTTAACTGAACATTTTATATGATTCAATTTTCTCTTCTTTCCTAACATACCAGTTTTATAGCCTTTTTTTTTTTAAGTGGTGGCCCTAGAGTTTGTGATATACACTTGCAACTGTTGCAGGTCTACTTTCAAATAACATTATGAAACTTCACAGGTAGTGAGTCCCTTATACTAATAAAAAAATGATCTTAATTCCTTTTTCTCCCATTCCTTGTATTATTGCTGTCATTCATTTCACATATATGTAAGTATACATATATATATCATAAGCATAAATATGATATATAGATAAGCATACAAATGTATTATAATGTTGCTATTATTATCTTGAACAAACTGTTCTCTATTAGATCAATTAAGAATAAGAAAAATAAAAAGTTTTTATTTTACCTTGACATTTCTTCTTTGATGTTCTTTTCTTTATGAAGATCTTAGTTGCTGACCTATACTATTTTCCCCCTCTCTAAAGAACTTCTTTTATCATTTCTTGCAAGGCAGGTCTACTGGTAACAAATTCTCTTTTGTTTGTCTGAAAAAGTCTTTATTTCCCCTTCACTTTTGAAGGATTATTTTTCAGGATACAGAATTCCAGGTTGGTGAGTTTTTTCTTTCAATACTTTAAATATTTCACTCCATTCTCTTCTTGCTTGCACAGTTTCTGAGAAGAAGCTGGATGTAATTCTTATATTTGTTTTTCTATAGGTAAGATATTTAGATATTTTTCTATAGATAAGATATCCCTCTGGCTTCTTTCAGAATTTTTCTCTTTATCTTTGATTTTTCTGCAATTTGAAAATAATACACCTAGGTGTTAATTTTTGGCATTTATCAGATATGCTTGGTGTTCTCTGAGCTTCCTAGATCTGTGACTGTGTGTCTGACATTAATTTGGGGAAATTCTCAGTCATTAGTGATTCAAATATTTCTTCTGCTCCTTTCTTCTCCTTCTATTATTCCCATTACACTTTATGTTACACATTTTGTAGCTGTCCCACAGTCCTTGGATATTCTGTTCTGTTTTTGTTTTATTCTTTTTCCTCTTTGCTTTTCAGTTTCTGAAGATTCTATTGATATATTCACTAGCTCAGAGATTCTTTCCTCAGCCATATCCAGTTTACTAATAAGAACATCAAAGGCATTCTTCATTTCTTTTGCAGTGTTTTTTATCTCTAGCATTTCTTTTTGATTCTCTCCTTGGATTTCCATCCCTCTGCTTACATTGCCCACCTGTTCTTGCATTCTGTCTACTTTATCCAATGCAGCCCTTAGCATATTAACCATAGTTGTTTGAAGGTCCCAATCTGATAATTCCAACATCCCTGCCATATCTAGTTCTGATGTTACTCTGTCTCTTCAAATTGTGTTTTTTACCTTTTGGTAACCCTTGTAATTTTTTATGATAGCTGGATATGATGTACCAGGTAAAAGGAAGTGCTATATACAGACCTTTAGTAATGTGGTAGTGAGCTGTAGGGGTTGGAGAAGAATTCTGTTGTCCTATAATGAGATCTCAGAGTTTTAATAAGCAAATGCCTCTGGACTGTGAACTTCAGAAGCATTTCTCAGTCCTTTTCTCCTCCCTTAGGTGCAACAGGATGGCTGGAGTGAGCTGGACTTGGGTATTTCCCTTTCCTAGGTTCTGATAATACCCAGCAGGTTAGGCTCTGTTTAACTACTTTCCCCTGAGGGTAGGCCTTCTTGAGAAGAATAGAGTGCTCTGGCATACTTTAAAATGGTTCCTTTTCCCTTTTGAAAGCCCAAGGGGAATTTTTCTCTATATTTATTGTATAAGTATAGTCAAGTTCCTGGAGGTAAATATCCTAACACTGTAGGGGCTGTCCTACGACTGGATTTCCCTGGAGTTTTCAACTCTCTGAGTTAGTTCTTCACATTGAGCCTCCAGCAATTCGTCAATTACAGCTCCTGTTTCCCTACCCAGCACTGGTCCTTGTGGCAGTTTCCACTTGTGAGTCTCTGCTCTGAGGAGCTGCAACTCCCTGTGTTTGTCTGTGGGTCTCTCCAATCTCAAGAGCAGCAGTTTGCCCTCCCCTCTCTTGCAATCCAAGGAGGGTTGTTGATTTTTTATTCTGTTTAGCTTCTTGTTTGTTATGCTGGAGTGGAAATTTCCAAGTTGTGAAACTAGAAACCAGCAGTCTGTTTATGTGATTTTTATTATCCTGATCACAAACCATTTCATTTAAAAGGGCCCCCATGACATTCTAAGGGAATGCTTTTAAATGCTGAGCAACTCATTCTTTGGGATACCCAATTAATATTGTTACCCTTGTGCCATAGAAGGCCACATGGAAAAGCAGAAGAACAGAGACGTCTCGTCAGACAGACATGGCTACAAATCCAACAAATCCAGGAAAGCCTGCTTTCCAACAGGCTAAGTGACCTTGGACAAGCTATGGCGACTTCAAAGAGCTTCAACAGCCACATCCATAAAAGAAGAGCTGCTTGCAGAATTATTCTGGAGATTAATAATAAAGCATATATATATATATATATATATATATATATATATGAGATGACAGATGTTAACTAAACTGAGTATGGTAATCATTTCACAATATATGTTAAGTCATCATTAGGCTGTACACCTAAAACTTACACAGTGCTGTACGTCAATTATATCTCAATAAAACTGGAGGGGGGAAGATAAAAATAATACAGTATATAAAGCCAGTGCTTAGCAAGTGAAATCTATTATTATTACTATCAGTCAGTCTCAAGGCCTTTACCCTTGCTACTCTCTCTTCCTGGAACCCTTCCCCTCAGACATCTGTGTGGCTGCCCCCTCACCTCCTCGGGTCTTACTTAAGTGCCACTTCTCAGGGAGTAACCTGACAAATTACAACAGTCTTCACCTAATCCCAATTTACTCCATCTCCCTTCTCTGCTTTATATTTCTCCATAGAATTTTCACCATCTATTTCCTACATATTTTGTTCATTTGTTTACTGTCTGTCTCATCTTACTAAAATGCTCAGTGAGGCTAGGATTGTTGTCTGTTTTGTTCACTGCTACATCCCTAGTGTCTAAAATGTGTATGATACGTAGTAGGAGCTCAGTATTTGTTGAATGAATGGATGACTGAATAAATAGTCTCTGAAATAATCACCCTAGGCACAATACAGTTTTTTCTAAGTCGTCTTTCCTCAGGTGCACTTTTTTTGTTGTGGTGGTAAAAACAAACAAACAAACAAAACACACAGCACAAAATTTGCCATTTTTAAGTGTACAGTTCAGTGGCGTTAAATACACTCACATTATTGTGCAACCATCACCACCATCCGTCTCCAGAAATTTTTCATCTTCCCAAAGTGAAACTCTATGCCCGTTAAACACTAACTCCCCAAAGCCCCCTCCCCCAGGCCCCAGAAACCACAACCCTACTTTCTGTCTATGAATTTGACTACTCTATATATCTCATTTAAGTAAAATCATAAAATATGTATCCTTTTGTGTCTGGCTTATTTCAGTTAACAGGATGTCTTCAATGTTCATCCATGTTGTAGCATGTGTCGGAATTTCCTTCCTTTTTGAGGCTGAATAATATTCCATTGTGTGTATACACATTTTTAATCTATCTATCGGTAGACATTTGGGTTGTTTCCACATTTTGGTTATTGTGAATAATGCTGTTATGAACAGGGGTGTATCAAATGTACTTTTTATAGAAAGTAAAAACAGAATGAGGCCTTAGAGGTCATGGATATCATTGGCCAATATGCCAATGTCCTTTCTTTGCCTTAGTGGCAAATAGAAAAAAATCTGTGAAGCAAATTAGCTGCTTGAAGAATAGAAATCACTAATTCTACATTGGTAATGCCTAATATATTTTTCCTTCACGCTTGTGAAACATGCCTATTGTATGAAAAGGTCCACAGAGAGATATGAAGGTTGGAAGACAAAACAGAAAGAAGATTTGAACTTACAAGAAAAAAAAAATGAGACAAACATAAAGTAATTCCCTAGCTTGAAAAAGGCAAAGTTTCTGAAAATGAGGAAAAAGGATTATGGCAACCTGAAGTAAAATAAAGTGCTTTCCCTACTCCTCACACAAATGGTGATATGTGAACACAGGAAGCAAGGTGGAGCCCATTCACCACCAAGGCAGCCAGCAGTCAAGACTTGGCTTGAAGGTACTAGAAGGACCAAAGATCATATCCTGAGGATCAGAAGTTGCTGTAATATCGAAGATGCTGACAAAGAAAGACTCTCCACATACTGGATTCTTTGTAATCTAGGCCCACACAATAAGATTAAACATTTAGTGGTATTTGGGAAAAGGGGTATGTGGGGGTGAATGGAAGAAATATAATAGAAGAGTTGTGATTCTGTAAAACACTAACTTCATGCCTTTTACCCCTTATAAAAAAATGAATGTGTTATACTATTAATCAGCTCTTCCTCTGGAAAACCTTTCTAACCTGCTCCATCTGCTCCATCTTTGCTTAGAATTCCTCATCCTCCTTTTCTACCTGGTAATTCCTACTCATTCTATAATATCCAATTTATACGTCCCCCTCCTCTGAGAAGTCTTCTCAGACTGGTGAGATCCTCAGCATCACAGATACTGATGTTTCCTCCTAGGCATCCCCATAATATTTTGTATCCTCTTCTAGAACTTAGCCCACTGTACTATAATTATTTGTGTACATGACTTTCCCATTTGGCTACCATGTCCAAGGCACATGTTTCATTTATTTGTAGGTTACCATCTCCTAGTAACTGATCCAGCTGGACTTGAACAATGACAGGGGAAGCAAAACTAACCTATGAAGAATCAACCAAATATTTTGCAGCAACACTGATATGGCCAAAGTATTAAATAACAGATCAAAAAATTCCAACCCTAAAACAGTGTCACATTTCAAGATATCCAACTGGCCAGTTGCTTCTAGGCATTTCCAGATGCTACTTGTAATCTGGCAAGTGAACCAAGACACTTGATTTGAATTTTAATTTTGTTGAAAAATCATGTAAAAATTACCTGGTAACCTAGGATAAAGACAGTGCCAGATGCTAAAATTTTGCATTAATTAAACTGTCCATCAAAACCAGGAGAAGAAAGGAAGAGTTTTTTCTTCATGTGAGACTGATCTCTGTAGCTTGAAATGTTTACCCCAAGAAAGCACTTCATTATTTGAAATTCTCAAGATTAATAATGTCATATGTTTTATTTTCTTAACAGCACAGATTATTGGTGGGCTATTTATTATTAAAGGGGGACCACAGTGTTCTAGAGTATTACTGTGCTAGATACTATGATAAGCTCTTTTGCTAAAATAATGCACACACACAATACAATCATTTATAAATGATAATAAACTTACGTTTTAATTCATTGCTGGCTTGTAAGAACGTAAAGAAAATCTGTTCAGGCAAACAAACTAAAGCACAGTGAGGTGGCAACCAGAGAGCTGAAACCAGACTTTGGTTAATGAGCCAACAGAAAGCTGGTGTTGCCTTGGGGAAACTAGTGGCTTTTGCATAGGAATCCAGAAATTCGGCCTTGAGCACCCTTCAAGGTGAGAGAGCTGAATCTGCATTTGCTACGTTAATTCAGGACACTGAAGTGGACTACAGCAGTCGTGGCATATTGGTAGTGTCCCTAGAGACCCTTAGCTCCAAGGGAGGAGCCTAACCAAATCATCTCTGAAGGAACACACTCCCATCATTCAGGCCTGCAGAATTACCAAATGTTATTCTCCCAGAAATGAGCTCACAACCAAAAACTATAAAACACTCAAGGAAGCAAGCCATGGATGAGTCAGCAGACACACCATTAGCAGATTCAGACCCAGTGACTTCAGGACTGAAATTATCAACTGAAGAATATAAACTGATTATATATAAAATGTTCAAAGAAGTAAAAAGCGAAATTTTTTTAAAGCTGGGAATAACAGACTATCAAAAATAACCTGAAGTTTTTTTTTAAAAAAGGAATAAAGCAGAGTTTTTAAAAGAGAAAAACACAGTATTTGAAATTCAAATTCAAATGTTGACTCCAAATACTGAAGAGAAAAATAATGAAATAGAAGATAAATCTGAAGATATTACCGTAAATATGGCAAAGAAACAAAAGACAAAAATATGAAAAGATGATTAAATTAGAAGGTCTAAAACAGGTCTAATTGGAGTCCCAGAGTGAAAAAAATAGAGAAGAGACATAATACTAGCAGATATAATACATGAGAATTTTTTAGAATTGAAGAAAAGCATAAATCCACAGACACAAGAAATACAATGTATACCAAGCAGGGCAAATGGAAAGAGATCCACAATTAGACACTGTAACAGTATAATGAAATTGTAAAATAATAATAATATAAACAGATACACACAAACACAAATCTGAAAAAAAATCAAAGAAAAATGGATTACAGTTAAAGGAATTGATATTACAGTGACTACAGATGTCTCAACAGCAGTAATAGAGACTGGATATAGAAGGATAAATAATATTGTCGAAGTCCTGAGTACTAGTCATCTTTGTGCAGTTAGCTCCTATTCTATTGCCAATCACACCCTAAACTGCTCAGAAAACACTGGTTGAAGATATCAACTTATTCTTCATCTCTATGCCAATTAAGTGATTAAATTAGCCACTAGGAAGAATAAACCGAGACTCATAGTAATGAAATCTGAAATTGGCTTATTTCCTCATTTTTTTAGAGTCTTGGGGCGGGAGAAGGCAATAATACATTCACCGCAAAGTGAAAAACATCTGCTAATATGAAACAGTTAGTCCCTGTACCCTACATCTCACTCCTGCTCTCAGTCAAGAGAAATGCCTTTTATTCAGCACAGTTGGCATGGAATGTTTTTGCTTATAATAAAGATTCATATCATCTACACAAATGCTGCTGCCTGTACTGTGCAGCACAGATGGCCGTTTTGAATGTTTGTGACAGACCATTGCACCACACTGTCTGAAGAAAGTCTGACTCAGCTCCAATTTCAGTTTACTTTGGGATTTCAGGTTCTGCTGACTGCACACCAAACTTTTTTCCCCAACAACGGCTGCACATATTTAGCCATCCCCATAGAATTCCACAGGAATTTGAATTGAAATTCAGGAATGCGTAAGGTACCTAACAAATAGCAAAAACTTCAGATCACTTTTAGAGTTAATAATTTTTCCACTAAGTAAAAAGCAAATACTATTAGTACAGAAATAAAATTTATTTCTTAAAACAAAGCCATGTAAGCTGATATATTGTAGCTTCGTTTGAATTTCCTGTTTTTGGAGACTAGGAAATTGGATGTACAATTCACTTGAGACAAAAATTGTAGTATTTTCCAAATTATCCAAATATAAATGCCTCAAAATCCAACTAAATTTAAAATTTCATTTGCACATGGAGTGAGACTAAATAAATGGTTTAATCTGCAAGTAATTCATTGAGTTCATATGATAATCATGTTTTTCTGAAATCTTTCCATTTTCTTTAGCATTTATTGTAGGCCAAAATTAACTCCTGAGTTAAGTGAAATATTACCATGAATCATATTTATATTTGCAGTTAGTTTATTTATGCCTTGTCTCTTTTTTTTTTTTCCAAAAGGAAAAAAATAAGACAGTGAAAAAGGAGCAGTGACTAATTTAGAAACACTGTGGTATTTTTAAATTTGCCTCTATGGAATATTTTATCAGACTACAGGCCATGACAGTTTTAGAAATTGAAAAGCACGTATCTATCATGTAAAACAACTGCCCCTTCCAGTGACTTTGGATATGTCACTTAGGCACTGTCCTCATCTATAAAACTAGAGCACTGCACAAGTGAATTTCAAAGGTTCCTGGTTCCAGCTTTACAATCTCATGATACTTATGGAATCTTTACACCTCCAAGTTCCTGGCTTCCTTAATTATTCATTAAGAATCCATCACCAGGGCTTCCCTGGTGGCACAGTGGTTAAGAATCCGCCTGCAAAGGTCAGAGACACGGGTTCGAGCCCTGGTCTGTGAAGATCCCACATGCCACAGAGGAACAAAGCCCATGTGCCTCCACTACTGAGCCTGCACTCTGGAGCCTGCAAGCCACAACTGCTGAGCCCGCGTGCCACAACTACTGAAGCCCGCACGCCTACAGCCCGTGCTCTGCAACAAGAGAAGACACCGCAATGAGAAGCCCACGCACCGCAACAGAGAGTAGCCCCCGCTTGCCACAACTAGAGAAAGCCCGTGCGCAGCAACAAAAAA
Organism: Aethalodelphis obliquidens; assembly: GCF_003676395.1. Classification (NCBI taxonomy): domain Eukaryota; kingdom Metazoa; phylum Chordata; class Mammalia; order Artiodactyla; family Delphinidae; genus Aethalodelphis; species Aethalodelphis obliquidens. The sequence continues at coordinate 3,267,460 of NW_020837950.1, read as the reverse complement.
AAAAGCCAAAAAAAACACAGCCAAAAAAAAAAAGAATCCATCACCAAGGCTGTGAAATCATAACCAGAGTGATGGTTTGTTGCCAATTCCATTCTTTATAGCTCTCTACCTTCCACATAATAGCCCATTTTCAATTATTTCTATCTATTCAAATGATATTTCTTCACTTTATTTTACAGAAGTTACATTAAATTGAGCAAGACCTCTCAATGTTGAAGATAATAATGGAATGTACCATAACAAAAATGTATCATTGAATATTTAGATTTAAATTAAATAACACAGTCAAACTAAAAACATGCCTATCTCCAAAAACTTCTCCCGAAAGTCTGCAACTTAACGCGTAAGTAGAATACACTTTGCTAAGCTGAAAAATATTAGATAGACTTTTAAATAAAGATACAGATAATCTGTATCTGAAAATACAGATAACACAGAAAGGAGATTCATTTTTGTGAACTGATGGAATATAGTACATAGTTGAAATATATTGCTCAAACACACCTTCAAGCTCTCCTTGGGGCTTTTTGGGAGTGAACCAATGCGATACCTTGGGGAGGAAATGGGACTATTATCTTGGCCAGCAGATCACTGAGCCAACACACAAATGCTCTCACTCCCACCACACCGAAATCACCTCTACTCCCATAAGCCTAGAGGAAGGACCCGAATGGGGAAAATGGAGCAACCGCCAGGCTCAGCAAGTGGGCATCTGAGGACAAGCCTTCTAGACCACTGTCCTAACTCTTCCGTGAGCAGGCTGCCAGCCAGGTGGGTCAGACAGAAGCACTTATCAAACATGTCGACATAAATGAAATCAAATGTGCTTCCCCCTCTTCTACTTCATCTTCCCTTTCTATTAGCTTTATCCCCCTCTTCTCCCTTCTCTTCATCCATTCTTACATTTATTTAACAAATATGTATCCAGGCACTAGGTGCTAGACAGAAGGGACATGCCCCCTTACACAGCTCATTGTCTAGTGGGGGGAGTGACATATGAACAGCCAATTACAATACAGAGGGTTGGTCTGAAGCTAGTGAATAGAATTCCTGATGTTATGGTACAGTACATTTGAGGCACCCAATCCAGAATTGGGAAATCAGGTAAAGTTTCCTGGAGGAAGTAAAGACGATGAAAAATCTGGAGGAAAGATGGTCAGAGAGTAGACCAGGAGAGGGGAAAGAGGATTAAGGAATGTTTTTGGAAGTCAACATAAATCAAGGGAAAAAATCCTAAGAAATGAAAATTACCATTTAGCAGGATTATAAGAACATACCCAAGCTCTGGGGCTCTTATGAAAACTTCCATCTCCCTTACATTTTGGTTATTTGGATGATGGAGCTACATTCCATTTCTACATCCACAGGTGGCCTGAGAGAACAATAGGCTGTCTGCTCTTGGCTTCATAACTGCATGACACTGACACACAGAACAGTTAATCCGAGCAAGTACCACAGTTAATCCGAGCAAGGACAATGACGCAGCCAATTCCATCAGCATTTTCTGATATAACAAATGCCTTTCAAAGATTACTAAATTAACTAGGAGATGTAATCTACTCCAAAGAAATGTCCCATAGAAATAAGTAATTCATTTCACTGACTTCAGTGCTGTAACTAATAGTAATAGCCATTTTAGTAGAGCTTGTTTCCTATGCCCCAGTATTCTACGTCCTTACTTCACGTAGTAATACAAACACCCCTTTAGCCTGGCACATGGCCACCCAGAAAAAGACTACATTTTCCAGCCTCCCTTGCAACTAGGTATGGCCATGTAACTAAGGGGTGACCAGTGGGATGGGGAGCTGTGGTGATAGGTGGAACTTCTGGGTCATGATCTTAAAGGGAACATGCTGTTCCCACCACTACCTTTCTGTCCCCATTTTTTTAATCTGTGGGATAAGGAAATGCTTGTGAAAGTTAGAGCAGCTATTTGGGATCATAAAATGGAAATATAAAAACAACCAAATTGAGGATGCCTGGGCCCCCGGCACCAAGAAGCTGCCTTATTAGTCGCAGACCACTGATGGAGATTCTTACATGAGAGAGAGTGATATTTCTATCTTGCTTCTGTCTACCGTATTTTAGAGTCTACTTATTATAGCAGCCTGATACGTATCCTAACGAACTGGACCATCATCTGCCTGTGAGTCCAAAGGCCTTTCCAGATGGTCGGTGCACTGCCCCGAAGCAAATATTTGGCAACAAGGAACTCAACTCATCAACACCTCATTTTTGTACTTATTATTTGCTTCATGTCAAATGGCAACAGTGTTAAGCAGAAAGAACAAACTTCATTTGTTATCATGAGTCCTTGCAGAAGCTTGGAAACTCTTTACTCGCTCTAATATACCCAGGCCGCCCATGAAACAGTCTTTCTAGCAGCTACAAGAGATTAGCTTTCCTGATGAGCAAGCATTCTCTTTGTAGGTTGTTTTATTGTGATGATTTTGACTCATCTCTTGCTCAGGTTGAGAAAAACTTTTAAAACAAATTAAATGAAATACAAAAATGGCCTCCCCAAACAGAAGCCAGTGAACATTATCAATTGCTAATCAACTCTTACACATTACAGAGTCTATTACCTCAGGCCACAGGGGCTGACTCAGTGGGACTCACAATTCAAAGGGAAGTATGGATAGTAATGAATTCTCTGGAAGTAATCCTTTGCAATATTAAGTTCAAGACAAGAATGTATATAAGAACCATATCACAAAACATCTTATCTTACTCCCTTAAGTAGTAGAACCATGGCAATTTTGACCTAGAATAATATTTTGCACTAGCAAACCAACAGACTGATATCCTTAAAAATATCGGTCTGAACAGGAAGCTAGTATTTTTAGATAGATTACAGAAGCAATTTCCAATTTTCAATATATTTTGAATTATAATACACGATATCCTTATTTGTTTGATTTCAAGTAGCTCTTCATTACGCAAAGTGCTTTCACAAATTAAAATTTTAAAATTTTAGCTGACCTAGTAGAGAAGGGAGAGAAAAACCTCCCAGGAAGATGCAGGGACTGTGCTGGACTCTGTGGATCCCAGGAAGACAACATTATCCGCGACCTCAAACTGTTCAAAGTCTAATGAGGGAGGCGGGGTAAGGGCGGGCTGGACAGAGACAGGCCCTCAAACCCAAGCACGTGCAGTGTGGTATTTGCCCTAACAGCTGTCAACAAAAGGTGCCATGTGGGGCACAGAGGAGGGGTTGATTCTATCCAGAGACAAGACCAGAAATATTCACAGAAGAAGTGACATGAAGGATGAGCCTTTATGCATGGCACCCTCGAAATCTTTCAGAATGAAGGATTAGTACTGTGAAGCCAGAGTAGAGGTTCTCAACCTGAATGATACTGTCTCTCTCGGGGGCATCTAGAAATGTGAGTCGGGGGGGCGTGAGGGGGATTGATGGAATAACTGGGGAGCGCTACAGGCTTTAGTGTGAAGGTGGAAAGGGGGGCTAGGGGCACTAAATATCCTTCAATGCCCATGGCAGACTTGCACAAAAAAGTCCAAAGTGCCAATTGCATCTCTCCTGGAGGACAGGGTAGGTGAAGTTATGTGGTGGGATAAAAGACAAGGGTGAAAGTGTCTTCAAAATGGCCTTTATAATTTTTCTCTCTTCTCTCCCATTATGCAGGCTGTATTCCCCAGAGCTGTACGATATGGCTGTATACTGTACATTTAGGGGACACAATTAAAATTATAGACATCATAGATTTGTATATTGATTATGAACATTTTCCAGCAGAAGCAGTGGAGTGAATTGAGGAAAGAGGACCTTTTCTTATTCCTATTAAGATATCATCTAGACTAGTGGTAGTTCTATTTTTCTCTCCATCTCCACACATGTAACAATGACAACTGGTCCCAGTGGGGAAGGAAGTGATAGTTCTGATAAGTATAGATGGAGGGAAGAGAAGAGTAAAGCAGATGGTCTGGTTTCTCACTGTGTCCCACCCAAGTGTTCCATGAATGTTAAAGATTATCAACAGCTGAGCCCAGCCTTCGGTCCACCTACACTGACCTTGTGCCTGTAGCCTGCCCTCAAAGCTTGGAACTGGCTTCCAGTCTCAAGGTATGATAGAGCAAGGTGTACCGGTCATCATCTATTTGACCTAGTCCTAGCCCCAGGTTTCACACTGCTATACAGTGCTGTTCCCAAGTTCCCATTCTGGGTTTCAAGTTTCCTGCTTCCTGGTTTCTGATTACTGTTCCCTGGCAGGGGCCTACCTCCAAGGGAGAGAGTCCTCCAAGCACCCAGGTCGCCCAAAAGCAAAGGTATCAAACATGGTTTTTTAACTCTATTCATTGGCTAATTGAATTATTCCAATACATTCATTTAAGCTACTAGTTACTAAGGGTAATTTAAAGCGTGCGTGCATCCACACATGCACATAACTGAAAATACTTAAATTTAACTGTGATTACAATCTATGAGTGAGACCGTCAGACACTCTTAATTAAACAGAATTCTAAGGTTAATTTGTAACAAATGAACCTTTTTCAAAATAAAAGCATGATACATAAAAGTTAATAAAACTGGCTCCACATTAATTAAATTTATTTTCCTTCAAATTTATTTGCCCCCCTCTGAATGCAACATGAATAGCCTTGTGAAAGCAAGGTAGAATATCACAAAATATACAAATCAGTAGCTACTAACAAAAAAATCAAGAGGGATACTCTAACGTATAAACAAAAGTCTACAGATAGGACTTATTCTAGAATCAGCATTTTTCAAGATTTTGCTCAAGTTGTGATCAAGAAGGCAATGCTTAACATTGACCCAGCTCTTAACAGCATGCCAGGCACTGTCCCACACACTCTGCAGGTTAACTCATTTGATTTTTACAACAGACCTATGAGATGGTTCTATTATCATACTCATTTTATGGTCTGAGTCCTTCCCATCCTTCAAGGTCTGGTTTAAATTTTACTTCCTCACAGGTCCTTCTTTAATTACGCCTACCTCCCCCTTTCCACTATTTTATTTGTCTCTCTTTTATAGGACTTACCACAGTTCACCTTAAAGTTCTTTATGTATGTTTCTCTTTCTTGCCATTACATCACAAGTTGTTGGAGAGGTAGACTCTATCTCATTCATTGCTGTATGCCCACACGGACTAACAGAGATTCTTGCACAAAGTACATGCCCAGCAAATGTTAGTGGAACTAACACTAGCATTAATAGGAGAAGAAAGAAGAGAATTTGGCAGCAGCTTTAAAACAAAGAATCATGAATAAAAAGCAACTAGCAATTATTCTCTGTGTCTGCAGATGAGAGAACCAAAGAGATCCAGAGATTATGGGATAAAACATTTAATTAAATAATAGGTAAACAGGTAACCATAATTATACTGAAAGAAAACAGGGGAATGTTTACATAAGCTTGAGAGGTGGAAGGCATTTCTAAACATGACACCAAAAGCAAAAGCAAGCTGCTTTTGAGTCAGGCTGCATGAATTCAGTTTCCAAGATGCCATTTAGGAGTCAATTTCTTCACTGTAAAATGGGGGTGATAATAATCATACCTGCCTCATACATTTATTTCACAGGGTGGAATGAATGAGATAAAAGTTCTTACCACAATGCCTGACACAATGTCTTCCATAAATGTTTAAAAGCAAACCAACAGAGGAAAGATAGATGTGACTGCATAAAAATGCCTTTGTATTCTAAAAAAAGTATCTATAAATAAATATATATCAAATAGCAAACAGGATGAAAAAAGATGGATACCCTAAATATATAAAGAGCTTTTACAAATTAGCAAGAAGAGTAAAACCCTAATAGAAAATAGGAAAGCAGAATTGAGCATTTCACAAAAAATGAATATATACAATCAAATGACCAAACATGAAAAAATATCCACCTTAATTAAGCAATTGAAGGGTGTTAGTTAAAATGAGATATAAATTTTGCCGATTAAATCAGCAATACTGATGATGGCATGAAACAATGGCATGCTGTCAGAGCTTTGTGAAGAGTTTAAATTTGCACATTTCTATAGGACATTTTGCCAATGAGCATCAAAAGCCTTAAAATTACATACTTTTTGACCAAGGAAACCTAGTTATTTATAACAAAGCAATAATCAAATATATAAAATGAACCCTTGTTTATAAGAGTTAAAAACTGGGGCTTCCCTGGTGGTGCAGTGGTTCAGAGTCCGCCTGCCAATGCAGGGGACACGAGTTCGTGTCCCGGTCCGGGAAGATCCCGCATGCCGCGGAGCGGCTGGGCCCATGAGCCATGGCCGCTGAGCCTGCGCGTCCGGAGCCTGTGCTCCTCAGCGGGAGAGGCCACAACAGTGAGAGGCCGCGTACCGCAAAAAAAAAAATAAATAAAAAAATAAAGAGTGAAAAACTGGATGAGAATAATTTTACAATGCCTTTACAACACTGAATACTGTAATCTCATGGAAGATATTTAATGTCATTAATGAAAAAAACAAATGCTAAAACAGCATTACTACATGATTTTATTTTCATTAAAAAACAACAATAACAGAATATGTGTGTGTGTGTTTATACAGACACATAAAAAAGATCTGAAAGGAAACATACCAAAACGCTAACATCAATTGTCTTTAGATAATGAAATTATGGGTGCCTTTGGAAAGCTATAACATATTCTAAATTTTTTGATAAATATATTTTTGTAATGAAGAAAATAAAAATTGTCTTTTTCAAAAGAAAAAAAATTAACCATTAGGAGATAGTCCTGCCCTATCATTCAGAGATCCCTGATGTTATATGGTGTTCATCACCACCAATCAATGGTGGCTGCACTGTGCTCCTTGGAAGGGGCATACAAGAATGAGAATCAGCCTACAGGTTCTATGGGTATATAAGCATTTCAAGTAGTGCAACGGAAAAATTCAATTAAATAGCAAACCAACTCAAGGGAACATCACATGCTTAATGGTTAAGTGGCATTAGGGGAAAAAAAACCAAAACCCACAACTAAGCAGTACTGGATAAAGTTAAAACTTTAATCTCATGCTTACTCAGCAGCAAAAAGAAAAAAACAAAAACAAACATTAATTATGAAAGATTTAGTGATCTGTATGGTTATAATTCTAGAAACACTTCAGTGTGTGTTTATCTATGCTATAACTCATTGCTTTCTGCAAATTTAAAGGGACCTCTTGGCTGACAGTTCAAATGCTTGGTCACAGCTAAGGGAAAAAAATCAGTTCAATCACTTCTGGAAACAGGCAAAAGGAGAAGGTCCTCATGCTTCAAAAATGGTGTGTGTGTGTGTGTGTGTGTGTGTGTGTGTGTGTGTGTGTGTGTG